>NC_046290.1:54690456-55344456 GCF_004115265.2 Rhinolophus ferrumequinum | reverse complement strand
CACCAAAAAAGTTTTGTTATTATAATAACATTAGTAATAAAAACCAGTGGTTTTATATGACATTTAAATTAGAACTATTTATTATAAGCATGGTATCACTAAACACAAGCATGGAAAAATATTTAGCAAATAAAAGCCTGCATTGTACTATGGAAAATAAACAATAAAAATCATTGCAAAAGACACCACTTTTGTGACTGCTTAAAAATATGTTGAAAGAAACCATAATTTATAAAAACATATAATTTCTATGTGTCTTGGTTTCTGTAATTTCTATTCCAATTGTAACTATTCTACAATTTCTGTTTCAAAGAGATAAAAGAAAGAGAACACATAACTCACAGTCAGTACTGTAATATGTTGTTTGGGTGTTTTTCAGTTCAAGTGAAAACTGAAAAATTGGACTCACCCCAGGACTTGCAGTGTAGAGGCATCTTATTTTTTAAAAGTTTTATATGTCACGATTTCTAATGAAACAGCAAAAATAATGTGGCTTTGCCTTGAATACTCCTAAAAACAATAATCAAATTATTAAAAGCAATTTACAATCATGATTCCTTCTATTCCATGAGGTTGAATACTAAAATAGTATACCTTTTGAAATTTGGTGTAAATCTAAATATTTTATACACAGAAGTCATCTCTCTTAACATGTGAATTAACTTTATTTACTAATATTCTCTGAACTAACAGTGTTAATATTTAGACATAAACGTCTTTCAGTACTTGCTGATTATTATAAAATGATTTTCAAAATGCAGATATTTTTAAGTACTGGGTGCCATTAAATTTTCTAATTATTAATCATTCCAAGAGCTATTTTTAATTATCTATTTTACTGGTATATAAAGAAAAGTGCTCGATTTTATTTATTTTAGCACTGGTCAATTTTCAAAGAGTTACTTGCACTAATTAGATACAACACTTGATTTATTTTTGTTGCTTGTGCTTTTTACCTGTTCTCTTTCCTTTTACTCAACTCTACCTTCAATCTAGCAGAAAAAGTCAGCCCATTTTATCTAATACTTTTGTTTAAATTTATTTAATGAAGAAATATGATGTAAATTCACTGTAACTGGCATCTCTCTATATTTCCAGCAAGACATTTGGCGATTAGTTATAAAAGATAAAGATAAAACTCACTTCCAAATGAAATCTGTTATCCATTTCCGACAGCTTCCTCATTAATCAACATCTAGACTGTTTCTCTCTCAAGCTGCTGTTTATCCCCAAGGTCTGTCATTTAGTCATTAAAGAAGAATGCAAAGTTTTCTATTTGAATTGATCTAAAAGGCTTATTAAGGGTATTAGGGTCTTAATTACCCCCTCCCCTCCCCACACACACCTCCCTCTACTCCATCTGACTTACATTAGCTTTCAGCAAAAGGGGGGAAACATATTTACTTTTTCCCATGATCATCCACTGGTAGGCTATCTTGCTATGCTTCAGAAGTCCTTATTAAACTCACCTAATGGGAAGCTAAACACAGTTATCATGACAAAAAATAAGCTGTCAATTATTTCTGTGCATATAAAGAAAACAGCTTCCTTGTTAAATGGTTTATTGTGATGGGGCCATGATCCTTTAGAAGGTCATAAATCCTGATCCAACGCCAGGTCCAGTGAAAGCTCTTTGCTGCAATCAAACTGTTTGCACAGCAGAATCTAAGCTCTGCATCTTTATTTGAATCCCTGAACCAGGCAAGTGGGCCGAGGACAGCTACCCTGAAGATTCAGCCAGTGATTCTCTACCAGATTATCCACCCATATAAAAGCACAGACAGTTCTATAATGGTTCAACTGAATTGCTGCTCTGTATAGTTCAAGCATTTCCTTTAAAAAGTGCTTCTCTAACTGAATGAAGAAAACAGGCTATAGTGGCCTACTTGCAACTTACTTTCAGTCCATCCACTCTTTTATAGAACATAAATTCACTGTAATTATATATCAACTATCCCAAAGGTATCTTCTGAGAATAAAGGTTTCCTTTATCTTTAGAAGGATGGGATTTTCTCCCAGTCTCTTTTCTTCCACGTCCTTCCTTAGGAAAGATATCTTAGCATTCCACTTCCTGTAGTCTTGCTCAATACCAAGTTTGAAAAAGCAAAACAAAATGTCAGAGGCTCTGTCATCATAATAACAATGGGTAGTATGCTATGAAGGATGGACACTCTCAGAATTAGCAAGAGAAAAATACATTAGTTCTGTAAACTTTAATTTTCTCACTCTGAAGTTGCATAAGAAATCCTCTTTTATTCCATGTTGTTTTTCTTTCTCCTAAAGACTACAGGGTGTATATATAGGAAAAGCGACATTTTCACCTCACCTCCACAACCCTAGGACCAGATCCACATGGTTGAGAATATGATATAAACAATTGCTGAAAAGCTACAACAAGAGGCTAAAAGGAAGATGATCAGAATGATGAGTGAAAGAAGAAAGTTAAATGGTAGTGATGAGGGTGAATCTTACGAGAGGAGTCAGAGATGGAAGAAGTTTAGGAGACATTATTAGGACCTCATTGCTCATAAAGCAGGTGTGCATTTGTGATTTCTCAGTGAACACTTAAATTCATATGGTAATTTAAAGCATCATTCTGGACTCTCTAGCACCTTAGTTGTAATCTCATGAAAGCCTCAATAATGATTCCTGTTTTAAGTCACCTCATTAAATGAGTATTTTTAAACTTGCAACTCTGTTTAGTGTAATGGTTGAGGAAGTTGCTCTAGCTAAGATTTTACTATTGGCCCTATAATTCTGAATGGTTGACCTTATTTACCAATGGAAACATCAATGATGTCTGCTGCCTGGAAGAAAAGGTCTGCCACTTGCTAGAATTCTTGGGCTTCAATTGCACCTTCATTAGTGACTTTGTTATTTGACCAACTTCGGAGACTTCCATGCCTGTGCAACATTCACTGAGTGCCCTTTACCTTCAAATGGTGGAGGATGATGCCTTAGACCCAAGACTAGAGCTGCGTGCTCTGCCCCCGCATGAAGGGCCCGTTATCGCCACTTAACAGCATTCTGATTCTCTGCCCTGTTTGCAGGGCTGCAGGGTCAGCTCACTACAACCCTTCCTTACCCCATAAATCCCTGCCCCTCAGTATCCCTCCCTCCCTCCCTCCCTCCCTCCCTCCCTTCCTTCCTTCCTTCCTTCCTTCCTCTCTCTCTTTCTCTTTCTTTCTTTCTCTCTCTCTCTCCCCCCCCTTCCTTTCTCTCTCCCCTCCCCCCCCCTCTCCTTCTCCCTCCCTCTTCCTTCTCCCCTCCCTCCCTCCCTCTCTTTCTTTTTTTTTTTAACATTATGGGGGAAGCCCTCTGTCCAGACAGGGGTGTGGTGCATGTGTGTGGATTGTGGGATTTCCAAGGAAGTCAAAAAGTCAAACAGGGCTCAGTTGGAACCCCCAAAGTACTCTGTGCGGGTGCACGTGCGTGCCTGCCTGCCTGCATATGTGTTAAGTGCGGATCGTGGTGGAGCATCAGGAGGACAGGCTAGGATGTACTGAGCATCAGGTGCGTCTCAGAACACGGTAGAATCAGACCTCAGGTGCTGCAGCCGAAACCCGCCCTCGCCCCTGGAGCAATCTCGCAATCTCACGGGATCTTCCGTGGATCTCGGGAGTTCTCCAGCTGGTCAGGGAATGCTGGGATGAGAAACACCCGGGCGCTCTGGGTGTCGGAGGCTTCTTGTCCCAGACTCGTCCACAAGTTTTCTGGCTCACCTACCTATCAAGCAAACTCCAATTCTTGAAAAGCCTCGCCACCTCCATCCCCCACTCAGAGTCAAAGTGCAGTGGTGCTTCTTCACCAGGGGCCCAGCCAGGTAAGTTGGAGCTGAAGGGCTCTGGCCCAAAGGCTGTGCAGGGGCAGATAAGAAATAAAAGCTATCCCACCCCCCACCCCCAGAAACTAATATTTGTTTCAATAAATATTCGTGGATTGAATGGATAAATAAGTGACTGTTACATTGTTTACTCTTGCACTGGGAATTTCTTGGATTAATTTAAACAACGTATTTCAGCCTTATCAAAATAACCAGTTACGTAGTTTCAAAGCAGAGTTTGAGCACAGCAGTTTTGGAGGAATAGTGAGAGAACTAATAATTGCTCCAGTGTATTTAAAAGAATAAATTCAAATGTTTATATTGATAAGACTTCTTTATATCTTTCATTTTGTTCTTGCAACAACTGATTGCTATTACACCAATATTAGCTTTCTAATGAAAAAAAAAAGATATCAACTCATCAAACTGTGCCAGATGATATGAATTGAGTGATAAAATGCTGATTTCCTTTTGCTCATTATTTACCCCTTTCTAATGAATGTTTATTATATAAATATATATGTGTATATATATATGTGTGTATATATATATATATATATATATATACACACACACACACAAAACCCAGTTAATTGAAACAAAAGTCTTTCTAAAACAGGGAAACATTTTAAATGGTTTTATTTTAACACTGAAATTTCTTATTTCAAACAGATTTGCATCATGAAAACATACTGTGTGTCCTGTTTACAAGGTGCTTAGGGAGGAGCTTCTATGCACGGTGAGTAGTGATTTATTTGTTTAATGCACAAAAACTGAATCCAAACATTAATATTGCACTTTTTAGGAATAAAACACAATACATACCTGGTATTATATTGATCTTATTTATCTATTTAAATGTGATTATTTAATGCATTATTTGTTTATCTTCTTTCTCCAAATAAGTTATTGTAAATGGCCAACTGATTAGTCAGGGGATGGAGTAACATTGATGAAGTGATCAAGTAAAGTTTATGGAGAATATGAGGATGAAACTAGTCCTTGAAGAAGAGGATTTAGATGAGCATAGAGGGAGTTATTTCAAATTTCAGGCAGAGAATAACCAGTGTATGCCACTGTGCAGAGTTTGATATGAAAATTAGCTGAGTTTTTTCTGTATTTTTATTTTATTTTTTCGTTTACAAATCCATCTATTCGACAAGCATTCATAGAGTGAATACTATGTTCCAGGCAGCATGCTAAGCCTTTGTGATGCAGAATAAAATAATGCATAGTTATCTACAGTTGTCTCTAAACAATTCCATTGTGGTCGTGACATATGTGTAACAGGTTTAATATACACCTGCATTATGTATTAAATCCTCACAGTCTATAGGAGCTCATCCATAAAGCAGGCTTTTGTTGAGCAGATGCTGTAAACAAATGATGTAAAGCTAAATGAGGAAGCACTGACAACTCTTGTGACTTACTGAGCCATTTAAAATGAGCAATGAGCCAAAGCAGGAGTCCTACAGAGAAAGAATCAATAATGAATACATTATGAAGCATATTTCCCTAAGACAAGGGTAATAATCATGTGGCATTCACTTCTGTTACTAAATAATTTTAAGGAGCCTTCCTTCCCCTCCCCATGGACTCTGACATACCTATTTCTGGTACAAAATACAGAGATCTTGACTGCTGTTCACACCACAACTGTGTTAGACTTTAGCTGCCAGTACATTTTTCAGAATCCATTGGCTCATTTAAACCTTCAGAGGGAAAATGGCAATTGAGCATGAGCTTTACATTAAAGGGATGCTACACTGAAACAGTGTGGCATTTCACCATTTTATCAACTGTGCTGTAGCCTGAAAACTTATAAAGGATAAATAAGTAAATTCCTTGTCTTGCCTCCCACCTTACTTTCCAGTCCCGAATTGAACACTAACCTTATTTTTGTTATGCATATTATTAATAGGGTTATTTTCATATTTTTAATTACATCATTAAAAAAAAGATAAGTGTTTTTATCCTATCTATCCATGATTTTTATTACTCACTATTGTCCTTCTCTAGTATTTCCTTAATATATTATGATTTAGTAAGGAAGTCACATATGTTCAACAAATGGTGGTGACATAAAATTCTACATTCAGGGGGGAAAAAATTAAAAGAGAAAGAAAACAATAGTGCAGGTTATTATGGCTACTTTTTTACTCACAAGGTTTATCCCGTGGGTTGAAATGAAAAACGTAATTCTAATATTTCCTCAGCCAGTTTAAATTCTCTAATGCCTTTCATAGATTAAGAATCAAATCTGGTGATTAAAGATATGTATGAATGTATCTTAGATTGACAAAATGTTGATAATTGTTGAAGCTGGATCATAGGTATGTTGCCCTTCATTGTACTAGTGTCTGCATTATGGTGTATGTTTAATATTTTCCCTAATACAAAATAAAAGTTAAAATAAAAATGCAAACACATTCACACGGTCCTCTAAAGAATGAATGATTATTACTAAAAGGTCTAGGGAAAAAAATAAATGTGGTTCTCATCCTACATGCTTTCTAAAACATGTCATCTATATCATTTAGTTGTTCCTTGGAAAAACTATAATCTGTTCTGTTGTTGAAGGAAATATTAGGTGGGATGGTGAAGTTTATGTAAGTCACCTTGTCTAGGCTGTCGTCTACAGTTCTTCAAACACTAATCTAGGTGTTGCTGTAAACATATTGTGTAGAGGTGATTAATATCTATAATCCATTGAGTTAATAAAGGAGATGATATTACCCTGTTTCCCTGAAAAGAAGACCTAGCCAGACAATCAGCTCTAATAGGTCTTTAGGAGCAAAAAGTAATATAAGAGCCGGTATTTACTGTATTATATCATACCCGGTATTATATTATATTATATTATACCATACCCAGTCTTATAGTAAAATAAGGCCAGGTCTTAGTATTAATTTTTACTTCAAAAGATGCATTAGAGCTGATTGTCTGGCTAGGTCTTATTTTTGGGGAAACTTGGTAGATAATCTGGGGAGGAGAGTTGATTCAATCAATTGAAAGGCCTTAAGAGCAGACTGAGGCTTCTCTGAAAGAGGAAGAAGTTCTGCCTGAGCACTCCTTGAGTTCCAACTGCACTTTTGATGGCCTGCCATATGGATTTTGGAGTTTCTTAGGCATCTCTTATAATTGCATATTTCCATAATTCCTAGGATTTCAAAAGTGAGGAAGCATTATAAGCTTTAGACATTTTATAAAATATTTACATTTTTTGTTTCCAGATTCTCATAGCCTAGAGTGCATTTTAGATGGAGTTAGGCCGAAAAGCATGTATGTGGACCAAAATCAAGAATTTTCAAATCATGCAAAGTGTACATCGTTATGTATATACAAACAACTTCCATAGTTTAAATGCATGCTGATATTTAAGAATCAGGAGTTAGTAAAGATTAATTTTTAAAGAGAGTCTATCAACAGAGGTCTGAATTTTCAAACCATTTTGCCTTTAAGATAACTTTTATTAAATCCCCAATAGTGAGTCAGTGATATATGCAGAATTATAAGCTTGCATACAGGGTTCAAACCATTCTTTTTAAATATTTAGTCTCTGTTAACCTAAATATATATTACTGGAATTTGATTTTATGAGGTTTAAGCAAGATGCATCTTATTGGGGCAGGAAGAGGGATAATTTCTATTATTACCAACAGAAGATAAAAATATTTATGACTTGACCTCACATTATCTATTTTTTATTTAGCTGATGATAAATTAAATAGACCTTATTTTTCCTCGGCACTTTAATTCCTGAAGTTGAAATGCATCACAATACATTCCTCACCACCCAGCTTCAAAGAGAAACTTAACATATTTATGTAAATCTCTCTTCAACACTGATAGGCATTCAAATAAAATTTAAAAGAGTAAACTGTCTCCTTATCACATATGGCAACTGGCATCTCTGAGGACCGGTAAACCAACACAGCCTCTTTTACTCATTTGGCACCTGGTTATTGTTGATTCAAGAAATAGGTGTCATTCTTTCCTGTCGGCCATTGATTTTACTCGATCTAGGCAATTCTACATCCTTTTCTCTTGGGATGTAGTCCTCAACATGCTTTCAAACTCTGGACAATATGAGAATAAGTCACATTACCTTTTACACCTCATTAGCTTTAACAACTACATAGCTGGCACTTACACAAACACCATCTTACCTGCTGTTCTGTTCCTCACTATATTGCTTTCCTGCTGTTTTTACAGGTGGTGTTTAGGCAGTGCTGTTCTGAGATATATCATTGTTACGGACTTGCAGATACAAATGTGGGGACAGAAGTTAACTTGGTAAAAATTGCAATCAAAATATCAAAAGATCACATAGCACTGCTTGGGAAATAAGTATACCAGTGTTGCCAAAAAAATGTATACATATGACTTGTATTCATATTTGTTGTGGGTATATATTGAGTATTAAAATTTTAATACAGTGTTTTCCTTTCTTAAAATGTGTATACATGTTTTTGGCACCCTCTGTATATTTAAGACCACTACCACCTGCCAAAATCATTGGAAAGATAACTATTGTCTTCTTCTTACCCATATTATTGTTTTACCCTTGAACAGTTTAATGTCAAATTGAGCATATTTGTTAATGCACTGAAGATCTCTCTCTGTCTCTCTCTCTCTCTCTCTCTCTCTCTCTGTCTCTCTCTCTCTCTCTCTCTCTATCTTTTGTTTTGCTTTATAAGGGTAGAGTATGCTAACATCAGTAATAAAATATACAATACTTTGCTCCACCTTTACATATCATTTTGACATGGCTGCTTGGACTGCTGCCACCACTTAGTCTTAACCTGTAATGATAATCAATAATAGAAAACAAATTTTAAGGTGTCTCTTTTTAGGGTTACAGGGAAAATGTGAAACCAGGCATTTAATTTGAAAAAAAGATGAAGCCAGATGCAAAGTTAAATGTAGGTCAACCCTTTTTAAAACAAGCAACAAGATAAATGAAATAAACCCACTTGTCTTTCATTTGATCAATTCACTAATTCATTCATTAAGAAAATAATTATTCTTATCATGTGCGAGGCCCTGAGGATACAATATCGTATAAGGCAGGTAGGAACTATTTCGTATGGAACTTGCTCCTTGAAACAATGGGCTGAAAATGTGGACGTGGAATTTTTGAGGTTAGGTTAAGGTTCCATTTTTAAGAAAGGGCAGTAGTGAAAACAATCTGTGCCATAGGCATCTAGATTTTTGTCGTCCTGGTCTTGCTACTAAGATAGCCATCACTTCCATAGTTAACAGCACGTTTGGGTTTACATGTTACAGCGGCCAGCGCGCTGACACGGAAATAGACAAGCGTCTGAATGGAAGCTGAGCCTTCAAAGAACTGCCCTTTTCACTGTACCCCACCTCCCATCCTTTTTTCCCCCTCTCCTCAATGCCCCCCATTGGGACTCTTTGTCATTAGCACATTGGGAGAATTTTCTGAGGAAGTATTACATGGCCAGCAGCATCTCACCCGTGACAGAAGGTCTCTGGACAGAGATCATGGAATTAAATTTAGCTAAATCAACTTAGCTGCTCCAGTGTGTGAAACCCTGTAATACTGTCTGCTGTATTAGAAATTTAGATTGTATCACTTGCCTTCTGCATGATCTCTCTGCTTTCCTTTCGTACCATAGACTAAATGTGATACCATTTACTTGCCCTAATCAGGGAAACATATCTATTTCTTCCCTTATTTTAAATGCTTCCCTGACAATGAAATAAAAAACAAAAAAGGAATGAGTGAAAAATGACCCAAACTTGTCCTTGTTAAATTGTCCTAAGAAGAAAATCAGCATAGGACATGAAAACAATTGGAATCTAATGGGCACATTAAACATTCCAGATTATTTAATTACAGTGTTTCCAGGCAAGTCTGTCTGAAGTTGAATTATAACTTAAAGAAACACACACACACACACACACACACACACACACACACACAGTGATGTCACTGCTAGTTACTGGATGACATTCCATTCCGTTGAAAGTGATTTTATATGTTAGCTAGAAATGAACTTTTTGTCTTTGAGTGGGAGAAAACAAACCTCCCCCACCCCGCAAAATGTTAACTGTTGCCCTTCTGCCAGTTAAGATTGGGCGGGCACCATAGTCAGTGTCAAATTCTCCCCCTCCAAACACACCCCATTATCTCCCCCAAAAAATCAAGCAAATGTCTTCTTCCTTTCTGGAAGGAACGTGCCATTTTCAGTGTCTGTGAGTTGCTCCTTCCAGAGAACAATCTATTATTGATTGTGTGAGATTTCATAAATAAAGCCAAACATAAGCAGGTGATTAATCATTCATTTCTGGTTCACCTTGAGAGAACACTAGAATAACAAAAGCAAAACATTGTGTTTCCAGTTAATTCTGTGCAAGTTCAGCAGATGCATGCTCTATACAGTTCATAAGGATTCTTGCAATGTCAGCTGAGATTTTTGGTGAGGAAAATCACACAGACGGGAAAATGACATCTTGAGAGTACCTACTATGTATCAGCAACTTTATATACTTATATGAGTTATTGTGCCAAACATCGATATCTTTTTCCTTCTTTGGGAAAAAAAAATAGGTTCATCTGACTGGTTCTGATCCTAATTGCATTGTGTATTTACTTGGACAAATTTTTTAACCTCTAATTCCTTTTTCTTAATCTCCAAAATAGAGATAATACAGGAAATTATTTCATAAGATTGTTGTGAGAACACAGAATACATACACTTTATCAGTCAGGGTTCAACCAGAGAAGCAGAGCCAGTAAGAATTATGAATATACATATATGTGAATGCATTTGTTTCAGGGAATTGGTCTTACATAATTGCAGGAGTTAGTTAAGGAATCCTTGTAAAACTGTTGTCTCCGTATCTGATGTAATAGTTCAGAGTCCACAGGGCAGGCAGTCAGGAAAGGTAAATGGATGAAAGTTGGTGAAGACTAAGGGCAGACTGGAACCCACTAGCAAGACCTGGAAAACCAGTGGGGTCTGAGTCTGGTCTTTTTGCCGCTGACCGTGGTGACAAAGGTATCTGCACATGTTAGGGCCCTTTGTCACAGAGTTAAACACACACATGGTCTGGGAGTGAGAGAAGCTGATGCCTGATGCTGAGAAGGGAGAGTGATTGCAGGCCCAGCTGCTGCTTCAGGCCAGTGAAGCCAATCAGCAACAACACGTATCTGTGCTACAAAAGTATGCTGCTTCTCTTTTGCTTTCCAAATCTCCCAAGAATCCTTCTTGTGTCATCCCAATACAGAAAGGTACATGAAAGTGAATTCTAGGAAATGCAGTTCCTCCTAGCCAAGTTGACATACAGCATCATCACAAACGTGCATATACCACATATACAAGTATATTTGGGTATTTGGGTTTTTTTGAGTAACACATAGTATCTTTTTTTTTGTTTTGTTTTCCAATTTGCTTATGTTCACCCAGGAATTGAATAAGATTCAGGACAGATTTTATGAGTAAAATGATGGAGAAGAGAGCTTGTCAATTTAAAATGATTAAGTAGTCAGACTTAGAACAAGTATCAACTGACATAGGCACAGTAATGGATTTATTATTTAAAACAAACTTTAAAGTTACCAAAAATCCATTAAAAGTTGAAATTTCTAATCTTTGTAAATCTGAGGCAGTCTGTCTCTCTACTAATTAAGATAAAATGTACCCAGGAAATCTCACTTTCAGCCCTCTTACATAAAAACCAGGGATGTAGTTCCAGCTTTGTTGAGCACTTATTTTCTCAATCATTTTCTAGGAGGATAGATTTTATTTTGAGATAGAGATTTATTTTACACATGGATTCTGTACAGAGGCACTCTATTCTTGCTGAGGGAAGATTCCTTTGCTGTTAGGGACAGAGTACACTTATTAACTATTCAGTTAAGTTTAACTTCAGTGGAACAATTCAGGTACTCTGACAATGTGTTAAACTATTTAATCTTTCATGATTGTTACTTTTATTCTTCAGTGAACAGTATTAGCTTTTGTTCTTTAATAGTAATATAGTGACTACTTAAATTCTTCTAACCTACTCTTAAAATAATATTGTCTATATATTGGACTATTGTGCCTTGGGATTTTCATGGACTTGAGGAAATTTCATAGTCCAAAGCCTTGGCTGCTTAGAGCAGGTTATCAGTACAGACTATATAATATCAACTGAGACACATAAAAAAAAAAGTGTTGAGAGCCTCCTTTTTGGATCTGAATATGATTAATATATAATGGCATTAATATTATTACCAGGTCTGCTATGGAGACCAGGATCTGCTTTTTTAAGAAACCAAAGTTTTTTTCAGGACTAAACTTTGAGAACACTATTTTAGAAAATAGCATGGTGTCAAATTAGGGCTGGCTACAGAAGAGAATGATATATGTAGATGTGTGTAAATGTAGCAAGAGAAGGGAATTCCCAAAGGGAGTGTGAGAAATGTTGAGGAGAAATATCTTTATCACAAATTTTTGCCTAAGAACCTTTGACATCTGCTTGCTTAGTGCATTTTGAGTTCTAAAATCAATTGGTGGTAGACCATGATTGATTTCTGGGAGTTTACCAAGAATAATAACTCAGACAATATTTGTTCCTGAACAGTATTTGCTCCTATCAATTTGTAGAAAATATATTCTTGCAACGGCCAGAGCTGTTGAACTACTGTGTGAGAAATGAATGATTGTCATATTTATATAGATAGGGGTCATTTTGATCAGAACTCTAAGTTACTCAAGGGCTTCAGTTGTGTTTACTTATTGAATGTAGCAACTTAACAATGTAATTTTTGTATACCTTTCCAAACTTTTTTGTAAGGCCTATCATTTTCTTAATTGTGAGTTTAGATATATTCACCATGGCTCATATTTAAATGTTACTCAATATATAATTTCAGGAGAATTATGGTATGAAAATATAAAGCAAAGCTATTTGAAAATTCAAACTATTTTTTATAGTGACTATAGGAGGAAAAATAGCACAAAGAAAAATAATCAGATAAGCAAATATCAATAAAATTGTACCATTGTATAAAAAATATCTACTAGATATATTGTTTAAATAACAGATTTTTAAGCACCATATTATGACTCAGAGAATAGAAGTGACATTCTTAAACAATTTCAGTTGTGCCCTTACTTATAGAGGTTTATATATTGGAACTAGTCAAACATTTCAATTATAAAATAAGGGTTTAGAAGTTATTTATCTATGATTTGAAGTAAATTTTTTAAATATCTAATTTAGCTGCTTTTTACTGTTTTAATGTCCCATTATGTTATTTTATGTGCATTCAGTATTTTTGAATGCTCATTTTAGACAATTGCTAAGTGTTGTACATGCATTACTTTGTTGAATTTTCACAGTCTCACAGCAACCTACAAAAAGAAGTTTCACTCACAGTCAGTATAAATAAGGAATGATAAAATGAATTGAAATGAATGTTTTAAATACCATATAAGCTTTTAAAGTTTTAAAAAATGTTTATTTCCCTCCCATTTGTTTAAAAATAAGGCTTTGAAGTAGACAAAGTCAGTAATATCCTTGGTCTTTTTCTTTAATTATCCCCCCCTTTGGATCTCAAGTGCACCAAGTTGAATTAATCCTATTCATCAAATAATGGCATATTATGACAACTGGTTTGAGCAAGGCCATGCCCTTATTTCATTCATCTGTGCCTTTTTGTCTCTATTCTCCATATTTTCCTTCTGTTTGTTTAGGCAGTGATTCTAATATATTTAATATCTGTCTTTTAGTTTGTAGCTATTCTTGTAAATTTTGTCTTATATACTATTCACATGCATTTATTTTGGTAAATGATATGTTACAGATCTCTTTTTTTCATATTTTTTTTCACCTAGTGTTATTTAAAAAAAATTCCATCCTATATTGCTATGCACAAATCTAACCCGTTGCTTTTAATTGTCCATAATACTCCATGAAATTCATCTACCATGATGAATTCATTTTACCTTTATGCTCACCTATTGCTGAACACTGACCTTTTTTTTAACTCCCCAATACTAAAAATAATTTTGTATTGAATATAACTGAATACTTATAAAAATAATATTAATATGTAGTGACAGAAACAGATTCGTGCTTCTTGCTGCCAGGGTGAAAAGGGAGTTATGGACTGTAAAGGACCAAGAGAACTCTTAAGGAAGGTAGAAAAGTCTCTATCCTGATAGTATATGGCTGTAAGAACACCTCAAATTACATGTTTTAACTGGATACAGTTTATGGTTCCCTCAATAAAGTTGATATAGGAAAAATAAGAACTGACAGGGATGGAAGAAGGGTAATTCTGGGCAAAGTAATTTGTTATAGTGAAAACCATCAACTTGAGAATCCAGTAGGCTTGGGTACAAAACTTGCCACTGGAACTTATTAGCTTTGAAGCTTTAGAGAAGTGATTTAACTCTCTGACTTGTAGCTTAATTATCTCTAATAACATGGGAAAACAACAGTGTTTAAAGTTTAAATAAGAACACATGTTGAAGTGATTAACAAAGAATCGTGTAAATCGTTGGTACTTATATTTTTTAAACTTGCCCCTGTTTTACTGGGTGGTTGACAGAAATTGTAAATGAATTCAGATATCAATTTGCTCAATAATTGACAGTTTTATGTAGTTTAAACCATTTTAAAATTAAAAGAGCTAATATATTTTTATTATAAACTGCCCTAACATTTCATCCTTGTTTAAAAGAACTTGAGTCATTCGTCTCATCTTCTGGGTCTCTTATTCTTAGTTTCCTCATGTTCGACTGTCAAGATCTTATTTGTTTCTAATAGAATGAATGTCCTTAGTCACCTTGATCACTGCCATGATCAGTGATTATCTCATACGTTAGAGTCTCTTAAAGGTTGGAATTACCAGATCATTTGAATATAAGAATGAGTTGGATATTGTTAGTAATGTGTTAAGCACCCATTGCATTTCCATCTGATCTGCTGTATTCACTAAACATATTTCTGCTCTAAGAATATGATTGCCCTATGAACTCAATTTATTCTACCCTATGTATATTATTAGAGGACACCAGGAGAGTCTATGATTCAGATCTCACAAGGGCATCCATTAAGTTATCTTTTCATGGCCCAATTTCAATAACTTATTTTGAAACTTCCCCTGTTATTTGCTATGAAAAGAAGAAAAACACTATAATTTAAATAATATGACCTTAAAGACAGCTAATCTGTTCCCTTTATTTAGCACATAGCATTAGAAAAGTAAAATTACGTGTCCAAAGGACAGCGGCTACATCATGTCAAAGCTAGGACTGGGATGCAGGTTCATTATGCCCAGGATCATCCAGTAAAGTATTCACTCACTGCTCTCTGTTGACATTTTTTACATTGTCTGAAAAAATATGGCCATTTTCTTTTCCATTTATTTTTCTACTTAGCATGTATATTATTTAGAAATAATACAGAATTTGATGCTGTAAATAAGAAACACTCCAAATAGTGACTTAAATAAGAGAGCTTAAATGATGTCACTCATGTTTCAAATCAGAGGTGAGCCATCTGGAGCTTGTTAGCTGTCTTTGCTCACCTGGGATGTCCATGCTAGAGTACAAGATGACTGTTTAGCTATTGTCATAGCCTGGAGACTTTGAAAGGGTGAAGATGAGTGGCAGGCAAGCAATTTCCCTTAGAGTGACTGTGTAGAAGTTGCACATATCGTGTTGTCTCACGTGCAGTTTGTTCATGATCACAACAAGAAGCATGATAAGGGGCACATAGAAATCTCTAGCTTGGTGATTGATCCTTGGTAAAATCAGGAATTATATCATGACAAGAAAGACATGAAGAATTTAGTGACAAATAATTAGCAGTGTTTGTTACTGAATGCTGTATATCAGTGATTTATATTCTTTTTTTCTGGTGAACCATGAAGAATTTTGAAACAAAGAAGTGCCTTCCTTACATTTCTAAATTAACAGAGAAATTTATAAATGTACATATTTGCAAAGATTATAAATTTCAGCATATATTGCAAATATAATGGATTCATGTTTTGAAACACAATAGCATTGGGTTAAAACTAGGAGGTCTGGCAATTAAGTTCACGAGATTGTTGCAACGATGTTGCTAACCTTTTTTTTTTTTTTGATAGCAGAGAGATTATTCATTATGAATTTGTACCAACTGGACAAACAGTTCACCAAGTTTACTATTTGGAAGTGCTGAAAAGGTTGCATGAAAAAGTTAGACGAAAACAATCTGAACTTTTCACACATTCATGGCTTTTGCATTCCAACAACGCACTGTCTGTGAGGGAGCTTTTAGCCAGTAAACAAGTAACTATTGGAACACCCTCCTTACTCACCTGATCTGGTCCCCAGTGACTTCTTTCTTTACCCAAACATAAAGGAATTATTGAAAGGAAGACATTTTGATGACATTCAGGACATCAAAGGTAATACAACGATAGCTCTGATGGCCATTCCAGAAAAAGAGTTCCAAAATTGCTTTGAAGGGTGGACTATGCACTGGCATTGGTGCATAGCTTCCCAAGGGGAGGACTTTGAAGGTGACCGTAGTGATATTCAGTAGTGAGTTATGTAGCACTTTTTCTAGGATGAACTTGCGACCTTAATTGTCTGACCTTGTATATGAAAAAGTTCTTTTTTAATAATCGCATCATGTCTTTTTTCTCCTTGAATTTATATTCCTATTCTACTTTCCCCATAGAATTATATTCTAATATATTTCAATCCTTTTAGTAATCACCCTTATAGTTTATTTTTTTTAAGTATATAATTTGATTTTTTTTTGTACTCATGTGGTTTGAAGTTTAACTTTTTCCTAGGGTTTTTATTATTATAAGTATATAATTGATAAAATTATTATACATTGCTGTATTAGCTTTAAAAAGGTTTTTAAAATGTCTTAGATGCATGTGGTTATTTTCTTTTGTAAAACTGTCACCTGTTGCTCAGTTGAAACATAATTGAGGATTGATCTACTTCCCATTTTTGCATTGTGTATATGTAAATAATTATAAACCACTCTAACAAAATGTAGATGAGAGTGGGAAGAATGTTGTTTAAAAAATAGTCGCTCAATTCTTTGAACAGCTTCTGAGGTATATGTCAAAAAATCACATTGTGACAGTTTAGCACATATTTTGAATAACCTATCAATTGAAAAATCTATGAACTCTTTCAACTTATTGAAAGCAAGGGATTTGGAAATCACATGATATCTGAAAGTATTTGTTACCAGTCATTAAAGTCATTCACTTTCTGGACACTAAACTGAAATTTTGCACCAACCCTTTTATTTCTGCCTTGAATGAATTTTATACAATAAAGCAAGTTACAATTGTGATGCTAAAAATAGAGGTTAACGTTAAAAAAAAAATAGTATGAGAGAGACTGTTCAAGGAAAAAAGTGCAAGAAGAAACACTGGCTATTCTCATGAAGGTTAAGTTTATGCAAGCATACATACAAGAATCAAGGTTGTATGGGCCCAAATTTGAAGATTATTACTTCATAACATCATGTGTTTAATGTTTTTTAAATGCCCTATTTCAAAAGCTTTCCACAAACACAACCTACTACTCATAAAATGCTTGCCATTTGACATTTTATGTACATTATACAGTGTGCCCAACCTAGATTACCTGCTAGCAAGTGAGTAATAATGTCAAGAAAATGGCTCTTTATCTCAGCCTAAAGATATTGAAGACAGACTGCTGAGTAAAAAGTAATGGACAAGAACATAAAGTTCTCAGGGCTCCTTGCTTTTCTGTGGATGGCATATTGAATTCCCCATTATCTATCTTTTTTTCTTGTAACACAATGTTAAAATGGGAACAGCCAAAACCACACTTGGACTACTGCCTACCATTCTAGCCTAAATAGACTTGATACTCTGTATTTATCAGGGTCATTATATCTTTGTTTTGACTGAAAAAATAAGAAGTGGTCAGGAGTCATTTTGAATGGGCGTATTTCAAACTCTTAAAGAACTGTAAAATTTACACAAGCCAAGAAATGATTGGAGTTTTCAGGGTCAAGGTCTATACATATGTCATCTCACTATCAAATAACCAGCCTCTGAGATTCCCTCATGGTTATACTTCAAGGCCAGACGCTGAGCCCCTGATAAATGTGCAAGCGAGATAAGAAGAGGGGGGCTGCTTAGTGAAACCTGGTAATCTATCAAGCCCACTTGTGTCTTATCTTTGCTTTACCTACTGGTTATCTTGGAACATGTGTTCTTTTAATTAAAAGTAATACATCTTCTTCTGCTTAACTGACAAGTATGTCCACCCACAGGGAATAGAGGGTAAGTGAATAAGTAAACTGTAAGAGAACCTAATTTCTTAACAGAAAGTCATCTACAGGCCATAAAAGGATTTAAAACTTTTATCTGCTCCAAAAGATTTTAAAATACTTGAGGAAAGAAACGCTTTTGTGTCTTGGTTAGTTAGTTTTCTTTTTTTGTTTGTAGCTTTTTATATATTAACAAATATTAATTGACGCAGGCCTTACTAGAAACTAAGAATAGAACAGTAAACAAAACAGACACCATCTCTGTTCCATGGAGCTTGCACTCTAGTGGGAAATTCTCAATGTAACCTCATGGAGACAACTGAGAACTGAATGTGTGGATTCATAGCTTAATAGGTATATAATGACTTAAAGCCACATTTCTTGCATACAAAATTGTCTAACGGTGTGGAGAATACTGTTTTACAAGGACAAAAGAGTGATGCATAAAAAGAGTGTTGCAGAGAATCCTAGTTTCAAGTATCTTACCAGTTCTATAAACATGTTTAAGATCATGTAATTTATTTGAAAAGTAGTGAATATATATTTAATCTTTACACACACACACACACACACAATGTAAAGATTACCTGGATTGTTTCAGTTCTATATTGAGATCTGCCAGTTTCCACCTCGGGTGATCTTGTGTAAATCTCTGAACTTTTTTTTCTCATTACATCAAATTAAAGTATTAAGTCAACACTGTAGACCACTACATAGGTGCCATATTTCAGTGTCTTCAGAAGCATTGTGAAGACTCTACAGTGCAGTGTAAGTGTAGGGCTGCCGTAACAAAACACCATAGACTGGGTGGCTTAAACAACAGAAATGTATTTGCTCCCACTTCTACAGGCTGGAAGTCTCAGACCAAGGTCCCAGCTTATGTGGTTTCTGGTAAGGGATTTCTTTCTGGCTTGTAGACATCCCCCTTGTCACTGTGACCTCACAGGGCCTTCCGTGTGTGTGTGTGCACATGTGCGTGCAGAGAGAGAGAGAACCAGGGAACTCTATGTTATCTCTACCTATATGGTCACTAATTCTATCAGATCAGGGCCTCACCTTACTGACCTTCTTTAACTTTAATTACCTCTGTAAAGGCTCTGTCTCTAAATATAGTCACATTGGGGCTTGGGGCTTCAACATGAATTGTGGGGGAACACAAATATTCAGTCCGTAATAACTAGAACTGAGTATCACTGAAATGTAAACTTGTAGTCGTTGAAGTGCTGTCTGTCCAATTACTACTCAGATATCATAGCTCCTGGTGAAAGGCTACTAATGTAAAATGTCAGGCAAAGCTAATATTCAAAATATAGATGTAAATATTATCAGGATGGTATTAATTTTTTTAAAAAAAATTTGGAAGAGCAAAATATTAAGAAAACTAGGGAGGGAAACAATGGTAAAGCATTGTAAATAACTTACCCACATAACCGTGTTGGATTCTCCCTGGTTGGTGCTTTTAGTTCCATTGTTGGATCTCTCCTTACCCCAGCAGAATTTTGAAGAAAGAAGATAGTGGTTTATCATAAAATTACAATGAACGACCTAAATATTTACAAATATGGATTCTTAAAATAATTATAATAATTACTACTAGTACACACAGATGAATAACACAAAAATAATAGTATGTCGAACTATTGGGAATATTGTTCTGTAGAAATCAAAAATAATTTTAAATATATTTAACACAAAAAAGTATTTATTAAAAAAGTGGAAAGTGACATACTGTGTTTCCCTGAAAATAAGACCTAGCCGGACAATCAGCTCTAATGCATCTTTTGGAGCAAAAATTAATATAAGACCCAGTATTATTTTCCTATAATATAAGACCAGGTCTTATATAGCATATTAATAATATATTCATAATTATAATTAATAACTATATTAATATAATCTTAATATAAGATCCGGTCTTATATAACGTATATATAATATATAATATAATATAATATAATATAATATAATATAATATAATATAATATAATATATTATCTGGTCTTACATAACATATATTAATATAAGATCCGGTCTTATATAACATATGTAATATTATATAAGACCGGGTCTTATATTATTTTTTGCTCCAAAAGATGCATTAGAGCTGATTGTCCAGCTAGGTCTTATTTTCAGGGAAACACAGTAGGTTATCATGACGTATGTTTATAATCATCTCAATTTAGTTGAGCATGTGGCACGAAGCATGACCTTTCTCACCCAGAGTCACCCTATTTCAATGTATTAGACCTTATTTAAATTTGTACCCATAGACATGGTTATAGTTTTGAAACAGACATAGATAAAAAGAAAAGTTTAACAAGAATGTATTTGATTATAAGTTTTACTACTCTAGGCCTTTCACTCAGGATATAAATAAGTGAAGGAATGGAGTTAAAGGAGGGGATGATGATGTTTTAAAGAAATTGTTCTGGAGAGGGAAGGAGACGGAGATGTTGAGGGTACCGCTTCCACAGACATGGTGATGAAAACTCCCCAAAATTCCTTAAAGTGTTTGAAATACTTTGTCTTCAGTTAGAGGACACAAAGTCTTTTTCTTGACTTGTGCCTAAAGCTGCAAATGACAACTAAACAGAGGAGTCTGGATTGAGAATGGCCTCTCAACTATTTTCAAGACAAAGTTTACATGAGTATTTCTCATGGACCGAATGTGAACCATTTGAGAGACAAAGCCAGCCTGAAAACCATTTACATCCTGCCTAGAGAACTGTGAGTATGGGTGAAGAGAATGGCCGCATAAGCCAAGATATCAAGATGGAGACTAAAGAATATGTAGTGTCTAAGCCAAGTTAACTTGAGAGAATACACGGAAATACTATGGTTAAAAACAAACAAACAAACAAACAAACAAAAAAGCCTCAGCTGATAACATTTTGCTCATTGAGTAGAAAACTCGGTCAAATTTTTTCTTATTCTTCTACCACTGTTTTCTTTCATTATTTTGTAAATGCTAGAACCTTAACCAGTAAATATGAAAAAGAGAAAAAGGTGAAAGGAAAGGGAAGGTAGAATCTGATTATATCACATTTCTCCAAATTGGGGAACTGCTCATTAGAGGTTATAAGCAGGGAAATGAAGAGAGAAATATTTCCTTTGAGTGAAGTTTGGGGTTTTCAGTAATATGTTTTTAATTGATTTGTGCATGTTTTTTTTTTTTTTCACTGAGTTGAAATTTTCATAAAATGCAAATTTCTTTAGTAGGTTTTATGAGTAATTGATGAGTTTTGAAAATTGTGTAAATTCTTGCAAAACAAAATATAAACCACTTATTTACCCCTTAAAGTTCCCTCGTATCACTTTTTAATCAATTCCTTTTCCTTGTCCCCAGAGGTAACAACACTCTGTTATTTAATTTACCTGTTCTTGAATTACATATATATAGAAATATGCAGAACCTTTGTGCTTGGTTACTTTTGGTCAACAATATTTTGGGGACTTCAAATTTCTCTGTGTCAGTAGTCCATTCCTGTTGATAGTTGAATATAGAGCAATATGTTATTCTTTCTTCTGTTTATGGACACTTGCTTTGTTTCAAATTTGTATCTACTGTGAATAAGACATACACATTCTTGTATAAATCATTATGTAGACATATGATTACATTTCTCTTTTGAGGAGCAGAGAATTTTTATCAAGTCACATATATGAAGTGTTTTTTTTATATTAGCATTTTTTTTATTTTGTCTATTAATTTTTAGCTCACTCAAAATTAAGAAAATATCTTTCTATATTTCCTTCTAGAAGGTTTGTATTTCTAGTTTTTTCATTTATATGTATAATTCATCTCAAATTAAATTTGGGATATATACACAGATAGAAATTGAAATTTATTTTAATCCATATGGTCATCCAGTATTTCAGCACCATAGTGAAAAAGATTTTTGTATCTCCTGAATTGATGCAGTTCCTTCATCATGAATTCATTGATTTTGTAAATGTAAGTCTATTTCTGTATTCTCTGTCATATTCTAATTCTCTATATTTCTTGGTTATTGTAGCTTCATAATAAATCTTGTAGTTAAATAGGATAATTATTTCAATTGTTATATTTTAAAGATTGTTTTGGCTATTACAAATCCTGTCATTTTCATATAAATTTTGAATTCATCCTGAGAAAATATTTATAAAAATTCTAATGGCATTGCATTGTGTTTCGGTGAGTCTATTGGCTGATTTGAAGGGAATTGACATTTTAAAATATTGAAAAATTCATAGCTATCACATTTTTAAATATCTATTCAGTAAAATTCTCATTCTTGTCTTTTAGAAAATCAAATAATCCATATGTTTTGCCATGAGATATGATCCTACATATCTCCAATGTTTTTTGCATTCTTTCACCACTTTTTCATTTGTTCACTTCAATATAGATTATTTTTATTGACTTGCCTTCAAGTTTATTGAAACTATATTCTGCTTTCTCCAGGCCTCTGTTAAGTCTATTGACTAGATTCTTTGTGATATTCACTTTAAAAAGAAAATTTAGAACTCACACATGGTTTTTAAAAATACTTTCTATGCTATTTCTGTAGTTTTCCATCATTTTATATATATGTGTGTGTGTATAGTTTATAACTTTTCCACTATTTTCTTTAAGGTATTTATCATAGTTATTTTAAAGTTTCTGTTAGTCAATTCTAACATAGGAATCAAGTTTGGGTCTGCTTCTGTACTACTAATCAGTGCCTCTTAACTCCAAATCTACTATTTATTGTCCTGCTTATGAAATGGGAGCCAGAATCTATAAACACTCTCTCTTGCCAGCTGACATGATGGTTGAGCAGCAAACTGAAGATTCCGTGGTGCTAGCCTGTAGTGAGTTTCACTGCACGACCATAGCAGCTTCCCAATAAGTTATGCAAGCATTGCAATCATCTTCTCATTAGCTCAGCAGCAAACCTGTGACCAGTTCTTGGAGAGTTTCAATGATACCTCAGAATACAGTTTCCTGCTTGCCTATTTCCATCCTTAGAACCACAGCAGACTTACCTGCTATCCAGTGGCTGTAGCCACACCACCTGCAGTGAGATCTGAATCTAAGCCACGTATAGAGGAATTTCTTTCAAAGATTTCCCTTCCTTGAGCATTCAGCTTCATCCATATTGGTAGTGCTGTTCCCTATATCTGATATTTATTTATTTTTTTATAAATATATTTAAATATCGATGGTATACAATCTTATATTGGTTACATTAATTTTAAGGTGTGCAATATAGTGATTCGATATTTTTATACCTTACCATGTGATCACCCCAATAAGTCTAGTAATCATCTGTCATATATAAACCTATCACAGCATTATTGACTATCTTCCCCTTCCTCTTTTCACCCATCCCCCCACCCACTCCCTTCTGGTAACAATCCCTTTGGTCTTTGTTATTATGAATCTATTTTCATTTTGTTTGTTTGGTTTTTAGATTCCACATATAAGTGAAACCATATGGAATTTTTCCTTCCCTGTCTGTCTTATTTCATTTACCACAGTACCTTCTAGATCCATCCATTTTGTCGCAAATGGCAAGATGTCATTCTTTTGTGTCACATCTTCTTTATCCTATTTATTGACACCCAATTTATCCTATTTATCTATTTATTGACACCCAAGTTGCTTCCATAATTTGGCTATTGTAAATAACGCTGCAATGAATTCTATTTGTACATACTAATTAATTTCTATTAGTAGTTCATAAATCTTTATTATACCCTCTCCATATTCAAATGTACTATATACTTTTTATCTCTCTGCATGACCCTGAGTAGTACAGAATTGGATGTGATAGTCATCCCAGGAAGTAGACACACAGAGATAGACTTTGGGGATTGCTTTTGTTGTATCCTTGGGTTTTGACACATTTCTAAGTTCCTTGGTAATTAGAAATGGGATGCTAATAATCGAGGACATTCTGTGACATCATAATTAATCAAGCCAGCCATGATTAATCAATTGTCCCCGAAGACTATTATAGCTGCAGAAAACTGGAGAATATGTTAGATGAATTAAGGAGAAAACATACTATTTATGTAAGTGAATTTACTAGAGAGTCTGATTTTAATGTGTTACCTTGTGTAGTGGAGGTGACTCAAGTCGTTTATTATTTGGTTGACTAAAACTTGGGCTTAGCGTGGCCTACATTTAATGAGGTTGAGATGCTAGAGCTTACCTAGTATGTTCTGAATGAAGGAATCCCAAGGCTCAGGCATGAAATAATGTGCGAGTCATGATGTATGACCTGCATACACACTGTGTTCTATATGAAGGGACAGAAGACAGTCCTTTCACTGAGGCATTAAAAATTCATAAATAAGGGAGCACCTATATCCTTGAAAAGCCCTCTATTTACTCTCCTGTGTAGGTTAAATATGACCATTTGGGATGCTGGCTAGATATAGTTTCCTAAATTTAATGTCATCATTGGTTCCCAGGACAGCAGAGACCAAGTTGCAACACTAAACTGCCAAAATCAAGGTGGTCATATCTACCACAGGTTACTGGTAATATGAATGCCTCAGCTAGAAGGATATTTCCTAGTGGCTAATTAATGAGTGTGACAATAAGAATGAAATAGATGGGTAGCCTACTAGAGTATTGATGTATATATATATATATATATGTCTAATATATACATATATGTATATATATTGTATATGTGTGTATGTATCATATATATAATATATATATATATGTGTGTGTACATATCTATATCTATCCATCTATCTATATATATAATATACACACATATGTATATGTTAGACACATATATACATATATTTGTTCTGGTAATACTGGTGGTGGATACTTAAATAAAAATCTTTGAAGTATTCTATATTTCCCCAAATTATTCTTACTATCAAAATTGTGTTAGTTAAAAAAATTGCCCTAATCAGATTTTTTTTTTTAATATTTGAGGACATGGGAAATGTTTTGATATTTATTCTTTAGTAAAAGTTTACATGAACTTTATTATTTAGGTGACAATTTTTTTTATTAATTTCAGGTGTACAAAACAATGTAATAGTTAGACATTTATACCCCTCACATAGTGATAACCCCCTCCCCCAATCTACTACCCCTCTGACATCGCACATAGCCGTTACATTTCCACTTATCTCTATTCCTTATGCTGTACTCCATTTCCTGTAGCTATATATATATATGACATTCATTATTATTCAGCTTCATCTTCAGGTGTACACTGCAGTGGTCAGGCACCTACACCGTCCATGAAGTGGTCTCCCTAATATGACAAGTGTCCATCGGATACCCTACAAAATCTTTACAACATTATTGATTACAGTCCCCAAATTGTTTCTCGTATCTCCATGGCAATGTTGTGGTTACTGATTGTGCTTGCTAATCCCCTCACATTCTCCTTCATCCCTACCCCTTCTCCCATCTAGCAACCCTCAGTTTTTCCTCTATATCTCTCAGACTGTTTCTGATTAGTTTGTTCATTTATTCTATTCTTCAGATTCCACATATAAGTTTAGAGATCATATAGAATTTGTCTTTCTCCATCTGACTTATTTCACTTAGCCTAATGTTCTCTAGATCAATCCATATCATTGCAAATGGTAAGATATCATTCTTCTTTATGGCTGAGTAATACTCCATTGTGTAAATGTACCACAGTTTCTGGATCCAGTCCTTTACTGATGGACATTTCGGTTGTTTCCATGGCGTGGCTATTGTGAATAGTGCTGCACTTGTATAGTTCTAATTTTCAAAAGATAATTAGTATATCTTTTGAAATTTAGAACTATACATAGGGGTGCATAAAGTTTTTTGATTTCTCTGGATAGATACCTAGGAGTAGAATTGCTGGGTCATAAGGTAATTCTTTAATAAGTCTACTTTTTGTGCTTTTAATTTTAAGTGGATCTAGTCATTTGATTTGATTTACTGCTGGATGCAAAACAATAGAAATTCTTATAATAAAAGAACATCTTAAATTCCCTTTATAACTATGAGAAGAAAAAACTATAGCACACTTGGGATAAACATAAGCTGTATGTGACACCATAGTCGATTTTGTTGCTATCTATAATACATTCAGCACTAAGATGTGTGATACCCAGTGTATATATATAAACAATAAAATTTATACATTCTCTCCTTAAGGATTGTATGTTGTATTTGGGAAGCTAATTCTAACCAATAAAGTATAATCATTGCATGTATATTATATATGTATATATATATATATATATATATATATATATATATATACACACACACATTATATGCATATTACATGCATATATATATAAACATAATCATTGCATATATACCATATGTGCATATAACATATCATTACATACATGAGTAAATGTGTGTGTACTTTCATCTCTGGTACAACCCTGCCCTATATTAACATATTAAAGAGCAGATTGTTATCTAAGGGAGAGAGGGGGGAATAAAGGTGATAATACACAAAACAAGACAAAAAAGCCTTAAAATGTATTTTAAATAGGATTCATATACTTGGAAACTCAATTGAAAAACAAATATATAATTAACTTGATGTCAGAGATGTGTCATCACTTGTATGACAAATACTAGAAAAAACAGCTCAGTGTTTATCTGGAATAATAGAAGACTATTGGATCATTTACTGTGGCGAAATTTGTGTAGGAAGCCGTGTTGATTGAAGAAAAAAAATGTTGCTTAGGTATTTATAACCTTAAGACTCTAACTCTGACTCCATGAATTTGTTTCACTTTATCATGTAGTGTTTAGGATAATTAATTAATTTTGTTTTATTTTTCCTTCCCAGTCAGATGTTATATAATAGTGAAGACCACCTTTCATAATTATTTGCCTATTGTAGTAGCAGTCTGCATAGTGACTTGCTTTAGACATATTCAGTACATTTCCTTCATTTATTGTGTGTATGTATTTGGCAATGAAATGGATATACTAATTATCTTTTGAAATTTAGAACTATACAAGCTCTTAGTTTTGAAATTAAGTAAGCTTGATTCTTAAGTAAAAAAAAATATTAATTTAATTACAACTACTATTGGACTTCACAGTAGATATACATAAACAAACTCAAAACTAAATCTTGTATGTTCTGTCATCATGCTTTTTTTTTTTTTTTTCCCCTCCATGAACATTTCCCATCATTAGAGGCCTTTCTTTCTATTTGGGATTTTTAGGTAAAAAGAGTGTGAATATCAACAGTCTCTTACATGTAATAAAAAGTATATATTAGCTTTATAGAAAAATGCCTGCTTTTAAACAGTACTGTGTGATCTTTGAAATTTTACAGTTTTCAAAAAGAACTCCTCAAAACCTGAGTTTTTCTCTGAGGTAATTCAGTGAAGTGACCAAATACCCTCCATTTTAATGGACTGTATCAGCCTCCTAGGAATTTTCATTGGAACATTAACTCCTCCCTTTACAGCCCTATTTTGAAATAGGGCTTGTCCTCTTTCATAAAGTCAGCAATTGTGAAAGCATTCTTTTTTTTTTTTTTCCGTTTTCCCCAGTTCTGTGGAGATGCTATTTTTAAAGCCGTATTCATTATTTTTGAGGATTTAGTTTGTTGAGTTAAAACATTTTCAGTGTCATTGTTACACATACAGAGCCATTGTTAGGTATTTAAGGCTTTTTCAAATAGTTGGTTTCCTTGCAATTAATAATTTTGCAAATATTGCTTGAATATCTTATACCTCAGAGTGCTAAAAGTTGGCATTGTGGAGACAAATTAAATATCTTGAAAATAAAAAGAACTGAAAATAGAACACATTGACTGTGAATAAAGACATAGAATATTTGCAGTTGAATCACAATAAAAGGAGTGAAAACTCACTGCCTGAGAATTGTGTAAAGCATCACAGGAGTGTAAGAAGAGGTATCTGAAATACACCTTGAAAAATAAGTGACAATCATAAAGTGTATAAAGACAAAAAATACCCATATTCTGAACCAAGATCAATCTGTAAAATACCAAAGCAGATTCAAACAAAGACCAGTGAGAAACCCTGGGCACAATTCAATAATGGTGTCATGTGGAATAGGGAAAACCAGGACACACAACTGAATACAATTTTGTTTATCAAGAGAAGATCTCAGAGTGCTCTTGGATTTAAATAACAGAAAATCCCAGTTCAAACTTACTTTAAAAAGAGCAAATTTATTGTATTACATATAAGAAATTTAGTTCTAGAAGTAAGAGCGTCTCTTAAAAAACAACAACAACAAAAAAAAAAAACAGTGTCATCATCATGACATTTTGGGCAATACTTGCAAACAGAATGACAGACAGAGATAGGAAAATACAAAATATTTGTGATATTCCTTTAAGACAGATGACATGTAGAAACAATAAAAAATCATTTTAGAATTGTTTTTTAAAAGATAAAACATGGACCTAGAAACATATGAAAATGAAATTAAAAAGTATGGTTCTAACCCCACTATGTGACTGTGTGTATGTGTGTGCGCGCGTTATATATCAATGGGGAGGGAGAATATAGAATCTACATGTACAAAATTCCTTTATATAATATATAAAGCAGTTGAAGTGAAAACGCACTCACATCTAGAGGTCGTCTCTGCTTCAGTATCTTTCTTAGCAGAATCCTTCTCAAGGATTTCTTAGCAGGTCTTCCCATCTCATTGTCCAGAATTGGATCACAGGCTATTGGTAAATCCATTATTGAGAAAAGAATGGTGCCAGCATGATTGAGTTTAATCTAGATGCCTAGAATCTTGGTGACAGTCCCCTTCTTTGGAGGGGCATGAATGACCACCTAAGCAGAATTGTGCTTTTTTGTTTTGTTTTGTTTTGCTTTTGTTTAAGGAAGCAAGGTTAGGAGAGGATAGAGTAGGTTGTAACCACCTTGTTCTTCACCGAGAACAAAGGAAAATACCCACATGTTTAATGAAGCTAATAGAGTTTATTAAATCAGTGAGACTGTCTCAGGTTTGCAGCATCAAATGAGCATAAAATGTGTAGGTTAGGTCCAGAATGATATCCTGAGTCAAGCTTATAAGGTTTACAAACGATTACATAAATATCTCTCTGTTGTTCTTTTCTTTGACATTATACTATTGCACTTCAATTTCACAAATGAGAAGCCAGCACCCCATGTGTGAGTGTGATGGGTTTTTCTTTTGAGATGCCGATGGTAAAAGGATAATGGACAATCTAGGTGAGAAGCAAGAAAACCATGTTTAAAACACATATCAGGAATATATCAGGAGAACATTCTGTAGGGCTTAATTTAAAAAGCCATAATGATATTGAAGAAGAGTAGATGTTTTCTATACATGGTTTGAGTTAACATTTATAGGATTTATGAAGCAAGACATGTTGAAAAAGGGAAAGAAAAGCTTTAAGAATCATACCCAGATAATAATCATACTAAGATAAGACAACCTTCAGTGATAGCTATAGCAGTTAATAAGGTGAGGCATTCAGGGAAGGAACATTTTTGACATACTAGTTTGAGAGCATTGATGAGATATCCTGGAGGCCACCTTCAATATGTAAATGGAAAATGCACCTGAAGCACAGGAAACATGAAATCAAGCACTCTTACCAAAACAATCATATGGGGAGATTTTGGAGATCATCTGGAGTGTATACTGGAATGGAGATAAATGAGATCTACTGGTACCTCAGCAGGTTTTTACAGGTTTGTCTTCTAACCTGTTGGTACTGAGGCAAGTCCTTAAAGTCTTTTTTTTTTCCTTTTGTCATGACAGCAAACGCCTAAGAATGAACTTTAGTGTGTTGGATTGTAGAAATCAAATCTTCTCCAAACTTCAGGATCTTTGGAGACTGCGCCCACAAACAAAACATAGCAACAGTAACA
This sequence comes from Rhinolophus ferrumequinum, assembly GCF_004115265.2. Taxonomy (NCBI): domain Eukaryota; kingdom Metazoa; phylum Chordata; class Mammalia; order Chiroptera; family Rhinolophidae; genus Rhinolophus; species Rhinolophus ferrumequinum. Next base: position 55,314,500 of record NC_046290.1, on the reverse strand, counting down.
ATATGAATTCATACTTTATGTAAAATAGGAGACAGTAGTCTCCAAGGTAGATGAAAGCATCTTTGATGTGGCACGAACTCTGTGACATCTATTTTATCTGCTTGAATGTTACATATCTTTTGTTCTTGTGTTCTAAAGAATTGCTCAATAAATGATTTGCATTAAACAATGTGTTTTTAGATCTTTATTTGAGAATTATTTCATTGTGTGATGTTACCTGTCTATTTTTAAGGTCAAACCTCTTCAAAACTATTTTATTTGGCATAGAATACAGATACTGTGTGGTTTTTTAAAAAAGTCAAAATGCCAAATGTTTAACACATTGTATTTTATAGATCTTTTGCAAAATATATGTGCTTATTCTACAGAATGTTATAGTATTCCTTTATGACAGATAACATGTTAGAAACAAATTTTGCAATAGTTACTTTACAAGATAAAAGCTGTAATAGGAAACATGAAGGTCAGACAATTAAGTTCGCAAACTCATACTATAAAAAGTGCTACATGCCTCATTGTTGAATATCACTATGGTCACCTTCGAAGTACTCCCCTTGGGAAGCTAGTCACTGACGCCAGCACCTAGTCCACCCTTCAAAGCAATTTTGGAACTCTTTTTCTGGAATGGCCATCAGAGCTGTCGTTATATTACCCTTGATGTCCTGAATGTCTTCAAAATGTCTTCCTTTCAATATTTCCTTTATCTTCAGGTAAAGCAGGAAGTCACTGGGGAGGGGGGCAGATCAGGTGAGTAGGGAGGGTGTTCCAATACAGTAATTTGTTTCCTGGCTAAAAAATCCCTCACTGACGGTGCCATGTGAGCTGGTGCATTGTCATGATGCAAGAGCCATGAATTGTTGGTGAAAAGTTCAGGTCATTTTTGTGTAACTTTTTTGTGCAGCCTTTCAGCGCTTGCAAATAATAAACTTGGTTAACTATTTGTCCAGTTGGTACAAATTCATAATGAATAATCCCTCTGATATCAAAAAGTTTAGCAATACCATTGCAGAAAGTTCGTGAAATTAATTGTCAGACCTCATATGTGAAAAATAAATATAAGCAATGTTGTTCTAACCTTGGCATGAATACATGTATAAAAGTCATATTAATAATATCCCATATGTATAAAATCCTTGCATATAATATATAAAGCAGATGAGTAAAACTACAATTTGTCTTCATAATTTTCCATGCCATGCCTAAATAAAAATGGTTAGATGCAAGTTTAATCTAACTAAAAATATATCAAAATTATTCAGAATGTCTCATAAAGGAAAAAATTACTTTGTAAATATTTCTTGACATTTGACTCATTATCGTTTTGGGATTGAGCAGAGACCTAAAGGAAATATAGGGATTAGCTAAAGAAGAGGTGGTATTGTTATGTTTCAGGGATGATTGTGAGAAATGATCTTAAGAATGGAGTGGAACGGTGAATTTATGATGTCGAAATAAGGAAAGTGTGTTGAAATTCAGAGACTAAAGGAAGCAGAGAATAAGAAGAGTCTATAAATGGAAGTAGGCAACAGACCATGATAAAGTAGGGCTTTATCACATTGATTGATTTTAGTCTTTATTTGAAGAGCAATAGGAAATCATTAAAATATTTTAAGCCAGGGGATAATGTGGTAAGAATTGTACTTGGGAGACATGACCCATTGCATTCTGGAGAAATAGTTGGAGAGTCTTTACAAGGTAACCAGACTGAATGCCTTTGCTGTCCTCCACATAAGTGATAGAAGCTTGCATCAGATTGATGGCGGTAGATATGGAGAAAAGGGATCAGTTTTAGAACTATTCCAATCATACAGCTCAGATGTTAGTAATGGATTGCTTCTGGGGAGTGCTGGACAGCCAGTTAAACTGATGACATCTAGGTTTCTGGCTTCTGGAAGGGAAGGAATAGTGCCATTCTCTAAGATAGAGGAATAAAACTATAAAAAAGCTAAATTTATTAGGAAAGATCATAAATTTGCTTTGCACATTTGATTTTGAACTGCCTAGGTTCCAAAATTGAGCAGCTGAGTTTAGGACAAAGAGCCCACCAAAGAAAATTATACGTTCATTTTTCTCTACCTTACCACTCAATTTAGGAGTTTTTTTTTTCACTTTTGACTTCTTAGGATTCTTTCCATCTCATTGTTTAACTACTATGCAATCTCATACACATAGCTGCAATTACCACAAAAATGCAAATGACTCACAAATTTATAGTTCAAGTTAATAGTCTTTCTCATTCTGTATTTCCTCTTTAGGCAATCTCACACATGCATAGCCTCAATTACCACAAATTTGCAAATGACTCAAAGTTATAGTTAAAGTTGGGACTGCTCTGTCCAGTTGTTTCTTGATACCTTCTTTCAACTGTCAGAAAATCACCAAAAAAAAAAAAAAGAAAAAGAAAAAAATGGAAGACAAGATGATTTCAGGAGGGAACAAGCAACTATTGATAGGATCATTTAGAAAACTAAGTATTACCCAGCTACTGATGTGAACCTTCTGAGTAAGATACAAAAACAGTTTTAGTGCTTGATGAGGATTGAAGACACACTTTACTGGGTTGAATAATAAATAAGAGATGAAAATATGGAGACAATGAGTATTAAAGTTTGCTTGTAATAGGAGGGTACTTACTACTTTTTTTTTTTACTATTGGATAAGAGAAAATATACAAAAACCAATAACATGTGTCATTGCTAGGTGGGAGGTTGACAATACAAGAGAAAAACAAGGCTATTTAAAAGTTTGACTTTCCTGAGTGAGTAGAAGGGAATAAAATGAAAGAAAACACGGAGAGATTAAATCACAGACTGCTGGGTTAAAGAAAACATGGAGAGATTAAAGCACAGACTGCTGTGTTCCAGGTCTAGAATTTGTGATACATTAGGTCTGGGTGAGGCCACTGATTTGTATTTGTAATGAGTTCAGAATTGAGGCAGAGGTTGCTGGTCCATGGACCACACTTTGCAAATCATTGCTGTGAAGAATGGAGGATTAAACTGAGCAAAAATTGTAACAGTATTACTGGACACTATTGAGTGCTAATTTGAAATGGTGATCATGAATTTATAGTATTACCAATCTACTCTAATATTTGGGTATTTCTCTAGCCGTCCTTGGCTGCTAGGGTGCTTAGTCATCCAAAGCAAATATGTCTTCGGTGCAGTCATAGTTAAGGCGCAGAGAAGAGGTAGAAGGGAAGTTGTTCATGGATGGGTGAAAATATTATTAACATGACAGACTTCAGAATTTTAACTGAAGATTTTTATAATTAGTCTGTGATAATATAATGGATGAACACGCAATTTATTACTTTTAACATCTATACATTATCTAGCATATTCAGGAGATCATGCCTTAACTCAAAGATATTAGAGCAGACTACAGGGAGAGTGGATTGTGTAAAAAGGCAGATTGTACATTGTTTCATATGTGGTTTACAATCCCAGTTGGTCACTTTTTTAGAAACTGTTTTATAAAATGTTTTCAAGCCTATTAGGGGATTGTAGCTTTTTATTTATTTTATTGACATATCACATCTTCAACAGATTTTTGAATATTTAAGGCTATCTTTATAATCATTTTAATTTTAATCAAAATACAAACAGTAAAGTGAATACATTTTAATTAAGAAGACTAGATTTTCCTAGGCATGAGGTCTCCTAAAGTCATACCAGTTTGACTGTCTGAAAGTTGAGCGGATCGTTAAAGAAATACCTGTGGCTCATTTGTATACATTATTTTATTCACAGAATTTTTATGTTGTTTTCAGCAGAAAAACTTACTTCTTTACTTTTTTTAAGAAAGAACTCACTAGAGTTTCTTCTTAGAATTCATGTAGATCATTTTTCAAAAAATTCATCTCCATGCAGTGCAACAGGGGCCACCAGAGTAGGCAAGAGGAAGTTGAATTATGCCAGAGCTGTTCTGCTTCCATCTATCCTATTCATTGGTTTCCACATAAAATTATTGTATATGACATAAAAATGGCTCTAGACACTTTAAAACAAAGCGTGAAGAACAGTGTGAAAGACCAGCTTCACTGTCACTGAGGAGTGGCTAATGGTAGGGTCTATCAGAATTGCTTAAGAGAAATACACATGCAGCTAGACGTACACATTCACGAAGCATATGCATTGAGACAGCATTATTTTATCTCCCCCCACTTTCTTCGTCTGCAATGGAAAATACTAATATAGGAAATGAGTTAATACTCATTTTAGTATAGTGACTGGCACATAATATGTATACTCACAGTTAATATTAGCTACAATAATTATGTTAGATATGGAAGACCTTTCAAATGAGGCATCCTTTCAACAAATATTGCATTCAAAAGGAATATCTGCTTCTAGGTGGTACTTCTTGAACTCAAGTTGCTGTTTCTCTCTGGCTGGAATATATTTCATATATATATGAAATGTGTTATATATAATTACATGTAAGTAACTTACATGTAGGGGATTTTTATTATTATTTTTTTAGTTGTAAACACATATCAGAGTTTCCTGGTGCCTGGTATCAGCTTTAACATATGCTTAAAGAAGAAGGGAAAATGTTAAAAAAAATAAAATAAAACAATAGAAGACCCCCTTACAGTCATTGTAAAAATATAATTCACATTACCATGTGTGGGAATATTTCATATGCTTCCTGTTGACTTTAAATTCAGTAGTGGAAAACCATACACCTCTGTATGAAGCATACAAAGAAGGCCAGAGGACAATACGGGGATTTTTACAAGCAAACTGTAATAAAAATAGGCTTTTAAAGCCATACAAATAAAATGATTCTTTAATGCTTTATCCCTAAGGCAATATGTGAACCAATTATTCACTTTTCTGTGAGGATAACTAAGTTTGGCTCCCAGTTGATTATTCCCTAATAAATAATGCCAAGTTTTAGGTAGATATGTGTTGTCAAGGTCTGATGGATGAAATTATTTGCAGAAAGAAATTTTGTAAATATATGAATAATTTATAAACATTGACTTTGAGGATTCTGTAACACCGTTCTCCATACAGCGTATTATATATTACTATTGAATTCATAGGCGAGTAAGAAAGAGAACTGTTGGGTAAATGAGTTAACACTCCAAAAGTCTCAGTCAGTTCTACAAAACTCAGGTTCTAGTCCTTAGATATGAACATCTTATTTTGCCCGCCAAGTGTATGCAGGGTTGATCAGTGGCTAGGGGATAATTTACACTAATAAACCAGTTGTTGTTTTCTTTTTAAGCTACACTTCACCATCATCATCATCATCATCATCATCATCATCATAATCATCATCATAATCTCAGCCAGCCTTACAGTAAATTTGCTGCTGTGTTACTTGTTTTTTCAAAATGTGAGCAGAAGTGTGTCACTTCAGGACCAAGTGAGAAAGCCATAACTTTATCTCCTTTAAAATCCTTTACCTTCTTGGAAACAAACGTGGAGGGTACAGGACAAAATGTCACAGCCACAACATGAAAATAGTTTGGTATGGCTGAGTATTGGAACCCTGGGTACTGCCCTGAATAGCTCTTTGACTCTCATCTCATTTTGTGTGAGACAAACATGTGACTGTTGAAAGCTTCAGAGATTAGGGATTAGTTTATCACAACGTAACCTTGCATTACCTTGATTAGTTAGTTATTTCAACAGCATGATGTGTCTGATTTTTCTCTAGCTGTACGTTTATAATATCAATATATTTCTCTCCTTATACTCTAGTAACCTTAATAAAAATCAGAGAATTTACATTTTAAGTCACCAGTTTGTTTATGGTGTGTTATTGCCATGTTGCTCAATCCTACCCTATCATTATATGTTTTTTGTTGTTGTTTTTTTAAAACAACTCTTATAGGGTAAACTTTCTTGTAAGAGTTTTTGTCCTTGTTGCCATTTCCATATACCTTCCCCATCTAAAACAAAACGTTGTTGGTTGTAATGTTACGTTAAGTTACAGTATTCAGTGCTACTTAAGGGAATATTCCAAACAATGTCTACCTGTGTGGGATTTAGGTAGAGGTTGTGTTCACAGGATTAGAACACTGTAGTCATGCCTATACCATAGCGAACATGTTTCAGGGCCATAATCGTTACACTAAATTATGGGTGCTGGTTCTATCAAGTAAAAATATTTTTGCCTTAAGAATTATTTTGTTATATTGTTTTAAACTAAAATGAATATTATTGCTAAGTATCAGTCACAGTGTCTTACTGAATATCATCAGATGTATAAGCCTAATATTTAACTTTTTGTTTTCCTCAATATAAAAGGAAAAAAAAATAGAATTAATCTTTCCAAAACCAGAAAAGTTTGGATCACAAACATTTTGCCCCAAATATTAACATGTTAAACAATTTCACTGGACATGTGAGATAATCCATGAATATAATGTTTGTTCAAACTTTATATATATAAGAATATAGGTTATAACGGCATAAATCATAAATGACATACTTATTAAAATGTTGTGTTCTTTTTGCAGAACTTATTTTACATGAATATCTTTATATTTGCATACACACACACACACACACACACACACACATATAAATTGCTAGTTATTGATGAGTATAAAGACAGGCCACATTTTCCAGATTTTATGTAACCCTGTTATGTCAGTGTATGGGGAAGCATCAAGTGCTTTAAGTTATTAGGATGTCATTAATTTCTATAATAAAGTGAATCTCTAAAAGCCACAGAACAAATAAATTAACTAGTGTCACCCTTGTGCTCTGGAAGCTTTAAATAGTTTCTCTACTTCTCAGGAAGCAATATGTGTCAGTGGCAGAACTTGTTTCAATAGGTTGCAAAATGCTCATATAAATGAGTTATCTGGGACAGTGATACATATCCTTTCAAAATTTTAGCTAGAGAATAAAAGTCTGAAATAATATAAATTTCAGTGAGAAAAGAATTATTATGTTCTTCATTTTTCTGACCTAAGGATTTTCACATGCATTGCTTTATGTAATCTGTAATATATGATGAAAGTTCTATTACTTCCAGTTTGAAAAAAACATAATTGAAATGTTATGTATCTCAGCCAAGATCACATATTAGTAAATGTCAAGGTCAGTATTTGATACCTTTTCCATGTTTCAATATAATGTTCTTCTAAATGTACATAATGACTCTTTACCTTTTTATTTTATCACCGTTGCACTGTCCAGAAAAATACCATTAGCCCTGGGAATGCAGCATTTACTTGTCAGCACGTGGAATATGAAAAGGAAATTGGGAGGCTCCTAGTACAGATCTTTAACCTAGAATAGGACAATCACCATTAAACCTACACCAGAGCTAGTATGTATATGGATATTTTGAGGGCCTATAGATATTTTAGAGTAGTCTGTGATCCAAATTAATTAATTAATGAATTAATGAACAACTGCTCTTGGTACAAATCAAACCTTTTTTGTTTTGAACTAGACTTGCTCTTTTCCATCCTTGTGCATACTTGCTTAGTCAATAGAACTCTTGACCACCGTTGTCCAGGCATCTGTGTAATGCTGCAGGCATAAAGCCGTGATTATCTGCTGAGGGGAATAATTCTTTAATCCATGTGAAACCATTTCAGTTGATCATAATATCAATTAATTTTTAGAGATGCCTACCAGCAACAGGCTATTTTTATAGAAACCCACAATTAGGCATATGTTAAGTGATTTTTAAAATGTTGTTAGGAATAAATACACAAAAGTATATCTGCTTTTTTTCCCAAACTCTTTTATGGGACCAGTATTACACTGATTCCAAAGTGAAAGATACTACCAGAAAAGAAACTTTCAGGCCAATATTCTAATGAACATAGATACAAAAATCCCCAACAAAATATTAACAAATCACGTTAAACATCACATTGAAAGGATCATACACCATAATCAAATGGGATTTATTTAAGGAATGTAAAGATGGTTCAACATCTATAAATCAAAATACAATACATCACATTAACAAAACAAAGGATAAAATCATATAATTATGTCAATAGACAGAGAAAAAGCATATCACAAAATTCAACATCTTTTCATAATGAAAATTCTCGACAAGGAAAATAAGTACTAAATAAATTAATTGACTCATCTGGCTGTCAAAAAAAAATATTCTTAACCGACTGGGTATAGAAAGAAAATACCTCAACATAATAAAGGCAATATACAACAAGCCCACACCACAGCTAACATACTCAATGGTAAAAGATGAAAGCTTTACTTCTAAGGTCAGGAACAAGACAAGGATTCCCATTCTTGACATTTTTATTCAGCGTAGTACTAAAAGTCCAAGACAGAGCATTTAGGCAAGAAAAATAAATAAAAGGGATCCAAACCAAAAATGAAATTCTGTCTTTTTGCAGATGGCATATCATGTAGAGAAATCCTAAAGACTCTACGAAAATACTACTAGAACTAATCAATGTTTCAGTAAAGTTGCAGGTATAAAATCCATATACAAAAATCAGTTGCATTTCTATACACAAACAATGGGCTATCATAAAGAGAAATTACGAAAACAATTCCACTTATACTAGCATCAAAAGTAATAATATACTTAGGAATAAATCAGCCAATGAGTTGAATGAACTGTATACTGAAAACTATAAAACATTCATGAAAGAAATGAAGAAAAAAAATGGAAAAATATTCTGTTTTCATGGATTTGAAGAATTAATATTGTTAAAATGTCAATTTTACCCAAAGTGATGTACAGATTTAATGCAGTCCCTATCAAAATAGCAATGGTGTTTTTAACAGAAATAGGAAAAAAAACAGTCCTAAAATTCCCTTGGGACCACAGACTACTCCAATAAGCTAAAGTAATCTTGAGAAAGAACAAAAAGCAGTAGGCATCACACTAATTGATTTCAAACTATATTATGAAGCTATAGTAATCAAAACATTATGGTTTAGGCATAGAAACAGGCACATAGGTCAACGGCACAGAAAAGGGAGCCCAAAAATAAACCCATGCCTATATGTTCAATTTATTTTCAACAAGGGAACCAGAAATATACAATGGGAACCAGAAGTCTATTTAATAAGTGATCTTGGAAAAGCTGAATAACTGCACGCAGCAGAATACACTGGATCCCAATCTTATACCATACACAAAAATCAACTAAAAATGGATTGAATCTAAGAAACAAGAAACTAAAACTCCTAGAAGAAAACATACAGAGTATGCTTCTTGACAATGATTTATATACTATATTATACATATATACACACACGTATCATCCATAATGTGTCTGTGTGTCCATCATCTATTTATCTATCTTTCTATAAACTGGAATATTAATCAGCCTTAAAAACAAAGGAAATCCTGCCTTTTGTGACAACATAGATGAACCTGGAGGACTTTATGTTAAATGTAATATGAGAGACAGGAAAAGACAAATTACATGATATCACTTGTGTGTGCAACCAAAACAAACAAAAAAAAGTCAGACTCAAAACACAGAGTAGAATTACCATTCTACTGGATGGAGATGTGGGAAATACGAAGAGGCTATTAAAAGAGTACATAGTTTCAGTTATAAAATGAATAAGATATAAAGATCTAATATATATAGCGTGGTAACAATAGTGGATAGTACTATGTTGTTATATTGTATAATTGAAACTTGATAAGAGAATAGAACTTAGTGTTATCATCAAAAATTAAAAAAAAGAAAGCAAATATATGAAGTTAGTTGATGCATACGTGTATATTAATTAACTTGAGGGTGGGAATCCTTTCACAAAATATACATATATTAAATCATCATGGTATATACTTTAAACATCTTATAATTTTGTCACTTATAAATCAATAAAGCTGGGAAAAAAGATTATGTATTGTCAACTTACCATCACAGTTACTAGCACATAATAAGAGCTCAATAGTTATACTTAACAATTAACTCCTTTTAACATAATAGTATAAGAAGAAACTTCAAAATTTACAGTTAGTTTTAGAACTTTACATAATAGGCTGCTTTAAATGTTAAACATGTTTTTGAAATTGGTAAGTTCAGAGCAAAATGTTTTTTAAAAACCCAATGGAAATCTCGCTTACTGCTAGAAAAGAACAATCTTGCAGTGTTAAGGATACAAATTATTTATTAGGATTAAACTTTGAAAATGAAGATGTAAGTAAACGTGAATAGGAAGCTGAAATGTTGAATCAATTGTATACATAATTAAGCAAATAATAATTTAAGGTTATGTTTTACTTGATTTTTTTTCATTCAAGAATAATCCAGTTCAATATCTCTATTTTTTGTTTTTCTTTTTATACATAAGTAAGTCATTTTACATATTCATAAAACCACTTATTCCAAAAAAAAGTTACCAGTGTCATTGACTATGTAGTGATCAGTTGGCTTATCTGAGTAGAATATTGAGTACACATTAGCAGGGAAGAGATGTTTTATTTTGAACGAGAAGACAATATTGTACAGGAAACATTAGAAAAATACTTGTGGAGGTAAAACTAAAAGCTAAAGCTATGTGGAAATAATATGTCAAGACCCAGCACACAAACAGTTATAGGCACATGGATCAATTCAAAGTTGAGGATTACACAAATAACAAAAGGATCAAAATAATTTCTGTAGCCTTGTAAAGAATACAGCTTAGGTTCATATATAAAAAGTGCGCGGTTGTAAACTGTCAAAATTAAAAAATTCAGAACAGTCTTGCTATGATAGTTTATGTATAGTCCTATGTAGCAGGAGAGAGTGGGATGAAATGATCCCTTGTGAATACTGCCATTTCTATAATTCAGTCTGAGTGTTCACATAAACTAGGAACAATCTATTCAATCTCAATGATCTGTGAAAAGGACATGTAAAGCAGGGGGAAAGGACTTGAACCAGATGGCCTGGTTAACAATAGAACATTTCACAAATTGCCATGAAAATAAAAACAAGAGGTAGGCAACCACAGACTTGACAAGAATATTTCCTCTGATCTAATAGAAGCAGAGATAACTATGATGCTGTATTTCCAGCAGACATAATCATTGTGTTCACTATACAAACCTACTGTACTTAGCCATGTGGAAGCAAAATTAATTTCTAAATTATGAACTGGCAGATTGCAATGAGTTTCCTTGTCATTTAGGAGTAGAAAGACCAAGATAATTGAGTTTATTGTTATAGTGTTTAGGGAAAATGTCTAAGGAATATAAATTTTGCATATTGTAATGGGATGACAGGTTTCAATGATGATGAGTTTCAAGAGTAAAGAAAAAACAAGGAATGTGATGTAAGCCTCATGGCAGCATAAATGATCCTTATTTTGCCCATCCCCCACAACAAAAATGAAGCATCCATGCATGGACAGAAGTTCTTTTAAGGAAATTACGTTATTAACTTCATGAACCGAGGGAGCCAGGAGGAGTCTTGGTCACTGATACTTCGGGTAATAGGCAGACAGACCATGGTCATGGCCATGGAACCAGCGGTGGTCTGTGAACAAGCTCCAGCCAATCTCAGCTGTGGTCCAGGAGCTCACGGAAAACACTGTCTTAGATAATTACCCATACATGAAGTAGCCTTTAAGGATGTCCAGAGTTCCAAAGAAATTACATCACCCTGTTGGAATATTTTCTTTTTTAAGAAAAAAAAGTGAATTTGGACACTTTGGAGTGGGTGAGAGAAACAGTTTGATTTTTACCCACATTATCTCTCCTTTAATGCAGCACAGCTCAGGGTCATGAGAGACGCTTTTCACCCTGTGTTTTCTCCCACAGGGGAAAAGGTTAGCATATGAGTGAGCACTCAGCTTCAGGACACTGCCAAAGGGGCTCATGTCTCTCTTGTTCCATCAAGAGTATTCAGTCACGACTGGGGATCAAGAAAAGTCTGGGAGAGCAGCAGGTAGGACTCTCAGAGGGTATTAAACAAAGGCTACTGTGATGCGGACTTTATTTAAAAGCCTACCCATGAGCCACTGGGAATCTTCACCTGCAGGTCCTCCTTGCTAGCCACGGGCACCCCCAGTGCTCCATGTATCTCACCAACACACCTCCCACCCTCTGGCTGCTCCTTTTGCGTGCACCAGACTGCAGCAGTGAGAGCAGACTTTGGCACAAGGCTAGTGAGCATGTGCAGTTAGCCGGACCAAATCTGCAGGTCAGGGATAGACCACAACTTGAGCTTTAGTGCCACATTTGGGGAAAACAAGTGCCACTGTTCGCATTTAGCCTGGTATGCTGCAGGATCCAGAGAAGTCACTAACTTAAGACTTCTGCCATCAGAAGGAGCAATATGCACGGAGCAGTTACACCTATAGAATGTCTGAGATAGCTTCAGAATCTCTAGTAGGACTAATGGAAGGTATCTCTCCTCTGAAGGCAGTAAGGACTGGAGGAGATGCCTGCGAGTTCAAATGCAAAGGCAGCATCACAAAACGTCGGACAGCGTGAAAAATCAAGGAGACATGACACCACCAAAGGATCACTATAATTTTCTAGTAACTACATCCAAAATCACAGAGATTGGCAATATCCAATAAAGAATTCAAAACCACTGTTACAAGGAAAGTAATGAGATACAAGCAAACACAGAAAGATAATGCAACAAAGTCAGGAAAAGAATAAAAATATCAAAATGAGAATTTTAACAAAGAGATAGAAATCATAAAAAAGAGCCGAATAGAAATTCTGGAGCTAAAGAATACAATGATGAAGGGAGAAACAGTCAACATTAAAATAATTGTACTTTGTTTCCTTTAGGTCCTGTGGCATAAACAGTTATTAATTTTTAAACCTTTATTATGTGACTTATACTATAGGTGACTATATCTGTGTAGCTGTCACCAGTTTCCCGCATCCTGAGGGATTTTTCATCTCGTATAAATGATCAGAATTTAAATATTTTTAATTGAACATTAGTATTTAAAGTTTTTTTTTTTCTTTTTCTGTGTGGAATTACTTTTAATTCTAGTCTGCCTGTACTAATGCAAACAATAACAACAAACCAAAGAAGTGAAGCCACTGCTACAGATTTCTTTTGAAAATTGCCTCCTTAGAAAGAATGTACGCATTTACAAAAAGAGTTACTTTGGGAAATTTGGTCTATAGTTTTGGAATGCAAAAGAAAAGAAAGGAAACAACTAATTAACAATCAGTCTTTCAAGATCTCAGTAATAGAATCATACACAAAAGCAGCTATTTCTACAAAACCCTTACAGATATTAATCAGACTAAACTCTTCATAGACATGATTTCATTTTATATTCACAACACCCTGTGCTATGTATATTTGGAAATAGGCCAATAAATCATAGCTATTATTGTGAAGAAATTCAAAGTAATTATTACAATACAGACACTAGCACTATATATTTTAATTTTTAGCATTGTAATTAGTTAGTGTTTTTTTTAAAGAAATATATTGTTTTAATATGTGAAAATAACTATTTTTGAAAGGAGTCTACATATATTTTTTTTAGGAATTCAGGCAATATATTATTGGAAGTAGATTATAAAATATATTTTAATAAGAAAAAGAAAACTCAGAGATTGAACTATTTGCAAGAAGTGATACATATGAGGTATGACAATTAAGTTTGCGAACTCATCCTAGAAAAAGCGCTACATACCTCATTGCTGAATATCACTATGGTCAACTTCGAAATACTCCCTTGGGAAGCTATGCACTGACACCAGCACCTAGTCCACCCTTCAAAGCAATTTTGGACCTCTTTTTCTGGAATGGCCATCAGAGTTGTTGTATTACACTCGACGTCCTGAATATCATCAAAATATCTTCCTTTATCTTCAAGTAAAGAAAGAAGTTATTGGGGACCAGATCCAGTGAGTAGGGAAGGTGTTCCAATAGTTATTTGTTTACTGGCCAAAACTCCTTCACAGACAGTGCTGGTGCATTGTCGTGATGCAAGAGCCATGAGTTGGCGAAAAGTTCAGGTCGTTTCTGTCTAACTTTTTCACACAGCCTTTTCAGCAATTCCAAATAGTAAACTTGGTTAACTGTTTATCCAGTTGGTACAAATTCATAATGAATAATCCGTCTGATATCAAGAAATGTTAGCAACATTGTTGCAACAAGTACATGAACCTAATTATCAGACCTCATACCTATTTATATAGAATTTTAAAAACCCATGATTCTGAATACCAAATTAAATGCTTTTTAATTATAACTAAAGTTATTTTTTGGCATTAGATAGTCATTGTTTTAGGTCTAGAAAGACATATTTTGTAAGTGAATAAATAGACCTAGGGAGTTGTATCAGAAAAAACAGTGGAACCAGTGGGAAAGTTACCAGGTATGATAGTTTTGTTTATAAAACTTGCATGGCTCTAAGTAATGGGACTCACATGAAAGGGCTTCACTGTCTTATCAAATTCAAAGGACCCTAGAATTAAGCAAGAGGAGTCTTTAACATATCTAAGGACCAGCTAAATTAGAAATCCATTTTTGATATATAGAAAACTAAGTTTTTCCAGATTTAATTTGGCGAATGAAGAATTGGGTAAGGTATAACTTCAATATAGGACTTTTGGACTACAGAACATTCTTCTTTGGGTTATGAAGTCACTGATATAGGATGAAAAAAAAAAAAAAAAACAGTGTTCAGTTATCCAAGCACAATAGCCTAAAGAATCCACACAGCAGAATAGATTTTTAGGCAACCTAATTCAGTATTCAACAAACTCAAATTGTTTGAAATGATGCCATTATTACCTTAGTGTGCTAAGATCTCTCCAGCACAGGAAGAGAAAAACCAAATATAGGAATATTTAGGGGAGTCGCAACTCTCTGTTAATACCACTTATTGTAATTAATAAACCTTTGCATGTTCAATAATTTTAAATTTAATTTAAAAAATTAATAGTATATATTATTTTGTGATTATTGTTTAAACTTAACACCCAAGAGAAATCAGTGCACAAAAATATCCATAGCTGTTTTACTACTAATGGACAAAAACTAGAATTATGTCCATAAATATAAAAATTGAATAAAAAAAAGTGTTAAATCCGAATTGCATACTCAGTGAAATAAGGAAGAAAACTAACAGACAAATCTTGGAGCAATCTTAGAGATTTGTTCTTTTATGCAGAATCTTACTGTTTTTTACACTATACAAACTTATTTCAGAGACTTTAACTTTCTTTATATCTCCAAATGTAATTTGTAATATTTATCAGATTAAGTACTTGAGCAGGTTATTAATTGAAATAATAAAAATGAAATGAACTATTTTAAATATATAAAGATTATTGAAAATAGTTGAACATGCACGAATTTTGTAGTGACTCCAAACATTTATCAAACACTACCCAAAAAACGATTCCTAAATTTTAAGGTCCTAATAACCTACATACATCTAGACTTTAAAATTCTAACTCAAATAATTTGGAAATTAATTAAACTACAATAAATTCTCTAGTACTCATGTTTGAGCACAGCTGCCCTCTAGGGCATCAAAACAAAGGAAAATAAAAACTCCTTTTAAATGTAGCAGCAAACAAGCACAAATTCAGGTTTAAGATAAAAAGAGATCACAGTCTAATGGTCTCTTGGATTTTGAAAAGATTTTATAGTGTGCACTTTGACCTACAATATCGCTTAATGGTCTGTGGGTACCAGTTCTTTAAAGTTTTGCCTCTTCTGACTAACTTTTTGTGCCTTTTGTAAATGCGTTCATAAATGCACAGATAATGATGTTTTTCTTATTGGCATGGATTCTGTGCCATTTAATAATTTTTAAAGAACATACAGTTTGTAATTTCCTCTGCCTAGTAGTTATATGCTGAGATTTCTTTTTCAAGTTAATTCCTTTATCCCCTCCAGTTTATTTCTCTTTTTCTATTCTTGTATGTAATATAGTAAATAAATACAAATCTCAAGGGGATAATTTATTTCCCTTAATTATTATTGCTTTTTTTTCATAAAAGTATAAGCTGTACAATAATAATGGTAATAATAAAGTAACCTTAGTTACTCACCTAGCAGCCACCTGAAAGAAAGTATGCAAGGAAGGAGGAGATAATCTGAAAGATATAAGTTAATGAGATCATTATCATTATGTTTTTGCATACTTCCACCTCCAAGGTTTATAATTTCATAATACTTCATGATGAGTATGAGTTTATATATTCTCCTGACAAAAGTTGTTTCTCTTAACAGTTATAATAAAATAAAATTTTAAAAAAGAAGAACCGTTTAAGTGAAATAGCTTTAACATTCCTAAGGCTCCCTAGACTCCTGTTAGCGTATCTTTTTCTTAGTATCTGTAGTAAAAGCACATTTCTTCCTTTTTGTTATACATTTCTAAATTTTCATTACTTCCTTATAAACAATTAAATCACAATGTAAGTAAAGCCAATTGAATAGTGGCTAAACAGCCATCACTACTACACAGTATTAAAAACTGAAAATGAACACAGTTTAGCTTTACCAAGTAATTTAGTTATGTATCACCCTAAGGCATCAACACAATGTGTCACTATTACTGCAGCGTGGCATGAAGGCACAATCACCAAGTGCCTTTACAAAGCAAATCAAGAACTTTTTAAGTTCTCTTTACTCAGGAAAGGAAAACCAACATTTAATATTGTTTATGTATAAATCCTTAATGGTCAACTCCAGTGTCATGATTAGTGTTAACACTTACCAGTAAGAAGTTCTAATACAAATATATGCTGCCATGTGTAATTTTGGCAGTTCTCATTCCTAAAAAAGTGATGTTTAAAATAGAGAGAAAGGCAACTACTATCACTCTTACTAATAATTGAAAATGTAAATTGCCTTTATTAATTATGTTTTTAAAGTATTTCTTATAAAATCATGTTTGAATACAGAAAATTTCATTCATTTATTTTTGGAATAGACTTCGTTAGTTTAGAGCAGTTTTGGGTTCAAAACAAAATTGATAAGAAGGTAAAGAGACTTCCTACATACCCCCACCCCCTCCCCGCAACTACTCATGTATAGCCTCCCATTTTCAAATTGCTCACCAGAGTGGTACATTTGTTATAATTGATCAACCTACATTGACACATCATTATTACCCATAGGCAGTAGTTTACACTAGGATTCACGTTAGTGTTGTACATTGTATGGGTGTGGACAAATGTTTAATGACATGTGTTCACCATTATACTATCATACAATGTAGTTTAGCTGCCTTAAAAATCCTCAGTGCTCCACCAATTCATCCTTTCCTCGCCCAAAACTCCAGCAACCACTGATCTTTTTGCTGTCTCTGTAGTTTTGCCTTTTTCCAGAATGTCGTATATTTGGAATCATATAGTACCCGTTTCCCAGAAAATAAGACCTAGCGGGACAATCAGTTCTAATGAGTCTTTTGGAGCAAAAATTAATATAAGATCTAGTACTTATATTATATTATATTATATTATATTATATTATATTATATTATATTATATTATATTATAAAGACCAGGTCTTATGATATAATAAAATAAGACCAGGTCTTATAGTAATTTTTGCTCCAAAGGACGCATTAGAGCTGATTGTCTGGCTAGGTCTTATTTTCAGGGAAATACGGTATGTAGTCTTTTCAGATTGGTTTTGTTCACTTTGTAATATGCATTTATGGTTCCTCCTTAACTTTGCATGACTTGATAGCTCATTTCTTTTTAACACTGAATAATGCTCTATTTTCTGGATGTACCACAGTTGGCATATCTGTTCACCTACTGAAGGACAGCATTACTGTAGCATTATAGAAAGTCTTGAAGTCAGGTAGTGTTAATATTCTGACTTTGTTCTTCTTCAGTATCCTGGGTCTTTTGCCTGTCCAAATAAACTTTAGAATCAGGTTGTTAATATTCACAAATGATCTGCTGAGATTTTGATTCAGATTACATTGACTCTATGGATTCAATGGGAAGAACTAACATCTTGAAAATATTGAGTCTGTCTATTTATGAACAGGGAGTATTTCACGGTTTCTTTAGTTCTTATTTGATATAATTTATCAGAATTTTATAGTTTTTCACAAAAAGATCTTGTACATATTTAGTTTTATACCAAAATATCTCAATTTTGAAGTGCTACTATAAATGGCATTATGTTTTTAATTTCATATTCCCATCATTTGTTGTTGGAAAGCAATTGGCTTTGGGTATTAACTTGTATCCTACAACCTTGCTATACTCACTCATTATTAGTTCCAGGAGTTTCTTTGTTTATTCTGTCAGATTGACTACAATAGATAGACAATCTTATCATCTGTGGACAAAGACACTTTTATTTCATTTTTCCTGATCTGTATACCTCTATTTCCTTTTCTTGTTGCATTAGCTAGAACTTCCAGTATGATGTTGGAAAGCATTGTTACAAGGGAATATCCTTCCCTTGTTCCTGATGTTAGTGGGAAGGCCTACAGCTTCTCACTATTAAGTATGATGTTAGCTATAGATTTTTTGCAGATATTATTTATCAAATTGGGGAAGTTCTCCTCTATTTCTAGTTTACTAGTTTACTGTCATAAATGGGCATTGAATTCTGTGAAATGATTTTCTGCATTTATTGATATGATAATGGATTTTTTTTTCTTCTTTAGCCTGATGCTGTGATGTATTATGATATTTGATTTTTTTGAATATTTAACCCTTGCATTTCAGGCAAAATCCCACTTGGTTATGTTGTGTACCTTTTATACATTGCTAGATTCAATTTGCTGATATTTTGATGAGAATTTTTGCATCTATGTTCATGAGAGACAGTGGTGTGTGGTTTTCTTTTGTTTTAGTATTAAGGTAATGTCTGGTTTTGGTATTAAGGTAATGCTGGTATCATCATAAGAATGTCCAAATCTATATATAGATAATATTATGAGTTTCTTTTAGCCGAACTGAGGACATACCCAGAAGCAAGCTGTCAATGGATTGAGAATATGTTCCGGAGTATGTCAGTTTTGCTACTGGAATCAAAGGAGAGTACTTAAGGAAGATTATATTAAATCCATTGGTGGTAGATTAAGTTGGCAAGAGATAACAAGGTGGGGAAATATCTATGATTGGATAAAATGTCAAATGGAAAGATGCATACTTCTTTTACATTGGTGGGTACGTGATAGGCAACATTTAACATGTAGAGTAAATAGGGTTGATGTACAGACAACAAGATCACATGCTCCATTGCTGGTGGTTTCACCTCCAAGGGTTCTGGAATAGATTACTGTGGCATTGTTAACCTAGATGTGCAAGAACAATGGATAGGGCTTGCTTCAGGCAAAGATGAACCTTTTACTAAGAAAGTTATGTGCCTGGGGCATGACTACCCACCATGACTTGCCTAGTTAAGAATTCATGATCATATCACTCTGTGATGTTACTTACAGTTACTGAGTTTGTCAGATTTATTACATAGCCACTTTTTGGTTCACAATGGACTTACAGAATGAGTTAGGAAATATTCCCTCTGTACCAATCTTCTGAAACACATTGTAGAGAATTAGTAAAATTTCCTCCTTAAATGTTTGTAGAATTCATCAGTGAACACATCAGGGACAGGTGCTTTCTGTTTTGAAAAGTTATTAATTGTTGATTCAATTTCTTTAATAGATACAGGCGTGTTCATATTGTCTATTTCTTCTTGTGCAAGTTTTGGTAGATTGTATCTTTCAAGGAATCTATCCATTTCACTTACATTATTAAATTTATGAGCATTGAGTTTTTCATAATATTCCTTTATTTTCCTTTTGTGTTTATGGAATCTGTAGTTATACCCCTTTTATTTGTGATATTAGTAATCTGTGTACTCTCTCTTTCTTAGTTATCCTGGCTAGAGTTTTATCAATGTTACTGATCTTTTCTAAGGATCAGCTTTTGCTTTTGTTGATATTCTCTATTGAATTCTTGTGTATGATTTCACATATTTTGGCTCTCATTTTTACCAATTTTTCTTTTCATTCTTTTTTTTCCTACTGTTAATTTCTTTTATCTTATTTTTTTCCCTATATTCCTAAGGTAGAAGGTTAGATAATTGATTTTAGACCATCTTCCTTATTATGTGCATTCAGTGCTAAAAATTTTCCTCTAAATACTGTTTTTGCTGCAGCCCACAAATGTTGATGTTTTGTTTTCATTTTCATTTAGTTCAAAATGTATTCTTTTATATTTCTCTTGAGATTTATTCTTTGATGCATGTGTTTAGAAGTGTTGCTTAATATCCAAGTATTTAGGAGTTTCCAGGTATCCTTCAGTTATTATTTTCTGTTTTAATTCTGCTGTAGTCTAATACAAGAAATTGTTTGGTGTCTTTTCTTTTCAATTTGTTAAAGTGTGTTTTATGGCTCAGAATATAGATTGTCTTGGTGAATGTCCCATGTGAATGTGAGAAAAAGGTGTATTCTTTTGTTGGATGAAGTAGTCTTTCCATTGTATCCCACTGGTATTGCTGAATTCATCTAAGTTCTTAATGATTTTCTGCCTGCTAAATCTGTCAACTTCTACAAGGGGGGACTTGAAGTATCCAGCTATAACAGTGGATTCATTTATTCCTCCTTGCAGTTGTATCAATTTTTGCCTCATATGTTTTGATATTATTTTTAGGCACATATACATTAAGGATCATTATGTCTTATTGAAGAATTGATCACATTATCATTATGTAATGACACTCTTTATCCCGATAACTTTCCTTAGTTTGAAGTCTGCACAGTGTGAAATTAATATAGCTACTTCTGCTTCCTTTTGATTAGTGTTATTATTGTATATCTTTCTCCAATCACTTTAATCCATATGTGTCTTCATATTTAAAGTGAGTTTCAGACTACATACTTGTATAGTCGGATCTTGTTTTTTGATAACCTCTGATAAACTCTGTGTTTTAACTGGTACATTTAGACAATTGTTGTTTCGTGATTATTGATATAGTTGAAATAATATCTATCATATTTCTTACTTTTTCTTTGTTATCCTTGTTCCTATTTTTGTCTTCTACTCTTTTTCTGCCTTTTGTAATTATTATAGAACATTTTAAATGATTTCATTTTCTTCCCATATCAGTTTTACTTCCAGGCAAGTCTGCTGGCAACAAATTCCCTTAACTTTTCTTTGTCTGAGAAAGTCTTTATATCATCTTCACTTTTGAACGACAGTTTCTCAGGTACAGAATTCTAGATTGGTCGGTTTTTATTATGTTTTATCTTTCATTTTTCCTCTCACCACTTTAAATACATTACTCTCTTGTAGTTGGCAATATTTCAAATTACAAGTTGAATGTAATTCTTTGCTCCTAAATAGCTAAGATGCACCCCTGCCCCCATCTCCAGCTTTTTTAAACTTATTTTTCCTTTATCTTTGATTTTCAGTAGTTTGAAGTGGTATACCTAGGTTCAGTTTTAGCATGTGTCCTGAACGGTGCTCTCGGAGCTTCCTGGATGTGTTGTTTTCTGGCTTGTGTCTGTCCTTATTTTGGAGAAATTGTCAGTCATTATTGAAGTATTTCCTTCCCTTCCTTCCTTCCTTCCTTCCTTCCTTCCTTCCTTCCTTCCTTCCTTCCTTCCTTCTTTCTATCCCTCTTTTTCTACTATTCCCATTATGTATATGTTACACTTTTTGTAGTTGTTTCACAGGTCTTGCATATATTTTTCTATTTATTTCAGTCTTTTTTTCTCTCTCATTGCTTTTTAAGTTTTAGAGATTTCTATCCAGATATTCTCAAACTCAGAGATTCTTTCCTTAGCTGTATCCAGTTTACTAATAAGCCCATCAAAGGCATTCTTCATTTACGTTAGTGTTTATCTCTAGCATTTTATAAAAAGTATTTCTTAGAATTTCTATTTAACTACTTACATTGCCCATTTGTTGCAGATTGTCTATTTTATCCATAGAATCTTTACCAAATTAATTGTATTATAGTAATTTTAAATTTGCAGGCTGATAGTTCCAACATTCCTGCCATAGCTGAGTCTGATTTTGTTGCTTTTTCTATATCTTCCAACTGTGATTTTGCTTTTTAGTTTATCTCACAATTCTTTTTGATAGGTGGGCATGATATACTGGGTAAAGAAAACTATTGCATTTCCCAGAAACTAAGACCAGGTCTTATATTATTTTTTGCTCCAAAAGATGCATTAGGTCATATTTTCAGGGGATGTCTTATTTTTTCATGTACCACAATCCACATTTATTCAAATAACATGCTAACTGAACATCGTCATAACATACTAACTGCGTCTGTCTGGCTGACAATCTTATGACGCTTATTTTCGGGGTAGGTCTTATTTTCAGGGATACACGGTACTATAAATAGTTCTTTAGTAATTTGATGATAAGGTGTGGGGAGTGGGGAAGCATTTTATAGTAATGAATAGATCTCAGTCTTTTAGTGAGTCTGTGCCTCTGAACTATAATCTATGGGTGATTATCAATTTTTCTCTCCCCCTACGTTAGGTTGAATAATATGGCTAGAGTGGGCTGGAGTTGGCATTTCCCTTCCCCCAGCTCAGTTAGGTTCTGGTAAAACCCGGGCAGTTAGGCTCTGGTTAAACTAGCTTCTCCTGAGGGCAGACCTTGTTAAGAACAGAATGTTTGGGCATATTTCTAAATTGTTCCTTTTCTAGAAGCATAAGGGGAGTTTCCCCTGATATTTACTATGAGCACTCAGTAAAGATTCAGAAAGTAAATTCTCAAATTATGGGGTTCTCTAGATTACTAGATCCCCTGGGGTTTTTAACTGTCAGAGTTGTACGTACTGAGTCTCCAGCAATTCATCAACTATAATTCAGGCTTCCTTACCCAACCCTGGTTCCCCTGGAGGCTGCTGCAGAAGTTTGTGACTCTTTGCGAGCATCTTCTCTCTGTCCGGTTTTGGGGACAAGTTTACCTGCAACTTCACTTCTATGATGGATATAAAAGAGATTTTTTTCCAGCTTTTTTTCAGCTTTTAGTTGGTAGGATGCAATAGGCATTTCAAGCTTCTTAGATGCTGGACCAGAAAACAGAAGTCCTCATTTATATTAATATTTCATAATCATGATACATTTGAGTTAGCAATAGAAAACTCAATCCACTCTCATAGTGAAGATTTCACAGCAGATTTGGAGATAGTAGAAGCAGTCCTTGATTTTTATAAACCATTTACAATAATTATAGAATGCATGATTAATGCCAAGTTTGGAAAAAATAAAATTATGTAGCTTAGTTCTCTTACTTGGCAATAAGGAAAATGAAGGACAAAGGAATTAAGAGATTTGTCTAAAGTCTGTAACAGAGTTTAAATTACATAACTCTGATATGGTACTCCTAATTTGATGTTCATCCTATTGCAAAATATATATTCTGTAAAGTTTATAAAGTAAAAGTTTGCCTACTTTCAAAACCATTTCACATTATCAGAGTCAGGAGTTGATCTTCCTTAAAATTATGGAAATGCGAAACCCCAAAGACAAAATTAATGTCTTCCGTACAAGCATTATCATGAGAAATTGCAGCTTTTAGTCAATGAGCTTTATATTTTATAGGCATCATGAATGTCTAGATGAATGACAGATGATGTAGTCAATGAGCATGTAGTCTGCTGGTACTATTTTCAAGAATGTTGCTAATGAAAAGTGGATACACCCAACTCTCACTGCCTATGCTTTATGCATTTGACTTATCTAACTCCATTGTTCTGATTCACGTTCATTCAACATACTTTGGTTTGCCCTAAATTTATCTGCTGGAAGGGAATAGGAAGATCATTTAGGGATCCATTCCTCTGGCAGATACTTTTTATTGTGAATGAATAAATTGTTATTTTTCTATGTAAAATAATATTTTAGATAATATTAGCCTGGCACATAATAGTTTCTAATAAATGTTTTAAACCAATGGCTGATTTAGTGGCTGAAATCTAGATTCCAGAAGTATGAAGTTTCCAGAAAATGAATATGCAATAGTCAACATCTTAGTTTAAATGTTTTGAATATAGCAATTTGTACATTGTACCTACTGCATATAACCAATTTGTAATACAAAATTTAAAGTCCTAAAGAGGAAAAGCTATTATTGTACTCTAATAGATAAAAATAATATTGGTTAACACAGAGTTTAATTTCAAATAGTGTGCATTATATTTTAAACTTTTTTATGGAGTGTGGTTGATTTTTAAAATTAATTTCAGGTGTACAAAGCAACATAATGGTTATACATTTACACCCCTCACAAAGTGATAACCTCCCTGCCCCCCAATCTACTACTATAGTGTGATTGATCTTAACAGGTCTTGTACTTCAGTAATGGAAAGTTTTCATCCCAGAACAGTAGAAACTAGGTTAAAACATTTTTCTGTCATATCCTTGGTCATCTTTGATATGCATATTTATAACAATTATTTTTTAAGATAAACATATAATAATTCAAAATATCAAGCCAAACAAATTCTTGGTTTTTGCACAGTTTAGGAGTATGTACATGATTATATCCTTTTGCCAAAAATAATAATCTACCCGTGTGAATCCACCACTACCCTTTACAGATCCTGTTTTAACCTTCGCTCTTACTTCACCAACTATAGTGCACAGTAAAAGTGAGACATCACAAAATAGAAAAGTAAACATCAATGCACACTTTTACACATACATATACACTAAACCCTGTGTGTGTGTGTCTCATATCTCCTATTTACTTTGTATTCCACGTGTAGAATTTAATCTATTTCTGGATGACAACTTTTCCTGTTTTATTATCATATATTTCCTCTGTCATCAAATAAGTACTTTTTTTTCATTGAGTTTAAATTCTGCCGTCATAGAGATTCATGAACTTATGAAGCAACTGTAAGTGTCGCTGCCTAGTGAAAACTATTCAGGATACTACATAAATAATGATTATTAACAGTGGGACTAGGGGACGGCTGTCTCACCAATACATCAGGTGCCTTGGCATTATATATTCTATGTCAATAACTAAACGCCTAATGACTGATTAGAAAATGAAGCACATCACTTGGTATGGTTGACACTGTCATTGTCATCTTCGTATAATTTGCAAGCTTTTTAAAGTCCTAAGCTAGTCCCTGAATGCTATATTAATTCATAAAGCCTATCAGAGCCTATTCAGTAAGTAATTGCTTCACTACACAAATTTTTGTCCCACAGGCCTGAATTCTAGATGAATCTATACAATAAACATTGGTTAATGAGTTTGAGTTTATGCTGCTCTTCTGTAAAATTTATTGAGCTCAGATGTAAAATATAATTTTATGGGTTGAATCTTTGAGACTGATACGCTCATGATTTCAGTGTGATCCAGTTTCTTACTAACATTATTAGCTAACTCTTCAGTAAACAAGACATTTAAGGATGGATCCTGTAAACTCATTATGCCTTGAAACACGCTTTACTAATCACAATAATAAATTCAGTAACTAAAGTAGCCAAAATTTCTACTATTAGCTTCTAAAATAAAATCATCTTGACTATGTGGAACTTTCCTAAGGTTCCAGCGTACAAGTTACGCTCTCTAGCACATCTGTGATAGCTGTGTAGAATAATAGGAAACACGATAAAATGAAATATTCTACGTACAATAGAATCTTTTCTCCTACTAAATAACTCATTAGCTCATCAGTGCTTTAGTAGCTTGTTTCCTTAGGAAAGCTTGCGACCTTTGCATGATGAACATAGACAGTCTGGGAAGACATATAACATTTATATTATTATTTGAGTGCTGTCTCTGCAGTAGGTTCTCACTCATCTTCTGTATGTTGTGCTGCTCTCTACCTAAGAGGTATGAAAAACTTCCTTCCTATTATTCCAGAGTTCTAATACAATACCAGCGATCTCATAAATTCTAAATTTTGATGATAGCCAGTTCTTCAGGTTAGGAGACAAACATATCAAACAAGTAATTTATAAAAAGTATTCATTTAGATATATTTGAATAAAATAAGAATCTAATATTTACATAAAGTCTGAGAATCTTAGAAAACTGGTCTAGCATTTCATATTAGAAGTGCTACATTTTAGGGGAGCTTTATTTAAAATGTCTACAAATTTAAAAATAGCTGTTATTTATATTATATAACAACATTTTCTATTTAGCTAAGAGTAATTTACATACATATAATTGAGTTTCATTATTAAGGGTAATTATATTCTATAAAGTTGCCACAAACATTGAATAGGGAAGCATTGCTTGTAGGGGAAATACAATGTTAGGTTCCTGAGGGACTCTGGTTGCATTTTCATCAGCTGGTTAATGCATAGCTTTGTTTTATATGCATTTCTGTTTAAAGACACCTTAATATGTATTACTTACAGTAATTATCTGTGTGGTCTTTAAATGATGTAAGCCAAGGGGCTTTAGCGGTCATTTGGATTGTATAAGTTCATTTGCCAATGTCTTCATAAAACAAGACAGTCTTAGTGTAGAAAAAACAAACAAACAAACAACAAAAAACAAACTTCTCTTTCTTATAAATCTTTTCCTTTATAATATTTAGCAAGTATTTTTAAATTTTTTGTACAGATCCTTAATCCATAAACCGGCCTCACCTGCACCTTTAAGATTTTCATACTGTATCACCTCTTGAAATGCACAAACCAACCATCACTAGTTGAGAAGAGTTTAACATTTTCCAGACTCTGGGCAGGGTAACTATGTATTTCTTTGACTTTCAGCCTCACAACTATGCTGTGCACTATACTTTTTTAAATTGGTCATCATTTCATGAATTCACAAATTTAGCCTCTTCTCTATCTTTTCTGTAACTTTATAAGACACTGTAGATATTATGATAGCACTTTCTGTAATGGCCACATGTACAGCAAATTTCTCTTTCTTTTCCTGAATGCATATATTGTTGATTCATTACTGTTGAACTCTAGTCCAGTAGCACTCTAAGGCATGCCTGAATGAAGCTAATCTAAACATGTGTTTTCTCCATAAAGCACATCACAATTCCCATAGCACTTCAGCACTATACTAGAGGGTCATTTGAAATCACCAACAAAAAACACCAAAATGCAAAAAAAGAAAATTGAAAAAAATGGGACTAAATAGTCCACAGAAGCCTCTTTTGTTTATAGTATGAGGGCTGAAACGAGAGTCAGAGTACTGCCTTGTTCAACCTAAACTGGGATGTTGTATTTCAGGTGACTAAAAAAATGTTGCTATTCTGCACATATCTGTGAATCACCATACTCTGGGAGTACTGATTTTGGAGTTCCCGATAAATTTAAATGAGTAGGAATATTCACAAATATGGACTCCATGAATAATAAATTCCTGCTTGAATAATTCCACTGTGAATAATTTTCCTTATTTTAACTTCAATACCGATTTCTTGACTTTACTTTATCCTAATTGATAAGTTAGGAGTCTTAATTGATTAAA
The DNA here is from genome assembly GCF_004115265.2 of Rhinolophus ferrumequinum. Lineage (NCBI taxonomy): Eukaryota > Metazoa > Chordata > Mammalia > Chiroptera > Rhinolophidae > Rhinolophus > Rhinolophus ferrumequinum. The sequence continues at coordinate 55,287,191 of NC_046290.1, read as the reverse complement.
AAAAAAAAAAAAGGAGTCCTGATGAACTCTTTATGGGAGAGTCAAAGAAACGCCACCTCATCTGTTCTCCTATTCAATGTTTACCGAACTATTCTCCTCAGTGAAATCAGTTTAGTGAGGCAAACAGAATTGTCTCTGTTAGACTTTGGTTTTCATGTTTGATGCTGGAGATTGAAGGCTGCACTGCAGGCAGTTAGGTAAGAAACATGGATAAGGAAGAAAAAAATGCATAAAAGGGACAACACAGAGATAAACTGAAACACTCACACCAAAGCTGGAACACACAAGGATTAACTGGAATCCATTTTAGTCCTCATTGCTTCTGACCATGATATTAGTGTCCTGCATGAGAAGCTGCTGTCCCTCTTCATGGAGCTAAACATGCACCTGGCCCAGGATCCATGGAAACCGAAGGATCCAGAGGAATGTATGTCAGTTACAGACCTGCTGCTGCCCGACCCATACAAGTTCAGCCAGTAGAAAGCAACAACATGTGTGAGCTACAAAAGTGCCAGTGTACTTGCTGTAACCTTCTACACATGAAGATCAGTAAAGTTGCTTCATTTCAATCCTCCAAATCTTTGCAAAATGTCTTTTATGACCTACTCTCATCACAAACATACAGGTAAAGGTATGCCAGGAAAAGTAGTTCAGCTTAGCTACATTAACACATTGCACTGCCAAAGCAGCCCACCTTTTGTCACTTAGTACCCATATTTATCTCTTTAAACACACTTAATTTCTAATAAAAACAGTAACAAAGTCGTGCCTCCCCTTAACATGATACAAGGTTCCCATTGACTTTAATTACAGAACTTGTAGGTATTAAGAGACCTCCCAGGGGATCACCTGCATTCCAGACATATTGTTCTGAGTCTGCATTGTGTAATACCAACCCACTATCCCCATGATGGTCAGTCAGTTTCCCAGCCAGGTCCATGACCCCTGTTATGTGTTGATTTATTGGCCATCAGGACCTAAATGTGGTTAGCTTGCTGTCTCAAATTCTAGTTCAGTAGAGTCATTATTTTGTCATCGATATAAGCATTCCTCCTTTTGGAGTTAAGACTTCTAGACCATTAGAAACTAAAGTCATTGGGGCCGGACATTTTTTTTTGTTTTCTTCTAATGGATCATTTGTGGTAATAGTGAAAGGAGCTACTTCTCATTTTCACCCTTGGATTCACAAATCTATGAATGTTGGTTATGGAAGAAAAATCTTCTATATAGAGACAGCTGACTTAGAGCATATATGATATCCTAGAGAAAATTGTCCCCCATCTACAGGGGTTTGCAACCAGGATGTAATCATAAGTAATAATTCAGAAGGACATTGCACTACTTTATTAAGCCAGCTGTTTCAAGTTCAAGAGAATCATGTATATTCAGTGAATTTCATGGACTGGGGCTTGTTGCCAAACTTCATTGGTTAAGAAATTATTTGGTTGGTCAGAAATGATATGTGTGATACCAGCACGGTGAGTATGGCATTCTATAAGACCGTGGATATTTACTTTGTTAGAAGCATTACAGACACGGAAGGAAAACCCATACCCAGTGTAAATTATCTGTTCCAGTGAGAACAAACTTTTGTCACTGTCACCATTTGAGCTGACTGATAATCCCAGGGAATGGTACCATAACAGGAACTAAGTGTTGGTTTCTGCTATGGGGATATTGGCACTCAGCAGTGGCTGTGACAGCTCTGTCCTGGTGAGTGGAAATCTTATATTTTGATCCCACATAAACCTTTATCATTGCTGCCATGGTCAGTTTGTTCATGAGCCATTTAGGCAATGACGGCATTGGTGGGAGTAGGATGACTGACACTCAGAGCAATGGTCACCTTATTTTTCTCCACATCACCTACAACTGTCTGGCATATCGTACTCATTTGTATATTGGCATTTATTGGCTGTTTACCCACATTAGAATGCAAACTCCATTGAGAGCAGGGTTTGTTAAATGTTTTGTTCACTGATACATTCCCAGGATATAAAAAAGTAATCTGAACCATAGTATATATTCCCAAATGAAAAATAATTAAGTTTTATAAATAAATAAGGCATTACTACTGTTTTTATTTCTAATTTATAGGTAAGAAAACGGAATGTTATAGAGGCGTTGTTACTTGTTAAATGCCATTCATCTATTAGGTCATAGAGCAGGGATTCACACCCTGTTTGACTTACAAACTGTACTTTTAACCAGGATGATATATTACTGCTTGTTTTGAAACACTGGATTCTTTTATCAAGTAGAACAGTGTCAGAAAGAGTTTTCTACTTGAAATTTTAGTGTGCTGAAGTAGAAGTCCTGCATGAAGTCAAAACTGTGACCAGTTTGGGTATTACATGTGCTTTAAGGAAAATGATGCAAGTACTCTGAATCCATCTGTGGAGTTTCTTAGGGTCTGAGAGTAACAAAGAGACAAAATTTGAATTTCAAGACCTGCCAAGTTTATAAGACAATAGTAAATACTTCATACTGTCATTTAGGATTCACAGAGAGTTATTGTCCTTTAAGGGTGATAAACCACAAATAGGCAATTTTTTTTCTTTTTAAATGAAACCTAGCCACCCTTCAACTCAATATGATTGGATCAAGATAAGGTACTACCTCTGTGGAGAAAAATAACATCATCTAGAGCCTCTATATTTTTCATTTACTCCGTTTTTCATTCAGCCAAAAATCAACTGTAATATTAAGAAAATCTAGCCAAGAGGAAGAACAATCAGATAATAGAAACAGACATAGGGATGAGTGGCTTATTGCCATTGTGAAATGTGGCCTCTAAATGAACTGTGATTAACATGTTCAAGAAAATAGATGACAAGAATAATTTTGCCAGAGGACAATAAATTATGGAAAAAATTGACTGGAAATTCTATTTCTGACAAATGCAATAATTGAAACTAAGATATAAATATATGGTATTAACTAAATTGAATAGAAAAGAAGAGAGAACTCATGGACTAGAAGAAGAATCATTAGAAAATATTCAAGATGAAGCACGTAGATGAAAGGCATGGCAAATACAGAAGGAAAGAGGAGAGAAGGAAATTAAGGCGGAAAAACTATATCCAAAGAGTTAGTGGCTGATAATTTCCTTCTACTGACTCAAGCACGTCAATTACATATTCAAAAAAAGGATAAATTTTTTTTGCAAGGAAAAACATATGTACAAATATTATGGAAAAAAGTCTTGAAAACCAAAGAAAAAGAAATAATATATCGCAAGCAGCCAGACAAATAGGACAACTTTCAAAGGAAGAAAAATGAAATGAGTAGCAGATTTCTCAACAGAAACAGTGGGATCCAGAAGAGAAATAAAGCTGGATGACTATTGATGAATACTTTATAAAGCTGCAGTAATTGACAATATGTAAAGATGCAACAAGAGATAAATAAACCAAGGAAACAGACTAGTTACACAAGGAAGACCCATACACATATAATTGATTTATGACAAAGGAGCCATTACTGCGCCCTTGGAGGGGATATTTTTCCCATCAAATAGCATAAGCAATTGGATATTTACATAGAAATTTAAAAAATTAAAAAATTATAGATGAATTTCACATCAAAATCTGAAACATTAAATTAAAAAGCTTCCTGAAAAAAATGTGGGAGAATGTCTTCATGGGTTAGGGTAGTCAGAATTTTCTTTAAAAGATACAGAAAGTTTAATAAATTGTACTATATTAATATTCATAACTTCTGGTTTGTCAAATGACACTGCTATGCGTGAAAAGCAAGTCTCTAAGAGAAGGTAATTGCAGCACATGTACTCAAAATAAATAACTTACATTCGTAGTTTGAGATATATAATTAAGTCCTGACACAGTAATAGACAAAAAATTAATAATAATGACTAAGTAAGTACAGTAGTACTTTGGTTTTCGAACGTCTCCGTTGACGAACATTTTGATTTATAAACGCAGTAAACCTGGAAGTAAATGCTTCGGTTTTCGAACACGACTCAGATGTCGAACATGTCACACGGCTTCCATTTAGTACAAGATCCTAAGGCCTAGCTGTCGGCTGTTTTCGAATATTTCAAGACTCATGGATTACGTTCGAAAACCAAGGTACCACTGTACTTCACACACACACACACACACACACACACACACACACACACACACAGAGATACCTATGTCTATATCTCTATCTTCATTAGGGAAATACAAGATAAAATGATGAGATACCACTATTTTCAGAGAAAGTAGTTGTTGTAATCTGAAAGTTTGTGTTCCTCCTATTCATCTGACAAAGTCCTAACCCTAGAAGATGACGGTGTTAGTAGACAGAGATTTTGGGGATGATTAGGTCATGGAAGTAGAGTCCTCATGAATGGGTTTAGTGCTCTTATAAAAGACCCCACAGAACTCCGTAGCCCCTTCTTTCAGTTGAAGAAGACACAATGAGAAGTGCTCTGGCTATGAACTGGGAGAAAGGCCCTCACCAGACCATGCTGGTTCTTTGATCTTGGACTTCCCAGTCACTAGCATTGCGAACAATAAATATGTGTTGTTTATCAGCTACTCAGTCTGTGGTATTTATTTCTTGGGATATAGAAAAACTGATTATCTCATATACTGTTTTAAGGAGGTTGAATTCATACAATTACATTGGAAAATTTTGCCAATATTGACTAAATTGAATGAGCTCATATCCTATGATCTAGCAATTCAACTTATAGGCATGTACCCAACAGAAATTCATACATATGTTCACCGAAGACATGTATACGAATATTGACAGCAGCATCATTCATTCTAGCCCCAAACTGGATATAATCCAAATATCCATCAGTGCTAGGATGGATAAATTATGATAGATTCATTCATTGGCTTATTGTACAACACTGAGAATGAACATTCCACACATGACAACTTAGATAAATCTCACAAACACGGTAAGTGAAAGAAGCCAGACATAAGAGAGCAAATTCTTTATATTCCATTTATATAAATTTCAAAAATTGGCACAGCAAATCTATAGATATCGAACTTAGTATACCAGTTACTTTTGGTGAAGGGCAATGAGTGGAAACAGGTGCACGGGAAGCTTCTGGTAATGCTTTATCCCAGCAAGTACTGGTTTTGTCACTGTTAATGTTATAAAAATTAACTGATCAGTACACATTATTTGTGCATATATTTTATACATTAAATAATTTAGTACAAAATTTTATTTTTCACATTTAAATTTTTTAAGTCAAAAATGGGAATCCTATGACAATGGAAACTGCTATACAACTTACAGAAGTATTTTTTTTTAAATTATATGTTAAGAGCCATTGTTGACAAAAGACAATGGTAACAAATTGGAAAAGTAAAGTCTACCTCAATGATTATTCTAAAATAAATTTTCTAAAGTTAATTTTGTCTGGGAGCTTAAAATATTGGAAGAATAAAATTTATCTTTTTTCTCTAAAATTAAAAATATTATGAACTATTGTTACTTCTTAAGTTTATACAATAGTTAAGGAAGTCTCTGCACATGCACTGTTAAAAGTAAATGCATGTTAAAAATAAGGTTAATTCTTTCTGCTGAAAATAATGGAAGAGACTTTCCAGCTCCCTTTTTGTTTCCCTTTCCTTAGATCATTAGCTTTAGAAAACTTGTAACTTCTTTCTCTCTCTTTGAAATGTGTATGAGTCCTTTTATTTTGTTTTTTATTTATTTTAAATTTTAATACAGTGGTATACAATATTAGTTATGTTAGTTTCAAGTATACACTTAGTTATATTAGTTTCAAGTTCACCATTATTCAAGTTACAATGATTCACCATTTTTATATCTTACAATGTGATCACCCCACTAATTCTAGTAATCATCTGTCACTGTACGAACTTATCACAACACTATTGACTGTATTCCCCTTTACCTCGTAAAACCTTGATGAGGCTTATGTCTGTATCCCAACTCAGGAAAGCCTAACTCAAGGGCCTGGGAACCAGATCATTGAAATGTAATCCTTAAGGAAGATAGGCCCCTATTGCACTGTTTTATGGGAGGATAGAAGCCTAACTTCAGTATGCTTCCTGGCTCCAAAATGGCCTCCTTCCGTAAAGATATGTTTATTTTTACCTTTGGATAAAGAAATTAACAAACACAGATGACCATCCCAATGAATCGAGGATGAACCATTTGTGACAGAAAAATGGTGTGAAGTCCCCTTACCTGAATACTAGTTATTTTTTATCTGGAGAGGTGTATTTAATTATCATGTCTGTTTGGCGAAATAAAAGATCTGTCTCTCCACTCTCTTAGCATATTGCCTGTTATGCACATTACATTCTGGTTTAATTCTGATTCAATAATAAAATAGTTTTCTTTCTCTTATACTTTTGTGGAGAGGTTTTTGGGTTGGTAGAACATTTTGTTTTTAATTATATTTATCCAACAATAAACTTAGGTAGTATAAATATATCTGGATGTGTATATATATATATATATGGATGTGCATATATGGATGTGTGCATAGCGCTATATTCATATATGAGCATATTTATACATATATATGTATGAAATAACTTAATATCGCTAAAAAGGGCCTTTTGAACTTCAGTCTTTTTAGTAGCCTTTATACACATTAAGTCTCCATCCACTATAAAGGATGAGTGCCATTTTTTTACTTTCTTTTTTAAATATTGAAGTTTTTATTTTTATGACACCTTCTCTCATTTAAATGTTTAATGAAAACAATTTTGAGTGCAAAATTGTTTCTTAGAAGAAAATTGCCCATACATGAGCTTTCATTTATTAATTTTAATTACAGAGTATGTGGCTTCAGAGCCATCTTGATGAGAGATTCATGAATATTGGGAATAGAAAATTTCCACATAACAAATGAGAGGAAAGAGAAAGAGTATATTATAATGAATTTTGAAAATAATAAAAGAAATTTAATTCAAGGAAATTAGAGTTAACAATGACACCTGAGAGGAGAAAAGGAACCAAGGTTGTTTTAAGGGATGCTAATGGCATGTACTTTAGTATGAAATCTATTCATGTATTCATGGAAAGTGACATGGAGACCCAGACATTCCTAGGCATCATCTCAACACATTCATCCTTGATTACTGAAGAAGTAGTGAATCAATGTGATGAATCATAATCAGTCTATTAAACTTTCTGCCTAGTGTGATACAACCACTAATATATATTTTGGCCAAAGCACATTGTGGGGAAGGTAGAGAGCCAAAATATTTGGTGAACAGCACTAATGAGCACAGCAGTATTCCCAAATCTCATCTTCTAAGCTGGAAAATACACATGAGCCAATGATTATCAAACCTCTAATTATTGGGCCTTGAGAGTACAAAACCATTGAAAGAGCTTATGATGAAAGCAATCTTAAAAAGCAGTCTTATTTTCCCATATTAAAGTGCACTATCCAATCTAAAGCTAAATTTTAATCTCTCATTAAATTCAAAATGATAGCCTCCTCTCTTTTTCTCTACTCCTCTCCCCCTACCTCAAACCCTAGTCAGTGCTCTCTTGCCTAGGTGGTGGTTCACTGAGAGCTCTAGAAAAGGGATGGCATAATCTGTTCTTTCACTCACCAATTACCACCTCCAGGACCTAAGTCTCATCTGTTGATTTTAGTTCCTCCATGATTGAGCACAGTAGAGAGATTTCAGAACGAGGACAGGAGTCTATCAGTTTAGCTTTTTAAAATTTGTAATTCTCTCTTGGCGGATTCAAATACGTTTTTCAAATGCTCACTTTTTTAAGGAGCACATATGTGGATCTTTCAGAGACAATTAATAGAGATCCCTTTGGACCTTCTAACCACTTTATAATGCAGGCAGTGTATTCTGTAACTAACTTTTGCCATACTCCTTTAGCTTTGACACAGTGGTGATCTTCCTCCCATTCTGATATCTCCTTACTCAAAGATACTTCTCTTGAGAAATATCTTTTCATGACAATGCAAAGTTAGTTACTTTTCTCACAGCATAGAATTGAAACATGGAAATTTATGCACCCTTGCTTACTACCTCTGAAAGTGGCTGGTCCTTGGGGATATTCAAGTCAACCTCTGCCTTCAGACTTCATCAGTCAGGTCTATGTGATTCACCCCCATACATCAGAGATTTCTTCTTAATTCTCCCAAGAATCTCTGACTCTCCATTCCAGTTGATATATAGCCATGCATCTGCCCATTCATTCAAAATTCAAGTAGAGATGTGTTATTTATCTTGTAAACCATCTGCATGTATATAGCTGCTTCTTTTGAGTACCCTGTCAAGTGGCTTGAATTATAGGAGATGCAGTCATCTTTATCCCCCATACTTAAGAGAGAGAGAAAAAATAAAGAGTAGTTATGGATTTTGAAATTCTCTTTAAAGAAGCTCTTTCTCTACTGAATTGCTCGTGTTCTCTCATAAGTTATTGAGCTTGATCACTGGACCATTTGGCTACTTCTTACCAAGTCCTTTGAGTAAGTGATTATATTTTTTTTTCGAAGGTGGGGACACCTCTCATTGATCATCTCTGACTTTGAGCCTTTAACAGATATTCTTAGAGATCAGGAAAAATCCCAATTAATTTTTACTCCATTTGAAAGAAACAGCACAGTCAAGAAGCATCAATTACATCAGCTCCATCCATCTCCAGGGAGAAGGCTAAGCCATGAACATGCCCTGTCTTGCAACAGGAAGTAAGATGTAGGGAAATATAGCCCTTCATGCTACTATGCCACTTTCTTTTGTGATTACTCTGCATGTGTACGTATGAGTGTGTGTGTATATGATTGTTAGATGTTCTCTTCAAATACTATTAACTTAGATGAAAAACTCAATTCATTAATAGCCATAAATGAGTTTCTGCTCAGTTTTCAAAAATTTCTCTTACTCTGAACAATGCTAAAAATAAAATGAAAATATTTGCAACTTTCTTTTCACATTAAGCTGTTAAGTTTAAGAAGTGAGATAATTCTCATAAAATACTCATTTTATTTGCCACTTAAAGTAGTAATGATAAATAATGAGATAACAGTGACCTACCATCATTGAATGATCATCATTTACAAGGGACTTTTTTATGTGTCTATTCTAGTAGAATTGTCATGGTCTCAGAAAATGGGCATTAAAGGTATTATAAATCCAAATGGAAATTGTTTTCAGTTTTATGTAGAGGATAATCATCAGATTATAAATTATGACCCCAACCTTAACCATGTGACATCTGAGCCCTGGGACCTCGGTTTCTTGCTATACCTTCACTTCTTCTTTGTGCTGCCTCATTTGACATTCAGCTTGCATATGTGGCCATGCTTTAAAAACTGAAGAATGCTATAATAATGAGAGATATTAATCATTTGAATACATGAGATAAAAAGTGTCTCTTATCATTCAGTTTTCAAAAGTAGCTTTTATTTTCTCATGGGGTTATCATATGCTTTTGTAATCATAGTGTACTCTTTATTCCTAACTCCCTGACAGAGGTTTCCAAATGTTATATATACAGTAGATAGAAAATGGGAATTTAGCCTAAATCTATTTATGAAAAACATTTTCCTCACTTTTCTGGTCACCTTCAAAAATGTCTTTTTTATTTCAATTTTCCCCTTTGCTACTTCTGTTTAATTGATATAGCAATTGATTGTTCTATTTACTGAGGAGTAAGAATCAGATAATTGCTTGAATTTAATTTGAGTTTAATCTAGAATCTATAATATCTATAATATATATTTTATATATTACATATATAAAATATATCAATAGTAATAGAATTTCATGCAACTATACCAATAGTTGGTAAATATGAAATATTATAATAGTAAGTGGATATAACAGCTTTAACTTTTCCTTGGGAATTCCTTACGTTTTTCCCCATTTTCATTGTTTTAGCAGCATGCAGTTAAGTGTCTATTAGCGTTTCCATTTGCCACATTTGTTTTAGTGAATTCATATTAAATTTACTTTGTAAATTTAATTTTATATTAAGCGTAAGTTTCCCATACAGAAATTTAGTTTGCAACTATTATATTTCAATTTGGCTACAGTAAGCACTAAATGTTAAAAAGAACAGCTGAATCTTTTTTTTTTTTTTTTTTTTTATGGTTACATGCTCCTAATTTCTGCTCTTAGAACTTCTGAGCTGCTTAGATTTCATAGGTCATTAGTACCATAATGAGAGCCCCTACTGCTTGTTATATCAGAAAGACATTTAATTAGAGATACTGAGGTTTTAAAACTGTCTAGTGCACATGTCTCTGACTACTTGGAATGATTTTTGTAGGAGGTATTTCTCCTGTAGATAAATAGAACAAATATGGACACAAAATTCATTGTTTAAATAGAGGAAAATGTCATACAAAATAATTGACTATTATTTTCATAGAAATCCATTATCACATTGAGTTTTCTCTACCATTGTAAAATTTATATTGTGTGGTTGGATGATACGTATATCAATTTTAGCAATCTGTTTTCTATACCTTCTGAAATATCCTCATAATTTTTGTGTATAGTAAATAAACGCATTTTAGAGTGCTTTCTCAGTCCACACCTTCTAAACTTTTAACAAAAATCACTGTTCTATGAATAGGTTTGCGCTCTGTTAGTTAATCTGTATTATGAGATGTGCCCCGTCACAGATGACTTTTCCATACCTGGTTGAAGCTAGACCAATTCTAAACATCTTTGCATGAATTTGGAATTGGGACACAGAAATTTCAGTTAGTCTCTGTTATGCACTTAAACTTGGTAAGTGTGACAAAGTTTTGCTGAAATAACTTATTTGACTGTGAACATGCTAAAATCTAAAATAATGCATGTGTCAAAGGAGAATAATGAAACACATATGTGGGGAAATGCAGCAAAAAGACCATGTAGCCCAGATTTAAAAGAGAGCTATCTCATTTTCTGACTTAGGAGTTCTTGATTTCTGTTACTAGTGAGATTTAACTCTGTTCTTCACCATTGAGTTTCATGTGGAAAAGTATGTTCCCTCCCTTCACCCACTCGTTCCTTACACAAATTGTAGTGCATTTCTGATATTACCATTCGAAAGAGCTTCGATTACGCACACTCATGGAATGGCCAGTTTATTAATCAGGGTAGTGTCAGAGAAAACAGAATGCTTGTAATAACAATGTCAGGATTTACTTTGAATTATAGAATATTAGAGTTGAAATGGATTCAGAGATCATCTAGTGAAGTATCCCATTTTCCATCTCCTCATACACAAACAAGGTAGCTAAATCACAGAGCTACTAAACATATATTTTTTTCTTTGTAGAAGTATTTTTTTTTTATTTCACCATGGCTGTAGATTAGTATTTAACAATTTTCATAAACTAAGGTATAATATTTACCTTTTTTGAGAACCAGTAGAAATAATCTTTTTCATCTTGGCTACATAGCTAATGTATAATTTGATTTTATACATGTTATGTACCTCTTTTGAATAACCACTGTCTTGTTTATAAGATGAAAATACAAATACCATTTCACCAACTGGAGACTGAACATGAATTGCTTATCAGTGGGTAATGTATAATGTGGTTACATAGACATGACCATTGGAATAACAGGAGACAAGTAGAAATAAAAATGATTGAGTACTTGGAATGATTCAAGAAAAGAAAGGAAAGGACAGTTAAAAAGGAGAAAGATACATAGTTGCTACTGGTTTTTCTATTATGAGTTACGTGAGGGAAAAAGGCAGAAAGAATAAAGAGAATAAGATGACCTATACTCGACATTTCTCACATGCCGCTTCAAATCTTTAGGGTGTTACCCCATATCCCAGCCAGTTCTATGTCTATTTTGAGTAGATTTACATGGGTGAAGTCTGACACTCAGTTCTTGTTGACTGCCTTTGAACCTCTTTGAGAACTTAGCATAAAATATCTGAGGAACCATTTCTTACTCAGGCATGACCAATCCAGAGTCAGGGAATTAATGCCATCTGTGAAAAGACTACCCTTGACAAAAGCAGGATGGGAACAAAACAGACGTTTCCTTTTGTTCCCCTGGCAGAAAGTTCTGACAACCATTGCATAAGGCTCCTAAACAAAGTCCCAGGGATTGAGTCCCAGTAATAGGTAACAATGGCTGATTTAATAACACACCCTTTTATTGGCTTTCCCTCCTTCTCTGTGTTACTGCCTTATACCTCATTTGAGCATGTGGGATAACATCCCAATAAGCTATTTTCAATAAGCTGCAGGTTCAGGATCAACTTTCAGGGAAACCCAAACTGAGAAAGACAACTTAGAGTGGAAATTAAAGAAATAGAAAAAACAAAAAAACAAACAAAAAACAAAAAAAGCAATGAAATCAAAGATTACTTTCATGAGAATATAAAAACAAATTACGAAAATCAGGTTACACACGTGAGGAAATAAAGAAGATACAAATGACCAAGAATGAGAGAAGTCACTATAAATTCTTCATTCTTCAGACATTAAAAGGATAATGAAATTTTATGAACAACTATGTATCAGTAAATTCTGCAGCACCAGTGGAATAAATGAATTCCTTTAAGGAAAAAGACAAAAACAAAAAAACTACAAACTTTTAACTAAGGAAGTTACAGATAAACCAAGTGGGCTCTATAATTATCAAATAAATTGAAGTTGTATATAATGTCTTCCAGTAACAAAATTATAGGTCCATATGATTTCTCTGGGGATGTCTACCAAATAGTAAGAAAATAAATAATACCAGTTTCACAATTTTTTACAAAAATTTAAATGCAAGTTAATTCTTTTCAAATAATTATTTAAGTTCAACATTAACCAAAATGACACAAAGGCAATATGAGAAAACTACAGACAGTTCTCTCAAGAACAACATAGATGTAAAACATTTTAAGAAAGTATTCCTAACATAAAATATATACAGATAATAATGCACTTTGACTAATTTGGAATAATTCCCGGAATGCAGTTTGGTCTTGCACTAAAAAAATCTGTCAATATAATCCATTATATTATCAGACTAGAAAAACTACATGATCATCTCAATAGATTCAGAAAAAGCATTTGACAAAATTCACCACTTATTTCTAAAAAAAAAACTCTCAGCAACAAAGAACGGAGACAAATTTTCTCAACCTGATAAAAAATACCTACAAAAATTCTATAGCTAACATCATACATAATAGTGAGACACTGGACATTTTCCCTGTCAGAATGGGCACGAAGCAAAGATTACTTCTCTCACCACTTCTATTCAAACATTTTACTAGAACTCTGAAATAAGTGACATGAAATTTGATGTACCAGTAAAGAACAAGGATTTTTTCAAGTACTAGAGGGTTTATCCATAGAAACTACAGAAAAAGCACAGTGTATGTGTTGGTAGGTGAATGTGATGGTGATATCTTGTAGACAATTTCATTCTTTTTTTTTAATTAAAGTTTATTGGAGTGACAATTGTTAATAAAGTTACATAGGTTTCAAATATACAATTCTGTAATACATCATCTATATTACAGAATAATACACCATCTATCACATTGTGTGCTTACCACCCAGGGTCAGTTCTCCTTCCATCACCATTTATTTGACCCTGTTTACCGTCTTCAACAACACTTCTTCCCCCTTACTCTCTGGTAACCACTAAACTATTTTCTGTCTATGAGTTTTTGTTTCTTCCTTTGTTTTTCTTGTTCTTTTGTTGTTTTCAGTTTTATATACCAATCAGTGAAATCATATGGTTCTCTACTTTTTCTGTCTGATTTATTTCGCTTAGCATTATAATCTCAAGATCCATCCATGTTGTTACAAATGGTATATAAGGTATACCACAACTTCTTTATTCATTCATCTATTGAAGGACATTTTGGTTGTTTCCATGTCTTGGCCACCATAAATAAAGCTGCAATGAACATAGGAGCACATATGTCTTTATGGATAAATGTTTTCAGATATTTTGGGTAGATACCCAGGAGAGGGATTGCTGGGTCATATGGTAATTCTGTTCATAATTTTTTGAGAAACCTCCACACTGCCTTCCATAACGGCTGCACCAATCTGCATTCCCACCAACAGTGTATGAGGGCTCCTTTTTCTCCACAGCCTCTCCAACACTTGTTACTATTTGTCTTGTTCATGATAGCCATTCTAACTGGGGTGAGGTGATATCTCACTGTGGTTTTGTTTTGCATTTCTCTGATGCTTAATGATGTTGAGCATTTTTTCATATGTCTATTTGCCATTTGTATGTCCTCTTTGGAGAAGTATATCAGTTCAGGTCTTCTGCCCATTTTTTAATTGGATTGTTTTTGTTGTTGTTGTTGTTGTTGAGTTTTATGAGTTCCTTACATATTTTGGATATTAGCCCCTTACTGGAGGTGTTGTTTGCCAAAATCTTCTCCCTTTCGCTTGGTTGTCTCTTTATTTTGTCAATGGTTTCTTTTGATGTGCAGAAGCTTTTCAGATTGATATAGTCCCATTCATTTATTTTAGCTTTTATTTCCCTTGCCTTTGGGGTCAAATTCATAAAATGCTCTTTGAACCCAAGGTCTATAAGTTTAGTACCTATGTTTTCTTCTATGCAGTCTATTGTTTCATGTCTTATGTTTAGGTCTTTGATCTACTTTGAATTAATTTTGGTACATAGTGACAGATAGCAGTCCAGTTTCATTCTTTTTCATGTGGCTTTCCAATTCTCCCAGCACCATTTATTAAAGAGGCTGTCTTTTCTCCATTGTATGTTTTTGGATTCTTTGTCAAAAACTATCTTTGAAACTGGATATCAACTGCAAAAAGAATGCAGGAAAAACCACACAAATATGTGGAGATTAGACAACATGCTTTTAAAGAACGACCGGGTCAAAGAAGAAACAAGAGGAGAAATCAAAAGATACATAGAAACAAATGAGAATGAAAATACATCCTACCCAATTTTTTGGGATGCAGGGAAAGCAGTCTTAAGAGTGAAATTTATATCATTACAGGCCTATCTTAAGAAACAAGAAAAATCCCAGATAAATAACCTCACGTTACGCCTTAAAGAACTAGAAAAAGAGGAACAAATGGAACCCAAAGTCAGCAGAAGGAAGGAAACAATAAAAATCAGAGCAGAGCTAAATGAAATAGAGAACAAAAAGATAATAGAGAAAATTAATGTGACAAAGTACTGGTTCTTTGAAAAGATTAATAAAATTGACAAACACTTGTCTAGACTCCCTAACATAAAAAGAGAAAAGACACAAATAAAATCAGAAATGAAAGAGGGGAAGTTATATCAGATGCCACAGAAACACAAAGGATCATCCAAGAATACAATGAAGGACAATACGCCACCAAATTCAATAACCTAGAAGAAATGGACAAGTTCTTAGAAACATATAGCCTTCCTACTCTGAAGCAAGAATAATTGGAAAATCTAAATATACCAATCACCAGTAAGGAAATTGAATCAGTCATCCGAAACCTTCCCAAAAAGCAAAAGTCTAAGACCAGATGGCTTTAATAGTGAATTCTACCAGACATTCAAAGGGGATCTAATACCTGTCCTGCTCAAACTCTTGTGAAAAATTGAAGAGATGATAATTCCTAACTCATTTTATGAGGCTAAAATTACCCTGATACCAAAACCTGGTAAGGATAACAGAAAAAAAGAAAATTACAGACCGATATCTCTGATGAATACAGATGCAAAAATCCTAAACAAAATTCTAGCAAATAGAATTCAACAATGCATTAAAAAAGATTATACATCACAACCAAGTGGGGTTCATCCCAGGGGCACAGGATGGCTCAACATATGCAAATCCACCTCAACATACGCAGTATACCACTTAAACAAAATAAAGGACAAAAATCATATGATTATATCAGTAGATGCAGAAAAAGCATTTGACAAGATATAACGTCCATTGATGGTTAAAACACTTAATAAAGTAGGTATAGAAGGAAAATACCTTGACATAAAAAAGGTCATATATGACAAACCCTCAACTAATGTCAAAATTAATGGTGAAAAACTGAAGCTCTTTGCTCTACGTTCAGGAACACGACAGTGCTGTCCCCTATCACCTCTGCTTTTCAACATAGTGTTGGAAGTCCTAGCCAGAGCAATGAGGCAAGAGAAAGAAATAAAAGGCATCCAAATTGGGAATGAAGAAGTTAAATTGTCACTCTTTGCAGATGACATGATGCTATATATAGAAAACCCTAAAGACTCCACCAAAAAGCTATTAGAAACAATCAACGAATACAGTAAAGTTGCCAGCTACATAATCAACGTACAAAAGTCCATTGCATTCCTATACACTAACAATGAAATCTCAGAAAAATAAATTTAAAAAACAATCCCTTTTGTAATTGTAACAAAAGGAAAAAATACCTAGGAATAAACTTAACCAAGGATCTGAAAGACCTCTATACTGAAAACTGTAAGACATTTTTAAAAGAAATTGAAGAAGACACAAAGAAATGGAAAGACATTCCATGTTCTTGGATTGGAAGAAGCAACATAGTTAAAATGGTCATATTACCCAGAGCTATATACAGATTTAATACAATCCCCATGAAAATCCCAATGGCATTTTTAAAAGAAATAGAACAAAAAAATCATCAGATTTGTATGGAACCACAAAAGACCCCAAATAGCCGAAGCAATCCTAAGAAAAAAAACAGTGCTAGAGGTATCACACTCCCTTACTTCAGCTTTTACTACAGGGCAACAATAATCAAAAGAGTATGGTATTGGCAGAATAACGGACACACAGACCAATGTAATAGAATTGAGAACCCAGAAATAAACCCACATAAATATGGACATTTTCATTCTTATTGCTTCTCATTCTCCATTTATTTAAATAATTGTCTTACTAAGGGTCTGTAAATGATTTACTTACCTGAACTTTTCATATATGAGGTCTGACAATTAAGTTCGCAAACTCATCCTAGAAAAGTGCTATATTCCTCATTGCTGAATATCACTATGGTCACCTTCAAAGTACTCCCCTTGGGGAGCTATGCACCAATGCCGCACTTAATCCACCCTTCAAAGCGGTTTTGGAACTCTCTGGGATGTCCATCAGAGCTGTCATCATATTACCCTTGATGTCCTGAGTGTCATCAAAATGTCTTCCTTTCAAGATTTCTTTTATCTTTGGGTAAAGAAAGAAGTCATTGGGGTCCAGATCAGGTGACTAGGGAGGGTGTTCCAATACAGTTATTTGTTTACTGGCTAGAAATTCCCTCACAGACAGTGCCGTGTATTATTGTGATGCAAGAACCATGAATTGTTGGCGAAAAGTTCAGGTCATCTAACTTTCTCAGACTTGTCAGCATTTCTAAATAGTTAACTTGGTTAACTATTTGTCCAGTTGGTATACATTCATAATGAATAATCTGTCTGATATCAAAAAAAGCTTAGCAACATCATTGCCACAAAGTTCATAAAATTAATTGTCTGACCTCTTATGAGAGTATACTTATTGTGCCCTCACCTTATATTTCAGTTGGACATAAATTTTTACGTTTGGAAAGAATATTTTTTTGTCTCATTTTTGATTCTGAGAATTTTAGTCTTTATGCACGTATACTTCTTTTCTCTCTGGGAGAATAAAATATATTTTCCCTATCCTTAATATTCTGTAGTTTCTTTATAGTTGGCCTATTTCAGGATTTATTTTATATTTACTGCTCATTATTTAGAGTACCCTTTTAATATGACAAATCATACTGTTCTCCTGGAAAATTCTCAGTGATTATCTTTTTAAATATAGTATCTTCATGATTTCTTTCACTCATTTCTTACAGAACTTCAATTTTTAATTCATTTTCCATGTGTCTCAGTACTTTTGTCATATTTTTTATTTCCTTGTCTCTCTCTGGACTACTTTCTGTAGATTATTGCTTTCTAAAGCATAAATTATCAATTCTCCTATTTGTATTCTAATATTCTGTTCATTTCCAAGATACCTCATTATTTCTGTGTATGTGTGTGTGTGTGTATATATACATATATGTGTATATATATATATATGTATATATGTATATATAACATTTATACTTATTTTAGGATAATTTTATACTTATTTAAAAACTGTTTTTAGGTTATATGTCAATTTGAGTTTCTTAGTAAAAATGTTTGGATGTTACACTTCTTATTTCTCAATGTTCTCAAGATGTTTGGTTTTGATGTTTAGACTAATTTTGATAGGGATTATTTAGTTTTGTTTTTTCCTTTCTCTGTTAATGTTTCCTAGTTTTGTGTTTTTATTTCTTCTATGAAACTTACCTTTTCCATCACTATGATAAAATATCAAAATAAAAATAAGTATTATATAAGTTTTTGGATGTACTATTTTTGAAGGTATTGGAATGTTTGGAGCGCCCACAATCCCAGAATCTGGCTTAATCAGGGAGCCTACCTTAACTTGTAACCTCACATGATGAGCTTTTAGTTCCTGCCACCCTGCAGTAGCAGCACTCCAGTAATAATACTTCCTGGCTTTCTTAGTGGAACACATCAGCTTTCTGAGTTTAGTCATTGGACTAATTTGAATTTTTGATCAAGTTTTTAAAAAGGAATTTTTGTTCATATTTTACGCCTTTTTCTGTCTTATTTATTTTACCTAATATTGTATCTATGGTATCTAGAATGTTTAGACAGCAAAATATTGAAACACCACCAAAAATTTCATCTTTTTACTTATACTTCTGAATTGACCTTTAAGTTCACACTAATATTAGCAAGTTCAATTGTGTCTATGTGAAAATAGATAATTATTTACTGCACACAAAAATTAATGTTTCCTTAAATTTTTGATTAATTGTCATAATTTTAATTATTACCATTGAATAATCAATTTTTTATATTTAAACAATAATGTTCCTAATTGTAGATTGAGGATTTAGCAATTAAAATAACTATAAATGAATAATATATAAATCATTAACTTTAATTTTTAATTTTACTAAGATTGATTTATACATATAAACTGATACTTGTATCTTTTAATCCATACTCTCGTGCATTATTGTTACATAACACCAATACTAATCCCTACTTTGAATAATAATAGTTTATAGCTTGCCTATATAGCATTAAATTCTTATTTATATTCATTTATATTTCACTGATTTCTTTAAAACCTACAATGTGCCAAGGACTTTTCTAGACACTGGACTATAATGGTGATCTAGAGAGATACAAAATTTGCTGTCATGTAGACTGCAGTATTGTGGAATATAACGTAGTACACACTAATGAAATAATCAGACAAGTGTATAATTACAAAATGTAATAAACTCTACATGAGAAAAATATAGCTCACTTTAAAGACATTTATGAGTGAGATACAATCTAGAAAAGGCATTCATATTGCCCTGGAATAGCTTTTCACATTTTTCTCACACAGCAGTTACCACATTTTGCATTTGTATACCGAGGTGATGTAATTACCAGAGGCTGAAGCCACATAAAGGACTGCTTCTTATTACATTATTAAGAATATTTTCCTTCATTACTCATCTTTCAGAAACACTGATTTTCCTGTTTGTAATATTATTTCTTCCCTTAAGTGTTATTATTTTCCTGATGTTTACCTTATACCCTTTTATATTGTTGTAGTCAAACTGGACTTGCATTAAAAACCCATATCTTTGACATAGTTTTGGATCAAATGCAACAATGTATTCTCAAATACATTGCCTGTATATAATATGTTTTACTTAGGTAATGCACAGGATGAAAGTCATCTTTCCTATATATAACTGCTCAATGCCTTTAACAGATCAGCTATGCTTTTTAATAGAGTTTAATGAACATGATCTGATTAAGATTAACCCAGAGAACTTTAAAACATCAATTTTGGGGGATGTATTAAGTAATCCTCAAAATCATATTTTAGATTCCTGTGGATGTCTTTATCATTTGATTTCCTTCTCAGCGAACTGCAGATTTTACTTTCCAGACCAATATTTTAAATATCTGCAAGTAGCTTTCAGGTCAAGCTGCTTCTTTTTTGCTCTTCAGTGCAATTCTGATAGTTAATGCACATTTCGCCATGACAAGAAATTTGTCAAGAATAACATTCAAGAGTTAACCATTTTTGTTGACTGGTATGAGTCTTGCATTCTATGGCTTGACAATTTATGAGATAAGTTACATTATTCATTATAAATTACTAGTTATTGATGTTCATAGAATAAATATCATTTTAATGCCATTGCTAGAATTGGAGTGAGCAATGTATGAGAGAAAAATACAGTAGATGAGATTAATAACAGATTAAACACTGCAGAAATAAGATTAGTGAACGCAATAGGAAAAAAAAGAAGAGAGCATCAGTGAACTATGGGACAGCTCTCAGGAGCCTAATATGCATATTATTCAAATTCATGAAAATAATGGGACAAAACAAAAACAATAAAATTGAATAAGTAATGGATGAAAAATTATTAAATTTTATTAAAACTGTAAACTCACAGGTCCAAAGAGATCAATAAACGCCAAGCACAAAATATGAGCAAAGCTATGAGGTGTGATCAAAAACTACAGTGAATATCTAAATAAATAAATAAAAATACAGTAAAAGACACATTGCCATTAATCACCTTCAAAATACCCTCACTTCAAACACACTTATCTCATCGTTCTTGTCACTTTTTGAAGCAGTTCTGGAAGTCCTCTTTTGTGAGTGTCTCTAATTGTACTGTCATGGGTGCCTAAATGTCCTGAATTGATTTAAAATGTTAACATTTCATAGTCATTTTGACTTTGGGGAAGAGCCAGAAGTCGCACATTTTTTATATATACGTATATATACGTATATACATATTTACATACATATATACGTATATACATATTTGGAAATATATATATATATATATATATAGGAAATATATATATCTTTATTTATATATATATAGGAAATATATATACACACACACACAGTTTTATACATATATGTATATATGTGTATATATATGTGTGTGTGTGTATACTGATAACAAAGATGAATACAAATCATATCTGACTTCTGCAGTTACAAGAGGTGCTCAAAGTGGTTTATCATCAGTGTGCAGACACTTATGATGATAGCAAACTACTGCTTGAGCAACATGACCAAAATGTCCAATTGTATACACTTTTTCGGCACCCCAGCATACATAAATACACACACACACACACACACACACATACACACACACACGAGATCGGGCAATTAAGTTCTTGAACTCATCCTAGAAAAAGTGCTACGAACCTCATTGCTGAATATCACTATGGTCACCTTCAAAGTACCCCCCTTGGGAAGCTGTGCATCCACGTCAGTGCCTAGTCCACCCTTCAAAGCAATTTTGGAACACTTTTTCTGGAATAGCCATCAGAGCTGTCATCGTATTACCCTTGATGTCCTGAATGTCATCAAAATGTCTTCCTTTCAATATTTCCTTTATCTTTGGGTAAAGAAAGAAGTCATTGGGGGCCAGATCAGGTTAGTAGGGAGGGTGTTCCAATACAGTTATTTGTTTACTGGCTAAAAACTCCCTCACAGACAGTGCCCTTAGAGTTGGTGCATTGTCATGATGAAAGAGATGAATTGTTGGCAAAAAGTTCAGGTCGTATTTGTCTAACTTTTTCATACAGCCTCTTCATCACTTCCAAATAGTAAATTTGGTTAACTGTCCAGTTGGTACAAATTCATAATGAATAATCCCTGTGATGTCAAAAAAATTTTAGCAACATTGTTGCAACAATTTTGCGAATGTGATTGTTAGACCATATATATATATATGTATATAATACCAATATATGTATGTGATACCAGAAACATTACCCATGAAAGGAAAATTATTCTTCACAAAATTAAAAAAAAAATTAAAAGCAACCTCTTCTAAAAAACACCCTTAATGAGTGAAAAAACAAATTAATGATTGGAAGAAAATATTTGCAAACTAGATACATGATAAAGGACTTTTATCTAAGATAGAACATACAGAATGCTCTCCAAATTTAATAATAAAACAAAAGAAAATAAAAATAGGCCAAAGATTTAGATTTTTATCCAAGAAGACAAATAAATGGAAAATTAGCTCATGAAACTACTCAGCATAACCAGTCATTAGAGTAATGCAAATTAATCCATGATGAGATATCACTACAGACATTTTAAAATGGCTAAAACCAACAAGACTGACAATACCTAGCGTTTCTGAGGATGTGAAAGGACTAAAACCCGCATGCACTACTGGTGGGTATAAATTGGTACCTATACTTTGGAAAACAAATTGGCAATTTCTTAAAAAGGTAAACACACTGCTAATATATAATCCAGCCATTTCACTCCAAAGTATTTACCCAAGAGAAAGAAAAGATATGTCCATACAGACCAGTATATAAAAATGTTCATAGTAGCATTTTTTGCAATAGTTTAATACTACAAACAACCCAAATGTCCATCAACAAGTAAATGGATAAATAAAATTTGGAATATCAATACAATATAACTTAGCACTAATAAGGAATAACTATTGGTATGTAACAACCTAGATAAATCTTGGATAAAAACAAAGGCATCATATGCGATGTCAGAGGGGTAGTAGATGGGGGGAGGGGGGTTATCACTGAGTGAGGGATGTAAATGATAAATTTCTATTACATTGTTTTGTACACCTGAGACTAATAAAACAACAGCAACAACAACAACAAAAATACACACACACACACACACACAAATGTTGGCAAATAATTCAAACTTAAAATAGTACAAGTACCCAGGAAATTACCCAAATGAGCTGTGGCTGAAACTGAGGGAGCCTCATGAAAGCAAGAGCCAGCTCTAATAGACACCTGATTTCCTTCTTCAAGGGGTTAGCTAATACTTCGGTTGACCATAGTCTTAATGGGTAAACCCAATGGGTTGAGAACAAAAAGCTAGGAAATGTGAATGGGGTTCTGCTAGAATCACATTTGTGTCATCTTGTCCCACCCTCACTTATTCTTCCCCAGGGAAGGAATTTGGGGAGGAGTTTAGAAAAAGGAATTGTTAATGTCTGGATTAGCTCACTCCTTTCCTTCTCTTTGAGATTTGTTTACCTGCAAAGAACACAAGATTTGCTGTACTCCTCAATGTCTAAACCATAAATTTTGCAGCAGCTAAGTCACATGCAGGGGGGTGGGGTGGGAGAACAGAGTCCACAGGCTGTTTAGCACTACCAGAGACTGTGTCAGCCCCCAAATGTTATTCAACATCAACCTTTCTTAGTAATAAAGCTGACATGTTATTCTCCATCCTGAAAAAAAAAAAAAAGGCATCCTGTTGAGTAAAAACAGTTATTTCATTCTCAAAACGACAAAGCTATAGTGAAAGAGAACAGATCAGTGGTTGCCACAGTTAGAAATGAAGGGGAGGATGTGGTTCCTCCCACAAAATGAATAGTACAAGGAAGTTTTAGGAGTGATGGAACCATTCTGTATTTTGATTGTGGAAGTGGTTATAAAAATCTATGTATGTGTGAAAATTCATAAAACTATACACCAAAATAGTGAATTTTAAAGTATGGTAAATTTAAAAAAATGAAAGATTTAGGAATATGAGTATAAATGTGTGTATTTGCTTTAGTAAATATAACTCTGGAAACCTAAATTCTTTAAGAATGTAAATGGGAAAGGATGGGAAAGATAGAGGGGATAGATACAGAAACTAAATTTTTCAGTGAATATCTTGTTTTATAGATTTTGTGTTTTAACCATGTGTATGTTTTACATAAAACTAATTAAATAAAATCAAAGTGAAAAAATTCCCAGAAGTAAAGTAGAAAGAAAAAAAAAAGAATTTAACTATGTTAAGTTTCTATTGTTGCCATACAAATTATCACCAGTGATTTAAAACAATACAAATTTATTATCTTACAGTTTTGTAGGTTAGAAAGGCAGTGTGGATCTCATTGGACCAAAACCAAATTGTCTGGAGGAGAATCCTTTTCCTTGCTCAACTAGGTTCATGGCAGAATTCATTTTCCTGTGGTTGTAAGACTGGGGTCCCTGTTGTCTTGCTGACTATAAGCTAACTGCTTTTAACAAAGTGATAACCCTTATAAGTCCAGTACCCATCTGACACCGTACATAGTTATGAGCAAAATTTATTTTAAAAACTACTTGATGAAGCAGCCCTCGTCTTGTGGAATTCTTAGAGTTTTTAAGACCACTTTTGTCATTGTAATAGCTTGGTGATATAAAGCCAAAATATAAAACAAGAAACTAGAAACATACTTAAATTCAGTGTGTGTTACTTATTTTAATTCTAATTAAAACAAGCCAAGTATTTAATTAAAAGCTAAGAATTTTTTTAAATTTTATATGTGTGATAAGTATATGTGGTATGCATTATAAGTGAACACTTATGTTTTAGCGTTTATATTGACATATGAGTGGATGAAATTACATGATGCATGGAATTTGCTTCAAAATAATCCAGTGTGTGTGGACAACAGGGGAGGGGGAAGCTGTATGGTTATAAATTCAGTAAGTGTGGCCATGATTGATAATTGTTGAGTCTGTGGGTTCATTAAACTAAAATATGTTTTAAAATATAATTATAACTTCCAGTTAACAGTTTTTTAAAAACCTGCAAAATATAATGGGGAAAAATAAAATTTGTAAAGTATCTTTATAAATGGTACATGCAATATTCATAAGTAATGTAATTTATCTGTTTAAAAAGAGACCACTTTAGGATATTGGTACAGTATATTTTTTAATGTATCTGTAGTTTGCAGGAAAACAGAGACTTCCAAATAACTTCTCTCTAGATTACCTCCAATATTTCTAACTTGAGGTGGTCAAAAACATAGAGGACTTGGGACACTAAGAATGTATTATACCTCTAGGGCAAATTAATTACTAGAGGTCGGCTTTTTAATATATATTAGCTCTTTTTGCATACCTATCCTCTGACATATCCTTATACATTGACTGAGAAATATCAGCATTCCAAAGAGGAAAACTTTTATGAGGCATCTACTTTAATGTTACTGAATGCTCCGTAGTTCCACTGGTCATGCGTTGAAGTAAAGTAGAAAAATATCAGTAACCTTTCAATGACAGCTTCATGGAAGGATGTGAAGACAGCTGTAGGTTATTTTCCTACATAAAAAAAGTTACCTCTTTAATTTGAATTCATAAAGGATTATCAGCAACATTTCAATAAAACCTTTAATGTCAATCTATTTGGAGTATCATTTTATTAAGTTTTTATAACTTTTTATTGCATTTGCCACCAAAGTTCCTGAGGCTTTCTTCAACTTTTACTAAAGCAACCTAAAATTCTTTATGTTAAGATTAACACATTTATAATCATCCTATTAAATTGTGTTACAAGTGTAGCAAGGCTATAAAGCTTGCTGCAGAAAGCAGACTGTCAGAAGACAATAATGCGACATTTAACAACCACATTTCTAGTCACCAACTTCTTATTTGATAGAGTCTGTGGCACAGGTTTAGATTTCCCATCAGTTCAAATACCACATAAAAGTTGAAGGAGAAAAAAGCCACTGTTGCAAATAAGTGTATTCTGTTTCCAATTTTGAATGATTCTCTGAAAGATATCAGCCAATGGTAGCACCTTTTCAAGTTAAAATTGAAAATACAGATATCATCCAAGCATTTGTTTTCTAGCAATTACTTCTAGATCCAATATATTTTCCTGTCTTTTTTTTTTTTCTTAAAGCACCTTAGTTGTCTGTGTTATCTGAAATTAAGGAGGGTAAGCATGCATACATATATTCATTACATGGATAGATCCTCTTGCTAGAGAGGTAAAACTGTCTGCTTCATTATAAACATTTGAGCAGTAGTAAATGCTATATTACTATTACAGTGAGAGTCAAATATATGGTAAATTAAAAATCATGTAAATTTAATTAACTTTGGCCGTTTGAAAGAGACCAGAAAAGTCAGCAGCACATCTCTGCCTGTTGGTCATTTGTAACCCAGTTACCCTACCACTGTATTTCCCTGAAAATAAGACCTAGCCAGACAATATTCTCAAATGCATCTTTTGGAGCAAAAATTAATATAAGACTATTATATTATATTATATTATATTATTATATTATGTTATATTATATTATACCGGGTCTTATAGTAAAATAAGACCCAGTCTTATATTAATTTTTGCTCCAAAAGGCGCATTAGAGCTGATCGTCTGGCTAGGTCTTATTTTTGAGGAAACACAGTATTGTTCTTCCTATTTCCTCAGGAAGAAGGGTTCAAGGTCATGTAGAAAAACTCCAAAGTTATTAATTATTAAGCCTGAATTCAGTAGACATAATTTATGCTCATATTCCATTCATAAAAATATAGTCACAACTGACTGCAAGGGAGGCTGAGAAATGTAGTCCAGCTGGGTAGCACTGTGACCTGCTATATTCCTGTTATGATACAGAGGGAGAACAGGATTTTTTTAAAGAGCTGCGCTAAAGTTAATAACCAGAAGGAAAAGTTGGCTATATTGGATTAAGAGAAATGGGGAAGTAGATGAAAGTTTAGAGCCAAAGAAACGGTCACCTATGAGAATATCTTTACACATATGGGTTTTAGTTCAGTCCCTGGCACTAAAAGAATGGCCTTCATTAAGTAAGTTTCGGGATCCTGCTTTTTGTGTCTTTAAAATAAGCACTTTGGGGTACCCAATATTTCTCAAGCTTTAGTAACCGAAAGGAAAAAAAGAATGTGTGCGCATGTGCACATGTGGGCATGCGTCAATCTGAGAACCTGAGATTCTAACAGATTTAGGTTGGTAGGTGGGACAATCTAAGAGTGCATATTTTCAACAGTCTCTCCAAATGCATGCTGTTAACCTAAAAAAAAACAATAAAAGCCAGAGTCAGTTCTCATTCCATCACTATGTATTTGACTGACTGGGTGGTGAACACAAAATGCAATATATCAATGATATTAATGATGTATTGTAGAATTGTACACATAAAACCTATATAATTTTATTAACCAATGTCATCCCAATAAATTATATATCTGTATATATATATGAATAAATTATATATAAATTATATGTATGTGTGTGTATATATATATATATATATATATATATATATATATATATATATAATTTTTAAAAACACCAAAGTGAGAGGCAACAAGCATTTGAGAGCAAAAAGAATTACAATCTGGAGCATAGATTCAGACACCTGAATTATAGACCCCGATTAGAGATTGATGGCTGGGGGTTTTTAGGAGAAAGGGAAGGACAATAATTACATGAATAGAAGGAAGGGATTTCTGTTGTTGCCAATAGGCTAATTTATTCTTTAGCTATACATGGCTGTTTACTGATTCTAAAGAATGTCCTTAATTATCAGTCCTTGTAGTCAGGAAATCTGCTTTCTTGTTAGTTTTATAAATAGATGTTTGTAAAATAATGTTGGTTGCGCCCGGTCCAAAGGTTATTTTGACCAGTTCAAGAGATTGAAGGAGCAAGAAGTGCAAGGCCTTTCCTCTGGGATGACAGCTCTGACTCCATTTTGCAGTGGCTTCATTTATATCATTTTTCTCAAAGTGACACTTGGAGAAATCCTAAATGTAATATTCTCTAAAATACCATTTAGCTCCAGAATTCTGAATTCAAATATCCACGAAACTGAGAAACATGATATGTAAAAACACAAAGAACAGACTTTGGAAGTCACAAAGAATGCAAAGAGCAAGCATATTGGAGGTGGGAAAACATACCAATATCTGAAAATGGAGAAAGGCTATTTGCAGAAATTAGTACTAACTATAAAAGATAAATTGTTAATGTTTTTCTATAGTAAAATTATAAATTTCTCATTATCAAGACACACACACACATATAAAGACATATATAAGACTCATATAGCATGTAATCGATATATTTAAGCAACAAAGGATTAGTGTTCTAGATAGATAGATTGATAAGTTAATAGGTAGCCAAAATTGAGAAAAAAAGATGGAAAATCAAATTAAAAAATGAGCAAAATCTTATACCAGCCTCTTAAAAGAGGAAACTCTCATGACCAATAGTCAATAAATAATCTCTCCTAACTGGAAGCCACTTTTCTTCATTTTTGAACATTGATATATATTTGCCTGATGCCAGTATGCTGCCTCTTTTCATTCTCTCTGAGTTCCAAATGGTGACTACACCAATGAAAAATGACTCAACATTATCAAAACTCAAAGACATGCAAAATAAAAACCAAAGTAAATTACAATTACACATCCACCACATTGGCAAAAATTTCAAAGTTTGACAACATCAAATGTTGGCAAGGATGCAAACCAATAAAACACTTTATACAATGCTGTTGGGAGTAAAAGATAATACTTGAGAAATAGTTTGATATTATCCAAAAAAGGTGAAGCTTTGCATTATATATGATCTAGAGAAATACTTGTACATTTACACTGAAGCACAGGTAGAACATGTTTTAACAATATTGCTCTAAATTAAAACATTGAAAGCTTTGCAAAAGTTTATAATATGTCCTAAAAAATCCTGGCAACACATCAATAAACATATGAGTATAACTACTATCCTTATCAATATAGTTTTGTCTGGCACAATACTAAAAGGAAAAAAAAAGGATAATTGAAACTTGAGAAAACTAATTTTCTATATAAATTAGGTGACTTGAAATCAAAAAATTTTAGTTAAGAAGAAAAGAGAAATATAAAGTACTGCATTTAGATTTAAAATCTATCACTTACATAGTATAATCCTGATTTATACATACCTACTTCTAGAAGCCAAATAGATTTGGTGGACAACAAATGCAATATAAGCCAACCTTTTATTATGATGTCAAATAAGACCTGACAAATAAAATTTCAGACTATTTTTACAAGCAAAAATTCTAAGATCAAGGAAGATAGCAGTCCCATTTTTCTCTCTACTAGATAGTCTATATTTGGAATAGGGGCTTCATTTAAAAGGACACTTTAGTGTTGGATTTACTAGTAGTTGAAGACACTTGAAATGATGGCAAACAGGAAGTGTCTGAAACAACAGAAGATGTTTCAGCTATTTTTAGGCCCTCAAATGTCTTCAGAGGCTATTAAGTAAATCTGCTTTTTTGACATAGCCCAGATAAGTAAAATAAATATGTGAAAATACTAAATTTAAAACTTACATGGTGCTCTATCTCAAGAAAGCAGAGTTTTAGTTTGGTTTTATTTTTTCATTTGTTTTTGGTCAATAAGAGAGATTGAACAATTAGAATAGGCTACCTAAAAAAAGTTTTTTTCACCACCAGGAATTTTTAAATGAGGATGAAATAATCAGCTGATTCAGATTTCAGCACTAGAGAAAAGATTTTGATTAAATTTTGTATAAATTGTCTTTGCCTTATAAAATTCTATCATTTGAACTTCAAAGAAACAAAGGTTTTAATAAAACTCTTCCTTTTAGGTATAATGTTAACTTTTTAAAAAGTATGTGCTTATGATTGTGTTCAAAAAGAATGGTATATTTGAAAAGAAAAGTAATTTCATCTTTCAGTATTAATTTGCATTATACTTCCCATATGAGATAGATAAAAAATTGATATTGTTAAGCTCTTAAATTTGTAGCAAGCTTCCAGATAATGTCTCTACATGTCTACTTATTTTCTTTCTACATTATGGATTATAGAAATATTTTATTCTGCATGTGTTTAAGTATAAAATACAAGCTACTCATCAAAAGTTTCATTTTTAGATTTCAATTGCTGTTTTGCTTGTCGTTAAGACAATTGCTAAGGCTTTATCTCAAGTGATACAAATTGAATCCTAGTGATAATTGTGCCTAAGTGCTCTTAGTTTCATTTATGTAGACTCTTTAGATGCTTTTGTTTTAAACCAAGTATAATTGTAATTTAATGTTATTGAATTGAAAATTAAGATCACATCCTTAAGAATGTTATGGTCATTTCATCTGTACATTTTGAAGTATGATTTTAATTTTTGTGTAAGGGTTATTTTCCTAATGGAAAGGTAGACTTTATTTCATTTATAAACAGAAACGATTGTATGATAGAAAAATAGCACAATACATTATCAAACAGACTTTTTCAACCCTCACCTCGTTTCCTATTTATTCTTAAATTTCATAATAATTTTAATATAAAATAATCTAGTGAGCACTGATCAATGGTCAGGCATACATCTGAGGAGCTTACATATATTTCCTCAGTTAAACATTCAAATAAATTATGAAAAAATATCTTGTTCTATTTTAGGATTTTACATCATTGAACTTTATTTCTTAAACCTTAGTTGTAGATCCAGGTTTGTTATAATGTTATGATGCCATAAAAACTTCTCAGTTTATAGCCTACGGAGGGATCGATGTACAGGGGTAGAAAGAGTGCATGTACCACTGTTACAGTGCTTCTGCTTCTGCCTGATGTGTACATGCTATGTGGCTACACTCCTCTGGAAGGCCACATGACCAGGGAAGAAACATTCTGGCACACTGTAGCTTTTGTAAAGCAGGGGAGTCTTATGTTGCTACTGCAGTGCCTTGGATATTCTAGGCACACGTATGTACACATGCTGTAAACAGATTGCCCTTCATTATAAGACAGTTTTATGCCCTAAAAAGAAGGTGAATAAATTGAAGACTGCAGAGGTGAGGAGAGGGCAGGAAAGCATGAGATGTAGAGATTTAAGGGCCTGAATAATGCCCAAGAAGGAAACTGCAAAACATTAATTTACACATTTGTCAAAAATAAGAGCGAAAGGTCAACCTACAATCCCAATTTTTCTGTAAAATAAAAAGCTGGGTGAAGTCTAAGAAAGCATTCTAATTTAAGGCGATTTCCTCTCAGGGTTGCTTTTAGTAAATCCTGCCGCCTATTAAGTAAAGATTTACAAGTGATCTGTGAAGGGGAATTTGTACTGCCACACATTAACAAAAGTTGGAGCGTAAAACATAGTCAAAGTCTTAACTTCTTGTCTTTATGGCATTGAAACTCTTTTAATGGCATTTTAAATTTGCTTAATTTAATCCCTCTGTTAATTTAAAAGAACATAAAACCCAAGTTTTATCGTCATACTTTCTTTTGCCCTCTGTGGACCTCTGTTTTGATTCACTTCACGGTAGTTTTCATTGCACTGCACCTCAATGATCCTACTAATCACTGTGTCACTAGGTAAAATCGGGATATCTTATCTTTCTTGATTTTACTTGCAGTAAAGTTCTTTTCAAGGCAAGTTAGGACATGCAGCTTGTTGGTATTCTTCCACGTTTGGGCATATTGTGAATGATCTATGCCTCCTGTCTGGTGGAAAGGGTTGGGCTCTGGCAGGGGACTGGTAAAGGAAGGGGCAAGGCGTATAGTTATTAATTTCCCTTTTCCAAGTGGGATGGTAGCTCTATGTGATCTACACTTACTCTCCAAGGGAAGTTTCCTCACTAATAAATAAATGAGTTCCTTTCTTCTGTGGAATTCTGGCCATTTGTAAGCAGTGGGCCTGGGTGCTTTTAGTCATCCGCGGAGATATAAAACTCTCTGGCACACATTCCTTATTGTAGGATCCTGATTGCTACAGGGTCACGTATACATGAGAATTAATTTGCTATAATTGGTTATTTCCGTTTCTAACAATGTCGCTTGAAAGGTATTTTGCAAAAGACAGCCATACTTCTTTTCAATCTAGGAGCTATCTAGTCCTTCAATAAGCAATATGTATCCGTTAGAATTACAATAATATTCATAATTCTTATAGATTGTATACTGAGACAAAATCAAGACATTTACATGCATTTTCTTAGTGAGTCCTCACATTAAAGGTGTTATTTTCCCATTTTTACAGAATAGGGAAATAACATGTCTCCTATTAATAGGGAAATAATACGTTATCCTAAGAGGCTACCCTGTTATCTGCTGCAACAGTGACCTTAAAAGGGGTGTCTACCCCTAAGTTAAACTATGTTTGTAGCTACGTTATTCCTCATAGGATCTGGAAATCTGTCTACAGTACTTTATACAGACAATATTTAACTCTGATGATAAAATAATAATGAAATGATTTAATATAGGTGACAGAAAAAGCCCCTTATTTATGGTGATTAACTTCTGCACTTTTACCATCTCTGCACTTTATATATAGATAAATGGATTCATCTGGAGAGTAATCAGGTCATAAGCTTATTTAAGGAAAAACATAATTATTCCAAATGAATAACAGTTAATCCCTGGTAATCCCTCATTTTTTTTCTTTTACATTGTCTTTTGGAAAATTTTAAAACAGTTTACCCTTGTTAATATACTTTAAATTGTTCACTTCTTACAAACATGCTACAGAGGTTATTTAAAAATATGCTTCTAGAAATTAAAGTCATGAGATATATTAAATTTATAAAATATAAAAGAAATATATGAAAATTAATCTATGATACAGATAAATGTGGGCAATAAAATACTAAATGGAAAAAATCTAAAAGATTACATACAACATGATACACATTTTACAAATTAAAATAATAACTTTAATACATATGAGATCAGACAATTAAGTTCACAAACTCATCCTAGAAAAAGTGCTACATACCTCGTGGCTGAATATCACTCCGGTCACCTTCCAAGTACTCCCCTTGGGAAGCTATGCACTGACACCAGCACCTAATCCACCCTTCAAAGCAAGTTTGGAACTCTTTTTCTGGAATGGCCATCAGAGCTATCGTGATATTACCCTTGATGTCCTGAATATCATCAAAATGTCTTCCTTTCAATATTTCCTTTATCGTCGGGCAAAGAAAGAAGTCATGGGAGCCAGATCAGGTGAATAGGGAGGATTTTCCAATACAGTTATTTGTTTACTGGCTAAAAACTCCCTCACAGACAGTGCCATGTGGACTGGTGGTGCATTGTTGTGATGCAGGAGCCGTGAATTGTTGCCAAAAAGTTCAGGTTGCTTTCGTCTAATATTTTCATGCAGCCTTTTCAGCACTTCAAAGAGTAAACTTGGTTAACTGTTTGTCTAGTTGGTACAAATTCGTGTAATGAATAATCCCTCTGATATATAAAAAAAAAAAAGGTTAGCAACATTGTTGCAACGAGTACATGAACTTTATTGTCAAACCTCGTATACCTTAAAGGAGATAAATGTATATGAAAAGGGAAAGGTGATGATGGACACTGGATTAAGGATGTTACTTGAAGGAAAGAAAAATGAAGGTGCAGATGCAAGCCCCATAGAGAGATTTCTGTGGTCTCAGATTCTGGTTTTTGTTGGTGGGTTCCCGTATTATTTTTATAACACATACAAATAGGATCATATACAAACTTATATAAAATAAATATAAAGAGGGCTTTATATGGACCAATAATCAGAGTATGTCATGAGGCAAAAATTATGGTTATCCTAATCATTTGTACCTGACATCTTAACAAAAAAATAATTACAGAAATGTAGATATGAGATTAAATTCTAGCTCAGTCATTTGCTAGTTGGGTCTTTTTGGGCAGGTTATGTAACATTTCTGACCCTAATTTACTTCATAAATGTTTGTGTGTTGTAAATTAGTAATTTATTCAATTCTGAACTAAAAATCTTTAGGACATATATATGGCTAAAATTTAAAACTGTTAAAAATTTGTCCATAGTTTTATCTACTATATTCCTATGAATTGGTTTAATGGTGGGTTTTCTGCATAAGTATATCATAAGGGAGAGTATAAAAATAATGTATCATATGAAAAATCACAATTTGATAGAAGACTGACATTATACGTTAAGAAGTTAAAAGAAATCCCCAAGAGTCCTAGTCGTCATTTTGCAGTAATGATTTACATATCTTTGGATAAATCTTGTTGGATCAAGTGGTTATCTCTAAAATTAGAAGATTTTATTTGATAGTTAAATCTCTTTCAGCTCTAATAGTTCATAAGTCTATAAAACATAATCTTTGGAAAATTTTACAATGGTAGGTGTATGAAAAATATTTTTGAGAGAATGGATATGACCTTTCCTCTTCAAGATAGTGAAGGACATAAAAGAAAATGTGCTGATTTTTATAGCTATATGCTTTGTCAAAAGGAGGTAGATTAAATAGGTCTTGTGTGTATGTGTTATGTGTCCGTACTCCTTATTTCAAATGCAACATTAATATTTGATTTGAAGAATAAATACTTTTTTCTTAAAGCTTGGAGATTTTTTCTCCATAAGATAGATCAAATATACTAAATTACTTGAAATTCAGTGTAGTCGGTAATAGCATACATTTACTTAGTAAACATATGCATAATGGCTTGTCATGATCTTCCAGTCAAGCCTTCTTATAACATGCATTATAATTTACTTTATAATTTATTAAGATGAATAACTACATTCATTAACTTGTGTTAGATTTTGAAATTTTGTAGATGATACTATAACGAATCACCAAAATATTTTACACACTTTAATTCCACAAAGTTCTGTTCAATAACAACCACTATCTATCTCATAAGTATAACAAATACAGTAAATGTCAAGTAAAATATTTTTCCATAAACGAATTAGCCAAATTCTCTTCCCTTCCTGGGAAAAAGAAGACTCACATATTTCTGCTTAGAGGAAAAGACATAATATTTTCTTCCCTTTTCTCAGCTTCAAAAATATATGAGTGTAATGGCTATAGAGGCACAAATTAGCAGGGTGATAGGGCTGGGTCCCAGAAAGTGCGCCCAGAGAAAGAAAAATGTCTAGAAGTATAATCTCTTTCCAGCTACTGTCAAAAATCACCGCAAAGCCCGCGTTCCCATTTTGCTCTTCTTCTGCATAAAATGTCTCCAGATCACATCTACATAAATAAATATTGTGCATTTATTAGAAGAGTTCTTTATTGTAAGATGTAATAAAAGTGCTGTTAGGCATTTCCATATGTTGCCTTGAAGCAATTTAGCTCCTTTTCAAAGACACCAAGGTTAGCCAGAATTTTTTCTGTTAAGTCTATAAATGAGTCTCTGCTGTTTATATTTTTTCCAATGGCTTAAAATAGGAAAGGAAATATTTTGTTCATTACCTAAGGATGTCAGTAAATATTATTCCCAAGTCACTTATTTTTTATTTTATATTTGACTATAAATGACAAATAGTAAGAATTACATTGCTGTCTTCTCACTATGAAATCTTTAAAGTTCATATCTAAAGATCTTTCCTCTGGTTCTTCAAGTTGAAACAGTGCTACAAATAGTGATAATTCTCCAACCGCGTCTCTCTTCTGAAACTGAATCATTGCACACAGTGATTGGTGGTGGTGGTTGTGGTGGTGGTGGTGGTGGTGTGTGTGAATGGCGGAGGTGGGCCTGCATCAGGAAATCAGTCTTTTGCATTGCTTTCAGAAAGCCAGACGAGGAAAAGATCTGATACTTCACCCAGATTATATTCTCAAGCAGAGGTATATATCCTACAGAAGATAGCAACCATAACACTTCTCCTTCTGCTCATTCTTACACTACTGAGTGAAAAGCCTTTCATAAATATGGCTCAATAACAGATTGACATGTGTCATACTAGTCTCACCAATACATGATAGTTAGACTGCAAACCAATTTAAGCCACAAAGGGTCTCCTCTCCTCTCCTGATTTAGATTTATTATCTAGCAATGCAAATCAGCAGATCTGGATTCCTCTTTGCTATATCCTCTAAATAGAACATATGCTCTAATATTTCAATCAGTCTGTTTTCCAACATCCTCTCTTTCTTTCTTTGATATCTCCTCACTTACTTAGAAGGTGCCAAAAAAAAAAAATGTCTAGGTCTTTATTTTCATAGTTCTTTCTCCTAAATGTTAGTTTCTTTAATTCATCTCATCACTCCATAGACTCTTTGACTTTTTTTCTCCTATTCAACACTTTCTCATTTTGTTTTTGTTTTTGTTTCAAATAGTCCGCATATCAGAAAATGTATTATTTTCCGCAACTGACCTACAAAGTAATAGTAGCTGAAAGCCGATCAAAGTTTATTATTTTATTCACAGAAAAAATTGTCTAGTGATTCACCATTGAGATTTTGGGTATCCCACTCCTTAAGGCTCCAGAACTCCTTTTCTCTTTCTCTTTTGTTATTCCTAGTGCTGTCCTTATTATCTTGGAATCGTGGAAATAGACACAGATTCCAAGAGAATTCCTAGCACAACTGCATAGCAAGTTCTCAACAACTCCTTTCTGAATGAATGAACAGAAAGGTCCAAAAAGTCAATAGTTTTCTTGAAGTATTTAACCAAATATTAGCAGAAGGTGGCTTTTGCAGGAGCAGGTATCTTATTTGAAAAAAATAAAGTAGATTTAGTATATTAATAAATGTATTTAAAGTGTAAAACTGTCATGCTTTGAAAATTAAAAAAAAATCAGTTTTTTTGTTGTTCAGTCTGTAGTTATTGTTCCAAGGTAATGATTGTTTCTTGAAATTGCATTTGTTTTCAAGATTCTAATGAATATATCAGTATCAGATAAAGGTATTCTTATTAAAAGGAGATGAGTAATATAAATTATGCATACTTATTATTAGCTATTCTTTCCTAGTCCTAATTTTTATACCAATCACCATTATTCATTATACCACTGATATATACTTATATGTAAGTAAAATAGTCATAGCTAGTAGAAATTGATTTTTAAGTAGTTCTTTTATTTTCTTAGTTTGAATTTTTACGTTAGCATCTATATTCCATAAACCCAAGGGGAATAATTTTGATTGTTGAAAGGTTTATAGATTAATGTATTCATTTTAAATAAATTAGTAAAAAAAACCCTTTAAATCAAATACTTTTGTGTCAAATTTACATATACATGTACAATACATAGTGACCTTTTGATTTTTTAAAATAATATGTTAAAACTCCTATTCAATCTGGAATTGCATAAAATTAACAAAATGAAAAAAGTTATCAGGCCTGAATGTTTTGCATTTCAAACTATAATACGTTTTAGAATACATTCATAAGAACAATTTTAAAAATCCTACACATTCTTTGGAAATTCTGTGTTTTTTGGAGTACCAGTGAATAGGACAGTGAGGTTTGTTTTGTTACTTAAGTATTTCAGGCAGTTCACTTAGTATTTTGCTACACAATGTACGACCTGAGAATTTGTGCTTGTAAAGCCTATTATATTTGAGGTTTTCTTTGTCTTCCTTTTTAATCTGAGAATCAGAAATAAAATAATCAGGGGAAAACAAAGATAAGAGAGAAAAGACAGTAAAAGACACACTGTTTGAGAAAATAAATCCTTTTTCTATGAAAAACTAAGATGCTATGTAAGGTGCCTATTTTCTATATCTTTTATATGAAAATATTCTTAACCTTCATAAAGAATTTGCATGATTGGAAACATTTCTTTATTCCATCAGTAGAAGAATCAATTCATTAAAAATTAGACATTTCCTTTTCTAATAAATGCATTTTGATTTATTGCTCCCTTCTAAAACACCTGTACAGTACACAAAATCTCAGCAATAACAAAAGTAATTCATGACTAGTATATGGGTACAATCTGCGAGAACTTTTGATAAGTTGATTTTGAGGAAAAGTTTTTGTCATTACAAAAAGTAAATGTATTGCATATGTTAAACAAATTAATTTTCAATTTTTTAAATTATATGATACTCACTGAAACATAGAAATTGGTTTTATTTTACAACACACTTTCAGGCATATTCCACAGTCCCAAATTTATTGAAAACTGGTGTAAAATATAACAACGTAACAGTTAAGAAAATACCAGTTTTTAAATAGAACATTTTTGGAAAAAGGCAAGCACTTTAAAGTATTGAGAAGTAATTGAAATTACCATAGCTACAGTCTAGGAATGAAATGAGAAACTCATGTTTATGTCAAATGAAACACTTATGGGGCTTATTTTACATTATCTGCTTTGTATTCTTTAGCTGCCAAAATTTTATTTCAACAGCCAATTGATTCTAATTGAGAAATGTCCTTCACCTTCCATTCTAGCCTATGGGTTAATTAGTTGTTGTAAATCTGTGCATAGCTGTCCTATTCATAATCCTATATATTCAGAAATTTGATTTGTGATTTGACTTAGAATCTAAAATGGGAAAAGCTTCCACACAAATTCAGTGTCTGAATACTGTAGGAACAGTTTAGTCAAGCACTAGAACTTGCACCTTCAAAATAGCCATCAAAATGCCAATTATTTGATCCAATAAACAGGAAGCAGAGACAAGAAAAGTATTCACATGAAGCAATTCTGATGAGAGTCTATTTACAGAATAGAACAATAAAAAATCTGCAACAGACCATTATACAAAATCTTCAGTAGATTGATATAGTATGTAGTTCATACAACTATGAATTTTTCAGCATTCAAAAATCACTTTAACAACAAAACCAGTGAAGCTTTTTGAAGGTTTTTATTCTCTTCTTCAGTTTTAAGACTCTTCTTTATCCACCCATCTGTTTTTATCTTTCATAATGTACTCTTTTATATGATTATGTTTCTAAATATTTTCTAGAATACTCACTCATTTCTCCTGCCATCTCTTAACAGCCCATTTACCACGTTTCCACATTCCATTCTTCATTCATTTGCTTATGGGTTCCATTGTACACTTTGTACTCAGCACAAGCCTATGAAAGTCTGTTTACAAATAATTCTAAAGGAAATAAATATTCTTTTAGCACCGTAATACTTTGGTCAGATGCCATTTTTGGTTGGAAGACATCCCTCAGGTCTTGAATAACTTTTATTTTACAACAAAATACATCCTTGTGTGTGTGTGTTTGTGTGTATGCGTATGTATCTGTATTTATATGTTTATGCAAGAATTTTATAATAAATAAAACTTGAGATTGTTTTTAGTAATAAATAATAGCTTTGTAGCTCAATCCTCTCCCAGAGAATTCATTGAAACTCTTGTCTCTCTTTGAAGCCCCACTCTCCCTCAGCCCCCAATATTTCATAGACGTACCAGGGTCTATCTAACTGACATTTATGAACAAGTTCTCTTAACTACTATTGACTTTTGGAAATCTTCTTTCTGCTCTAGCTGTGGATATTCTGGTCGACACAGAAAGGTACCGTTAGTGTGACTAGTGCTTGTCCAAACAAGGCACCTACTCCTTTTGCCTTCAAAGGCACCAGCATTGCCTGTCACCGTTGGTGTCAATTCATGCTAGAGTCCCTAAAACCAATTAGCGCAAAAGACCCTCACCAAAACTGCCACTGCTATCAAAATGTACTAGCTGAAACTGCAAGACAAATTCTCATAGATCGTGGCCACTACTGGTAGAACCAGTGTGAGCTTTAATACCACTAGCTGTCTCTAGCTTATATTGATTCAGAGTAAATTGTACTGTGCTAATATCAGGCAACATGTCATCCTGTCAGATGAAGAAAGAGAAATCCTTAAATTTCACCTTTATTTTATAGTCTTAGAGCGATTAGAATCCATGTTTGCAATTACTGAAGACTGAGGGGTGATTAAGCAGGAAAAATAAATTTCAAGGATACAGGGGCAGCTAACAGATTTGGTGAGAAGCTTGGAGAACAAGGCTCAGGGTTGCATTCCCTCCACCCCCATCCCCAAAATCCAAAGCAACACTAAAAATTTATCTTTAAGAAATATATGGCCCCTGCTACTCAGTAGAACTGGATACTAGATGTTTCCATAGTTTCCATTTATGTAAAAGCAACAGAAGTTTGTAGTTACTGTGGGAAGATAGAGAGAGGGACAGCAGGAAGGGGGAGTAGAAAGAGGAGAGGGAGAGGGAGAGGGAAGAAGGAAAAAAGAGAAGAAAAAAAAGAAAAAAGAAGGGAAGGAAAGGGGATTGGAGGAGAGGAGAAGGATAAAAGAAAGAGACATCTCCATTCCTTGGTCATGCCAGCATGTTAGTCTGATTTGTGTGTCTGATTAATTGATAGAGCTTAGAACCTGTGCCTGTACCTTAGGGCCAAAGGAAGGTGAGCTGATAAAGTGAGTTGACAATGTTTTCTGTTTAGCTTCTAGAGGTTGAAGTGTTTATTGCTTCTCACCAAGACTCATCATGTTGGTCATACATAACATAAACAAACATAAACACAAACATAAACACAACATAAACACAAACATAAACAAACATTCAAAGATTCTGTGGCCAAAAGAAATAAAAAACAATATACGAGGGCAGACAATTAAGTTCGCAAACTCATCCTAGAAAAAGTGCTACATACCTCATTGCTGAATGTCACTACAGTCACCTTTGAAGTACTCCCCTTGGGAAGCTATGCACTGATGCCAGAGCCTAGTCCACCCATCAGAGCAATTTTGGAACTCTTTTTCTGGAATGGCTATCAGAGCTGTTGTATTACCCTTGATGTCCTGAGTGTCATCAAAAAGTCTTCCTTTCAATATTTCAGGTAAAGAAAGAGGTTGTTGGGGGGCAGATCAGGTGAGTAGGGAGGGTGTTCCAATACAGTTATTTGTTTACTGGCTAAAAACTCCCTCATAGACAGTGCACTGGGAGCTAGTGCATTGTTGTGATGCAAGAACCATCAATTGTTGGCAAAAAGTTCAGGTTGTCTAACTTTTTCATACAGCTTTTTCAGCACTGCCAAATAGCAAACTTGGTGAACTGTTTGTCCAGTCGGTACAAATTCATAATGAATAATCTCACTGATATCAAAAAAGGTTAGCAGCATCATTGCAATATGTTCACAAACTTAATTGTCAGAACTTGCATGCAAATACATATGAAACCTTTATTAATCTCCCTGTATTTCAGTGCTTCAGAGACAGCATGTGAAAACTGATATTTTCACCAAGACTTGAGCAAAGTTCCCTGTTTAGAGGTGGAGAGGATAATCAGAGTCGTAGACTCAATATTTTGCTCAAAATAACTCATTCCATATCATGCTACTAGGTGTGATAAAAAAATTTGGTGAATGTTTAATTAAAAATATTATTACAGTAAAAGACACATTGCCATTAATCCCGCTCCAAATATTCCCCCTCGCTTTGAAAACACTTATTCCATCGATCTTGCCACTGTCTGATGTAGTTCTGGAAGTTCTCTTTCATTAGTGTCTTTACTTCATCTTCTATCATGACAATGTTCCACGTCGCACATCGCTTCTGGTACAGTAATTTCTGTCAAATAAAAATATTACGGTGTGTCCTCATCCACCTTATTCACAGGATGTGGTACCGAGCGACTTCTGGCTCTTCCCCGATGTAAAATGACATGAAAGGTAAACATTTTTAATTGAGGACATCGAGGCAGCCATGACAGTGCAACTAAAGAGGTCTTTCTCCATGGACTCTAGATTTTTTATCCAAATTGCCTTCTGTTATGTTCCTCACTTAGTACTGCTGCATATATACTTTAGTAATAGGGTGAGTGAGCTTACATTTAAGGATGTTCTGTTGTATATGATAATATGGTGATGATTATTTAGATATTTTGCATGACTAAAATATGCATTGCATTAGTGGCAGGGTAATTTATTT
Organism: Rhinolophus ferrumequinum; assembly: GCF_004115265.2. Taxonomy (NCBI): domain Eukaryota; kingdom Metazoa; phylum Chordata; class Mammalia; order Chiroptera; family Rhinolophidae; genus Rhinolophus; species Rhinolophus ferrumequinum. The sequence continues at coordinate 55,245,800 of NC_046290.1, read as the reverse complement.
CCTGTGTCTTCTTCATTTACATTCTCTTACCTCTTCCAGGCATGCAGTGTAGAAGAAACAAAATTGTGTGTTTGTATGTATGTGTGGTGTGGTGTGGTGTCTGTATGTGTGTGTGTGTGTGTGTGTGTGTGTGTTTGTATGTCTGTGGGTGTAAGAAATTGTTAAAGGCAACTTTAATATTTGTGTATTCTAAGCAGTTGTTGAGACACAAGCAGTTTTAACTGTTCCCACTCCTCAACCCCCACCAGAGGTATTTATGAGTAAATATAGATAGTATGAACAAATAAAGGAAGAGAAATAGGAAAAAAATACTTACAAATATGGTTATTAACAACCAGCTCAAATTATAATCTATATTCCATGAAAGTTAGGGTTGCTATAATGAAACAATTTGACATTTCATAGTGCTTATCTTTATATTGAAAACAAGTAAGTATAAGATGAGAATGTGCAACTTAGGATAAGGAAGAGAGTGCTGTCATAACATTTAATCTTACTGAGAGGACCTTTGCCCCAACCAGACTAGTTAACAGTGATCTTTATTTACCTCACTTGATTGTAAACTGTGTAAAGAACAGCAATTTTTTTACACAGTGTTAGAACTAAGAGTTTTATGATGCCATTTTCCACTTTTGAAATTTCTTGCCTATCCCAAATTTTAATCAAAACGGATTCTTTTCTCAAAATGAGACCTGTATTCAACAACTGCTAAGCTTTTCCTCATCATCTTAGGTTAGAAATAGAAGTAGCAAGGTCAGTTGTACAGCAGGATTACAAATAGTTGGAAGTCTGAACTCTAATATAGTCTTTCTTACATGTAAAAGGATACTGCTTGAAGAAGAAAGTAGAATCCCAAAGTAATATTATGGAAAACACAGGCACTGTAGAAAGTGTACAGAGAGCATCACTTAAGTACAGGTCACCAGATGTTTTGTACATTCTTCCAAGAGAGTAGCTTACCTCTCCCGAGGAGTGTATTTATATTCATCTACCCAGCCTGTAGGACGCCATTGCACCATGAGGTATATACAGGTGTGTCCTATTAGAGAGATTGGCCTGAGGATTCCAGCCTCTGTACACTTCTTTTAAGGGATATCCAAATGAACCACCAGTGTGTGTGTGTCTGTGTGTGCAGATATGTAGATTTCCTGGGATGCCTACATGTTTGAATTTCATGATGGTCTTAAACTCTTGCAGGGCCTCAAGCAAGAGTACAAATGGAAGTTCATAAACCATAAGGCTAAGTATTTAAAAGTCACAAACCAAGTTAATAAACTATTAATAAAGAACTTTGAAAGATTATAATTTCATACAGACTGAAACATCCAGACTCCAACTTGAAAGTCTTAGATGGTTGGGGTTCTACAACAGACAATGGAGGATGCCAATACCCCTTGTTTTCCCACTCTCGACTCTATCCTGCTCCCGCTACAGGCATGTCTGTCCACCCAGGAAAAATCCCTGTTTCAACAGGGAATGCTGCATTCCCAGATATCTAGAGCATGGTGTATAAGAGGATTACTGCACATCTCTCATTAAATGTGTAGAGAGACATGTTTGATGGAAAGCCAGGGTGCGGACTTCCACAGTGTGGCGCCCAAAACAGAGGCCCCTCTTTTTGGGTATACAGACATTATTACTGAATAAGAAATGACTAACTACTAGAAGATAAAGATGTGACTTAACAGGAGGAAGATCATTATTTAGCTTATAATGCAAAAGAATCATAAGAACAGAATGTGAAACTAGAACAAAAAGAAAAGGAGATAAAGTGAGATTACAACAATAAGGTTAAAACTGCTAAATTAAAGGTTGTAATGGAAACACTGAACAGTGTATTTGTATTGGAGAAAATAGAATTAGTTCAGTAGAGAATGCTTGAGATATATAATTTTGAAGAAATATAAAAATATGAGTGAAAATGTGGGAGACATGGAGAATGAAGACATTGTTGAGGGTAATAAATATGTGTAGGTAGTTAGATATGTAGACCTATCCAAATAATTATAATTTCACCTATTTTAGAACATTGGGCAAATAAAAATAATAAAAACAATTTCTTTGAATAATATTTTGTTTTAATTAAATATATGTATATCTACTTCACAAATCCTCAGTCATGATGCAAGCCATGGTATTAGATGTACAATGACAGCATGTAACTTAACAAAGGCAAGGATGGTGCCTTGAGCAATACTTTTGCAGTATAGAGGATAGTGTAGAATATATTGTTTTTTATGGTGGATGCAACCATACATTAGCGTTATCTTCTTGAGATAACCTGGATTTTGAACGTAGATTTTTAAAAGAAGTTTGACAGTTATATTAGAATAAGATAAATCTATCCAACATATAAAATCAACCTTTTAGAAATTATTAATTTCTCAGAATAACTTTTTTAACTTAATTGGAGATCACTACCCACAGTCACTGTGGTGTGTGCTCAGGGAATAAACATTTTTCAATATTTGCTAAACCAAATATAGTTCAGTGGGCAACTTTACAGCTGAAAACTAAATTTTTTGGCTTTTCTATGCTATGTGTATACTTTATAACATTGTTATTACTTCACAGGCACCTCTTTTTTGAGAATTAAAAGTTTTGTACATATATCAACAAACCAACAAGCAAAACTTACCCGCTGAGGTACAGAGAACAAACACTTGTATTTGGTCATTATAAGTAGAAAATAGCCCCATGAGTTAATTACTGATGTCTAAAGCCAGAAAGGCTGATGTTTAATTTGATAAATTATTATTAAAATAATAGAAATATAAATAAAATACATATCTAGATGTAGATATAATACTGATATAGAGTGTATGCAAGTATTTCTATGTACTTGTAGTGAACAAATGGGATTCACAATAGAAAAAAATTATAATGGCACCAAAATTCTTTTTAAATGCTTAGGTTACAAATGTGCAGGATTTGTAATTCAAATTATAAAATATGTGTGGGATCTGTATATTGGAAACTATAAATGACTGACATATTTTTTAAAAAAATTGGAGATATACCATGTTCGTGTATTAGAAACAATAAAAAATAACAAATTGACTCATGCAACAGTATGCATTAAATTTAAATGTATTTTGCTAAGTTAAAGTAGCCCAACACAATAAGGCTAAATAATATAAGATTCTATTTTCGTGACACTCTGGAAGCTGGTAAATCTATGGGAAGAAAAAGAGATCAGTGGTTTCCAGGAGTTGGTTGGTGGGGAAAGAGGGATGGCATGGGGCAATTGTTGGCGGGGACGATTCTGTATGGAACTGGGGTGGTAGACACATGACTCTATGTGCTTGTCAAAATCCATAGACATATATAGCACAAAATGAGAATTTTGTTGTATGAAATATCTTTCAAAATTTAACCAGGTTGTGGGGAGATTTTAGGGTTGTTATGGATGCAATTGTGTGCCCTCAACATTCATATATTGGAACCTAACCTCCAATGAGACTGTATTTAGAGTATGGAAGTAATTAAGGTTAAATGAAGTCATACAAGTAAACACACAAACTGATAGCATTAGTGTCTTTGTAAGAAGAGACATCAGAGAGCTCTCTCTCTACCATGTGAGGACACACCAAGAAGGGTGCCATCTGAAAGCCAGGAATGTATCTCTCATCAGAAACTAAATTCATTAGCACATTGGTCTTGGACTTCTCGGTCTCCAGAACTATGACAAAATAAATTGCTGTTGTTTAAGCTACCCAGTCCATGGTATTTTGGCAGCCTGTGATGACTAATACAAGTACTAGACAAGTGAATCTAATTGTATTACAAATAAAGTAAATAACCACATTGAAGGAGATGGAGATGAAAAGAGCTGAACTAAGTTACATGGGAAAAGTGTTTTGACTGGATACCAGATGGATAAAGGCAAAAATAACTTTACACAAACAATTTACCAGTTTACTCTAGTTGGCAATTATTTTTTCACCACAGAGTTATGGCTTCAGAATTCTGAAACTATTTGTGTATCAGGATTGCACAATTAGTAAACATATTATGTATAATGAGAATTTCATTTCTCACTTTAAGACAATTAAATTAATAAATAATGAAATGGAGAATGCTAGAATGAACCTACTGCTATTGGATTGGAATAGGAGTTGTTTATATGGACTAATTGAAATATGTATATGTTTAGAGAAAGCTATATGGGAACATAGAAATAGAGATGTGTGTATGGGCGTGGTTAGTATACATACATACATTCCCTAGTTTTATTCACTCAGAGGTGTTAGAACCAATGACCCTACCTAGCACCCTGAAAATGATTTCTGGATACCATTTTCTAATAAAAGGAACCAGGGATCCTTAAAGAACTGGTCATTCCAGGACTAGTATAAGGGAAATACAGATAAACCTGGAGAATCTTGTGGATCCCATAAGGTTAAGTACTATATAAGAAAAAGGAGGCAGGGAAGGAGGAGAGGAAAATAGAAGGGAGGAAAGGAATGAATGGGAGGGATAGGAACTTACTGAAAGAGCACCAAAGACAACCTGGAAGACCTATCAATGGCCATGAAATAAATAGATAGATAGATAGATAGATAGATAGATAGATAGATAGATAGATAGATAGATAGATAGATAGATAATAAATAAATAGAGGTAATAACCCAAAGAGCATGTAACCCAAAGAACAATAAATATCAGTGTATGCATATTGCTATACATAACCAATAAATGAGGGAGAATAGCAACACTTCATTATAGAAGCATTCCAATTAACAATGTAGAAGCAATAGAGAATTAGAAAAGCATTACTAAAACACAGGAGTGGTGACAAGATTGACTGATGGGTGTTAAAATTAATGGATGAAAGATTAAGCTAAAGCAAGATATTTGCATAGTTTCAAAATATGACTCATAATATTGAAAAATTAGAAATTTTGCTATGGAGGAACATTATAATAGACACCACTTCAGTCAAGTGACTGGAATTAACATTACCAGTAATAAGTCCTCATAACACCATGTACCTCCTGATATTATGCAATGAGAGCATATCACCAGTGTGATATTTTTTCCCAAAAATGCATAATTTCAAATAGTGTAAACCACCAAAGAAACCTATATAGAAAAGTTCTACAAAGTAACTGTTTAGTGTTCTTCTGAAATATCAAAGTCATGAAAGACAAGGAATAACAGGAACTGTCATAATTACATGACAACTAAATACAGTGTAAGTAGAAAATGTCCTGAAAGTATTCATTAATGACTCCAAATTTGGGGAATAAAGGACTAAGGAGGATTACTTTTTTTATTTTAATTTGAGGGAAGCCAAATGCATCTGGGGAAAACATATGTGAACCATGAATAGTAGACAAACAGTGATAACTTATTCTGATAAAAATATAGGTTACAGTGCTTCACCTAGAATCAGGGAATGAGCTACTTTCAAAGTGAATCACCTGATATGATCCACCACGTAACCCAAAAAGCAATGATTCAATAAATCGTCATAAAAGAAGCAAAGCTAAGTTTATTCACAAAGATGATTTTAGACCAGCTATTCCCTCTTATCTATGTTAGACAAAAAGGCTCAAATACACAACTTTCATTCAAAATAGAGCTTAGATATGGAGATAAGAAAGTATTGGATAAGATACAAAAAAAGCCAAACATCACTTAATACTGAATTGATGGTTTGGATTGTACTGCCTACACTAAGCATGACTGAAAGGTAAAGAAAACATTAATTTTACTACCATACCATCATCAAAAAGAGAAAAGGACGGACGTAAAGGGAAAAAAAAAAAGACCCTATGGAGCCAATCGGAAAGAATATACATGATCAAATAAATTGATAACTAGTAAAAAGACACAATTGTAGCCATCTTATTTAGCTAATTGCAGTCCAAAAGATAAATATTAATTTTAATCCCTTGCTCTGTAACTCCAAGTTGACTTCTATAGTGAGAGATGCCCTCAGAGAATATTTAAAATATATTTTAGATTCCTGTTCCTAATATTTTAAAATTAAATTGTATTTACATTCAGTCATAGTTTATTTAGCTTGGAGTAATGAATAATAACATTGGGCCTGTATAAGTTAATGCAACAACAGGAATAGTAGTTGTTTTTTGTTTTTTGTTTTTCCTCTTCAGATTATAACTATTGAATAGATCTGCAAGGCAACAACTAGACTATTCATTTGGTAATATTTTTTTTCCAATGGTTATCTCTGATATAATTAACATTTTATCACAGTGAGACCGTGGTTATATCAATGAGTTTTAAAAAATAAAGTCAGGTGATAGTATTATTCTAGTGAAAAGCAAAATAAGTGTTCTAATCTTTGTTTCCAAATTGAGCATTGACATAGATATGCTGGAACTAGACATCATTTGTTGCAAAATTGCAGTGAAAAGAAAATGCGTATATTATACACAATAGATTTTTCACTAATAATTAGGATATGTTTGTAATGATTTGATGAAATAACTATTATCAAACTAATAATTTGTTAAATTCCTTTGCTTATTAATTCTGTGAACAGATTGCTTTATGGGTCTGTATAATGTGAAGCACACTCAGATTTCTCTGGAATTGAAGAATTCTAAAGGTGCTTTTAATTGATGAGGTATTTTGTGCTGTAGTATCTTGATGGAAATGGTCAGTGACATTCACCTGAAGCAACATTCATGCTGAAGCATCAATAGAAAAATGTATATTTTATATTTACAAAGTATATAAAGTCATAGTCTACTTTTTTAATGGACCTATAAACTGGTGAATATTATCCAGAATAAGACATCGGATATGCAGTGTTCATTAAAAATTTTAAGATAACATAGAAACTTATGAAAATTTAAAACATATTTATCAAAAATATAATGTTATACATTTTTACTTAAACCATAAATCATTGGACTTCAATTAATTTCTATTAGTATTTCTTGAGAAATTTGATAGATTCTAAAATTAATTTTGAAAATAAATGCATGAATTGGTAATGAAATTTGTAAAACAACAGCAAAGACTATGTTTGGTACAGAAAGATCCAACTTGTCAAATATTTAGCATAGTTCAAATCCATGTAAATGAAAAAGCTTAGAAATAAACTAAAGTTGTACATAAAGATATAACAAAAAATAAATGTAGCACCACATAAAAGTACTGGTTGCTTGATAGTAATGGAAAAACTGTCTCAGTATATAGATAAAATTATAGTTGCATAATTCTATCTAATTCTATCTAATATACATATATATAATTCTATCTAATATCTAATATAATTCTATCTAATATTCTATCTATTCTATCTAATATACGAACATGAAGTCCATGTAGATTAAAGATCTAAAGGTTATAATAGTAGTGCTGAAATTGATAGAAGAAAAAATAGAGGAATATCTTTTTTTAAATTAAACTTATTGGGTGAGAATGGTTAGTACAATATATAGGTTTCAAGTGTACAGTTCTGTAATACATCATCTATATATCACACTGTGTGCTCATCACCCAGAGTCAGTTATCTTTCCATCACCATATATTTGACCCCCTTTACCAAACTCTTCTACCACCCCTCCCCTCTAACCCTCTGGTAACCACTAAACTGCTGTCTGTGTCTGTGAGTTTTTGTTTATTTGTCTTGTTCCTTTGTTGCTTTCAGTTTTACCATACAATAGGAAGGAATTGTTGTAAATCAGAGGACAAAAAAATAAGACACACATTTTGATTTGTCATCAACATTAAGGATTTCTGTTCAATAAAGATGTTCTGCATCCAAAACCACAAAGAGATCGTTATCTCAAATATAACCAGAGTGTGGACAAACCAAAAGAGAAAGCAAAATAGCAACAACAATATTAATATTAATAGAAAAATAGGGGACTCGAATGCAGAAAAAGTTGAGAACCATATGATTTCATGCATATGCAGGATATAAAACTGAAAGCAACAAACGAACAAGACAAACAAAGAAAAACTCATAGACACAGGCAACAGTTTGGTGCTTAGGAAGGTAAAATTGATTCTCTAGAATAAAAAAGATGTTAAAACAACCTTGAATACCCCTTCATTTTTATCATGTTTGCAAAAATTTGCATTTCTGCAATAGGATCACAATTTTTCCTGTGGCAATGTGAATGTCTCTGGTTAACTAGTGGAAAGATCACTTCCTAGGAAGTATAGAAAAAGTGCACAAATCGATTCTTCCATACTGTCACATACCATGTATGTGAAAAGACTTTCATTCCTTTCTCACATTTTGTGTGGGTAGAGTATTTTAAATTCATTTTTTTGCCCATAATTTGAAGCCATTTCTCTTTTGTTTTTATGATCACTGTTCTCATGAGTTCATTGCTAATCTAATACTAATTTCTTTGTTGATAAACTTTATCTCCTAGTCATTGGAATTTTTAAAGAAATTCTGCTTTGTATTTTTGGCACTTGGAAAATTCAGAAAGATGTATTGAATGTCATTTTTTTTCTTTTATATGTACTAGGTGGGCTCTACTAAACTCTGGTGATTTTCTTTCTTTATTTCTGTGATTTTTTTTTAAAGTAATTACTCTCTTGTTTTAGCTGTTCTCACAGAATGCAACAGTTTTTAACAAGATTTTGCGAACAAGATTGGTCCACAAGATGTGAACAAGATGTCTTTTATACTTTTTCATGTTTTCTGTTATGTGTCTGGGTATTGAGAAAGATATTCTTCACTTTATTATCCATCATTTGTATTCAGGTCCTCATTTCGACAATATTTTAAATTTCCAATGGCTACTTTTAAATTCATTATTCCTTTAAGTGTCCTCTTCTTAACTGTCAGTATTTACTTTACATTGATGTAGTAGACTCCCCCAATGCCAAAACATTAACATGACAAATCCTCACATGTAGTTTGTTCAACATATTAAGAGAAAGTTGCCTGGTTTTATATCTTGGAGTACACACTGGGCTGTCAGCTACTCTGCAGTAGAGAGTGGAGAAGGATGACATTCAATTAACTTCCATTTTAAGTGTTTCAGTTCTCACTGACACATTTAGTATTTGCCAACTTTGATTCTAGAACATTTCTAGGTTTCCACTAAGGAAACCTACTTATTGGAATAGCAGGTAGCTTTGCAAGTTCCTTTTCACTATCTACATAAAACAGTTGCTTTCCTAATTCCCAGCAAATTTTAAAGTCTTATTCCCAAAGACCACTATCTGTTGTATCCTTTGTTGTTTTGAGTCTCCTCTATGTTTTCTTTTTCCAACTAAAAGCTATTTATTTCCACCTAAAAGATATTTCTTTTTCAAAAATACATTTTCCCCATTCATGTATTGAACACAGCCTATTAAAAAGTCAAAGAACTGATGAGATCAGGCACATTCAGGGTGGTATGGCTGTGTGAAATACTGCCATTTGCGACAGCATGGATGGATGTTGAGATTAGCATGTTAAGTGAAATAGTCAGACAAAAAAGTCGAGAAAACTGAAAGTAACAAATGAACAAGACAAACAAACAAAAACTCACAGATACAGATAACAGTTTAGTGGTTACCAAGGGATAAGGAGGAAGAGGGATGGTAGAAGAGGGTAAAGGGGTCAAATATATGGTGACAGAAGGAAATTTGACTTTGGATGGTGAACACACAATGCAATATATACATGATATGTTATAGAATTGTACGCTTGAAATCTATATTATTTTACTAACCAATGTCACCCCAATAAATTTAATTTTAAGAATTAGGAGGATAAAATGGATAAAATTTAGAGAAAAGTGTGGACAATTTTTAAGCAATTGAAAAATTCATTGTCAGTAATAAACCAGCATAAGCCCTAAGGTAATTGAATTGTAATGGCTTCTTTTTTGTCTTCATAAGTCTCTAAAGAAAGTTAAATGTTTTTCTCATTACTAATTACTCATCCCATGAGTATTATTTAAGTTAGTCACATTTCCTCTTAAAAACTTAAAAAGAAAAAAATCATAAGACCAGCTGTTAAAAAAAAAATAAAAGAAATAAAAGAACAATATGTGTATATACAAACATATCTATTTCAGATCAAGCAGACTATTCTAAATATAGCTTTTCTTTCAATCCTCATGTTTCTAAACATAGTACCATACCATTCCAATGCCAGTTTTACCACTTCTGTAATTCCTGCCACATTTTTTAGTCATCCATTCTTATGATTCCATTTTTAATAATCTTCAACTTGTGTATTCTTTAAATAATCAATTTCCACTAACTTTTTTTTTTCAGTTTACATGTTACTGCCTCTCCAACTTTTGCCAGACTAGTTAAGATCCTGTTTACTTTATACCTATGCTATAAACTAACTTCATAATAGAGGTTGCACACCAATAATTACACCATAGCCCTGATCCCTATTGCTTATGTAATGGATTCCAAACTTCCTGTTCTGACACTTAAATCTAACTCTGAGCCACTTTTCCCATGCCATTCCCCCACTACTTCTTACTAACATATATTATTGCTTTATTAATTGTTGGTCTTCCTATGTCTCACCTTTATGTTTTAGTTCTCTCCACTGTGCATTACCTGTCCCCTGTGCATTTTGTCCTCTTTCTTCCATCTATCATCTCTCCTATACTTAATTCATGATGCATTTCTACTGAATTTTCCCTATTCTCTCCATTTTCCAGTGTTCTCTCTTAAAACATAATATTTTATGTGTGATAATATGTTACCAGTGTAGGTGGTGGTAGGACATACTTTCATTCATTGATTTGTATTCTCCTCACTCTAAACCCTCACTATTACCCTTTAGAAATATAAACACATGCGTAAAAACGTACTCCAAACTCTGATGTTTAAAACTTAATAATTCAATTGTCCCACTGTTATTCTGGAGATAAGACCTAACTTTTTTGAAACACACAAGTCTCCAAGATTTGGCAATGAATTATTTATCCTCAAATACAATTTTCTGACATGGTACAAATGTGGTGTTTGAACAGTCATACCAAAATCCCTTTATTGTTTGATAAGTAAAAATTAACAAAGCTTAGAGAGTAGGAGTCAGGAGGAAACTTGTCAAATAGAGAAAAAAATGGGGCTGTATTTTGCAAATATCTTAGTTCTAAGCAATTTAAAAGGTAACTGTAAAAAAGGATAGAAAAAGTGGAAAGTTTGTGAAATTAATATTACTTTTCTCCTTGGATGTTTATCTGGCTGGAATAGATATTCAGTTTATATCTGGGTAAGACCACTGCTGTCAAATTCTGGTCTAACTTGTTCAATACCAGGTATTATTAGGTTATCTCTGAAGCATTTTGGAATAATTGATTTCTCTCTAATGTAAAATTCTAATGAGTACAGTTCATGTACCAGTCTAAACCAGTAGAGTTCTTTTAAACAATCTATAAACAAACTGACTAAAAAGGACATAAAATCAGAACAAAGATGGTAAACAGGTAAGGTAAAATTTATTTTGGAGAAAATAGAATCTCTGGTTGATACTTGTTTTGATGTGCGATGTATAAGTCTGTGTCATAATTATCAACTTAAAATTCATTTATTTCCTGGGGGCACTGAATGAGTATAATTAAACTCATGAGATGAATAAGAAAAGTGCACATGGGGAACAATGCTGACATAATACAACAAACCAACAATCAGAGTTTCTATCACAAAGATAGGTAATTACATATCCCTTTAAAGATTAAAATTTAGTAAAATTTGGTTCTGAAAAAGGAAGATGACTAAATTTTTAAAATGTGTGATGGCTGCTATATTATTACTTATACTTTAGTAAAGATTAAACAATGATCTTTGAACTATCAGACAAATAAAAAGTTACATAACATTAAAAAAAAAAAGGCCACGACTGCTGGAAACTGATATTTTCTTTGCATCTGTTCAGGTATATAGGTACAGGAACTTTAACAGCTTCTAAGTAGATTAATAATAACTGTCAAAACTAAATATATATTTTTTCTTGTTGCTTTTGAAATAGGCTTTTACTTTTTAATTTTGAAAATAACAGAGTTATTCAGAAAAACAGGGCTTTGGTAATTTGTCAACTGAAAGGTAAAGTGATTGTCTTTGCTCTTTTTCCCCTCTGGAACCATACTTCTTCTTATCCTTGTAGAACAACTACAACATCTGGTTAGTATCTGATATATTTCGAGTAGAAATAACATATTGTACTGTTTTGACCTTTTCAGTAGTCTGCGCTTTAATTGGCTGTCCATTCTATATCTTCCCTACAGATTAGTGGAAGAGCAAGCAAGGTAAAAATGCTATGAGTAGCCAATGAAATCATAGAACATTGAAAAGGTCAAAGCTATATAGTAGAATCCTGTAATTGACAGAATGTGTGAGACATTAAAATTCTACCGCATCCTTCTTGTGACAAAAACTGTAATGAAGTAGAAAATGGCATCACATAAATCTGTTCATATGGCAATCATTGTTCTGAGAATTGAGAATGTAATTTAACACATTCCAATTATGATTTTTAAAATTGCATTATTTTGGTATCCCACCAATTTTGTGGTGGAGTTAAATTACACGGAGTTCACAGAACATTTTTTCTAACAGTGGATATTCAGTCCAACACAGGATGACATATCAATCTTATATTTAAATAGGTCTACATTTATAAAAATCCAGAGACAAATTGTTAGCATGAAGAATAGTTTTAGGCAATAATCACTAAATGTACTTGAAGAACTTAGGGCATTTTTTTTTTCCTTTTTAAGGAAGATACCAGCCCAATGTAAGAGAGTTTTTCCCATTTTTACAGAAGCCATTTTCATTGATGGTTAAAAAACAAACAAACAAACAAAAACAAAACAAAACAAAACAAAAAAGAGTCCCCTAATATAAAGCCACAGAGCCTGAAGCTAGAAATATATTCTGTGTCTGGTTCTTAGATTATAATCAAGAAAGACAGAGCATTAACCATACCCTAAAAGCCACATTTTAAGTGTCTCCTCTTAGAATTTTACCTCCTTGACCACACGTATTTGGTGGAGATCAACTGAAAGAGAGAGGGAGAAAGAAAAAAAAAAAAAAAAACTTGTCAGAATTTCAACAAATGATAATAGTAATGGATGTTGACACAATTCAGAAGAAATACATACAAAACTTACAATTACTGTATTTTGCTGTGTATAACACGTACCCACATGTTTGCCCCAAACTTACAGGGAAAAAATCGTTTGTTTTAATTTTTTTTTTAATTCAAATTTGTATTTGTTTACGTTTAGGTACTTGTTTTTTTGTATTACAAAGGAATTTAAGTATTTATTTTTTACCATATTATGGTACAAGAAATTTTATGTAACAAATTATTACAAAACACAAGAACAGATATAAGGTACAAGGTATTTTATGTACTGGTAACAAATTTACCATATTTATGCATCGTAGAAGGCTAAGAACTCTTCATCGTTGCAAGTTCGTTGTAAGTTCAACAAAACCGATTATTGTATTTCAGAGTATTATTCTGCATACTTGTTGTTGCATACTTGATATTATTTTTGATTTCTAGAATTACCCTTTTAACTCATAAGGATAAATAAAAAAAAATAAAAACATTTATATAGATACAGAATAGTACTACCCAGGTGTAATGTGCATCCTTATTTTTCCCTCACAAAGTTGGGCAAAAAAGTGCACATTATACATGGCACAATACAGTAATTATTATAGAATGTGAGATTTGACACCCATATTGGCAGTCACATTTTTGAGAATGGTCATGCTTAACCATCATAGTTTTTAATAATGCACATAGAAAAAATTAGTTTGTCTATAATTTATTTTTAGGTGTTATTTTATTCATTTATTAGTAAAGTTGATTGGAAGAGGTTTTAGAAAACTACAATAGGCAGTTTACATTTCCTAAATATGTCTTCTTATTTTTACCTTATAGATTTATGAAGAAGTCCAGAGACTATTTTCCTTTTTCTGAAAAATAGTATAGTTGCTTCCAGGCTTTTTAGCCCATCAAGCAGAATAATATTAGATATTTAGTTTATTTGTGTTAAGGAACTTTCATTTCAACTTTTTGTGGACAATGTGTACACGAATTTTAAAAAGCTAGGCTCCAATCTCTCTCTCTGGGCAAAAATGTATGATGATTTAACATTAAATTCCCCAGGTATTAAGTATACTTAATTTTAAACATATTAAATTAGACTTATTTACTAATAGTAATCATATAATTTTGGTTTTATTATTTTGTCAATCACTAAGTTGGGCCTTCCATGAGATAACTCATTTTATTTCTCTATAACTGAAATTCACTTAGCTTTTTAGATACTGGTTCCACTGACTTCGGAATTCTTGGAAACCCAGTGAACTTCTATTTGTTTTAGAATTGCCAATTATTGTTTTAAGTTTGTATCCATTTCCCATTGCATTTGCTTACTTCAAGCACCAGTATAGCAGTGGCAGTCACATATTGTTCTTGCTTTGGAAAAGTAGAATCTTATCCAAGTATCATATTCTGTCCCTCTGAGCACAGTATGTTGAAATAACATTTTGAGTTGAGTTTATTGACTTTTGTTATAGATATCAGTGAGCATCTGTCATGGCCCCTCTTCATGAAGTTCAGATACATTTTTAAACATGGTGATTTGGGACTTGAATGGGGAGAGTGAACTCTAGAAATATAATTTAAAATAATTAGATGGATGCTTCTCACCCCCCTTAGTACTGCGTGTAAGTTAAAAGCAACACAAGGAGAAAAATCTTTTCAGAAAAATGGAAATACTCTTATGATATCTGTCTGAATACCTCATAGGATACCTTGGTTTTAGATGAATAAGTTCTAGAGATCTGCTGTACAACATTGTACCAATAGTTAACAATACTGTGTTGTGCACTGAAAATTTGTTAAGTGGGTAGATCTCATTTTAAATATTCTTACCACAATTTAGAAAAGAATATCTTGGTATTAACTGAGTTTTAGGTATGAAAACAATTTGGGTTGGGAGAGTGTTGTTTGAATGACTGGTAGGGGGAGAATCAAACATATTCATTAATAACATTAGATTACTAGCTAAGAAAGGTATAATATTTGCAAGGATTAAAATAAAATTTATTTCTGGCAGTTGTTGCCCAAATAGTTTCGAACACTCCTCTATGAGAACAACTGAATCTATACATTCTTAAAAAATATATTTATCTGAAGATGTTAGAAAGCTAACAAGATAGCAAAGAAATTTGTAGCCAGTCTTTAGGAGAAGAGGAAGATATGCTTAATACTTGGGGCTGCTTTACTCCTAGTGGTATCGGGCCAAATAAAAACTTAAATATTCAGACAGCATAAAATTAATCCTCTATTAATCTTCTTAGAAATTCACCCTCTCGACCACACTCATCTAGAGGAGATCAACTGGAAAAGAGAGAGAGAAGGAGAAAGAAAACAACTTTCTAGATATTATACAGATTTTCTAAATAAAAACCTATACAGATAGCTTGAAACTAAAAGGAAGGGGAAATAATTACCACATAATCACACAAAAAAAGCTGATGAAGCTATAATATTATCAGACAGATATTACTCTAATAGGGCAGGAAACTTTGTTAGGAAAAAAGAGAATTTCATAATGATAAATGGGTCAAGCCATCAGGAATATATCCTACTTGTTTATACACCCGATAACACCTTCAGAATACAGAAAGCAAACATTGAAAAAACAGCAAGAAGAAATAGAAAAATCACCAAGATAATGGAAAATTTTAACATACCTCTCTCATTAGCTCTTAGGGAAACAGACACACGAACAAGAAGGGTATTGAATTTACGGACAAACTTGACTAATGGGCATGGGTAGATTATACCCAGAACTGGGGAAATTCACAATTTTTCAAGCATATTTAGAACATTTACAAAATAAAATAAAATAAACCATATACTGGGCAATATATAAAGCCTGAAAAATCCTTAAATGTTTGAAGCAGTTCAGCATATGTTCTTTGACTGCCATGTAATTAAGCTAGAAATCAATAGTAACAATAACTAGAAAACCCAAATAAATGCAATTAAACAACATAATACTAATAATCATCAAAATGCAATTCAAAGATGTATTGAATGATAATGAAGTTATGACTAAAAAGTAGGGGACTAAACTCAATGTTTACAGTAAAATGTATAGTCTTAAAATGCATCTAGTAGAAAAAGATGAAATTTTTTAAATCGGTAGGCTAAATATCCAGTACAAGAAGCTAATGACAACAAGTCAACTTCAAAGAAAATAGAAACAAATAATAGAGAGCCAAAATCCGTGAATGTAGAAAAAAGTAATAAAAGAGGAAACAAATATGTGTTCTTTGAAATGACTAATAAAACTCAAATCTTAGTAAAAATCATCAAAAATAAAAAGGACAAAAGAGAAATTTACCAATATGAGAAATGTATATGGAGATATTAATACCTTTTCATCACACATCAAAAAAGGAAAAGAAGATTAAAAAGGAAAATAAGATTAAAAATTGATGCATAAATCTCATAATATGTATTAAATTGACATCATGTTTAAAACTATAACTTTGCAAAAAATTACAAAAAGAAATAGACCAATATTTTGCCTACAAATTGAGTCTTTTATTTAAAATCTTCCCACAAAGAAAGCCCCAGGCTCATACATAGCTTCACTGGTGAATTTTTCAAAATATTTAAGAGAGAGAAAAGAAAAAAAAAATTATATATATATATATATATATATATATATATATATATGAACATTTCCAAGAAACAGAGTAGAGAGAACACTGTCTAGCTCTTTTTATAAATCTGACATGCCTAAATTTCAATATATACCAAGCCCAGCATATGAATAGAAAATTACAGCGCAATCTCCATAAAAATCTATTGTTAAATGCAGAATCTGTTTACATTGATAGCCTCTAATAAACCACATCTCTCAGTAATAATGCTCTTGTGGAGTCCCATTTTCTTCACTCTGGCCTGAATCTATGAAATTATTTTGCCAATAAAATGTGGTAAAAACGAGGCTAGCTCTGGTCCTAAGTTTAAAAAGGTCTGGCAATTCCTGCATTTTGCGTTATTGAGAATTTTGGGTGATACCTATGAAAATCATTTATACCACTGGGGATACCATGTGAAGTGGATAAAGGTAAAAGAGATTCCAAAGCTATATGAGCATTGTAGACATGGAATTCCATATTCCAGCTACTTCCAGCCCCAACCAACCCATGAGATGTAGCTATTATACATAAGGAAGCAACACTAACAGAAAAACTGCCCAGCTGTGCCCAGTCCAGATTTCAGAATCATGAACAAATAAAGTAGTTTTTATGTAAAACTCTTATACTTTGCAGTGGATACATTTGTCATGCAACAGTAGATAAGGCAATAGGATATATTATGTTTGAACTGTTGTACTCTTAGAGAGGCAACAAAAATTGTTCTATACATCATGAAAATACACATGATGGAATATCTCTAGGACCATTCTCTTTATTAGACAAATTTAGAAACACTGACATATCCATCAGCAGTAGGAGGAATAATACATTTTGGTGTATTTGGAACACTATACTGTAATACAAACAAACAGCTACATCCGACTCTTTGAATGAATCTCACAAATATAATGCTCTGTGATTGAAGCCAGACACTTTTAAAAAGAGTACTGAATGATTCCGCTTACATAAAGGGAAAATGCCTATCTCAGCTACACTGTTAGAAGTCAGAATAATGGTTATCCTGAGCAAGAGTGTAATGAATGGAAAGGACGTAAGAAGGAGTTCTGAGGTGCTGAACTATTTTTGTTACTGCTCTTTTTCTGGGTGATGATAAAAGGTGCGTGTTTCAATTGAGAAAATTTATTGAGTTACAAACTTATGTGTACTTTACTTCAGTAAAAAATTGAAAAACTTATAAGATGCAAAGTGTCAAGAATAACAAAGACATTCTTGAAGAAGGTGGGAATACTGACTCTATCAAATATGAAGACTAATTGCAGAGATCGAGTAATTAAGAAAGTGTGGTAGTGCTGAAGTGGAAAAATTAACAAGGAAACAAGAGAGACTCAATAAATAGACCCACACTTTTCTGAACATTGATTTGTGACCCAAAATCAGATTATATTATAGTGGGACAAAGCATGGTCATCTCATAAGTGGTAGTGTTTCAAGTGGATAGCCATTGGAAAAATTACAGCCTGACTCTGTACCTTACATTAAATCATTACCGTACATAAATTATATAGCATTAGAAGTCAAAGCATTGGTTTCCCTCTGAAGAGAATGTTAGGAGTACTGGAAAACAAAAGGAGTGCTTCTGGAGAGCTTGGAATATTCATAACATAGATGTCTGCTTTGTGCTAACCCAGTGAACTGAATTTATACTTAGTGCTTGTCTGTCTGTCTATCTGATATCTATGTTAAGGCAAACAATTTAGAAGGAATTACCCTTATTTTAAACATTTGAGCTAGTATAAAATCAGAAAAAGTAAGCTTTGTAATTTTAATGCTTTATAATTCAACTTACGTTGTTATTTTCATACATTTTTATTTTTTTAAAGAATTTCCTATGACAAAATTAATAACTATGGCAGTTACTCATTATATATCTCAGGCATAAGAATTACCATTTCCTTTGTAAAATCTCTTTAAAGGCACTGCATTGAGAATTCTAACATCAATGTTGTTTCTTTGTTACAGCATATTTATGTATTTAGCACAGATAGATCTATGATGCTTTGGGATAAATAAAAACTGCAAGAGTTTACACATCAGAGAATTAAGATTATAAAACAATTAAATGAAAATAAACATGTACTACATCTGAATAAAAAGTCTACATAGACGTCTACAGCAAGTCAGTATTTCCATTGGCATATAAATTTTGAATCAAATCTGCCATATGTGAACCTCATTCTGATCATCAGGGCATGTTTGAAAGCAAAATTAACTGGATTCTCTTGAGAAACAAAAAAGAACTCCGATACTATATTATATGGAACCTTGATGGAGTGCTTTAAGTTATTGTGAAGTTGTTTAATCCATTGAGATATGAAAAACAGGAAGGAGGAGAATAGAAGTTGAAGTATAATAGTAAGAATAATTTGTTTTTGACCTAAAAAAAATGAAAGCTTATGTAATTTTTACAATACTTCCTCAAAATCTGCTGTTTTTTCTTACATTCCCTTAATCTTCTGAAATCGATCTTCTCCATTGGTATATTTAAGTCTCCAGTCTCTACAGTGAATGTATCATGTCACAGTGAAGTTTTATGTTACTTAAAAGATGTTTCTGTGATAAAGTTAGAAAAAACTCACAAAGTGAGTGTACAACTGTGGCTTTTCCCTTCTCCTCTGAGCTATGGCACTACGCACTGATTAATAATCAGAGGGAATCTTGTCTGTCAGCTGTTACTTTCCACAAAATGAATACGTGAGCACAAGAAAAAAAAAATGAGTAAGGTTCAAAATGACCACAGTTCAGCTCTGTGTCCTGCATGTTTTATATATATGAGGTATGATCAAAAAACATGGCGAATGTTTAAATTAAAAAATATATATATTACAGTAAGAGACACATTGCCATCAATACTCCTCAAAATACTCTCCCTTGCTTTGAACACACTTATGCCATCGTTTTTGCCACGTTCTGAAGCAGTTCTGGAAGTCCTCTTTCATGAGTGTCTTTAGTTGCGCTGTTCTGGCTGCCTCAATGTCCTGATTCGATTCAAAACATTTTCCTTTCATGGTCATATGACATTGGGGGAAGAGCCAGAAGTCGCACGATGCCAGATCCAGTGAATAAGGAAGATGAGGACACACCATAATGTTTTTATTGGACAGAAATTGCCATACCAGAAGCAATGTGTGACATGGAGCCTTTCCATTGTGATCAACAAATACGGTGCCATCCAATGGAGATCCCTGCCAAATGCCATCCAATGGAAAGGCAAGGATCTTCAATATGGGAAGTGGTGCATTGAACCTTAGTAACAGTGTGTAACAAGTTTCAACTTGTTTGGTGTGGTCAGTCGGGTGTGATCTATGATTGAGAGAAGGTGTGTTTTTAAGGGTACCATATAAGTCATCCTCCATCATGACAAGCTCTGTGTCACACATTGCTTCTGTTATGGCAATTTTTGTCAAATGAAAACATTACAGTGTGTCCTCATTCACCATACTCACGGAATCTGGCACCATGTGACTTCTGGCTCTTTCCCAAAGTCAAAATAATGCAGGACATCGAGGCAGCCACGACAGTGCAACTAAAGACACTCACAAAAGAGAACTTCCAGAACCGCTTCAGAAAGTGGCAAGAACGATGGGATAAGTGTGTTCCAAGCAAGCGGAGGTAGAGGGGGAGTCTTTTGAAGAGGGCTAGTGGTAATGTGTCTTTTACTGTAATACATTTTTTTTGTTAAACATTCATTGTATTTTTTTATCATACCTTGTATGTTCCCTCTCTTTCTCTCTCTCCCCTCTCTCATCCTTTGAATTTAGTAATATACCTTCAAGAAAATTTATATTAAACACACGCATGCATGTGTACATACACACACCTGTTGCATAATAAACACTAGTTTATGTTTTTTCTTTCCATGTTATTAAACATTTCCTGGAGATACATTTATAGACGTGAAAAAAGCAATTAAAATGTAAAAATGGAAAGCAAGCTAATCTGAATTGGAGTTGAAAAATAATTTTAAAAAATAAGCTAAAAATGCGATGAGGGTCATTTACAAAGCTCATATTTTTTCATAAAGAAAAGGAAGTTCGTGTTTTACTTAGATTAAAATAGACAAACATTCTTAAGAAATCTGACTGTTTATTCAAGTTTTTAGGATCTTGAGATAATCTGTTAGTGAATTATAGAGGCCTCATTCATTTTGCAGTCAGCCAGAGAACCATTTAGCTTTATGGTTTTCTCCCTCAAGGTGTTAAAGCTCACAGGGCACTTTATAATTCAATTATATTGTAAATACCCCTAAGAATTTTAATTACATAAGGTAGATGAGTTTAATTCTTAAATTTCTATGAGATATACTTGAATAAACATATATTCAAGTTTTGAATCCTACTTTCTCCTTGAACAAAAGAAGACATATAAATCAAACTGTCTTAGTTATTAAGGAAAATAAACTACTTTACTCTCCTCGTTCTAAGTTGTCTAAGGGACCCTTCTCTCACCTGAACCCACCAAAAAGTTTTTGCCAATCCTGTTAGACAGTCTCATCTATAATATGCTAAGAAAGGAGAGCAACTAAAAAGTCCTCAGGAAATTAGGATTTACTTCTCTAACTTTTCATTTCCTTATCCTCTTCTAAAGTAAAACTATGCCATTGACTGTATCCACAAAATCATAAAAAGAATATTAGCAGAATAATCAGCTGACAAATAATTCAGTGTCATTAGAAGAATTGTGTTCCCATGTATTCCATTCCCTTTTATATGAACAATTGAATCCACCATTGAGGTTGAATCCAAACTGAATGAATGAATAAATGAATGAATGAATGAATGGATGTTTAAGTTAAGTTTTCCTAGTTTGCCTGACAGAGAACTAGTGCTCAGTGATGCTCTGAGAATAACGCCTAGATATATTTACAAAAACTTTATTCCATACATATCCCTTTATAGGTGTTCATAATGCTCAGAACTGTATTAAAAATTCTGAGATATATTGAAATGAAGAAACCTGTTTACCTCTTTAACGCATTATCTCACAAAACAATTGGCCAGAGAGCTCTATTTTCCAAATACCTGCTATCTGGTCATAACAATATTTCACAAAATATATCTTGAGAAATTATTCGAAGTAAACAATAAATATGTTGGGGTAAATCATATGCCAATCTTAATGTTTTACTTAATTTTTATTCTAGACGAATTGTAAAAGTTATATATTCTATAACCTCTGAACATATGCTGGATACCTTTAGGATTTGGACAAATAGTTTCTTATACCAGAAGGCATCCTTCTTATAAAATATTTATAAACAATTGATAATTTTAAAATTTTACATCTGAAGTAACACATCTCTTTGCTTGTAAACTCAGATGTTTACAGTAATATGTCAAGGACATTTTAGGAATATTATAAATTAGTTCTTGTTTGCCTGCATTAATTGATTTAGTCGTTCAGTACATATAAATTAGTCACTATGGCAGGCATGGAGAGCAAATAATAATACAAAATAAAATAATAATTTGTAATTAACATTTATTGAGTACGTACTATTTATTTCACATGCATTATCTCAATTCATTCTGAATACTGCCCTATGAGGTGGAAGTATTGTTTTCATTTTCCAGTTCAGAAAGCTAATAAAAAGGCTAAACAATTTGTCCAATATCACATCACTATTAAAATGCATATATAGCAGACTTTTGAAACTTGGCAGTGTGATTCCAGATTCTGTGCTCCTAACTATCATGCAATAGAATAAGTAATATAGAGATGAATGTCAGACTTCCCTTTCTACGTTTAAAGTGTAATGAGAGAGCCATGCCTACAGACAGAAAAGAGAAACCAAGTGGATGATGACAGTAAAAGTGAAATGAGAAGCACAGAGTAGTGAACATACTTGTATATGAGTTGACAGAAAAGGGAGAAGTCCAGTGTTGAACAAAGAATCAATAATACAAGAGTTCCAGGAAGAAGCATGAAAATATAATTAAGAAGTTGACAGACTGACTATAAGTTGAAATTCGGTAAACAAGTAAAGAGAGAACAGAACGTGAACCAGGATAAATCCTAGTTAATGTTAGCAGTCAACCTGTGATATTAAAGAGTAGTAGATATTCTTTTTGTCAATGTTCTCAATGAATAGAAATCATTAATCAATAATCCATTTATACTAATCATTTTATAATACGGCTAACTTAACACAGGGAACAATATGAATAATAAATATATTTTAATAATTTTATTGTGAATCTGGGATGCATTTTTCTTTCATTCAATTCACTTTGACAAATGTAACTTGTAAAAGAAAGTAGAATTTCTTATCAATGTAAGACTTTATAATTTGATTATCTTTGTTAAGAATCAGATCAGATACAATGAAGCTGTCATCTGTGAGTGGTCAGAGAATGACTGCCAGAATGAAGAGAATTGCATTGTCACAGCTCAAAACAGTGATACAGTTTCTGCATGGAATATTTTTATGGAGGCGCAAGTAGTTTAGAGAGCATTGTTAATGAAAAGTCACATTTTACCATAAGAGGCCATATAAATTCAAATTTTTGTAACATTTTTCTACTAACTTCATAAAAATAAACAGTTTTAAAATTAGCAAGAATTTGAAGCTAAAATATTCTTTAAAAGGAAATTTTATTATAACTCATGCTCTGAGTTAAGCTTTTTGTCTACCTCACTATTAACTCTATCTACAAATTATCATTTGTACATATGAATGTGCTTGTGTGTGGGGGCCGGGGCCATGTATGTGCAACAGTGATCTGATGTGACAATTTTCTGACTACGTAACCTCTGAGATCTAGCCATCAATACAGTTTTATTTTATGTCTTTGGGTAAGTGAGCTTTCCATTTCCTAAAATATAATGCTGCACATTCAACTCCAATGCTTCAGACAGTTTTTCTCTGCAATGTGTACTTAATTCATGCACTGAAAAATGCTAGTGTGTACATTTATTGAAAGCCATGTCTGCCGTTAATGGGCAAAACCAGCACTTCCATTGCATTTCTTTTTCATTGTTCAGGAATAACTGTACCCTCCACCACACACAAATTTAGCTCCTTTTTAATTACTGCATACTAAATTGCCCTGGCTTTCATGGGTATTATTTTCTTTCTAATATTTATAGAGTATCACATCAATTGTTGAATTTTAAAACAGCATTCTAGTCTTTTTTTATTTCTGTAGAGCTGAATCTAAACATCCAGTTTGCATTATACCCATCTTGTTGCCCATTGTGTTACTGCCTGCACTATTTATAGAATGCTATGCTTTATTCAGATTTAAACTTCTTTTCAACTTTGCCAAATAAAAATCCAGTGAACTTTATTAAATATTAATGATGGTGAGAAAAATAATGTTCCAAGACATGGTTGTATCAATAGTAGTAGTTCTTTGCACAGCTGTGTGAAAAGTGAGTGTGGGGTGCTTGAGTCTAAACTCACATTATGGATGAGGATATGTTCTTCTTAGGTTGTGTCAGTGACAGCTGTGAGCTTATGGGCACCAGAAAAAAAAAGACAAAAGAAGACACCTTGTTGGGAATCACAAGAGGGAGAGAACTATCATATTTATAGAAGATCAATCCGTTTCACCATTGCTTCTAATATATTGAAAATTAGTACTCAGAAAAGAAAACAAGCAGATAGATAACAAAACAGTAAGTTGTCTCTGAGAGGCATTTTAGTTCAATGAGGAGATCTTAAATAGTGCTTCCAGACTAGGAAACAATAAAAATAAGACCATTTCACGTAAAAATAGTACATTAATAGAAAATACATCCAGAAGTTAGTGATTACTAAATTGCTAAAGTGTATAAATAATCTGTTTCACAGTAAATTAGGTTTTGGCAGGGATGTCAGCTCTTTCAGTTTGTAGAAAACCCAAAAGAATATAATGAATGATTCAGGTTAAAAACTGTTGTGTTTTAGAATCAGATAATCTTTTAGGGAGATGGCAGATTATCTAGTTCAGCTTGTGATTGTTTAAATGGAAAAAAACTGAGGCCCAGAGAGTTAAATGATTAGATTTGTGCTATATGACAATAGCAGGTTTCATACCTCCTAGATCAGGGAAGGTTTTAATATGCGTGCTATTGCCTGTTTGTTTTTCTGGAGCCCTGGACCTACTTAAAGCAACAAATATGTTTTTAAAACAGTTAAAGCAAAGAGTAGATTCCACTGAAATGGGGAATTCATCATTTTGTTAAAGTAATGTAAAAGAAAGATTTCCCTTTCGCCAGCATGTGAGAGGTGGGTTAGAGAGGATGGTGGGGAAAGGAAAGGCTGTTTTAAGAGCAGACTGTATTCATTCTGCACTGAAAAGGACTTAACATACGCAAGGAATTTGCTGGAATGAATTCAGCACAAAATGTGGTCTCAGAAGAACCCTGTTGGACCCCAATTTTTTTAAACCTCTCAGAAATCAGCATGACTTCCGTTTCATAGGATCTGCAGGTATTGAGCAGCTTTTCTGAAAGGTTAAAAAAAAAAAATGGTGTTAGAAGCCTGTGCAGGAGTATATTTCACAAAAGGTGGGTTTCTTACTGTGCAAGGAAATACATCTTGCTGTGTGAGCCTCCTTATAGCAGCATTTCAATTTTAAAGCAATCTATGTTCTTTGTTATTGTGGGATTTTCTTATTTCTCACAAATTACCTAATTTCAACCAGTCACCAACAGAATAATTCACTTGACATATAGGAATAAAATATAAGTATATATTTTTATGCATGGTAGAATGTAGTCATGTTTATTTTCAATGAGAGTAAAGGTAATATCTTATGTGAAAGATTGCTAGAGTCTGAGAAACATACAGTGACAGACCTTTATTTATTTTTGGGTAAAACTTGTAAAGCGTTAGCGGTCTTCTATGAACTGAATTAATCTTTTTATGATGTAGTACCATTTTTTTGCCAAAGCAATTGTTTGACACTACAAAAGACTTATTTACAGAAATGTTTCCTGTATTAAAAAAAAAGATAATTTATTTTTGTCTAAGAATATGTGAGATTTCTGCAATATTTAAACAACATCTGCTGCAGTTCGGGAATTCAATATGATTATATTTATAATTCCTTAGTAATCAACAGATGCTCTTTAGCAATAGAAATAGCTACTTATTTCATTGCATAGGTATGGAAATAAAACATAATGTGCAACTTGGTATTTAAAGATAAAAGTAATAATATTTGTTTTAGGCTAGTATTATTGAATTCTGAAGGAAATTATGTCCAAATTGCCATAGAGAAATGAAATTTCATGTAGACATTGATATATACTATAAAAATAAAAAGTAGTTCCAAGATTTTTAATAACCAGTTAGATTTGAGATAAAACAAATAATTTATACAACTTATCTTTTTATAAATTTGTGACAATTATCAACTGTAATTAATGACCATCTTTGTGATCTACTTAAAACAAATGTTCAGTAATAACATCTAGTATTACGTCAAAATGAAAATTTTCGAATAGGATAAATTTCTAATAAATTTAAAATTGTAATTGAAAACAATATTCAATGTATTTTTAACTTAAAAGAAAAATAGACATCAAAATGCAAAGTTTGGGAGGTACATTATTTGCTCCTTTTTTTTGCAATTTTTCTATTCCTCACACCAAGTCTTCACAAAACAAAAAAGATTCCTTAAAAAGAGTATTCTAAGTTTCTAAAAATCCTCCAAACTTTCTTCATACTTTATCTTTGTATTTATGAAAAGAGGGAAAAATGAAATAATTGAGAAGGATTATAGTATATAATCACAGATAAAACGATAATGAATTAATCAATTAACACTAAGTGAATCTCATAAACTTGTGATAAGTACCTTTTAAAATATATTCTTAGTTTTTTATAACGTGAAAAAACTTTTGGTATCATTTAAAAAGTCTCAATTATATTGTGAAAATCTTTAGAATTTTCATCATTGTTATTCGAATAAGTTACTTGCTTAATTATCTGTATGCCCCATCTATGGTCCCTGAATGGCTGAAAGGACAAATTATGCAATAACTGAGTTCCTACTCTGTCTAATGTTAGTATTAAATTCTGAATGTATAATATGTATTTTGAGTCAAAATAGTTATTCCTGTGTACGATGTGGTACAAACGCTATAGTAAAATCATATAGATCTCTTTCTATATCTCAACACATGACAGCCATTGCATCATTGGCTATGATAAACTACCATAACGCAAAAGTTGTATTTGGTTAATTAATGAAATCTAAAATGCTCCTTACATTTCAATAATTATTTTCATTGCTATGGTGTAATTTGTTACAGATCTTTCTAAGTGAGCACCTCTATAGGATTATGGTTGGTAGAAGTTCTAGTTCCAAGTTCCATTGCTGCACTATTACATTGTTTGAAAAATTCAAAGAGCAATTCCAGTCTATTTCTTTTGCCAAGAGTCTGTTTCCTTTCCAGCCTTTTCCTCAAGATTCTCAGAGGTACTTTGAGCCTTAAGGAGGAAATAAGTAGGGAACAGATGACCACATGTTCTAGAAGACTTCTTCACTAGATAATTATGAATGACTATAATTAAGCCTGTCTATACAGGAGAGGATTCCATATGGTGGACAGTGCTCTAAAAGCATTCAAATGTGATTGAAAAGCTTAACATGACCTACCTGGGTGTCCTGATTTGGGTGTGGAGAGAATGACCCATACAACGAGTTATTTACCACTCATAGGTATATATGATGATGGTTGTCCACAGAACAGTGCTGCTCTTCTCACTGAACCCTGCATATTGACAATTTATAGTTTAGCCTTTGGGGAAATAAAGGAAAATCACATGCCTTGGAAAAAACTGATAATAGATCAGCATTGATTCTACAAGTACAGTATACTGGCACTGTAGCCTATTTTTTTATTAAAACAGAAATTGTAAACTTAAAAATCATATCAAAAAATGATACAAAAGGTAAACAATTCCTTATTCACCACATTTGAAATAGTTCCACTATGACAACTCTTAAGACTTGGATGGATGAGAATACATAGGCCATGGTATTACAAAGAACATTGATATTTGTGGAAAGAAATTTAAGCTGATTACCTGTGTTCCAACTTTACTGGCTTTTAACAAAGATTTTTGTTCTACTTGAATAGGTTCTAATTTCATACAAACTTTATTTGCTTAGTTAATTACTTTTGCTTCTGAAGTTATTTCTCTAAAGAAATTAGTAGCAGTTTGGAAAGCATGCTGTTCAGGATTGTTTTGACATATGGGTAGAAAAAAACATGATGCTGAAAATATCAAACAAATGCCTTTGGTTTTCACAATCATTCTTAAACATCTGTTAATACAATTGGTATTGCAACATGCAAACAAATTTTTGAATTTCACTTTTGAACCTCACTAGTTTTGAAACATATAAAATGTATAACAAGTCAGATAGGACTTGGTTTCAATTCCTAGGAATGCTGATAGCCCACCCAGAGCAAACAAACCTGACTCCTCAAAATTGTGTTCTGGGTTTATCATTTCAGAAGCTTGCTGTTTGTCTTATACTTTAATTCAACATTATAATCTTGCTTTCTGACGGCCTCAAATGACAGCTTTTAAAAATCTTAAGTACTGTTATTCCTTACACGTTACTAAAGAACCACTACCTCAGCTGAGGTCTTTGGAAAAGAACTACAATGTATTTATTGACTTTTAACTCAAGATTTTTAAGTTGTATTTTTGTCCTACTTTAGCTGCAAACTAAATATTCTTTTCTTATTTATTTATTTATTTATTTACTTCTTACACAGGGTTTTAGAAGATTTGCTCTCTTTTTGCTGAGAGAATATGCAGAGCACATTTCCATCCACGTTCTTTTATTCCTCTAAAGCTGTACGAAAACCAGAAGCGTGACCTTTGGATTCCTCCATGACCCACCATTCTCAGCAGGTATGTTCAGGGCTGGAGCTGCTGTGAAGCTCGTAGGCAGGGCTGGAATGACAATGTCTCCCCTTCTGTTCTCACAGGGCAGCTTCCAGGAACACACGTAAGTGTGTTGGGGAGCTTCTGACAGACCATAAAGTGGTACCACTTCTTAAAGCTTCTCGAGGCATTTCATTGTGATATCGTTGCGCTGCCAGAAACAGAAAACCCATAAGCCTATTTAAATACTTATAATAGACATTGTCTTTGAGTTTAATTAAAAGACTATCATAACGTGTTAATAGAGCAGTGCATTATAAGGCTACTCCCCCAACTTTCCAATTAATATACATGGCTAGATAATTTACAGAGACTTGGCTTTACTAGTAATGTCACAGGATGATAATTAAATTAAATGTTCAATAATCTACCATATCATTTGAAATTTCAACCCTTATATCTATCTTATATTTTCAGTTTTCAATTATGGATGTAAGTAATTCCTTAAAAGCAAACTAATAAACGTTAAAGTCATTCAAAAAACATGAAATCTGATAGTATATATCAGTCAATATTTGATAATTGTAATCTGAGACATTCTAGAGCATTTTGCTTTTTAACTTTATATTATATTAGTTATTGAGAACATTGTTTCACAGTGACCTATGCATTATTAACAATTTAGAAATTGTCACAGTGCTTTCTAATATCTAAAATTTTGTTTTTATTTGTTTATATGTTTGTCTACTTTTTTGAAAGTGAAGTCAATGAGAGCAGGTATTTGGTTATTCATTGTTGTATCCGGTGCTGTTCCCGAGCTTGAAAGAGTACCTAGATTATAACAAGTGACCAATAAATAGTCAATAAAATTTTAATACATATAATATTCACTGTGCCACTCTTCCATGAGAAGCTTAGATGACTTATACATAGGAATTTAGTTGTTTCTAAATGACTGTTTTTACAAGTATTGTTTCCATAGAATATATTGAATAACACTGTTAAAGTATGATGTACTTATTTTTTTTTACCAAACATTGGCATTTTTTCAGTAAAATAAAACATTTTCATCATATCTAACAGGGTTCCTTGATACCCAGAAGTCTCTAAATTTTAGCTTAATCTTATCAACTTAGTTTTATTTATTTTTTGTATTTTTAAGACTTTTATTAAAAATATAGGTAACCTGCAATATTATATTAGTTTCAGGGGTGCACCATAGTTATTCAACATTCGTATACATAAGAAGTGATCACCATGATAAGTCCATTAGCCATTTCACACCATGCAATGCTTTCACAATATTATTGACTATCTTCCCTACGCTCTGTAGTATATTCCCATGACTTATTTGTTTTATACCTGAAAATTTGGACCTCTTGTTCCCCTTTCCCTCCCTCTCCCCCCACCTCCCCTGTTTTTTAAGCTTTTCAATTACAGCTGGCATTCAATATTATTTTCTATTAATTTTAGGTGTACAGCGTAGGGTTTAGACATTTTATATAATTTCAGAGGTGATACCTCCTGACTAGTACCCACCTGGCACTGTACATAGTTATAACCATATCATTGACTATATTCCCTATGCTTTATCTTATAGACCCATGACTGTTTTGTAACTACTAATTTGTACTTCTTAATCCATTCATTTTTTTTCACCCTGCCCTCCAAACCCCTCCTTTCTTTTACCTCAAGTCTGACACCATACATAGTTATTGCAATATTATTGACTATATTCCTTGTGCTATATACACTATATCCATCCATATGACTACTTTGTAACAACTGATTAGTACTTCTTATTCCCTTCACCTTTTTTCACCCATCCCCAACCCCCCTCCCATCTGGCAACCATCAAAATGTTTTTATATCCATAAATTTGTTTCTTTTTTGTTTGTTCATTTTGTTCTTTAAATTCCACACATACATTAAATCACATCACATCTCTCTTTCTCTGTCTGACACTCCACTCAGCAGAGCAGTCTCCAGGTCCATCCATTCCGACGCAGATGGCAAGAACCCATTCCCTTCCCTGGGCGAGCAATGTTCCATTGTATATATGTACCACCTCCTCTTTATCCATTCATCCAATGACAGACAACCAGACTGCCTCCATGTCTTGGCCATTGTAAACAACAATGCTGCAATGACTATATAAATACACCTGTCCCCTCAAAGTAGCGTTTTGGGTTTCTTTGGATAAATAACCAAAAGTGGGATTACTGGGTCCTTTTTTGTCTCTTGTTATAGCCTTTGTTTTAAAGTCTGTTTTGGCTGGTATAAGTATCACTACCCCAGCGGTTTTCTTTTTTCATTTCCATTTTCATGAAATATCGTTTTCCATCCCTTTACTTTTCATCTGTGTGTGTTTTTCAATCTGAAGTGAGTCTGTTGTAGGCAGCATATGTAAGGGTTTTGTTTTCTTATCCATTCAGACATCCTATCTTTTGATTGGAGAATTTAATCCATTTACATTGAAAGTAATTGTCTCATCTTTTTAATTTTTATAATTTCACTCTCTTTTACAAGTACATCCTTAGATTGCTCAAATTTATGTTTCTTTAAATTTTTCAGCACAAATACATATCTTGTTTTATTTTATGTAATTAATGTATAGTGTACATGTTTGTGTACATATGCATATACTTGGATAATTTGTTTCTCATGTTGGACAAAATTCTATTAAATATCTGTTTCAATCTGTTTGTTATGCACAGTTATAAAAATCACCATTTTAACATATGACATTTTATTGAATGAATAAGTCTGCAGATGTATAATTTTGTTTAAAACATACACATATGTATGGTTTCTGCAGAAATAAAGGTATAATTGAAATAAAGGTACAAATCAAATTTGCCTGCAGAAACAGACTTGAATTGCAATATTGAGTTATTTTATTTGTAAATGCGATGTCATGTTCAATGTTATAGAACATTATTTTGATTGCTGTTTCCTAAAACTGTTCGAAAATCCACCCTATTCTAGTGCTCTATTTAAGCAGTTACATCCCACATAGTCAGTATGTTATTTTCTATTTTTCTCAAAAGCATTACATTGGAGAGATATATTAGAGGAATTTGCTCACAAGAACATACAGCAGCATTAGTATGTGTGGAAAACACATCGTTTTCTAAAAGTTAATTATGAGAAATTAAAAGTACATTGGGATTTTCATTTTGTTAATTGACCAGGGGTACAGATATTTCCAAATTAGTGTTTAAATCCATTTCTTAAATATATCTCTTTGAGATAGGTTCATGATAATTATTGAAATAATAATATAATAATATCAATCTTTTAATCCAAATGAAAAAATACCTACTGTGTTAAAGAAGAGTAAACGTAAAAGTGAGCATATGAGTCTGTTAGGGGAATTACTCCAAAAGTGCATATCCCTATTTTAGGTTGCTGCACACTCATATTTATTTATTTATTTTTTTGTAGAAAATCAGTTTCAAGTTTATCGTATTACAAATGTACAACAGTTTTATTATTTTTAAGATCTAGTATCTGGCTTGTCTAAATAACAAATCCTGATTTATGCCGTTAAATTCTTATATAATTTCCTAAGTTAAAATCATTTTTTTCATCCTTCACTTGTTAAATGCTCAATATCTGAATATATTATTTAGATCAATGTTTCTTGCCCCAGTGTGGTGACCCACATAAGTGATTCAAATAATTTTTTGCCAAACTATTAATAATCAAAGTCTTTAAATGATTTTATATATTGCAACATTTGTAGGTTATCCCCAATAAAATCACTAACTCTTACTTCCGTTTTTTGGTCTCCTTGTTCATTTTAATACATGAGAAGGATAACATCAAGTTCATTCATTCATTCATAAATGAATGGAGCCATTATTTCATATATGCTAAATGAATATGCTATCTTTTATGTATTATAGCATATAAAATATTTTAATACCTTGAACCATTGATATAAGCAATCAAATTTGATCTGTCATATATCATCAAGACACGTGATAAAGAATGGTCTTAGCATGGCCTGAGGACATTTTGTAGACTCAGTGATGTCATCAGCAAACTATTTTTATTGCCACTCTTGCATTTGAGTTATCGAACATCTTGTTTTATGCAATTCAGTCCTAAATGAGAAAACTGTAAGCTTGACTTGACTTCTTATATTCTTAACTTCTTAATCCGAGAAGTCTAAGGATTTTGAAAGAAACATTTTCTTTTGTTATTTTTTATCACGTCTATGTGTGTAATGCAATAGAGCTGAAGAGTGTAAGTAGAGTGGAGAATATAAAATGTGGTGTAAGGTTAGATCTAATATATGGGGAACAGAAATACAAGGTTGTGCCTGTGGGGAACCACAGAATGATCATTGTATTTAAGCAGGGACAGGATAAGCAAGTATCACAAGGACTCCAAAGATAGAGAGTAACCCAGAGATGATGTTTTCCTTGACATGGTAGGTAGGGGGAGCAGGGGGAGAAAAAGAAAGAAATGGATTCTGAAATGGATGTTGCCATGATTAGTACAGCAGGGAAGAATTGTTATTTCTGTGCTTATCAGAAGGAAATCACCAGCACATTTATGATGGAGAACAAAGGTGGAAAAAATCTGGGTATTGATAATGTGGAGCTGTTAAAATAACAAATACTGGAAACTCAATAACTGGTATTTTATATAACATAACAGATTTTCTTCTTGTATAAACCACTTTTTTTGCATTTCTTTGATGTGCAATTGAAAGTTGTTTAGCTGATGAACTAAAAATTAACTTCTTTCTAAAGTGAGTATTGTGGTATTGTACTTGAAATAGACAAAAATGTTTTTAAGCATGAAAAAGTTAAAAGAATATTGAGTAAACTTAAAGATACCTGTGTTACGCTCATTCCATGCATCTTAATTCCTATAATTATTACACAGAAGGAATTTATTCATTTTAAAAGAAATCTTGCTTCTTTAAAAAGTTTTTTCAAAGGACCAAAAGCAATTCATTTCAAGTTTAGGTCTTGCCTTTGTAAAGCAATAGGCAACTTTAGGAAGAAAACCAGAGTGATTAAGTCTGTCAAACAATTTACTATTGCTTAATTATTTTTTAAAAGACATTATGTTCTTTTAAGAAAAAAAATGATGGATTATTTTAGCATATTTTTTATATATTTATAAGAACACAGATATATCCTGTACTCAAAAATATAAAATTTATAATATTGCTTTCCAATAAAAAATTACCAGGCATGCCAAAAAAAAAGCACTAAAATATAATCCATAATAATGAAAAAAATCAATCCATCAAAATTGAGTCACCACAGAGCTGTCCCCTATCACCTCTGCTTTTCAACTTAGTGTTGGAAGTCCTGGTTGGAAGACCAGAACAATCAGGCAAGAGAAAGAAATAAAAGGCATCCAAATTGGGAATGAAGAAGTTAAATTGTCACTCTTTGCAGATGACATGATGCTATATATAGAAAACCCTAAAGACTCCACCAAAAAGCTATTAGAAACAATCAACGAATACAGTAAAGTTGTCGGCTACAAAATCAACATATAAAAGTCCATTGCATTCCTATATACTAACAATGAAATCTCAGAAAAAGAAATATAAAAAAAAAAACCCAATTCCTTTTGCAATTGCAGCAAAAAGAATAAAATACCTAGGAATAAACTTAACCAAGGATGTGAAAGACCTATATGCTGAAAACTACAAGACATTTTTAAAAGAAATTGAAGAAGACACATGCTCATGGATTGGAAGAATCAACATAGTTAAAATGGCCATATTACCCAAAGCAATATATAGATTTAATGCAATCCCCATCAAAATCCCAATGGTATTCTTTAAAGAAATAGAACAAAAAATCATCAGATTTGTTTGGAACCACAAAAGACCCTGAATAGCCAAAGCAATCTTAAGAAAAAAGAACAATGCTGGAGGTATCACACGCCCTGACTCTAGCTTATATTACAGGGCAACAATAATCAAAACGGCATGGTATTGGCAGAAAAACAGACATGCAGACCAATGGAATAGAATTGAGCACTCAGAAATAAAACCACATTCATATGGACAGATAATTTTTGACAAAGAAGCAAAAAACATACAATGGAGAAAAGACAGCCTCTTCAATAAACAGTGCTGGGAGAATTGGAAAGTCACATGCAAAAGAATGAAACTGGACTGCTATCTGTCACCATGTACCAAAATTAATTCAAAATGGATCAAAGACTTAAGCATAAGACCTGACACAATAAACTGCATAGAAGAAAACATAAGTACTAAACTTATGGACCTTGGTTTGAAAGAGCGTTTTATGAATTTGACTCCAAAGGCAATGGAAGTAAAAGCTAAAATAAATGAATGAGACTATGTCAAACTTAAAAGCTTCTGCAGAGCAAAAGAAACCATCGACAAAATAAAGAGGCAACCAACTGAATGGGAGAAGATTTTTGCAAACAGTGCCTCTGACAAGGGGCTAATATCCAAAATATACAAGGAACTCATGCAACTCAACAACAACAAAACAAACAACCCAATTGAAAAATGGGCAGAGGACCTCAAGAGACATTTCTCCAAAGAGCACATACAAATGGCCAATAGACATATGAAAACATGCTCAACATCACTAATCATCAGACAAATGCAAATAAAAACCACAATGAGATATCACCTCACCCCAGTCAGAATGGCTATCATCAACAAGACAAATAGTGACAAGTGTTGGAGAGGCTGTGGAGAAAAAGGAACCCTCATACACTGTTGGTGGGAATGCAGACTGGTGCAGCTGTTATGGAAGGCAGTGTGGAGGTTCTTCAAAAAATTACAAGTAGAATTACCATATGACCCAGCAATCCCTCTCCTGGGTATCTACCCAAAAAATCTGAAAAGATTTATCCATAAAGATACGTGTGCTCCAATGTTCATTACAGCTTTATTTATGGTGGCCAAGCCATGGAAACAACCAAAATGTCCTTCAATAGATGAATGGATAAAGAAGTTGTGATATATATACACAATGGAATACTATTTGTCGGTAAGAAAAGATGAAATAGGACCATTTGTGATAATATGGATGGATCTTGAGATTATAATGCTAAGCGAAATAAGTCAGACAGAAAAAGCAGAGAACCATATGATTTCACTGATATGTGGTATATAAACCAAAAATAACAAAAGATCAAGACAAACAAATGAGAAACAAAAACTCATAGACACAGACAATAGTTTAGTAGTTGCCAGAGGGTAAGGGGGGTGGGGGTGGTAGATGAGGGTAAAAGGGTTCAAATATATGATGATGGAAGGAGAACTGACTCTGGGTGATGAACACACAATGAGATTTATAGGTAATGTAATACAGAATTGTACACCAGAAATCTATGTAACTTTACTAACAATTGTCACCCCAATAAACTTTAATTTTAAAAAAATTGAATCACATGTGTAATAGATTATATAATTAGTAACGATATTAAAAGATGTATTATAACTGTATCCCATGTGCTCAAGAAAATAGAGGAAAGAATGGACATGTAGGACAGGTACATGAAAGATATGAAAAAGATGCAAACTCAACTTCTAGAGATGGAAACTACAGTAACAGAAATGAAAAAATATGCAGAATGGGATTAACAGAGTGTTAGATATTGTAGAAGGAAAGATTAGTGAACTTGAAGACAAAGCAATAGTATTATAGAAAATAAACAGGAAAATGAAGAAAAAGAAGAAGAAAAGAGTAGAGTAAGCTGGGAGATAACGTGGTAATCCCTGAAGGAGATATCAGGGAACAGATAAAAATTTGAAGAAATAACACATAACATTTTTCAAGCTAGATGAAAACTATGAACATTCCTACCTAAGAAACTAAACAAACCCAAGCACAGGAAACATAAAGAAAACCACACCAAGGCACATCATAATAAAATTGCTCAGAAAAAGTGAAAAATAGGAAACTATAAATGCATCCAGTGGGGGAGAAAAAATGTTATATAGAGAGAAACAAAGAATGAGAGCAGGTCCCTCATTAGAAACAATACAAGCAAAACCACAGGAGCAAATACCTTTAAATTTATAAAAGGGAAAAGGGGAAAAAAATATCTGCCAAGAGTTCTTTGTCCAAAAAAACATATATTTCAAAAATAAAGGCAAAATAAAGAATTTTTTCATCCCTTTGAAAGCTGAAAACTGTATTACCAGCGAATCTGCACTACAAGGAATGCTGAAAGAGGTCTAGTCTTTAAGTAAAAGGAACGTGGTACCAGATGGAAATCTGATTTAAAATAAAGGAATGACAAGCACCAGGAAAAATAAGTTTATGGATAAATATGAAGATTTTTAAAAATTGCCATTTAGAGATCTTTAAATTATAATTGATTGTCCAAAGCAAAAATAATAAAACTGTATTGTGGGGTATTATGCAGAAGTAAAATTATAACAATAGCGCAAAGGTCAGGTAATGTGGGAGGCCATGCATGTGTATATGGGGATTCTCTATACACTCCTCGCAACTTTGCTGTACCCAAAACTACTCTAAAAAAGTTTTACAAAAAGCTACATGAATGCACATTTTGTAGAGTGAATGTGAATTTTTTGACAGAAATGACCATAAGGTGGGCCATAAATTTAGTCTCAATAAATTTCAAAAAAAAGAATGCTATATTACAGAACACGTTTACTGACCAAACAGATAATTAGTAATCAGTAACAGGAAGTTATAGAGAAGATATTCATGTATGTGAAAATTAAACAACACATCTCGAAATATCCCTTAGATTAAAACATATCACAAGGAACATTATTTTCAACTGAATGATTATGAACATGCAATATACAATAATTTGTGGGATGTATTGAAAACAGTATTTAAAGCTAAATTGTTTGATTTAAATGTTTCTATTAGAAAATAAACATTTAAACAAATTTTCTAAGTTTCTTACTTAACAAGTCAAATAGAGTAAAAAAGAAATGAAGTAAAAGCAAGTTAAGTAGAAAAAAATGAAATTATACATAAAGAAGCATTACAGGTTTATTTAAACAACCCATATGTCCATCAACAAGAGAATAGAAAGATAATTTTTTCTAAATTTATATGGTGGAATTCTCCTCAGCAATTAAAAAAAAAAAGCTACCAATATACAGAAAAACAATGGGAAATCTCAATCTCATGTTGAATAAGAGAAATCAGACACACAATACTATATAATGTATAATGTTATTTATATTAAATTTTAAGAAACCTTAAAACAGATTTCTGGTGATAGAAATCATAACATTGATTGTCTAAGGGGTTTAGATACTAAGTGAAGTGAGCACGAGGGAATTCTGGAATGGAAATATTCTATATCTTAATTAGGTTGTTGATGACATGTGTGTATGCATTCATTAAATCTTATTGAATTATAGAAATAAAATGTCTATACATGACTGTGTTTAAATTGTACGTGTGTGAAATACGAAGCTGATTTTCGTCAATGAAGTACAATGAGAACTGATTTTACCCCTGTATAGAACTATTATTATATATATCATTTAACATAGCAATATAAATATTTCTGTCATACTTTTCAAACTGTTTTATAATACATGATGGCAGCAAAATAGAAGAGATCCTTACTCATGAAGCTTAACTAGCTATATGGGAATTAATTTTGTTTTAAATTAGTATTGTGCATTCTAAGACTAATAGAATACTATTGTTATTTCTTTTTGGCCCTAATCAATATTTGTTTTATTCCTTAGTAAAGTGAAGAGATCTATAGATAATCAGTGGTACAGTACAAAGAGCCCTGAAATAGTTCAATTCGTTGTGGGACCTTAAAAAGATGCCCTTGCGCTCCTTCGTTCACTCACTCACTCATTGATCAAGTGTATGAGTTACTGTTCCTGGCCATGTTTTGGCCACAAATATATTAATGAGAAAATTAAGAACTGTATCACTATGGCATCAATTTCCATTTGGGTGGAATAAGGAAAACAAGAGATGAAATAGCTGGACCTTAGCTATCATAGCGGAGATCTGAGATAATGGAATTATAGCAGATCTTTGCTTCCTTGTTAATGCCTCTGTGAAGACTAGATAAAATAATATATATAATATTTGAAACTTGTAAAAGCAAGACATATACAATTATGTATCATCAAGTAAACTACTTTACAATGTAACAAACTTAACTTAGCATATAGTAGGTTTAAAAAAAAAACTAGTTCTCGAAATTTTCTGTTATTTCTAATGGGGTAGCAACGTTTATTTGGGCTTATGTACAAGCAGAGATAACACCACCATACATATTTATTGAATGAAGTTCTCACTGTATGCTACTATTAATCAATGTTGTCTTCCTTTATCTGCTTGGTCTGAATAATCTCCTTCTATATCCCCAGGTTAGCTGACAAGAGGAAACAAAGACACCTACAGAAGAAGTTCTCCTATTCTGTAAGTGTCTATCAAAACATTTATTATTTACAAATGCAGGTTTCTATGCACATGAAGTATATAAATGTACGTTGTTTATTTGTGCTATTGTGCCTTTCATACAATAAGCATATACAAAGTGTGCCAAAAGATGTATACACATTTTAAGAAAGGAAAAAACTATTAAAATTGTAATAATATATACCAATAACAAAAGATGAATACAAACCACGTTTGACTTCTGCAATTACAAGAGGTACTCAAAATGGTTGCCATCAGCGTCCAGACACTTCTGATAACGGAGAACTACTGCTTGAACAACGTTGACCAAAGTGTCCACTTGTGTACATTTTTTTGGTACCCCCAGTATGTCATTTATATCATATGTTTCATATACCATGTTTCCCCGTTAATAAGACCTAACCGGAAAATAAGCCCTAGCATGATTTTTTTCAGGATGACATCCCCTGAACATAAGCCCTACTAATGCGTCTTTTGGAGCAAAAATTAATATAAGACCCGGTCTTATTTTCAGGGAAACACAGTATATGGATAATTAGCATAGGCAGCAACTAAAATAATTCCTTAAACAATAAATGTAAAGCATATTTTTTGGGGGAAAAAATGAAGAATAGGGTCTTATCATGTCTTTAAACTTTGAGATCTATAAAAATGTGGAGTTCAGAACCTAATTTTAAGAGATCTCAGGGTCCATTAGCAAGGCTGTCATTTCCTCACTATGAGGACTTTGTACTGTTGTGATATACAAACCATAATTAAAACATATTTTACAAATATAAAACAAATAACAATAAAAAGGTAGTATAGAATGTTTAGGACAATCCCTTAGTAACTCATCCTAAATTTTGCATAGAGAAGGAAAATTATTTGTCACCAGGGATTTGTATCTACCAATATGTTTTACATTAGAAGAAAAATCATAGTGTACAATATCAAAATTGTTTCAAATTTTCATTAAACTTCATAATGCTGTAGATGGCAACATGGGTTACACTGAAAATTGCTGCTCATGATTCTGTAACTTCAGCATAGAAAGGCAAATAAATTGGTGTGTTTATAAAATGCTCTTAAATCATCCATCTATGAATAAAATATATACCAAATTTATATTTCTCTTAAAAGAAATATTTTAGTAAAGCTCATGCTGTTTTGCCTAGGTTTATACAAGGTAAAGGCACTACTTGATAACTGTCCTGTAGTTTCATTAATATATTTCTTTTGGAGCTAAAGTACCCAATTTGACTGGACATACAGATAAACTTCACTATGTACTCACTGTTTCTTCAATTCATTCTGTTTATGTAAATACACCTAAAGTGTACTGTTACTGACTAGCCATAGTTCCCTTTCTATAAGTAATTTAAATGTGACTTGAGTATGGGTTACAGGATTCAAAATTAGATCCATCAATGTTATCTCCCTAGAAAATACCTTTTATTATCTATAGTTTTTCAACATCCTATATTTCTCTGTGTCATCCACTATCATTGTTCCTTGTATAATTTCGGTTGTTATTTATTTAATGCCTCTTCATCTTTTAAAATAATCAAACTCCCTAAATATCTCCCTAAATACCTAAGGAGTGTATATATCTTGTTACCAATATGTTTTTAATATCTGAGTGAGCGCCTGGCACTGAATAAGCATCAACATATAGTACTGTATGATGGCTTGTTAACTTACTTAACATGAGGTCTATTTATGCAATTCTATTCCTTTAGGTTGGGGGAGAAGACTAGGTTGGATATCTGCTCTTTGCACTGCTGTCATCACAGAAAGCATGTGAGGGCTACAGAAGGATGGGGCCAGTGTTATCTTTAAAGATTTTACAATTTAAAAGCTTGTGAAATGGTAGGAAAGAGTAGACCCACCTTAAGGAAACAGCGCATTGTTAGGTATCTGGGACAAAATGGGCAGCGAAATGGCAGCCCTAGCTGTGTCTTAATGACAAGAGGTTAGTTCCAGTGCAAGTTTAGAGAATTCACTACAATTCCAGGTAGTAATTTATTGGCAGGGAGGAGTTCTAATCCTGAGACTTCTATCTGACAGAGAGGGTGATACCAGGAAACTGAAAATGAGGTGAGAAGGAGAGAAACAAGAACCCATGTAACTAGCAAACTGAAACAAAGGACTATAGTGGAGGAGGTAGAATGGCGATGTGAACATATCTTCAATTCCAGGTAGTAAGGTCACCTTGTACTGTTTAATTTCAAGTTTGTTTTTTTCTTACAATGCATGTTGGCAGTTTTGTCTTTTGCTTTGCTTTTTGTTTGTTTGTATTTTCATACTTCCTCCTGCATGTTGGATAATAGAACATTTATATACTTCTTGGATTCAAGAGAAAGGCCAATGTATTAATATTGTGTGTTCAATGTTTCCTTTTGTGGTCAAGCTGAATTGGGGACTGTGTAGGATAGTGTTAGAGATGATGAGAAAGTATTACTCAGTGTTCTGTTCTAAGACTTGAAGTTCCTACCCCTTCCTACCATGCAAGCGCTCCTGGAAGGGGAATGGCTGGATTTTCCAAATCTCTTGCCACTACTCTGTTCTCTTTTCTGTTTTACTACATGCAGCTGCCTGTGGATGCTGCTGCTTTTCCTGAAATGTTAAGTCCCCGTTCACCATTGGATCTGAAGACCATTGATCTTTAATAATTATCTGAAGATGGTTGTATCGCTTCAATCTCTCCCTCTATTAACCAAATTTGTTTAGAGTATTTTATAGCTAGGATATCCCACAGGCATAGCAACTGGGATTCAAAATTACCCTATGTCTGCTTCTGGAAAACTTTACTGCCGAATCCCTTGCCCCTCATACTCTGTGTTGTCTTCTTTCCATTGCCAACTCATCATTTTGAATCCCACTTAATTTTGATTGAATACATTTTATATATTACGAAAGATCATTCTTTAGACTTTTTAAAAAATGCTTATCTTCATATACCACATGATACATCCATCCTCCCTTAACAGTTTCATTTCATTAATTTAGTTACCTCTTATTTCCCCTGTCAATTAAAAAAAAAAATGTGTCTCTATGTAGAATATTGTATGATTATGTCATCTCAGTTGTTTAGTTTTCAGAGAACTAGAGCAAATTTTACTTAATATTTTAGAGGTAAACAAATGAGACCGAATCTGGGTGTGACACCAGTCACTGAATCCTGCAGAATGTTTGGTTCGTGTTACTGGGATTTCTAAAAATTGTTATATATTTGTTTTTGTCTTTTCTATTCAATATCCTGTTATCTGGGAGAAACCTGCTACCAATGTAGTTCTGAATCTCCAATGTTTAGTTAATTCAGCTTTTTAATGTAAAGATTCAAAAACTATCGCTTTAAATATGCTGCCATAGTTATATTAAGTATTATTCATAATTATATGTTTGCTTATGTTCTGAGGATGTGGAAGAACCTTAATTTGCATGCATCGTTGTGGGGGATGTAAAATGTAGTAGCCATTTGCAACAGAATTAATCAAATATGATATTAACCATAATATTTTGCTCTTGAGAGAGTGGTTTGGAGGTAGTAGCCTGGCAAAGGCTAGAATCCTTATTAATTGGACATGTGATAAGAGTAATTCCTATACAAGTGGAACGTGAAGCATGAGTCAAGAAAACCTAAAGGAAATCTGACCACTTGCGGTGACTGAAAAGTAGATTAAGGAGGAACATATGTCTCTGTGTTCCCACAGGGGCACAGCATTCATCCAAACTCAGCAAGAACCCAATGTGTAACTCTAAGACAAGTAAGTAACTCACACAAACATCTAGTGGACTAAATCTGACTGTACTCCTTGCATTATTTTGTAACGACTTGAGTGCTATGAGAGACTAAGGGTGCTTGTGAATGGCATGGTGATGACTGATGAGAGGCACTGATACTTGCTTCTTAAAAAGGATAACATAATTTAAAGTAACTAGATTTTTTAAAGCAATGTGCCCTTGTGATGCAAATAAGGTGCTCTGTATTGACCTATGTCCACAAAATAATTGGATAGCTAAATGAATCGGAATAATGGTCCACATATGCAATGCATAAAATGATGAAGGACCAAAAACTCTAAACTCATTACTTACATACAGATATATTCTTCATTCACTTGACATCTCCTCTCCTCTCCTCTTCTCTCTCTCTCTCTCTCTCTCTCTCCTCCTCCTCCTCCTCCTCCTCCTCCTCCTCCTCCTCCTCCTCCTCCTCCTCCTCCCCTTTCTTCTTTCTTTCCTTTATTTCTTTGTTTTTGGCAATTTAAAAAAAATTTATATTAGTTGCAGAAACTTTGAGTTAATGATTCTACACAATCATCTTTGTTTAAAGTCTCTCGCTCTCCTTTTTTTTGTCTTTATAATTTTCCCCTTCATTTACAATCCCCATTATGAGGGCTACAACCTAAGGGAAACCTACCTACTGGCAAGAAGAAATGACTGGTTTGAATTGTGTTGTGTAGGATAATGCATTCTTAAAAATATTTCTGTAACCACAAGAATCTTATTTCAGTTCTAAGAACACCCTGTATGAAAATTGACCCAGCATTCTAGAAAATAAATGTAATGATCGATGTTTAATTCAAAATGTGGGTTACACAGGAAATTAGACACATGAAAACAGAATCTGTGAATTGCAAGAATGATCTGGCAGAATAACACATAATTCAGTTATAGGGGAGGAAAGGAAGGAGAGAAAAAAGAAAGAAAAAAAAAGATTATGAGAGTAGTAAGTATGGAGGAGAGAATAAAAAGGTGTAATGTGTATCAAATTGAAGTTCCAGAAGGAGCTCCTGGGGAAGGGAGAGGATAAGTAATATTCAAAAAGAAAATAGACAAAAATTATCCAGAATTAATAATGTGGCTCTGTGAGGGTGGTGTGTTTTTTTTTTTTTTTTCCAAATTTATGGACGTATAATTGATAGCTGAAAAATATTTCTATTTTAAGTGTGCTGGTGGATGAGATTGTATATATACAGGCACCCCTATGTAATCATATAGACCATTTTCATCAACCCAAAAGGTTCCTTTGTGGTCCTGCCCAGTTATTCCACCACCATCCTTCCCACTCTCAGCTCCACACAACTTTATTTTATTACACATTAGCTTTATTTTATTACACATTAGATTTACTTTTTCCAGTGTTTCATTAAAAATTGAAACAGATAGTATATACCCTTGTGTGTTTGACTTCTTATACACAAAGCAATATTTTTGAGATTCGTTCAAACTGTGTTGGTTCTTCTTTAATGTTGAGTAGCACTCTACTGTGAGAGTACACATACGTGCACACACAGATTCACACATGCATGTTTGTT
The DNA here is from genome assembly GCF_004115265.2 of Rhinolophus ferrumequinum. NCBI lineage: Eukaryota > Metazoa > Chordata > Mammalia > Chiroptera > Rhinolophidae > Rhinolophus > Rhinolophus ferrumequinum. The sequence goes on along the minus strand of NC_046290.1, from coordinate 55,201,596 downwards.
TATATAGTCACCTGTTGATGGACATTTCAGATGTTTTCAATTAATGGCTATTGAGAATAAAGAACATTATTTATGTTTTCATTTCTCTTGGGTGGAGTTTCTGAGTTGTATGTGTAAATTTGTAAGAAATTGACAAATTATTTTCCAAAGGCGAACAATGTTGTACATTCCCACCAGGAATGATTGCTAGTTCCCATCTTTGCTAGCATTTGATACTATCAGTCATTTTAATTTTTTTCTGTTATAGTGTGTTTGTAATGGTATCTCACTCTGGTTTTAATTTGCAGCCTTCATGTTGTGAGCACCTTTTCATATGCTTGGTAGCTAGTTTAATATCTTTTGTAAAGTGCCTATTAAAAGTATTTAGTCGTTTTTAAAATCAAATTTAAATTGGCTATTTTAGGTTTATTTATTTTTTATTAAGTTTTAAGGCTTCTTTGTATATTCTGGAGAGAAATCCCTATCTATATGAACCAATGTTATTTACTTCCAGTCTGGGGATTGCCTTCCCTTTACTTCCTATTCTCTTCTGAATGTTATTCTGATAAAGTTCAATTTATAGATTTATCCTTTTATATTTGTGCTTTGTCTGTCCTACCCAAGATATCTCTGCTTATACCAAAGTCACAAAGATTTTCTTTTGGAATGCTTGTAGAAGTTTCATAGTTTTGCTTTTAAGTTTAGGTCTATCATTGATTTAAATTTAATTTTTGTACATGATGTAAGGTAAAGATTAAGGTTCTTTTAAAAAAAAAATGAATATCCAGTTATTCCAGCACTTTGCCATCATTTTAAATCATAAATTTGCCACATATGTGTAAGTTTATCTTATGTCTCTATTATAGGCTACTGTCCTTTATGTGCATACCTTTATGTGATTATTAGTATGTGTCTTTCTGGTAAATCTTGAAATCAAGTGATGTAAATCTTCCACTTTTTGTGTTCTTTGCATATCAGTATAAAATTTAAAGCTAGCTTTTTAATTTTCACCAAATTCCATATTGGATTTTGTTTCGGATTGCATTTAATCTATTATTTGGGGGAAAATTTCCACCTTAACCCTTTTCTACATTCTCTAATCAAAATATATGAAGGTCTTACTATTATATTGCTCTGTTTTAATTTCTCTCAGCAATGATTTGTAGCTTTAAGTGTAAACGTTTTTGCATATACTTTGCTAAATGTATTGCTATTTCATGTTTTTGGATGCTATTATAAATTATATTTAAAATTTTGTAAATCTAATTTTTTATCACTACTATATTAAAATATAATTGGTTTTTTGATAAATCATATCACTGAACTCACTTGTGAGTTCTAGAAGTCATTTTGTGTTTACTTATCATATTCTGTATGCATATTTGTGTCATTTGTGAAGAAAGTTATTGTATTTATTTCCAAAATGAATACCGTTTGCTTCATTTCCTTGCCTTATTGCACTTTTTGTCACCAGAACAATGTTAAATAGAAGTAGATTTAATGGATATCTTTGTTTTCTTCTTAATATTGGAGAGAAAGCATATAGTCTTTCACCATTAAGGATGATATTGGCTGTTTTTTTGTTGTTTTTCTATTTCTTTTCACAGTGTCCTTTATCAGATTGAAGACATTTCCCTTTCTTCCTAGTATTCTTAATGTTTTTCTTTTAATCATAAATAGGTAATAAATATTATTTAATATGTTTCTTCTAAATACATTGAGATAACCATATCAGTTTCATCCTCTGTGGATTTTCAGATTTTGATGCCACTATTCATCCCAAGAAAGATAAATAATATTAACTCCATATCTAGCTAGACATAATGTAGATGCAATTTTGTGTACTAAAAAAATTTAGATCTTAAAAACAATCACAGAGCAAAAACGATATCATATAATTATTACTCAGACACTGATTGTACTGATATGACATACTGTGATTTTAAAAATCAAGTTCAGGAAAAATGGACTCTCTTCATTACAAGTACTAACTCAATGGTCCAAAAATTCTTAAAAAAAAAAAAAAAAAAAAAAAAAGAAGAAGAAGAAAGAAGATTTGAATGATATTATCCAAACATTTTGAAATGAATCATTTCAGGTAATACATTTAAATAAATCCCCCCTACCCCCCCCAAAACAAAAGAGAGAAATAAGAGTTTATATGTGAAGAAAGAAGAGACTATATATATGGGGAATTCACACACAGGTCATATCTTAACAGTAAATGTGTAAAGAGAATGGGCTGTAATGATAGCTTCAAAATGCTCGGAGAAAATAACTACCAATTTACCCTTTATAGATCAGAAAGCGTTATTTATTGTCAAGAGTAAATACCAACTAAACCAACTAAAAACTAACCAAAACAAAATTCTAAACCATGTCCTCAGGAAAGAGGAAAATGGAAAGTGAAGCCTGAAATAGTTCTGAGATGCGAGATAAATACAAGAAGGACAGTAAACATGGGATAACTATCAACAACAGTAAAACACTATCATAATTATGTCTGTAAAAGTAAAAAAGCAAACAAGATAAACTTAACACAGGATAAGAATAAGAATAGTTCACAGAAGTATTTAGGATTGTTGTATTTTTCAGGAGGGATATAGTTGTAATTATCTCTGAATCTGGTTGAATATGCATTTAAAAATTGTAACAACACAATTGACAGAAATAAGGTAATTTTCAAACTAGTAGAGGAAAAAAATGGAATAAGAAACTCATCAATTCAAAATATACTGAAAAGGAGAAAAATGGAAGCATAGTAAAAATTTAGAAAAAAGTACAAAAAAGCAAGTAAAATGTAAAGTATAAATTAAAAGACATTAATACATCTAATTTTAACAATAATTAAATGAACAAAACATAAGAAATATTAAAATTGCATATTTTATTTTAAAAGAGGCACTATAAAAATGAAGACAAACATAAAGACAGTAAAAAGAGTTATAAAAAATTATCCAGTCAAATATAACAATAAAGCAATTTAGTGTTTTAGGGTGAAGATGAGGAAAAAAGCAAGACAAGACAAATAAAATGCACAAATAAAAACAGGATTTCCACTAAATGGTAAAGATTCAATATCACGTATTTAAAATATGTCCTAGTTGCTCTATGCTGCTTTTAATTCCTGCATAGTGTTTCTTAGAACATACCACAAAATCCTACTAATCATTTCTCCTAAAGATGGATATCTAGATTTCCCGTATGTAAGTCTACCACCAAGACAATGAACATATCCATGGTTTATGATAAACCAAGGGGAACAATTCTCTGGGAATAAATATCCAGGCGTGAATTTCTGGGACATTTATGTATACTACTTAATTTCACCTACTTCTGCAACAATTTCCTTTTTTTTTTTTTTAGTCTATAGCCAATTTACAAGTCTGCTATGAGCCAATGAAGTTTCTCAGATCTCCAACACTGGTAGTACCTTTTAATTTTTGCCAACCAGATCATCTGAAAATGTTATCTCATTATTTCATTAATCTGAATTTCCATTACTATGAAATCATTAGTAGTTTTAATTTAATCTGAACTTTGCACTACAGTTTAACTTTTCGTCATATTTATATATATATATATATATATATATATATATATATATATATATAGGATTTCAGCAAATGTACTTTAATGGATGTGTCATGATTATTTAAAAAGAATGTGAGGATAGAATTCAAAGATGTTGTCTGTTGTACAACATAATGCCTGTAGTTAACAATACATTATTGTGCACTTTAAAATATGTTAAGAGGGGTGGCCAGTTAGCTCAGTTGGTTAGAATGTGGTGCTAATAACACCAAGGTTGCCAGTTAGATCCCCGCATGGGCCACTGTAAGCCTTCCATTAAAAAAAAAAAAAAGAAAGAAAGAAAGAAAGAAAGAAAAGAAAAAAGAAAAAAAAGATTGGTACAGTAAAAAAATAAATAAAAATAAATAAAATATCTTAAGAGGCCAGATCTCATGTTAAGTGTTCTTATCATAGAACAACAGCAACAATAAAAAACACAGGGAAATTTTGGGAGATGGTAGAGATATTGATTGTGATATACTGGAGATGATAGTTTGATTGTGGTGATGGTATCATGGGTATATATTTATATTCTTTGCTCAATTTTCTATTATTTTTCCTGTCTCATTAGTTGTTTTCAGAAATTTCTCTTAAATTTCTGATGCTAATCCCTTGTTGGTTGTAGATGTTGTAAATATCAAAGTCCAGCCTGTCACCCCATCTGTTAACTTTGTTCATGTGCTTCATTGAATGCAAATCCATGAATCTTAAGATTTATACTTTGTCTGTCTTTGATTTGAAAAACTTAGAATATTTTGTTCACTCCAGGTTCACAAAGAGGACTCTTTCTAGTCACAGTGAAGAGAATTAACAGATTTCCCTTCACTTGATCAGTTAGTTAGCATCCATAGCTTTACAAAGGCAGCATTTTCATATCCTTATTTGCTCCATTCTTTTTATACAAACCACTCCCTAAATGCAATAATCAAGTGTCACCCCAATCTCAAAAGGCCCTGCCTTGTGCTATGATTTGAATGGTTATTTTCAGGAAAGATATTAACTTGAAAAAAATGAGCTGCAGCTAAGGTAATATCCCATTGAGGTGTTATTTTTTGTCACTGAAGTGGAGTTTGTTTGTGAAGTTAATGTATATATAAATCAATGTTCTAGAATAACAAAAACCTGCTGCCTTCACTTGTCACTTATATGCAGATGACACTGAAGTTTATATTTTCAGTATTAATTGGGTTATGATACTCAGTTCTGTGTTACCAGATGAGTATTTCTATTTAGATTTTAAAGCAAACTGCTTAATGAAAGCTGTATGGACTTGATAGAAAGATTTGTGTCTGGTTACTGAGTCTGCTACTTACTAAGTAACCTTTGGTAACACAGGCAATTTACTTGACTTCTTTGATTCTCAGTTTCCCCATATGGAAAGCAGAGATAATAATATTGATAATAATTTGTATGCAAAATAAATAATTAGCATTTACAGTGACTTAGGTGTTTTTATTAAGCCTTTAACATGCAACCATGTAATCAGTTATTGCAATATTGCAATGAAGCAAGTCATAAATCATTTTTCAGGAATGAGGAAGACTAAATCACTTTTCGCCCAATACTTGCAATAGCAATAAACAAACAATGAAGGAAAGATTCACACATACTTCTGACCAACTGTAAAGATCATGGTTTTAAAAACTATGCTACACTATTACTCATTTTTGGTAGCAGATGCTTCACTAACACCTAACAGAATATTCCTTAAAACTCCTCCTCCCATCCTTCCTTGTCTCTAGCACATTAATTCCTATCAATTTGTGTTAAAATGGTATTATGTTTATACAACCTCACAAGCTTGCAAACATGGACTCATGTATGGCGTTTTACTCTTTAGTTTCATTATCTAATCAGTGATTATCTTCTAATTATTTTATATTTGAAAATACTTCTATAATCCAATCTTTTTATATAAAGATATATCACCACATATTTTAGAAGAGCCTCCACATATTTATCCATGAATCTGACTTCTTCTACACTCAATTCATTTAACACTCTTGAATTTTAGAATTCTGAATATGACATTCATCACGTGACTACATCTGCAAAATATTTACTTTCTCTACCATGAAACAAGATAATTTTAACTCCTGAAACAGACAAGCAAGTTTCTCAATAATTATCATTTTATAAATATACAATTTTTATAACAGTTTTATTGAGATATAATTCACCATACCATAAAATTCACCCTTTTAAAGTATAAAATTGTATGGTTTTTAGTATACTCAGAGTTGTGCAACTATCACCAACTATCAAATTTCAGTATATCTTTATCACCCCATAAAGAAACCCCACGCCCGTAACATTCACTCTGCATTCCCCAATTTCTCTAGCCCCCACTTTCTAGCTTTATGGACTTGCGTATTCTGAACATTTGCTATAAATAGAATCATAACATGTGGCATTTTGTGGTGGGTTCTTTTATTTATCATGTTTTCAAGACTTGTTCATATGGTAGCATGTATAACAATTTTTCATGACTAAATTATATCCCATTGTATGTACATAGCATATTGTGTTAATCCATTCATCATTTGCATTTGCCTATTCATTATAGGCATTTTGGTTATTTCCACAATTTTGGAATCATATCGCTCCTTCCATTTGTGTATGAGTTTTTATGTTGACATGTTTTCAATTCTCTGGAGTTTTTTTTTTTTTTTTTTTTTTTTTTTTTTTTTAACCTAGCTGTGCAATTGTTAAGTCATATGGTAACTCCGTTTAACTTTTGGAGAAACTATGAAACTGTTTGCAAAACAACTACAGTGGTCTATATTCCTACCAACAATGTCTGAGGGATTCAATTTCTCCATGTCCTCAACAGCTCTCGTTATTGCCCTTTTTATTATTACTATTATTACTACCATCCTAGTGAGTGTGACTAGATACCTTATTTTAGATTTGACTACTTGGTCATTAGCTTTTCTTCTTTGGAAAATGTCTATTCATATTGTTAACCCATTTTTACTTGGTATTTATCATTTTATTGTCGATTTCGAAGGGTTTTTATATCTTTTTGATACATGTCCCTTACCAGATACATGATTTACAATTTTGATTTCCCATTTGGTGGGTTGTCTTTTTAGTTTCTTGATGGTGTTTTCAAGTACAAATGTTATAACTGTGATAAAGTTTAATTTATCTATTTTTTCTTTAATTGTTTAAGACTTTGGTGTTATGTTTTAAATCATTACCTAATCCATGGTCAACAAGATTTATGCATTTATTTTCTTCTAAGAAGTTTATAGTTTTAGATCTTATATTTAGGTGTGATCCATTTTGAATAATGTTTTATATGATGTGAGGGAGGGGTTCAATTTCCTTCTTTGTGTGGGATCTCCAGTTTTCCCAGTATCATTTGTGAACAGAGTACCATTTTTCCATTGGATTATTTTGGCACCCTTGTCAAAAATACCATAAATATAAGGATTATCCTTATGTCTACACAGTCTTCTTCAGAGTAGTTTTGTAGAAAATTTTGAAATTGAGAAATATGAGTCCTACAAGTGTGTTCTTTTTCAAAATTATATTGGCTATTCTAGGACCCTTGCAATTCTATATGAATTTGAGGACCAGCTTGTCAATTTTTACAAAAAAAAGTAAGCTAGAATTCTCACAGAGATTTTGTTCAATCTATAAATCAATTTGGGGAGTATTGTCATCATAACAATATTGAATATTCCAATCCATGATGAATACGTGATGCATTTCCATTTACTTAGGTCTTCGATAATGTCTTACAAGAATTTTTTGTACTTCTCTGTGTAAATGTTGAGTATGCAACAAAGGAGCCAAAAACATACAATGGAGAAAAGAGAGCCTCTTTAATAAATGCTCTGGGAAAATTGGAAAGCCACATGCAAAAGAATGAAACTAGACTGCTAACTGTCACTGTATACTAAAATTAACTTAAAATAATCAAAGACCTAAACATCAGACCTGAAGCAATAAACTTCATAGAAGAAAACATAGGTACTAAACCTATTGACCTTGGGTTCAAAGAGGATTTTATGAATTTGACCTCAGAGGCAAGGGAAGCAAATGCAAAAATAAATGAATGGGACTGCATCAAACTAAAAAGCTTCTGCACAGCAAAAGAAACCATCAACAAAACAGAGAGGCAACCAACTAAACGGGAGAAGATATTTGCAAACAACTCCTCCGATAGTGTGCTAATATCCAAAATTTCCAAAACATATAAAGAACTCATATAACTCAAAAAAAAAAAAACAATCCAATTTAAAAAAAAAAAAATGGGCAGAGGACCTGAACAGACACTTCTCCCAAGAAGACATATAAATGGCCAATAGGTATATGAAAAAGTGCTCAACTTCAGTAGCCATTAGGGAAATGCAAATGAAAACCACAATGAGATATCACCTCATGCCTGTTAGAATGGCTGTCACCAATAAGACAAATAATAATAAGTGTTGGAGAGGCTGTGGAGAAAAAGGAACCCTCATACACTGTTGGTGGGAATGCAGATTGCTGCAACTGCTGTGGAAGGCAGTGTGGAGGTTCCTCAAAAAATTAAGACTAGAATTATCATATGACCCAGCAATCCCTCTCCAGGGTATATACCCAAAAAATCTGAAAACATTTATCCATATGATACTTGTGCTCCGATGTTCATTGCAGCTTTGTTTACGGTGGCCAAGACAAGGAAACAACCAAAGTGTCCTTCAGTAGATGACTGGATAAAGAAGATGTGGTATATATATACATTGGAATACTACTTGGTCATAAGAGTTTATTTTATGGAATAGTAAGATTGACATTAAAATATTCATGAAAAAAATAAACATGCAGAAATAAACACAAAAATAATTTACAAAAAGAAAATTCTTGAAGGAGTATAAGCTTACCAAGGATTAAAATATAGACCTTTCATAATTAAAATAGTATGCTTCTGATGCATGAATAGATAGGCAAACCAGAGCAATAGAATGGGAAGTCCAGAATTAAGATCAAAAATACTAAACTTTAGAATCTAAAGAGGGTGGCATCTCAAATTTTTGGGGAAATAGTAGGTTTTTTAATAAATGTTGTTGGGATAGCCGGTTAGCCGTTTGGCAAAGGATAAAATTAGATGTAAATCCCACACCTAGGTAGAAGGATACATATGAGAGTCAGGGCTCTCAATACAAAAATACACTACACAAATTTTAGAAGAAAACAGTAAATTCCTCCTTAGCCCAACTGTGTGAAAATGCTAACTACAAATAAAATATTGATAAAATGTACTAAATAAAAACAAAGTGCATGTTCCCTCCAAATGCCATGAAATAAAGTAAAAGAAAATAGGTGCAAGTGACAAACTGGGATGAAATATTGGGAAATAACATATCTGAAAAAGAACTTTTATCTAGAATATGTAAAGACTATCAAAACTCAATAGCAAGAAAACAAATGACCCAATTTAAAAAAAAAAAAAAAACCAAAGACGGGATAATTAATCAAATAGGGTATACACAAAGCAATTAAGCATTTGAAACAAATTCAACATAGTTAGCTATTAAGGAAACACAAATTAAACCACAATGAGATACTATTCCAAACTTACTAGAATGGTTAAAATGAAAAATAGTGATCATACCAAATGTGAGTGAGGATGCAGAGCAACTGGAACCTGCATAAATTGGTGGTGAGTATGCTAAATGGTATAGCTACTTTGGACAATAATGTGACAGTTTCTTATATAGTTACACTAACTGTATTTTCCAGAAATTCCACTTCTCTGTGTTTGCCCTAGAAAAATGAAAACCTGTGTTCACACAAACACCTGTATACAAATGTTTAAAGCAGGCCTATTCATAATCACTCAAACCTGGAAACAATGATGATGTTCCTCAATGGATGCATGAATAAACCATGACACACCCATATAACACAATACCAGTCAGTAATAAAAGTAAATGAACTTAATTTACATAAATAATTTGGATAATCTTAAGGATATGACTGAGTGATAAAAGCCAGTTTCAAATTGTTATAAGCTGTATGACTCCATTTACGTGACATTCTCCCAAAGACAAAACTATAGTTAGGGAGACCAGATCAGTGGTTGCTGAGGTTAGAGATGGAAGAGGTTGTGACCGCAAAGGGGCAGCAGAAGGGAGGTTCGGGGCTGATGGGAGTGTTGTGTAGTGGTTGTGGTTACACAAATCTACACATACACAGGGCTCCAAAACAATGGATCCATATTTTAAGGAAGGAAAATACTATTGAAATTGTTAACACTCAATATATACCGATAACAAAAGATGAACACAAGTCACGTTTGACTTCCTCAATTACGAGAGGTGCTCAAAGTGGTTACCATCAGTGTCCAGACACTTCTGGTTATGGCGAACTACTGCTTGAGCAACACTGACCAAAGTGCCCACTTGTGTACATTTTTTTGGCAGCCCTGATATATTAACATTCAAAAAAATTGTACACCAAAACTTTCAGTTTTATTGTATGTTAATGTAAAAAACAAATATGTACTTGAAAAACTGTGAGAACATATGTGAAATATATAGCACACAAAAAGGGCTAATTCTAATCCATAAAGAATTCTTAATAGTTTTAAATTATTCATTAAAAAAATCTTTTAAAAAGACCAAAACACAGAAAAATACGTAAAAGAAATGAAGAGGCCAACCGCAAAATAGATGTAAAAATGATGCTTAAACATGGGAAAAAGAAGTTCAATCTCACAATGAAAGAAATGTAAATCACAACTAACTCAAATAACATTTCTAACTTACCAGACTGGCAAATTTGACATGTCTAACAGTATACTCTCAGCAAACATCTGGGGATAGGTACTCAAAGACTATTAGAAATGCAGGTTTGTATAAACCTTATGAGGGGAATTGGCAATATCTCATTAAACTACATATACATTTACCCTTGACCCAATAATCCTTAAATGAATTTATCCTGATAGACACAACCAATATGAAAAAAAAAAAAATAACTGTTTCCATGCTTATTCCATTACAGCATTGTTTGTAGTTACAGAAACTGGAAACAACTTGTATTCCCTCATATAGAGAGTAGTTGAATAAATTATAGCACATCCACATAAAAATGTAGCATACAGCCATAAAAAAATAACAGGAAAGATCTTTATGAAGTAAGGTGGTTTCCAGGATATTACTGTTCAGTGAAAGTGAAGTGTAAAAGAATATCTTCAGTATAACACTATGTGAAAAATGAAATTAAACAAAATACACCATTTGTGTAGAAAAAACACAGAAACGATAAACAAGAAACTCAGGAGACACTTTTCTTTCCATGAGAAGGTGGGTTAGGATGAGGTTTATATACTGGAATGATACTTTTTGTACAGTTTGGCCATTTGCAATCATGCTTCTCCTTCATGTACCCACAAAGTGCCAAAAAACAAAAATGGTAAAAGTTTTAAAGGGAATACATCATATTTTAAGTGTAGAAAAATATACTGCATCTGAGAAATATTAAGATATATTCTATACTTTTTCTAGTGAGCTCCAATAACTTTTATAGTTGATTGCTTTCATATCCACAGAAGGGAAAACTGGTAATATTCTAAAGACTGCCAACAGTCCTATCTGTACCAATCAATATAGTAATCTTAGAACCCTACTGTCAAGACTTAAAGACTAATACCTTGAAAAATGTCAGGCTGAGTTGTTGACTACAGAGGAGAGAATATCAAAATCTATAATTTATTTAATACAGATTTTATAGCCACATTTCCCATAATGTGTTAGATATTGTTTTATAAAGAATGATATTACATACGTTTTTGTATATACTAAAGGCATTTATGAAAGGATGTAAAAAAATAAAATTTGATGTGATATATTGAAACTTGGAAAAAACAATTTTTAAAAACCCTAATATTTCTTAGACACCACTATAACAATTATTTATGCAATTTTTCTGTTTGAAGGTTATTGTACTTTTTCTATAATCAACTGCATGGATAAACCTTGTTCTCTATTTCTTGCTATTTTTTACCACTAATGGAGATATTTAGTTAATAAAGCATAATACATTATTCATCACATCATCCAATGAAAATCAATGTTAAATTATGGAGATATTTTATTCAAACTTTCAAAGATTAGCCAAGCAATTAATTCTGTTAAATATAAAATACAGTCCCTCTCATGTGCCTTTCTAAATATATGCATTTCATTAAATTCTGAGGGATTTTCTCTGTCCTTACAGTTAAAGACCTTGAAGATATGCAGAAAACCTCTGTCACTATTATTCTACTAAATCCTAATGAAAAACCACATCCAAGGCCCTGAGTTTTAAGAGCTCCAAGGAGAGAGAAAGCAGTAATTACTGACTTGAGGAAAATATAATTCTGGCCTTTTATAACAAGAACAAGGCCAAACAAATTTAAAATTAAAGAGTTGTTTGACCTTCAGGACATGTTTAAGGGCATTTAGTAATTCAAAAATAATAAATTTTAGCATTATAAACAGAAAACCAAAAAACACAGTCATTACTTAGCATGGGAAAGTCAGGAAAGTCTACAACCAAAGAAATTTTAAATTGGATTTTTAAGACACCAAAGATTTGTGAGAACATTTTCATTCATCTTCCAAATATAATCTGGAAATAGGACAATTAAGTTCGCAAACTCATCCTGGTAAAAGTGCTACATACCTCATTGCTGAATATCACTATGGTCACCTTCGAAGTACTCCCTTTGGGAAGCTATGAACTGACACCAGCCCCTAGTCCACCCTTCAAAGCAATTTTGGAACTCTTTTTCTAGAGTAGCCATCAGAGCTGTCATCGTATTACCCTTGATGTCCTGAATGTCATCAAAATGTCTTCTTTTCAATATTTCCTTTATCTTCGGGTAAAGAAAGAAGTCATTGGGGGCCAGATCAAGTGAGTAAGGAGGGTGTTCCAATAGTTATTTGTTTACTGGCTAAAATCTCCCTCACAGACAGTGCCATGTGAGCTGGTGCATTGTCGTGATGCAAGAGCATGAATTGTTGGCAAAAAGTTCAGGTCACCTAACTTTTTCACACAGCCTTTTCAGCACTTCCAAAGAGCAAACTTGGTTAACTGTTTGTCCAGTTGGTACAAATTCATAATGAATAATCCCTCTGGTATCAAAAAAGGTTAGCAACATCATTGCAACAAGTTCACAAACTTAGTTGTCCTGCCTCGTATATATCCAACATGAATTGCGTTTTTCAGAGAGCATCTCTGTGTGAACAAGTCATTAGCTTCTCAAAAACTTTGGACCCAGCAGGATCTTGGTCAAAGCCTTTCTTCTCCATTAGAATAATTTAAGCTGGTCTAGACTTCTCAAGCATTTGCTGTCATGCAAAATAGTTCTAACACTTCTTAACCCAACTTTCATGTGTGTTTTCAACCTACAATGATGTCATCTAATGAAGGACAAGTCTTCACCAGTACCATTTAACCCTTTGCTTTCTATGGTTTATTGATTTCTCTTCCATTCTTAACATTGTAGTAGTTTAAAATGTAGTGCATTTTAAAATTTGTCATGTTTCTGAAATGAGATTTTGTTTTCTGATTTTTCTTCACATCTACTTTTAATACTGGCTCCTGGCTCTTTGCTGCATTTAGTTGAGGTTCCTCTGCAGTATATTGTTTCACGTATGTAAAAAAAAAAAAGAAAAATTCTGTAGTTAATTTTAAAAATGCTTTGAACACTGTTTTTGAACTCTTCTGAATTTTCTTCAGTTTCAAAAGAAATCAGTTTCAAGTAGAAGACACTAATTACCTTGCTTGTCTCCGTACCAGGTGCTGATTCTGTTTGTATATACAAATATAGGATTCAGATAATTGCTATAATATTTTGAGTCCACCCAGTTTATTATGTTATTATTATAGTTCCATGATAGCTTATCCTTGTATATTATTTAGAGTTCTCATATTCTATTCCACATGCTCTTTTAGGGACTCTAAATACTTCTCTGAATTCAAATTGCGTTTTACACTAAAAGGTCCCCCCAGAAGCTAATTTAAGACTTTTTAAACACTATTCATTATCAGGTAATATAAACCAATGACTTCAATATTATTTAAATTACAAGAATTTTTAAAACTGGTAAAATCAGTTGTTTGTGTAAGGGAGTGTGATCGCTGCAGTATGTGTGTACTTAATGAGCTGCACAACCTCTGGCATATTCTACATTTACATGTAAATTGTGAATGATAATCACAGAGTCTGAGATTTATATTAATAAGTACAGAAAGTTTCTCTGAACATCTAAGAAATTCAATCCCATTGTTTAATCCCTGATTATTAAAAAGAAAGTGGTTAATACATTACAGTTTAGAAATTGATGAATATGTTTACTTTAGTTTCACAAAGTATCAAAACCAAAGGAATTTCTGCTTATATTTTTTAAAAAAAACTAGGACTTTCTCTCTAATTATAGCTTATTGAAATTTTGTTTTATATTTATTTGTTTATTCATTTGGCAAACATGTAAATAGTCTTAGAATTAAAATCCTTTGTTAAATCCACCTTGATATATTTCATAACACTTTGCAAGGAATTATCAAACTTACACATAATTAAAACAAAACCGCATAGTACATTGAGTTCTAAGGGCTCTGAGGAGTGGTGAGGCACCATTAGTATAATGAAGTTCTCCTATTCCTCGTCAATTCCGTTGAGTACCACAGGTTTGCAGGACTGAGTATATCTGACAGAATGAAAATAGTTTAGTGGTCCAATTTTGTGGCACATGGGAAGTTCCCACAGGTTCTGAGTATCCTAAGGGTATCTGAGAAGATGATTGCCAACATTGTTCTTTGCTGGAATTCCTGTTACATAGAGCATGAATAAGGCATATTTTTAGTTTGGCAAAACACATCTGGATATATTAGTGTTATTAATAAAGATTCATTTTGTCAAAATATGCAGTCAACAATTTATGCATAGACAATGTCCACATGAGGTTCACAGTTAAGGTGTTTACTCCAGACCAAAACTTACCACACACAGAAGAGACATCTGCTATTTTCATCTATTCACCATCCTTCCCTTTTTCTATTAGAAAAAAAATTAAAAATCTATATAATTAAGTGGTCTGTAGGTTTCCCTATACTGGCCATATAAGAGATGGACTCACGATTCAACCTGCTCAACCAGGAGCATTATGCCCCCCTGTCACAGAGATTGTTAGCTCAAGGATGGAAACATAACCCAAATCTGGAGAATCAGACTCCTCTCCAGGATTTTAAAGAAATTATAGAGAAAGAAGCACCTTATTTTCTTGTCTGAATTTACTAGATATAAGGAAAATGTGAACCTAGAATTGCTCTTAGGCCACCTGTGAAAACATATGGAAAGAGACTGCTTGAAAATCAAATTATCAGAGAGGAAAATAAGCTAAGAACGGAAACAGCATTCTGACCCTTTATTTGTGACCCTAAATCTAGCCATTTCAGAAGCCAATCTGGGTATGTGGACTTTCCTATTGTGTCAACCAATAAATCCCTATATGGGATTAAACTGGTTTAGGTTAAACTTCTGTTAATTGCAATACAAGTGTTTCACATATTTATCTAAGGTTATACCTTTTTTGATAATAAAGTAAGCCATAGTTTTTCTGTAAATCAGGCAATGAAGTCTTTTATAACAAAAGAAATTGACTTCTCCAAATTACTAACGGTGTGTGCATGTGTATATGTTCGTGCATGTAAAGAAAGTGGGAGGGGCAGGGAGAGAGAGAGAAAGAGAGAGCAAGAACTCTTTAGTAAGGAATTCGATCATAATAGTTGTGATTTAAAATAAAACAACATAGTTACAAAAAGTCATTTAAATGTATGAAATTAGGAAATGACATTATATATATATATATATATATATATATATATATACTTCATATACAAGTTCTGATAATGAGGTTCACGAACTTGTTGCAATGATGTCGCTAACCTTTTTCTGATATCAGAGAGATTATTCATTATGAATTTGTACCAACTGGACAAACAGTTAAAGAAGTTTACTATTTGGAAGTGCTGACGAGGCTGTGTGAAAAAGTTAGATGACCTGAACTTTTTGCCAAAAATTCATGGCTCTTGCATGACGACAATGCACCAGCTCACATGGCATTGTCTATGAGGGAGTTTTAGCCAGTAAACAAATAACTGTATTGGAACACCATCCCTACTCACCTGTTCTGGCCCCCAACGACTTGTTTCTTTACCCGAAGATGAAGGAAATATTGAAAGGAAGACATTTTGATGACATTTAGGACATAAGACGACAGCTCTGATGGCCATTCCAGAAAAAGAGTTCCAAAATTGCTTTGAAGGGTGGACTAGGCGCTGGTGTTGGTGCATAATTTCCCAAGGGGAGTACTTCTAAGGTGACCATAGTGATATTCAGCAATGAGGTATGTAGCACTTTTTCTAGGATGAGTTTGGAACTTAATTTTCACACCTTGCACACATGCTCCTTTGTGTTTGTTGTACGCAAAATGCAATCAACAAAATGCAATCTTGATTAAAATCAAGAATACTCAAGAGTTAATGAAAGAAAGAGCTAAGTCTCTTATTCTGAGTCTGGAATTCTTTGTTAATATAGATTCTTAATATTTGTCCTGGAAGTTGAAATCAGAATACCACCCAAATAACTGCTTTATTCTGGGACACTTACTCATTTCCTCAGGAAAGCTGTTTATTTTATATCAAAAAGGATAAAAGGACTTCATAATTATTTTCTTAGAGGTCAATAATTTAAACTTACAACGTGACAGAAGGTAATGTTTTTACAAATCATAACACTGAAGGAATATTAATTAAATATGAAGAAATCAAAAAATCTATTGAAGACCATATGGTACATTGAAAACAACTGTTCCAACTATACGGGGGAGGGAGAAATTGTCTCCTAAGAGAGAACATAATTAAAAAGGAGAAGAATGCCCTTCTCTTACAAAAAAGCAATTTCTTAGAACAAAGAACATTCAATACAATTTCAGGAAAAAATTATGAAATAATTAAGGATAAATATACTCTGCCCTGGGGAAATGGAGAATAATATAGCATATTATTAACTGTGACTTAGACAACAGATATGGATAAACAGAATGGATAAATATAAGCAAATGAAAAAATATATGTGACACAATATTCTTATGTATTTAGTAGAACTAGTACAAAATATTAGAAAAAATAAACCATTGAGATATGGAGTAACTGAAACTGCCATGTAATTATTTTTCAGTCTTTGAAAAGTAAATAAAACAAATCTGCCAATTTGTATTTAATAGATCATTTTAAATGCAGGAAAATGGATATTGACTCATTTTGAATATAAAATGTATCACAGGATGAAGATGCTTTCCCCAGCCCAATTTTATGTTGAGTGAGAAAAAAATCATATACATTAATTTTTGAAACATTATATTTACTGACATGACTCCAAAATCACTTTTTTCCCCTCAGCCATGTCCAGTCTACTGATGAGTTCATCAAAAGCACTCTTCATTTTTATAATTATGTTTTTTATGTATACCACTTCCATTTGTTTTTTTTCTTAGTGTTTCCATTGCTCTGCTTATATTACCTATCTATTCTAGTGTTTTGTTCCTTTTTCTTCCACTAGAGCCCTTAACATATTAATTATAATTCTTTGAAATCCCGTGTGATAATTCCATACCTGTATGATTCTAATGCTCGCTTTGTCTCTTCAGAGTGTAGTTTTTCTTGCTTTATGGCACACCTTCCAATAACTTTTGTTGTTGTTGTTGTTGTTGTAGAAAGCCAGACATGATATGTGAGGTAATAAGAATTGAGGTAAATAACCTTTAGTGTAAAGTTTTATGTTAATTTGTATAGGAGTTGTGTTGTTTATAATGTTTTTTGTAGATGTAGGTACCAGAAGCTTCTAACAGTGTCCTTGTTTTGATCTCTGTTGTGGTTGGATTTCCCTAAGAACTCCCTCTTAAATAGTCTGTGTGCCTTGCAGCTCTTTCAGATGTAATCTTCTGTTATTATACTGAAAACATATCAATGTAGTGATAAGGTATGGAGGTGGGTAAGCATTCCCTCTTATGATGAAATCTGTGTCTGGGTGTGCCCATGTCTATGACTTCCACAAGTGTTTCTTGGCTTTTTTTTTCTCCCCATCGGCAGGCCAGACTAGCTCAAGTTGTATAAATGCTATTTTTAGATGTGATAAGGCTGTGTTCTTTTTCCCTGGAGAGCAGATCTCTTCTGTGGAGAATGCCCCAGACATTTTTCACACTCACACTAGTTCACACTTAACACTCAGCAATTCTCAAAATTACTGTTTAAGTGTTCCTTCCAGTTTATTGGCTCCAGTGGCTTCTTTATCATGAAAGTTACGCTTATTTGTGATTCTCTGAATTCTGTCTCTTCACATTTGTGGTGGGCAGTTTGCTGTGTGACTTCATTTATGTCATCTATCCTAGAAAAGTGTTGATATTTATTTTTGTTTGTTTGTTTTTCTGTTTTGCTTGTAAGGACAGGGGTGATGACTTCTAACCTTTTGATATATGAAAGCTGAAAACCACCTTTTCATAATTGCCTTTTAGGTATTGTGGTTTGTTTTGTACTCTCTTGCCAGATGTTTCTTTCAAAGCAATCTCTATTTTATTTGACTGGAAAGCTATTCTCTCTGTGTATAATATTAAATTTATTTTAGTTTGGATTCTTCCAAAGGCTATCTCTGAGAAAGAATGTGTGCAAATAGATTATTTCTGAGATGACTCTAGAAACCCTAGTAGTGAAGTACAAAAATGTGGTAGAGATGGGTGAAAAAACAGTAAAGCATGCATTGCTGAATGGGTTAACCTCAGTGATCAACTGAGACCAGTCCCATTGGGACCCTTGTGAGCAACTGTACAATATACACTTCTGAATTTTCCCACCAAGAGGTGAAAAAGCTGGAGTATTTATCCACTGATCCGGGTCCTTCATTGACTGAGGATTGTTCCTAGAGCTTAACATCCCTGCCTTTTGACCTGCTCCATCCACACTGAGAGTATTTCAACAGTTGAAGAACATCTTCAGCAGAAAACAACATTGTTAAAAAGTTTGTTTGAAATCATTAGACTAGTGCAAAATCAGTACTAGAATTAAATTACAAATATTTTCACTAGCATTTCAAAATTGTCCCTTTACAACTTACAGTGTACTTCATATGGAATTACGTGAATTTGAGTAGTGATGCACAAGTGAAAAATAGTATTTTGAATATTAAGTAAAGCAATACAGGTAAGTTTTAGGTATGTTCAATATATACATGCTTTCTGTTCTTGTAAGAAGCTTCCACTATGTCATTGCACATCATATCTTTGGCAGAAAGAATCAATAATCAAAGAATGTAAAAAACCAAATATCAAAATGTAATATGTGAGATTGGCATTCATTTTGTTAGTCCTTCATTCATTGAACAAATGTTATCAGTAAACACTTACATATAAAGCAGGTACTCAAGTTGGAGAGAAAATCGAACAATAAAAATAAAATAGCCATTGTGAAACTTAGATTCTGGGTATATGCTACATTTGCCCTTTTAGAGTTCTGAAATTTCATCATATTTTTTTAGATATCCCTCATTCATCTTGTTCATTATTCCATAGGCCTTTTCATTTGTGGATTTGGCTCTTTTTCAACAAAGGGATATTTCTATATATGTTTTTTCTAGAAGTAAGAATTTCCAGATCTATTGTCATGTTTCAAAATTTTCACATATTTTCACTTTTTTTCTGTATTTTAAGAAAATATTAAGCCATATCTTACTGCTTACTATTTAATTATTCAAGTACAATAAAACTTCTATAACATTTTTTACCTTAGCTTTACTTTAAAAAAATTAATATTGTGATGGTTGTACAACATTGTGAATGTATTTAATGCATGAATTGTACTTATCAATGGTTAAAATTATAAATTTTATTTTATATATTTTTTACCACAGTATAAAATGAAGGAAAGATACCATAATGTACACATCATTCCATGAGTAGCATAACCCTCCAGAGCTATATCTTGTGCTTGTTATGAGTTGATAGAATAATAAAACTCATAGTCTTTATTATTCCATAGCATGAGTTCACATAATTCAGTCAACCATTATCTTTGATATTCAGACCGCTTCAATATTTGCAACCACTTTAAAAAATGTTGCAACTTCTTTTTCTGT
The DNA here is from genome assembly GCF_004115265.2 of Rhinolophus ferrumequinum. Lineage (NCBI taxonomy): Eukaryota > Metazoa > Chordata > Mammalia > Chiroptera > Rhinolophidae > Rhinolophus > Rhinolophus ferrumequinum. The sequence goes on along the minus strand of NC_046290.1, from coordinate 55,181,876 downwards.
AGTATATATTCTCCAAAGTGGGTAAATGTGCTATTGACTGCATGATTCTCATTAAAGTACTGTAATCTGTTAGGTCACATTTGTATAATTTAGACAGACATGGAGCAGGTATATTAGGTCAAAATATTAAGGCTCTAGATTAAGTGTTCTCTAAATTAAAATTAAAGACAGTAAGGATAGGGATCAATCAGTAGAATAGGCTATTATGTTTGATTTTGCAGGAGTAATTTATAGTACTTATAATTACAGCTATAAAATCTAGAACGAACTGAGGCTTATGAAAAACTAAGGATAGTAGCTAAGGTTTTTTAAAATGGAACAGGAGGCTTTCAAAGTGGTGAATTCCTTTTCATTGGAAGTGTTCAATCAAAGTTTAACTGGACACCTGTCAAGAGTATTTTAGAAAGATTTGTTACATTATATTAGAGACTAAAATATCTGTCCTTTAAGATCCTGTACATTTCTAAGGAGCTGAAGTCCAACAAGAAATTTAAAATTAGGAACACCTGTTAGTCATAAGTTGCTGAATTAGATTTACACTCCTGTAATTAGACAGTTACTTTTTTAAACCTACGATCATTTTAAGTTTAACTGTACTGCAAGTATAGAAATTTAGCAAGACATTATGTCCCTAAACTTTGAAGAAATACCCATCAAGTTGTTGGGTTGAACTTCAGGATTTCTGCTAGGAAAAAAAAAAAAATCACACAGAACCAACTCATATATGTCACTTGAATATGTGCAAAGTGTAGCATCAGAGTGAAAGTACAGATGTGGCAGGAGACAATTTCCCATACCACATCTTTGACAGAAAGAATCAATAATCAAAGTATATCAATGAATCAAATATCAAAGTGAAACTGATACATGACATAGACACCCATTCCTATATTCCTTCATTTATTAAACAAATATTAATAAGCAGCTATATATAAAACAGTTGCTCGTGTAATTAACTTCTACAGTTAAAGCCTATCACTAATACTGTGGGATGTTAGACAGGAATCGAACCTGTCTAAGCCGCAGATTTTTTGTTGAGTGGAAGTAAAAATATTTTCTTCATTGAGTTCTTGGGAGAATAAAATTAGGAGCATTTGTAACTCACTTAACGAAGTGCAATGATGACATTTTAAGTAGCAACTGATACTATTTTTGATACATAAAAATGACTTCTGCACAATAAAAATATCTCGTATTTCAGAAAATCAATTGAACAACTTGAAATATGTGAGATATACCGTAGAAAGAAAAAATAAGTTGTGAAATTAAAAAAAAAACAAAAACATGAAGATGGCCAAATAGGCTATATAACTATAATACAACCTAAGTTTTTAAACTGATAAAGTTTACTTAAGACTCTCCTTAGGATCGCACCATTTATTTGGTTATTATTTTTTAGAGTATGTCTCTATAATACCATATTGTGTATGAACTGGCCACTAAAAATACAGTTTGAAAGAACCAGTGACGAGGCTGGCCCAAGGACATCACTTAAAGAGGTATCTAAAGAAATGTTCTTTTTAAAAGACAGCATATGAAAGTTTTCTATAGTCTGGCAACCATCATCATTTTCATTGGCTCTGTAGCTACAACCTGCCTCTATCTTTACTCTTCTCTGAGATAATCCTTTTGCATGTCTTTTGTTTACTTTTGTTTCTACATACTTCACCACCCACTCTAATGCAGCTTTGATAGGCAGAATTAGAATATTTGAGGTATTTGTTCTTTGTTGTTTTTGTTTTTTTTTAAGTTTGTATTGTGAATAACATGTTAATAGTAATCTATTGGCAACCGCTAGTGCTTAATATTTTTCCTGACAGAAAAAATATCAATTGTGCTTTAATGTTCAAGTACTAGTTCATTCTGATAAAAACATGCGGGGATGGATAGTATAATGGAGGCTACTAACTGGAACAGTGCAAATCTACAAATGAACCATTCCAGAACAGGTGTACATGCTGTATGCTAGGTATTTTTGTTTCATAGTTCCATGTACTCTAATCCTTCTCTCCTTAACAAAGAAAAGCATAAAGATAACAATGAAGAAATTTTCAACAACAGTTTTGCGAGTCAATTTGGACAATTTTCACAAAAGGAGATATTCTAATTGTCCTAAATCAGTGGTGTCATGACCTTATTAAAGATTCTGAGGTGTAATAAAAGTATTCATTATTTGGCTTCTGAAAAAAAGAAAAAAAAAGAATAAACTGCCAGTATTTTTTAGTGTTTTCCCCCCTTTGTCATATATTTCTGAATCTACCAAAGCATCACCGTCTGTAAAGAGGAGGAAGCAAAATTTGGTCTTTTATCTCCTAAATGTTTTTAAATTATTTAAAAAAGAAATGCAATGTGAAGATGATTGTATGACGTAATCACAGCTCAAATCCCCATTAGTATTTTTTATTCTGGCTCTTTTTGAAACATTCTAGTATGAGAAATGATATGTATCATGAAAGAAAAAGCAAGTTGATTGAACTTATAGGGGTGAGCAATGTGACAAGAGAAATTCTCATGAAGGAACTGATTTGGGGTCTTTATTTTTAAGTATAGATATAAAATAATACAAAAATTCAAAAACTGAATTCTAAAAGTTTTAATTTGGACAGTACAGTTAGAAACAATATAAATTAGGCCATTGTTGTATGAAGTGTATGACAATTCAAACACTGACATCAAAAACCATTAAATATGGATTATCATTATCAAGCATCTTTTTACCCAAGTTATATCTCTTTCATCTCTTTACTTCCAAATTGATACATAAGAAAGCAATAAACCTAGAAAATGGCAAGGTTCATAGTAATTGCAATAAAAATATTGATTGAACAAACGATTGAAAATTTTAAAGGATCCATGAGTTTACACTTTGGAATGTAATTATGGGGATTCTGCTATTAACCATTTTGTATTTATAATTATTCCAGCATGTATGCAGTCTAATATTTGGTAGTTTCAAACCTATCAAATTTTGTTTTTAAGGAGATGTGGGATCAGATAAAGTTTATGACCAGAACATGTCCATTTCATTAAAAAATATATATAAACCCACTATTGTTCAGGAAATGTATTGAGAGTAGGAAAAAAATGGTAAAATAATTTGTGGGCATTTACATCAACAATTTGTTAAAAATTGTCATCTTACAAAGAGGTGGAAATAAAAAGAAAAAACACATGCAAATTAATTTTCTAGTATTCCTTCCAAGTATTTTGGAGGAGAAATTTGATAGAAATTTCTGGATGGTTAGGAGGCATTGTATTTCCAAAAGGTAAGTAGATTTAAGACTTACTAATATATGAACTTGATTTTAAACAATTCTTACGGTTTTAAACAGTTCTTAAGGATTGCAGTTTTATATGTTTCATTGGGAAAAAAAGTAAATCGATAATAATACTAACAATAAGAACCATAGAAATAATTTTAAGTTACCTTTTCTTGACCCGTTTTTAACTACCATTAACTGTGTTAAGAACTATATAATTCCAATCAAAATGTCTAAGTTAAATTCTATGTACTCTGTGTTTTACAAATGAGAAAAATTATGGTGTAGCAACAGTTAATTGCCTAGCCTTATTTACCCAACTAGTACGAACTGTAATTGTGATACAAGCCTACGTTTATCTAAGTAACTCATGATTTTAGGAAAGAGTTTCAGAGTAATTAAACTATGATGAAGTGATAATCTTAGAGGTTATGTGTGGTAAGGAGGAAATAAAAGAATATAAAAAGCTCGATCACATACCCAAAACCTTCTGCTAAACCAATTTTATTTTCTATCAAAATTGCATTCAGAGATTATTCTGTAGGATTTACTTAGAATTTTACATGGAGATTTACCATTTAGCTCCATAATTACCTAGTCTTTAGATTGAAAAACGTTAGTCTGAGTTTGAATTTAGTGACTCAATTGTTTTTGTATTTATAATGTTTACATACTGATGTTTTATTATATTGAGGTATAACCTAAATAGCTTGGATGAACAGTACCTTATTTTGATATTAGTGTATATTGTTTTTATATTTCCACAAATTTTGAATTATTTTATATATAGTTACTTGTCATAGCCCTTCATTTTTTATGAATTATACTCTAATTAACTTTATGTAATCTAGGAATAGGAAATCTAATTGGAACTGAAAAAAACTTTCCAATAAATATGAACATAACCTTTAAATAAGTAGAAGTTGATAAAGATCTGAAAAAAGGAATGGAAGCAAGAGTTTATGACTATGTTCAAATTTTTATTTGATTAGAGGTTATATCATATTTCTTATTTGTATTCCAAACTCTACCTAACCTATTATTGGAGTTCTACTCCTTTAATTGCACTAGTGACTGTGAAGTTTAGTAATTTATTCAGTGTCTCTCAACTTTTTAGCCATATTTACATAACAGGAATTCATTTAACATTATCATTTATTTTCATGTAAATGTCGTACTTGCACTCTGTTATATGTTAGCTCAGTAAGCTAATGCCTCCTTTTCCCATAGGTAACAAAATAAGATTTTCATAGAACCATGGAATCCATTCTACAAACTCAAAAAAATCATTTAATGACAACTTCGATAGTATCTGTGTCAAAATTTGCAACATAGCATTGAACCTTTGCCAGTTTTGTTCCTTAATGTATGCAAAGTACTTAGAACAGGGTATACTCAGTAAATATTTGTTGAATAAATAAATTTTCTTTTTATTTCCTTCTTTTATTCCTTAATATGTTTGAGTCTCCATTTGTTAACCAGATATTTTGTTAATCACTATGAATACAAAAGGGATTTAAAAATATAAAATGCTGCCATAATATAAATCTTTGTCCAGATATTTTTATCCTGCTCATTAGGCACACTTGATGGTATGTGTCATGGCCTAAAGTGTTCAAAATGTTTAGTTCACTTGACTAGAGTGACCTGCTTCACATTCAATTGATACTAATCTATTATGAAATCATATGATACAATTTATGAAGAAAGACAAATATTGAAAGGTATATTTCACAAAAAAATTACACATTCAAAAACAGTGCTCTGAAATTGCAACGGTACAAAATCTACATTCAAAATTATTCAGTTTGCAACTATTTTGATGGGTAAAACTCATTGAATTTTTGATAGAATTTCATCCATTCACCAATTAAAAGTAAACCATCTGCCTATAATGTACTGAAGGCCTCGTAATTTATTGTTTCCTGATCCCTCAAGGAAAGAAGTGTTTTAATAAGAAGCCTGTGTTAAATTCAAACCACTAATGTCATACATTATTTAGCTTCAACTATCATAATGGTATCTATGAACTTTCTTTGCTCATTATTTTTATGCTTGCTTTAACATGGCAAGCAGCTTGTCCTCTCATTATGTCAGATCCACAGAGCTACGTACTGTTGGTCTGACTGAGTACTTGGCAGAGAGCCTTGAAGAACTCTTGAGACCCTCATGCTGATTCAGGGGATGGCAAGCTTTCTTCTTACTCAGGCTCTAATGAAAGTACCTTTTCAAGAATAACTAGACTATACCTGATTTCTGAGCAAACAAAGAAGATAATTTATGTTGTAATACATTCTGGGCTCAAAATGCTGAAGTGAAAATGGTGTGCCATTTAGATGGGGGCACTTCACATTGCACTATGCTAGCTCCAGGCAGCTGTGTCTAAGAGAGAAAAAAATGAATACAGCAGTCATTTTCATGCCTCTTTATTTAGGAAGGTGGACACAATCATGACACAGGTGAAATAAGAATAAAAGTCATGTTCTTCCATTAACTCTGAGTGAGTTAATCTCACTCAGAAATTTACCAAAGAGTAGAGGTAGAAACAGTGATGCAAGGGAAGAATGTTTTGAATTTGCAAATTGAATTAGCTACATGATCACGGACTGATACAAGCTCTCTGAGCCTTTGCTTCATTCTTCAGCATGGGTCTGAAAAAGATAAAGGAGATATACGAACATTGTAAAACAAGGTAGAAAAAATGTCATGTAACCAAGATGGTGCTACCGTTTCCCTAACGTCAGCTGGGCTTCTTCCAGGCTCTAAACCCTGAGCTCCCTTTGTTTAGAGCATTTAATTTCGTCAGTTTTTAATAGTGAATTCTTCTTCTGTCCCTTTGAGATGTAATTGTTTAAAAAGCCTCTTGCCAGTTTTACAACCCAGAATCTTCTCAAGGACACGGAGTCTGCCTTGAAATGTAGTCATCAAGGGAGAGAGGCCCATTATCTCTCAGACTCTGAGGAAGAGTGGAGTGCCTTGCACCAAGTTATATAGTGATTGCCTTTCATGAAGATATGAGAAAGTTCAGTTTTCCTTAGGGTAGGCAACTTAGTAAACACAAACGGCCACGTTCCCCACCCCACCCCAATCCCAGCTCTTAAAACGCTCTGGTGTTTAGTTTCAGCAGAGTTGAATTCAGATGGCAAACTGGTCTCTCCCCTATAGCATAGCCTCTACCTGCTTAACTGCATCCAGTAGTCTTTTTGCTTTAACACATGCTAGCAAAATCTTACCACACCCACCACAGCATTCACCTTTGGTGGTTATCCTTATTTGCTGAAAAATGAAGCAAAGGCTGAGCAAAACATTAATATTGCTTGGAAGTCCCTTCCTCAGCAGATCTCACTGAACACAGTGTGATTCAGACAGCTTTCCTCATGCATGGTGAAGGTGAAAAAATGGCTTCGTTTATTGGTGTATTTCATTCTCGTAATGTTTACTCATTTTTTTCTTATTAAATTCTCTTTATCTCAAAAGCCTCCAGAAGCAACAATAAATTATCACTAATTAAAAGTGAAAAAAGTGATAAATTTGCAAGATCAAGCAGTAACAAGAAACAAGCATTAAAAGAGGAATGAAATCCTAGAGTCTATATACCAGGGATGCTAGCTCAAATAGGGTGATTTTTATAAATATATATTTAATACTTAAACATAAGTATGAATTTCTTGTAAATAAATTAGAAATTGGAAAACATTATGACTTTTTTGTAATTTTTTAGAACAGAGTTTTTTTGTATAATGAATACAGTGTAAATTCCAAAATATGAACATATAAGTATTTTAGATAGACACATACATACATACACACATGCACATACACTTGATTTCCTTTTTTTTTAAAATATAATATCTAAACTTAATCTTTGGGTTAGCGCATAATAAGTTGATGTTTCTATATGGCAGTAAAAATAGGTTTCCAAAATTTATAACTTCTTAATAACAGATTGAATTATTTCAATACCATGTCAGACTAGGATTACATACATACATACATACATACATACATAAAAATTAAAAAAAGAGAAAACAGTTTTCTCAATACTTTATGGTATGTTCTTTATTTATAGTAGGGAAAAATCAACTTCTCTGGCTCTCTAACTCTGTGATACACACTGGAGGTTCAGCCAGCTGTTACGTACTGGTCCAGGAGAGAAACCAATCTGGCTTAATCTGAGCTGGATAGTTAAGTAGCACCTAGAGAAGTGTAAGCAAGCGTGTATACCCTTGAGTGGATTCAATCACTGTGCCCAATTCTTTTCAACACAGACTGGACAGTCACAGTTCTACTCATTGAGTGTGTTGGGTATAGTGCTACTGAGGAGCTGATGGCTTCATTAATTCAAACTTAGTAACATCAGCAGGATGTACATTGTATGCCTTTGTGTAATTTTACATTCTGTGAAATAAGAAAATGTACATAAAGTGCTGGGGATATCACAAATCTGATATATGTATTGAAGTGAAAGTATCAGTTAAGAATTTGACAACACTAATGTACATATTCTTCCATTCCCAACTATCTCCCTAAACATACACATGAACAAACACACACACACACACACACACACACACACACACACACACCGCATGGACTCAATTTGTACTTTTTTGAGTGCTATAGTATATGCAAGTAATGCTACAAACAAACAAACAAAAAATCATAACACATGACAACTGAGACTTTAAAAAAAGTGAAAACCAAGGATAGAAACAGCTGTCATTTTTAATTTGTAAATAGTAAATTAGCCAATTAGATGGCAATATACTTTAAATGTTTTGAAAGATGGTTGTGACTTCAAAGCAAACCAAGAGAAAATTTCCACACCTATGCATCATTGTTATAACTTATGAATTTTCAAAAACAAACAAAAAATATATATATATATTTTTTTTACATATATATATATATATATATATATATATATATATATATATATATATATATCCTCACTATTTATTTTCGTACAACCTGACCATATATTGAACTAAACGTTTGTTCACACATAATTTTATTTTGTGATATGATTATGGGAGCATATATCTTATTTATTTAATAATGAGATTTTATTTGGAGAGATAAAGCAAAAATAAACATTGATTGAGGGAGAAACATATTAATCATTATTATTATTATTAAGACGATGTTATAGAATGTCTGAGAAACAATGGGGGTCAAAATCAGCCATAATATCAGTACCTTAATTATGAAAGTCAGTGTAGCAAACTAGTTAAAAACATGATCCCTGAAGTCAGAAAAACCTGGGTTTGGTTCCAGATCCACTCTAAGCTATGTGATTTAAAGTCAGTCATTTGACAACAATATACCTCAGTATTTCAATGATATAATAGTATAATATTTAATGTATATGTTTACTATGAGGAATAAATAAGTAAATGTGTATAATATATATTTGTGCAGCACCAGAATGTACTAAAACTCAATAAATGTGAGCTACTACTATTAAAATCTTATTATTAAAATCTTAATATTAAATCTTAATATTAAAATATATACAGGATCAGTATTTTTAAAAAATGAATCTATTAGTTATAATTTTGTATCCTATAAATTTACTTTCACTTTGCACATAAATTGCACATAATTTTTACAATATTTACTTATTTTTTTTCATTCTGTGTATGAGTGAGAAATGATTCTTGAGTATCTACTATATTCTGATATACAGCTAGGAGTTGGCTATACAATAATGAACAAAATAACTATTGTCACTGCCCTCGTGGGACTGACAATCTAGTATGGAAGGCATTCACAGATATGACATTCCTACAAACAACTGTAACATTGTCATTGTGCCATGTGCTCTCAAGGAGAATGGCAAGGTTGTATGATCTGTCCCACTTATAATGCCGTGTTTTCCCTGTCACGCTGAATGAAGTGAGAGGTGAACAATAAATATGTTAAAATTATTTTGGTTAAAATGACAAAACAAATAACCTCAGCAAAATCTCTAATGGCAGAGAATATGATGATTATGTATAGTTTATTTCTTTGTTTTAATCCAATTAACAGGGAGACTACAATGAGGATTTTATCTGATTTTTGTGTTGAAAAGCTCTTTTGGCTACATGTTAAAAACAGATTCACAGACCCAAAATGTGTGAAAAGATTCATAATTTGTTAAAAGGCCAGTTGGGAAGCTGCTACGATAAGCCAAATGAGAGATAACGTTAGTAACATGGGCTGTGTTGATGGAAAACATGGAGAAAAGTGTACAGGTTTCAAAAATATTTGGTAGATAACACTAACCAATGCAATGGTGGATTGAGTATAGGGGAAACTTGTAGGGAAAGATGAAAGAATCACAGCACATTTGTGCAAATATGTGGATGATGGTGTCATTTTATGAAGTAAGAAACACTGGATAACAGATTTGTTTACTTTCCTCAGGTAGAGTTAGAAGATGCATTGAGACATACAAGAACTATCAAGTAGCATGTTACTATGGTCTTTATACTGAAGATTTCTAAATAGTGCATTATGTTCCTTTGGTTGTTTATGCTTCATTTTGTTTAGAATTCCTTCATTAGTGGAAAGTTAAACTCTGTTCAGTTTTTCATTAAAATAAATAATGCTATGATTGAACATGTTTGTGCCATTAGCTTATTTCCTGTTTCAGGGTTATTTGTTAAGAGGAATATACTAGAAAGCGAATTCCTGGGTGAACTAGTACTAAAACTTTTTTTGTACTTAATGAATATTACCAACTAGTGTTCCAAAGTATTGTAATTGTTTATACTGTCAGTAGCAAAACATGGATGTGCAAGTTCAATTACACCCTTGTGCAGATGACAAGTTCAATAAATCATACCTTCTGCAACATTACAAAGTCTCTATTATGGAAGAAAATAAATCTCTCTCTATCCCATCTGATGCCAGCCTTCTGAGCTTTCTAAGAGCTTTACATTTCTCTTCTTAGATTGTTTGAGAATAATAATGTCTCTGCTTTCAGACTAAACCCTTCTGGCAGGGTGGCCTCATACTCTGTCCCCTACAGAGCAATCATACTAAAGCAAAACAACACAAAAAAAAATACTTAAAGGGTAGGCTGTCATTTATTTAATACTTAACCTTATTTAAAACAATATTTTCCCTTTAAAATTTATGCCTAATGAAATTAGAAATTTAAATCAGATGCAAAAATAATTACATGTATATATATTTTTTCTTACGGAAACAAACACACCAAACATATGTAATATTATATATTAGGAGGATATATATATATATATATATATATTTGATGAAGGATATATATATATATATATATATATATTTGATGAAGAGAAGATATGTGTACATATATATTTTTTTCTACTGACATATAGTCTTAGTCTCTGAAGACAAAGAATGTGTTAACACATTCTTGTACTCTTCCAGATACTTTTTTTTAAATAAAATTTCATTAACACAGAGAAATCATATCATGTCTGCTGTTTGGTTTTTTTTTTTCATTTCAAATAATCATTGGTAGATATTTTCATATCATTATATGTAGAAATTTCTTATTTTGTTAAATAAATGCAAAAGTTTTCCCTTTGTCTGGATGTCCATAATTTTTTGTCAGTTTCTATCATTGCACATTTAGGTCGTTCCTATTCATTTTTGGCTTTTACAAAAATGGCACCATGACCATCTTTGTTCATAGATATTTACACAACTGCCTAATACATTTTAAGGATAAATTCATAACATGAAATGGCTGAGTCAATATGTACACATTAAAAATTTGGTTATAAACTTATGTAGCCGTCTTATGAAAAAGTTTTAGCAATTAACTTCTCATTTTAAAGTCTGAGTATACATAGTGGTATGGTGGTAAATGCTTAACAGCTGGTTCTCTGACTTTAAAAAAGAAGTGACATATTGATTGTGATTAACAAATTCTGTGGTAAAAACCCCCAGCCAACATCAATTTCAAGCTCCCAATATGATGTTGCTGAAGTCAAAGCTGGGCAAAAATGAACACAATTGGCTCTCACGAGCTGGTAAAGCCATCTCTAACACTCCACTGATTATGCTTCCTTACAATCCCTGAACTATGGGTGCTAGCCAACTTGCAAACATTTTCCCTTTGCTAGATTAACACAGGTATTTCTCTTTATTTTAACTTATGTTCATTTAATAATAAATAAATAGGTTTCCTTGGTCAATTTGCTTTTTAATTTGTTTTATTTTTAGGTGTATATTCATGTCCTAAGGTTCATTTCCACAGGATTGTTCGTCTCTCTATTATTGATTTAAACATATTTCCATAATAAGGAAAGCATTCTTTATATTATAATGTGTCAATATCTGTCTCATTTGTCACTTACTTTTGAACATTTATTATGATTTTATATTTGTGTGCTGCACAATTATATTTTATGAAATCAAATGTATTTTTAGGCATTCAGATTTGTAATAATTAGAAATGAATACATGTAGAAGTTAATTAACATATCTGGATGTCAGTTTTCTTACCTATTTAAGTAGAAGCTGATGGATATAAGGTATTTCTTCCCAGCTCAAATAGTATATAATCCTTTCTACTTTGGTCCCTTTAAGCTGGGTTATTTCTCTGAGAATGAAGTCTTAGAAAAATCTCACTCAGTGAAATAATCCACCATTCACTAGCAATATACTTGAGAACAAACCTTCAGTTGTATCCCATTTCTGTTTCTTGCCAAATGTATTAGTATGTGGAAATTTCCCAACCAAATGACTAGATTCTTTCTTAAAGGGGAAATAGTGCCGGAGTTTTGGTTCTAATGGGGGTGGGGGGGGGGGACAGGGCGTCTTCTGTGGGGTATGGGTTCTTCCTCATGAGTATGTTTTCTCATGTCCAACAATAATTTCTATTTATGATTCTATCAAATAATTACTGCGTAGTATATTCTGTAACTTTTTCCCAATAACTTTCCTGTACTTTTTTTTGTTTTTGTAGAGCAAAAGACAAGGACAGCTGTAAACATACACAATTTTCAAATTATGATTTCTTATCAGTTGTAGACAAGCTGTTTTAAGTAATATAGGTATAAAACAAGCAATCTTTTCTTTATCTTCAAATTTATACTTCATTTTTTCTTCCAAGATATCACAATCAGAGAACCTTAGATGCAAGATAATGAATTAGGTTATACCACATAAATAAGCTACATACAAACAAGACGAATGTGTGTGTGTGTGTGTGTGTGCGCGCGCGCTTTAGCTGTAGTCTCTTCTCAATTTGTACACTGGTTGTATTTGAAAATGTTACTCGTAATTGTGAAAATAAAAATGTATTTAGTATTTAAAAATAAGCTCATTAGTATCCCAGGTGCATTCATAAGTTTGTATTTGACAGAATAAGTATCTAAAAGGAAAAACAAATTATATAAATGTGTGTGTATGTGTGTGTGTGTGTGTGTGTATATATATATATACATATATATGTATCTATCTATCTATATGTACACATATATATAGATATGTATATATATATATATACACACCAATATATATATATGTATATATATATACACACATATATAAAGGAATGGTAAGGATCAGAATGTGAATTCTGGGAAATTAAGGAGGAGTACTTAGTAGAGGTTTTACCTCCTATCTTTTCTCTCACTATTCTCATTGTTGTTGCTTAAGGTTATCTACGGCTACAGTTAGAGAAAATGAATGAAGAGGTTTATAAACAGTGAGAAGAAGTGGAGAAATACAAGCCAAGTCCTTTACATGTTCATTCTACCTCAGAGCTCTGAGACTGCAAGAGGCAGATGTAGCATGCCAAAATAGTGATGCATTTCTTTCCTTCTTTCTTCCTCATGTCTCCCTCTTCTATCTCTCTGCTACTTTCTTAGCATATCAGATTCAAATTCTAATTAACTGCATTATATTAGTAGCAATGTACGAAGGAAGAACCAGACTAGTATATATTTGATGTGTAGGGTGAGAAACGGCATCTAACGGGGAGATGAACGGTAACAATGAGAAGAAAGCTAAAGGATAAGCTGAGATTGTGCAAACCAGAGAGGAGGCAAGAGAAGTAGCTATGCCTCTGTAGCATCGAAGAGTAAGCATTTCCAAAGCTTTTTTAAAACTTTATTTTTACAGATTTTAGGTTTACAATGAAACTGAGAGGAAGGTACAGAGATTTCCCATATAACTCCTGCCCCTACACATGCATATCTTCCCCTGTTATTAATATCCTTCATTAGACTGATACATTTGTTATACATGATGAACGTACATTAACATATCATAACCACACAAAGTCCAGAGTTTACATTAGGGTTCACTGTTGGTGTTAAACATTTTATAGGTTTGGACAAATGTATAATGACATGTCTCCATCATTATGGTGTCATAGCGAATATTTTCACTGCCTAAAATTCCTCAGTGCTCTCCCTATTCATTCTCCCCCTAAACCCCCAATCCCTGGCAACCACTGGTCTTTTGACTGTCTCCATAGTTATGCCTTTTCTAAAATGTCACATACTTGGAATCATACAGTATGTAGCTTTTCAGATTGGCTTCTTTCACTTAGTAATATACTTAAGGTTCTTCCATGTATTTGCATGGCTTCATAAATTGATTTTTTATTGCTGGGTAATACTCTACTTTCTGATGTCTCATAGTTTGTTTATCAAGTCACACAATGAAGGGTAACTTGGTTGCTTCCGAGTTTTGGAAATTGTGAATAAAGATTCTATAAACTTCCAAGAATAGGCTTTTATGTGGACATACGTCTCCAACTCCTTTGGGTAAATAGCAAAGGGCATAATTTGGATAGTGGAAAGAGTATGTTTAAGAAACCACCAAAGTGTCTTTCAAAGTGGCTGTTCCAGTTTGCATTCCCACCAGGAATGATTAAGAATTTCTTTTGCTCTACATCCTCACCAGCATTTGGCGTTGTCAGTGTTCTGGATTTTGGCCCTTCTAATAGGTGTGCAGCCAAATGATTCTAATTATAGTTAAATGTGATAGAAATGTGACAGTGCTTTAGAGCATTGATTAAGCAATAATGGCATTGATAAAGTAAGTCTGAACTTTTACTCTGAATCAAACTTTCTTGTATTTGGTTTTTATCTTCAGTAGCAGCATATTACTGAACAGACTAAATTCTTAAAACTGAGAACCTCAAAAGCTTTAAGTCTCTCTTGTACAGTCTTTTACCAAATTCAGAAATCTCTTCTAAAAATTCTTCAAAGTCAGTTGTGCAGACACTGATTGCCTACTTTCATCCATGGAACACCTCTTCAGGGGTCTTTCTCTCAGTAGCAACAAGGGAGACAGTAAAGCAAGTGTTTGAACATATGAGCTCTTGACAGATTGTTTTGTTCCTGCTCATGGGATCTTAGGCAAGACATTGAACTTCTGTGTTTCAGTCTCCTTACCCCCCCCCGCAAAAAAATGGATACAATAATAGAATAGTTTAATTATCGAACCAGAAAATGCATGTAAAGTGACTTGGACATGCTGTTACCTACCTAAATCTTGGTAAGTCTCAATTATTATTATTAACTATAATTAGATAGGAAAATAGCATTTATTGAACTATAGTGTTTGCACTTGAAATACAACTAATTCCTCTTACGTTTGCCAAAGTTTATTAACAAGGATGGAAAGGAGATCTGCGTAGTGGCTCATGGTTGTATCACTACCTTTCCCCTTTAATCCTGTCCCAAATTTAAATTACAAATTATCACCTTCAAGATTCATTACAAATGAGCTACAACCTTGCTTTATATACTAATATTTTCAAAGTAGGAAGTGCCTCCAACCTGCTCCCCAGTATGGAAAATCTTTGGGGTCATTGGTGAAATGCAGTGATTACAGAGGTCAGTGCAATAGGTGTTATGCCCAAAGTAAAACTCACAGTGCAAAATCATCAAGTCCCTCCCACTCCTCGCCTCGCTCATTGTCCATTTTTATAACAGCTTCCACTTAAAAAAAAAAAATGAGGGAGAACTATTACTAAGAAAAATCATGAGGAATAAGATATTCATGCTTTTCATGGTAGGCCAATCTCATTTTGTTAACTTTTAATTTCTCATACAGACTCATGATCTGCAATGACAATTCATACTAGTTGATCAATCAGCATTTAAAATGTCACCAGTGGCTCAGCAAACTACACACAGCTGATATCAGGGGCAATGCTGGGAGTCAACATTCAGCAGTCAACATCCATACATCAAATGTGTGGTGATTGTATTCTAGTCAATCATACTTAGCTAATATGAATAAGAAAAATAACTCTCTTTGTACCACGTACCTATGGGTGTATCCATTGTAATATGGAGAACTCAGAATATAGTGAGGTATTCCTAAGTGCCTTTCATCTCTTCTAGTAAGAACAACAGCTTGTCTTTGTCACAGACATACTTTATGACTACATTTGGCAAGAGTATAAACATTTTACATCTCCTACATATCATTGTGACCATTTTCTCATTGGACACATGTTACTAATTCTATTTCTCTTTGAAATACTACATATAGGCTATGTGACTATGTAAACATGTAACATAGAATGTGTATAGAAAAATCCTTTAACTGTATTCTCTTGCTATTTGTAAAATTACAAATAGGAACTAAAAATCACAGCTTCCAGTTTTTAAAAGAGAGCAAAATTCAAACTTCTTTTGGAGAAACTTTCAAACCTCTAAAAGTGAACAGTTCTTTTTAAAAAGTTGTGTCCTTAGGTGATAGTTTATAAGAATCTGACATGGTATATAATGAATGATAGTTCTTGAAAGAGTTGACTGCTTTTTTTTAGGAATTATCACAGAGTCACACATCTATTCGAATAATTTTGCTATTTTTTTAAGCCATGGTATGTTCTCATTCCTCTTTTCTTTCCTTGAAGCATAATTAAAGGACTCACCTGGTTTTTTTACTTCTTCCCATCTATCCTTTGGATTTCTTCTTACAGCAGTTGCTGTGGTTTATGACAGTGATTCCTCAACCTTTCCTTGGTTGCCCTTATAGATAGGCATAAATGAGTCATTCATTTTAAGCACATCATTGTATTTTCTATGGAAAAAGTAATGGGATGTTCTAATAAACACAACAGTAAAAGTGCAAACCTCCTAAATAAAGAGATAATACTTCCACATAACCCTCTCAGTTAAGTGCAAGTTTATGTATGAATTCTACTTTTTTTTCTTTAAGGTTTTGAATTTGAGTTCGGTAGCTCCCATAAAATGTCCATTCAGATCTTTGATATCAAACAGCATAACTGACCGAACCCATGCTGTTGTTAGATCCAGCAGACACATTGTTCCATGCTGAATACTGAACCTGGCAGGGATACTAAAGGCAGCCTCCTCCTTGAAAGATACACGACTCCTCTGATGGGCAACTCTGCCTTGAAGACTCCTCAACAGCCTTGCTGAACCCCCTAGAACTGCACTGCCCTGTAAGACTCTACCCCCCAAACTCCCTTCCATTTCTCTTTCACAAGGGTCTGAGCTACACTGTAGTCTCATAGCTTTCCCAGCACCACCTGCCCTCTTGCCCTTTTAATATGCCCTCGCAGGCATTTCCCCTAATAAATCTTTTGAATGTCTTTTTTGAAATCTACTTCTCAGAAGACCTGCACAAGCCCTCATGAGAATTTATCTTATTCCATCACTAAAAATAAATAAGTAAATAAAGTCCAAATTCAGATAAAACAAATGTGCAGAAGGAATAGGATTTTTAAGTGTATAATATTAATAGGATATTTTAGTGGAAATAAATAATATTTCACCTGGAATATTCTAGGAAATAGAGATTCTGGTTATAAATTTATATTAAGTATTCTAGTAAATATTTGTATTTACTGAGTTTTAGAGATCATGTGTATATAGATAGGTAAGTTGTTTAGAAAAGGTTTCCTAACACCTACTTGATAATTTTACAGCAATCTACAGAACCTGAGGGAACATCACAAGAGATATAAAACTACTTGTCCTTGTCTTTGGGAAATATACACAAAGTATCTAAAGTTAAGAAGAGAAGATGAAAAGTTTCCCTAAAAATTGCAGGTTATGCTATCACAGATTCTATCTTTGTTCTGTCACTCCTGCTACCTTAACTAATCCACACTATTTTCAAACTAAACTTTGGTTTCTTATCTGAGCCATGCACTGTTTGAAAACAGGAAAAGAAGCAAAAATTGACAAACCACAGTAAAGTGATATGCTATCAGGAAGCTTTAAAACCACTCTACCTTCTGTTTCAATTACCAGTGACAAGCTAGGCATAAAACGTGGCATAGGGAATGTCATTTGCTGGATTAATTTGTCTCACCTCTGTTGCAAAACAACAGCCCGTCTCAAGATTCTAATATCTGTTGCTTAGAGAAAATGCAAATCAAGTTATTCTAGTTTTAAGCATATTTATAATCACCAAATAAAAACGTTACTTAATGGGCAAAGTTATGATGGTTTTCATGAAATTAAAAAAAGAAAGGAAGCAATTTGTGTAATGATCCAATCACTTATGATTGTGATAAATAAAGCACAATAATATTCTGTATTACAATTAAATTCTGAGCTTCTAAAAGTACTATAGACATTCCTCTCCAATTATGGAAAATATAGCAACAATGGACTGAAAAGTAATTCCAAGCTGAGGGAATAGAATGAAGAAATGAGAAAAACATGGGAGAATTTGAGATGTGTATCAAGAGGATCAAATAAGTTCAGTTGGACTGGAGTGGAAAGGTCATGACAGGTGTTTTCAGGAACTAATTTTGAAAAAGATATCTAAGTACAGCTCATGAAAAAGCTCATGGTAGATGGTGACTGTCACAGTAAAGAGTGTATTACTGTTTAAACCGGTATTTCCTAATCAAGAGGAGGTATGCAGTCTCAAAGAAGTCACTATTGTTGATTTCTTCTGGGAGTTGAAGAGGAAGGAGACTGAAAAAAGAGATTGGATTCAATGAATAACAAGGCCATTTATTATTTACCAGTACCAATGATTGTGATGAGTAATTTACCTTCATTCATCTTATTTAATTATCGTAATAACCACATGAGTTAAAAACTACCGAGTTTCTCTGAAAATAAGACCGGGTCTTATATTGATTTTTGCTCTAAAAGACACATGAGGGCGTATTTTCAGGGGATGTCTTATTTTTTCATGTACAGTCATCTACATTTATTCAAATACAGTCATGTCATCTTCTTCTGGAACATTGTCAAAATGTATTAAATGCGTCTGTATGGTGACGATCTTAACTGGGGCTTATTTTGGGGGTAGTTCTTATTTTCGGGGGAAACACGATATCGTATCTATCCTGCCTGTGGGGAATGGCAGTTTAGCAGGATTAATTAACTTTTTTAAGTCATTTTGTTTCAGGCAGCAAGGTCTGGACTCAAACAAAGATCTGTAGGACTTCAAAGCGTATTTTGTAACCATTACACTATTTCACAGAATTTGTGACTTTTCACAGAATCTGTATAAGCTGATTAAGGAGTTAAGAGGTGATTAATTGGTCCAAAAATAAAGCAACTATAAAAGAACTTTTGAGAGGATTTGGGATTAAAAAGTAAAAGGGTGAACGCTTGAGAGAGTAACAGGATCAAAGTTGTGCGGTTGGTGTTTGCCCAGTAGCCTGTGTCTCCTGTGTCTCCAGACTTGCTTTTGTGCATACTTTGCCCATTTACGTGTGACCCCCTAAACCCTTGCCAGTGTGCCTTTGCTCTTCCGTTTTTTGTTTCTTTTTTCTTTTTTCTCTCTGTGCTCAGACTCTGCCCATTTCAAATAGCACCAAATTTAATAAGAGCCAGTGCCTTCCCCTTGACTGTTTTATATTATTTACCACTTAATAACATCTTTGTATATTAACCAGGCCATTCTCATCTTTTCTCAGAAATTGAGGGATGTGGTTTTATGTTTCCATTATTATACAATTTGGAGCAAGATGCATTGTCTTTCTTTCTTAATATAGTAAAATAGGGATGAGGTTTCTCAGTACATGGCAGCTTTTAAAGAAAAGCCCAAGACCCAATGTCAAATACAGATTTTCAGCAACTAAGAAACAGTAAACCTGAAAGGAAAAATCTTCTGAAGCAGACCCATGTGAAGGAGGCAGTATTTGAGAAAGAAACAAGATTACAGAGCCGAATGTCCTTTGGGGAACATGAGGGCTGAGGCCGAAATGTATGGGAGCTAAGACCCCATAGCCTGTCATGGTTTCCTGTTACCAGTCCATACTTACGGCACAAAGCAAGTAAACTGGCCACATTGGTGGAGTTAGTTTGAAGTCACCTAGGTCATCCAGTTCTCTCAAAAGACAACAGAGGGAACCTTCTACAACCATAGGAAAGGGCGGTTCAGGAAAGACAGGGGCCTTTACCATTTTCATTTTTGCATCTACTTCTCTGCCAAAGAATCTGGAGCATAAAATGATGTAAACAGATGTTTTGAGGAAGGACCCAATGTTTTTGAACTTAATAAAGTAGAACATAAATGCAGTCATTAAAGAAATATATATATATATATACACACATATATATATATGTATATATATATATACACATATATATGTATATATATATATACATATATATGTATATATATATTTATTTTAAAAATCTTATATTGCTTAACACAAGAGAACTTTATTTTTACTAAGCAGTTCAGTTTCCTTGCTACTGACAGGAGCCTCTCATCCAGGTGATGATCAAGAGATCTGGCTGTTGTTTCTGGCTTTGCCACCTACGACACGTGGCTCCATGGCTCCCATGTTCCTCTGCATGAAGCCATAGAAGGGAGACGCATGAATGATGATGCATGGAAGATTTTTTGGAGTGTAGTCTAGAAGTGATATTTTCACGTTTACTCACATTGCTTTGGCTAACACATGACACCCAAGGGCAAAAGAGGCTGCTAAGTGTGTGACCAAAACAAAGGGAATGAATTCCGTCATCAGCCTTTGGTCCTGGCCACAATGGGGGAAGAACCAGTATTTCAAAACTGTCACTGTAGTTTTTAATTCTTTTATAAGTAAAAATGTTTTTTTATTAAGAAAAAACATTAGGCATTTTGTTTTTGCAAAAGAAAAGCCAAATTGTAAGCTGCTATACAGTAATTCAAGCTAAACTACTCTACACAATAATTTAAAAGTGTGTCTTAATTGGGGATTATTTGCATTTCTAAAGTTTATTAAGATTTTGAGTGGAGGTGGGAGACAGCCTGGGAACAGAAAATAATGTTTTCCTCCATCACTGCCATAATCTGGAGAAGATGAAGGTAGAAATCAGGTTCAAAACATCACCACTGAGGGAGATAAACTGGCCCTTGCCATCTGACAGCAGGAGAATGGGCAATAAGGCAAGAAAAAGCCAGAAGACTCACCCTGTAAAGACCCACCATTTGCAGTATCCAGGAGAATTTATAGCCCCTGTCTGGTTCTAACATTTTCTTTTCCAAGCTATAATTTCTTCCTGCTATCTCCAAGCTTTCACTAAAGTTTGGTTCAGAGTTACAGCTTAGACTAAGAGGAGTTTGCAGAATTAAGGGAGAAATCAGCTCTGTAGAGTGAAGAATTATGGGCAGACCAGTGGCAGGCCGTGAAAGCAAGTGACTAGGTTATCTGCAGGAGCTGGATCTCAAACCAGAGACCTTTCACTTGGTACTGGAAGTTTGTGGTTCAGAATTATGTAGGGACTGGAGCCCAATAAAAACCCTAAGCCTAAGTAATCACATAGCACAAACATTCTTAAAAATATTTTCCTTGTTTATGAAAAAGCTTATTCTTCAATGGTATAATATCTAGGGGACATCAGGGTAAATATATCACAGAATATAAAACATGATTCCAGTGCTATCATTGCAGTACTATAATTCCAGTACTGTAATTTGGCCTGGAAATATTTTGTTTTTCCTGTGAGAATGGGAACACATTTCATGGCTCTGATTGCGTTTACTCAAAAGAATATAATAATGCCTAATCCATACTTGGTTTTCTGGTAATATAAGATATATGAATGTTCTCTGGCAACTCTGAAGTACTATACAAGTGTAAGGTGTTGTGGCTGCTGGCTCGCAGGTTGTGAAAGAATTCACGAGGCAGGTAGAAATACAGAAGGAAGATTTCTTAAGGTAGGAGAAGGGTCAGGTGGGCAGAGTCTGCTGGAAACTACTGCCTCGAGTCTTTGTTTTGTCTCAAGTTTTATATTTTCTAACCAGGACGTAAATTGCTTCAGCCTGTAATGGAATTTTCTGTTGAATTCCTCTTTGTCCATTCCGGTGGGGAAGCTGTTAAACTGGTTATCTTATCATAACTTTGGCATAAGTTATGTAGATTTAAGTTAGAGCCAGGAGTGGATCCCATACAGATGTAAAAACTGTCCCAAGAGACAGGGCCAGCACTGGGCCAAAGTAAATAGAAACATTGAAACTGGTCTACAAAGTGAATGTACAGGAAGCAGAACCAACAGACCTGGTGGCAAGTAGGCAAAGGAAAGAAAAGAAACCTTTCAAAAGTCACAAACTAAATTACACTTGTTAATTCGAATTATACCAGAGATCCAAATCTCAAAATAGAAGATTTAGTGCCACGATTATTACAATCTCCCATCTCATCCTAAGGGGTAAGCATTTATGCTGAAAATCACAACTACTTCTATATATTAATATTTTATAGTGTATTAGAAAGGTCATACACACACACACACACACACACACACATATGTTCTTCCATGGATTCAGTTAGACAGTTTCTCTACCCCTGCATTGTGAAAATCAGTAATAACATTTTTATGTCAAATGAAAGGAAGTTTGGCCTGGAAATATTTTCATTTTTTTCTCAGTTGCTCAGATAAGAAAAAGTTTGCTTACCTCTGCTATAGGGGAAAATTCATCTCTGCTGAATCACCGGGCTAAATAGTAGAAGTGCTAATCAGAATTGCATCCAGCCTGTTTGAAAGGTTAAAGTCTGCTCAAAGCCATGAAAATAATTTAAATTAAAAAATGGAACTTGCTCTTGCCATGTTGCTAGCTATATTTTCAAGTCAAAAGCATAAAATGTTCATTTAAAAACGTGATTGAGTTATCAAAATGCAATGCAAAAATATGATATTTAGGTAGAAAAGGTCACCTTAAAAAAAAGCAGGAGTCTCAAAAACTTGAAATGTCAAGATTTTGGGGAAAACTACAAAATAATTTTTTAGCTTACTATTTGACTGACTGAAACTGTTTCTTATGAAGTATAAGGGAAATGCAATATAGCACACTTTGATGCAGTGCTTAGTCTCGGGAGTAATATTTCTAGGGCAGGGAGTTGGAGGGTGTGTTTAAAGGTATGAATTTAAGTAGCAAATGCTACTTCTTGGTAACTGTAGGATTTTTTGAAGTAATTTGGCATCTCTGGAATTTTTAATATGAAGATAAGTCTATGAATAAGTATGAAAGAAAATACACCTAGAATTTCTTAATATCTTTCTTCTTTTAAATATAAAATTAATTACAGTAAAAGGTATTAGTTCAGCTACATAAAGGTAAATTTTTGAGGTGAAACAATAAGAAAATTGAAAGTCCAAAATAATAACTACAAAAATCAAATATTCATCTCCAGTATAGATAATTTTATTAGCAAATTAGGCCATTGGTTGGAATGGTGCTAATGGATAAACTTGATTTCTAAAATTTTATAATTTCAGAAATCATGAGGTCCTTTTGAAGGGTGCCTCTCTGGCCCTCCTGTAATTTAGAGTCTACTTCTATGTGGATTACAGTGTATTCAGAATTGAATATTTTGATTTTAGGATATATAGGGATTCTGGATAGCATCAAAGTACAGTGAAAAAGGAGAAAGCAAATGACAACAAAATGTGACAAGAGTTATGTTGGCTCTTTTCCTAGAAGGGGATTTCAGGGAAGGGGTATAATTATTGGTGGGAAAAGGATTGTAATTTGTCCCATGAGAAGACTTTATCCATTTCTACTTAGAAGGTAAGATCTATAGAACATCAGATCAACCAAAAATGCTGCCTGAAATTTTACAAAACTTTCTCTGTGGTAAGACAAACAAAGGTTTTAATATGCAATTTATCAATAATTGATATCTCTGGTTTAGTGTATATCCTGTATTATTCCCCCAACAGAGACTCAGATACTCAGAAGAAGCTGGAGAAACACCTGATGGCTTAAGGGAAAATTGAGGAGAGGGACATAAAATAGGAACAAAATTCTACCTAAAGTAAATAAAATTCGGTCTGCTTCCCAATCTGTTCTAGAGCTTATCAATAAACAAAGTTAGCTTAAACTAACAACTGATTTTTCCGGGCTTAGGAAGTTTATTTTCTTTTTTTTCCCTTCATTTTAAGGGATAGTAATCAAACAGAAATCCATCAATACTTGTTAAACTGGAAGGGTGTCTTGCTGATTGACAACATTGCATGCAAAGTTCACATATGAAGTACAATCTTTCTCTCACCTTTTTGAGAACATCAAAGTTGTTTAGAATAGTATGTCTCTATAGGTGCAGACAGAAATCTCACACCAGGCTACCTTTTGTTTAGAAATACGAATTCAGTTTGCAGAGGTGTTATATAGGAGGAATTTTTTTTTTAAGGAAATAAAAAACATATATTTTCCTTTGCAGGAGTATTTTTCTCACCACTAGGAATAGTGTTCCCATCCTTGTCCACTAGCTTCACCATTCTCATTCTTCTGATAAACATTCCACTTAATTTTTCAAAATTCTCATCAATCACCTCTGATAAACATTCCACTTAATTTTTCAAAATTCTCATCAATCACCTCTTTAGGAAGTTTTCCTTAGCTTCCCCTCCTGCATCCTGGAATGAGGGTCCTTCCTGAATCCTCTCAGTTTCCCCAATGGACTATGAACTCCATAAGAGTAACCACTATATTTTAAAATTATATATGTTCAATCCCAGAAATCATGGCTGGCATGATAAATGTATGATCAAGATTGGACATATAAATAAAATAATTAATAATATGCTTTTGACACCCTCCCCTCACAAATTCCTTTTATCCTTCAAGACCTAGTTTTAATTTCCTTCACAGGCAATTTCCCTTCTTTAGCACTTTATACATATCTGTACCATTGTACTGGTGTACTGGTTCTATTTCATGATGATATAAATTGACTGCATACCCACGGAATTGGAGATCCTTGTGGGTTTTCATCTGTCTTTCTCCCATAGGTGCCTAGTAATAGCACATAATAGGCATCCCAGATGTGCCTAAAAGAGGAATGATGAGTAGCACAAATAAAAATTGTGCATGCAAAAGAGTTCTTTTCTAGTAGATATCTTGTATACAATTTGCTTAGAAATAGTAATTCACAGCTAATCAGCAAGGGAGATTGTTGTACTTGAGGGGAAACTTTAGGGTGTGTTACAATATCTTGGTATGATGGTGAACTTACCTACTTCTATTTGTAGTTTTATTTTTTATGCACACCTTTTGAAGTTATGATATGAAGTGTATACCAAGTTAGAATCATTATATAATATTTCTGGTGAAAAAAATTTCATTATCATACTGATCCCTAATATGGACTCAAGTTCTAGTTGGTAAAATGGATACCACAGGAAGTGATTCAAAAAGAGAGAATTTAAAACCGATAATTAAGTTACTTGAGAATGTTGGCAGACCAACAGGAGATGATGTTGAGGCAGCCTCGCAATCAGCAACAGAAGGAAGCCATTGCCATGCTTAGACTGGGAGTGGGGTTGCGGGGAGGGGAAGAGGCAGGAGCTGAAGCCACCTGAGCCCAGGAGCCTGGGTGGGTCTGTCCAGCCAGCGCTTCAACTAAGGGAAGAGGGAGCTGCCAGGGGACATGTAGCCCCAGGCACAGAGAGAGGGGTTGAAACACTCTGACTCTTCCCTTCCTGCCTACCTCAGTCTCTTGTTGATGCCATCCTTTGATCAGGTGACAGAGCCTGCAAGGGCCAGAACCCCTGTATCAGTGGGCACAGCCAGGGAGAGTGAGGAACGTATCCAAGAGAAAACACGACAAATGCAACACATCCCCTGTATTTCTAGTGTAAACTATAAAGCATATTTTATCAATATTAAATGCATTCTTTTGGTAAGCATTTGTGTGGCACACTTTTTTCGTCATTCTGCTTTTAGCTGGTTTTTATTATTGTTTTGAATGTAGATTTTGGCAAATACTACATCATTGGATTTTGGTTTCTTATTCTTTCTCAGAATTTTTATTCTGTAACACAGTTTTTATTCTTTACAATTTTCCCATTTTTTATACCATCACTTTTATCTCTACTTTCCATGTGTTCTGCCTTTATATGCATTTATTTTCACTATCTCTGCCTTATTTTACTTTCAATGGTTATAACAGTTCATAGTTTCCCTCAACTACATTGGGAGTTATATATTCTCTACTTTTGTTGTTTACAATGGAAAATTTTAAAGGTACAAACCAAATGTTAATTTACCATTTAATTTTTGCCCCGCTTATAGTGTCAAAATCTAAAGTCATTTATTTTTTAATCATTACTCCATAAAAGTGCAAGATCCTTCATTCAGTTGCAACCCCATCTGATTTATATACTAAGGTTATTACATATATTAGTTTTACATAATTTTAAAACTATATAGCATTATTTTTGTTTGTTTTATTTAGTCAGTATTTGTTTATATATACCTACATATTTGCCAGTGCCTTTCTGCTCTTCATTCTTTGTAAATCCCAGATTTAGTTTCCTTCGTTTTGAAGGGCATTCTATAAAATGTTATTTTGGTGAAATTTATTGGTGGCAAGCTTGTAGAGTAAAATCTCTACATTTAATTCGAGTGTCTACACTTATATGTGTTCTTTTCCTGAGTCACCCCATTTCCTATAATGCTTTATAGTCAAGCAGAACCTAAAATAACGATTAATGTCATATTTTGTAAAATGCAGTTTATAAATCATCTTTTATTTAAGTTACAGGCTTTCCATTGATAACTGGTTCATATTAAACTTTATTTTTCTCCCATAAGGAAGCTAAATAGGATAATTAAGAAAACGCAATTTAATAGCCCCTATTATTTCAAATCACCAGGGAGGGAAAAGTGGTCCATCTCTACCATTATAGTGAAAATATCCATTTGTTCCTTAACTGGCATGAAATCACAGAACATTACATTAAATACAGGATCTTCTGGGATTTTCATATGACAACCCTCTGGGCAGAATTAGAAGTCCACTCGAGTGAGTTATTAAATAGTTAATCTTTCTAGGTAATTGCAACTGTTGCTCTGGCTGTGTCTCAGAATAAGCAATAAGGGATAATTTGGGGATTGTGAGTATTGTCATTTTCTATACTGGTAGTAAAAATAGTCTAGCACTAGCTAAATTATCCTTCTCAATTGTGCCTTTTATCTATCAATAAGACACACAACAAATATGTCTAGAGATGCAAGGCTACAGGATAATTTAATGTATTAAATCATCTCTAATCTGAGTATAATTTACTTTGGAGATAGTGTCTATCTAATAGAAATGGTAAATGAAGATGTACTATGTATCCCTTATTGTACATTACCAGTTTAGCATTTTCAAAATGGAAGGGGTGTTTTGGTGAAAAGCATACCTTTTAATTTGCAGATATTTTGGCCCAAGGTGCACAAAAACCTTACACAAAGATTTACAAGTAATCAGACTATACTTTGACATTGGGAATTTAAAAATAAAGCATTCATAAGGCAAACTGTATGGTTCTTAAATGAGTGGTAAAGATAATATCATAGAGTTTAAATTAGTATTAATCCACATATATATTCAATGAAAAGGAGTTAGTATAGATTTATGTACTATAAATACTATAATGACTTATTTCAAGTTAGTAAGATACAAAAATAAATGTATAGTAATTATATTTTTAAATTTTATGCTGTTCTATATGGCAAATACATATTTTAATAGATTTTTTGTTTTAATAGACATTTTGTGGTTTATCCAGCACTTGAATAAATTATATGATGAAAAAGTACATCTAGGAGAAAACAATAAATTAGGAACTACACAGATGGCAGCTATAATCTTCACTTATCATGCTCTGGCATGTGGCAGAGTGGGGTAGACATCTGATATGTTTAATAAAGAAATGCATCTTTTTTCATACCAATAATGTGACACTTCTGTCATCCATCAACCTTCATTTTCCTTCAATGTCAAAGTTAGCTCTAAGGGTATCTGAGAATAAAGTGGTTTATAATTTACTGCCCCTCAATTTTTTCTTTGTACTTCTCTTTTTTTCAGCTCCTACCAGGGTCAATCTGTCAGAATCCGTATCCCAAAATGTGACCTGAAATGGTCTTTAAAATTTAAAGGTGTGGCTGGTAGTATCCTGCTAGACAGTAGTAAGAGTCTCACCATCTGTTGGGTTATAGTTTTAGTTAGATTGTGGTGAAGATTCATTTTGTCAAGACCCATTTTTCTATGCTTTTTACTTGAGTTAAGAAGCCACTTACCATGAATACCATTGAGTAACAACTTTAAGTACATTGATATTGAAACTTAATATAAGTGATATCTTACTATCTGATATATGGTTTATCTCAACATTTTCTGCAAACTCCTAAAAGCTTTATATTTTTCAAGATCGTTATAGATTTTAAAATATCAGCACAAATGTTGAGATAGGAAAACATTAAAATGTCAAAAAGCAATATAATTTAGCTATCTTTCTCAATTAATGTATTATAAGAATAATATAGATTTCCCTGTGTTTCTTATTAATTAGTTTCAAGGTCAGCCAATCAGAAAACAGATTTTGAACTTTTTATATCCACTATGTCAACTAAAATTAAATGCATCACCTATTAATTCACACAGGGTATTTTTTTTTTATTTAGCAGGTATGCACTTATGATGAAATATGCAGTGAACATTGTAGGAATTCATAAGATGCCACTTACACTTTAAAACTATTTCCTTTTACTTCTCCAGAGTGAAGGTATTAGTATTTCTCTTTCCTTTATGTATGAATATCTTTTGTTTGATACTTATAATTTTACATTTGCAATAACTATTCATAATAGCTTCAGGTAACTGTTCTCTGAGTTTAGCAGAGCAATATTTATCAGATTATTAGGGTTCTGCAAAATTTATACCCACTGTAATGCTTCAATCATCTTTCATAAACTACTATAGATCCCAAACTAAGCTCCCACCTCTCTGAAAATTTTACTGGTTTTGACACTCTCACAACAATTCCAATTTATTATTATTATTTTTTTTTCCTCGGGATATAATGTGATCTATTTGTCTCTCAGGCAAATTCACACTCAATATTTTTTCTACATAATGAATGTTCGGACATATGGTAGTCCTCTTAAGTGACTGGTATGCTAAATTTACACTGTTTATCTGTCAATTATATATGTGTTTTTTGGGTTTTGCAACCATTTGGTTTTGCAAGTTTGTCCAAAAAAAAGAAGAAAAAAATGAATGTAAACCAACCATAGATAAGATTCTAGGGCCAAGGGATGCATAAAATATTTTCTGAAACTTTGTAAGCCATCATCAACATATGAAAAGCAGTATTTGATTTATTTGATGCTTTTTTATATTTTTCTATTCCAATTTATCTCCCCCCTTAATGATATTTCCCCTGCATTTAACCCTCTGTCTGTCCAAAATCCCAATTCAAGATGAAAAGACACTTTTGTAATATATGTAATGGGTGGCTAGTCTATACTGTTTAAAATGACCAACAAGCTTGTGGCTATTTCATAGGAAATAAATGGCATTCCTTTTACAATCAGAAATAATTTTAAGATCGTATCGTGAAAGCTTCTCAGAGAATATTTGGCCATCACTTGATAATATTATATCCAGTTTTCTGGAATATTTTCTTTTGTATGCTCTAAAAAGAAATTTAACTTCTTAAAGTATTGAGGAATAAATTTATTAATGTTGGCAAAACACTCTCCCATATCTAAGTGGTTTACAGCCACCAGGGTTCATTTCTCCCTTAAGTAATATGCCTATTATGCATCATGTAGGGCCCTGCTCCATGCCTTCATGTCTTCCTTTGGCACCTAGACTGAAGCAGTAGCCCTTGTCTGGGACATCTCCAGTCTTGTCGCAGAGGGAAAACATGTGAAGCCTGTTTTTCAAAAAACCTGTTGGTTCTTTGAACTTCCACCCAGATGTGGCTCCCCTCATTTCCTCTCACCAAATTTTCTCACCAAAGCTAAACATAATGATGCCAACTGCCAGAAAAAATAGTTTTTTGTTTTTGTTTTTTCTTTATGGTTTTTACAATGGTAAAATAATTTTCTTTTGGTTTTCTATATAAAGTGATTGGAAATTTTTTTTCATAAATCCCTATTACCAGTTTAAGCAGAAAATAATAATGTGAGTTCAAACTAAAATGATCTAGGCAGGCAAATTTTAGATCATTTAAAGATCAGTCAGTACATATCTACAGAATGAATAAGTACATAAATAAGCCAATTACATTTCTTCAAGAAATCGTATGTAAAATCAAAGAAGTTCTGTTTATCTTCAGTTGATGGTTTTGCTCTCTGTTCCTTCCCTCCCCCTTTTTCTCCTCCCTCACTCTCTCACATATACTCACGTTTTACTTATGGATACATTCTAGATAGACTTGGATTCATAACAAATATAAAAATGTTAATGAATATACAAAAATCAGTATTCCCAATATTCCCAAGAGTATAAATTAACATACCTATTATAATAAAGCCAAAGTCTTTGAGATTTATAATCAATTTCTAAGTTACATTAGTTTTCAGATATATAATATTTTGGTGGCTTCTCCAAGTTAAATGAAATCTCTGATTATGAGGTTTCTTATGCTCAGTGAATGTTGTTACTGAGTTTACATTCTGGAATGATAAATAACTAAAGTTATTTTTTCTTTAAATGATTATCAAAGGAACTCCAAAGCAATCATGCCTTATAAAGTTAAGTGTTATAGTATGAAATAAGTACATATCACTAATCATGATTCATCTAACCTAAATATTTAGAAACAATTGCATCACTCTTCTCCTTGTTTATTTCAAGTTATTTTCCGTATGTCTTCTCCTTAGGTTTCAGACCCCTCAAGCTTCCTGCTTGTGTCTCCAAATCTTCCCTCTGAAGCACCAGTACTAGGTAGCTCCCCATCAGCTAA
This sequence comes from Rhinolophus ferrumequinum, assembly GCF_004115265.2. Classification (NCBI taxonomy): domain Eukaryota; kingdom Metazoa; phylum Chordata; class Mammalia; order Chiroptera; family Rhinolophidae; genus Rhinolophus; species Rhinolophus ferrumequinum. Next base: position 55,151,494 of record NC_046290.1, on the reverse strand, counting down.
TACTGTAGTTTGTCCCCACAATTTCTAATTTCTTGTTGTTTTTGTCTTTCAGATTGCATCATAGAATACATTTTTAAGAAATAGTTCATACTCATATATTCATACTCATACTCATATATTAAACACTGATAGATTAATAACCTGCCATAAGGCATGGCATGTAGGTACAGAGTAGAAAACTTCAGCAGGATTGATTCTTTAAGATTTCACGATCAGATTGGCTGGATGGCTCAGTTGGTTAGAGTGTGAACTCTGAACAACAGGGTTGCCAGTTCATTTCCCACATGGGCCAGTGAGCTGCGCCCTCCGCAACTAGACTGAAGGACAACGACTTGGAGCTGGTAGGCCCTGGAGAAACACACTGTTCCCCAGTATTCCCCAATTAAAAAAAAAATTTCACGATCATGGACCAAAGCCTATGAGCTTAAGGCTCACCAGCAATGACAGGGATTTGTTGCAGTCCATTTTATAGATAAATGGCAAAAGTGAAATGATTAAGAGTTATTCAGTTGTTAATCACAAGCAATCATTAATGAGCATTAAATATACCATGTTCTGAAACATATGAGTAATCCCAACATGTTACATAAGATATTTTTTTCTTTTCTGAAACTGAAAATACATCAAAATAAAGACAGAATTTCACTTGCTGTCTTAAATATCTGTTTCATTGTAAAAACGTCGTTGTATGATATAGGTCTATTTTCTTTATATTATTTTATCAAGTCAGGATGAGGAATTTTGAAATAATAACTAATCGTTGAGCTCTTAGGTTCTCGTGTTATGGATAAATTAGCTACACACTTACTCTATTTATATTTACATTATTAGTATGCACAAAGAGCCAGGGGACCTGGGAAGTCAAGTCTCATTGCCTTTAGTAGACACAGTAAAAACGGATGTTTCAAAGTTTGGCATAAATGGCTAGGACACCAGTGCCTCCCTCAAGTGCTAGGCATAAAAGCACCAAAAAGGAAACAACAAAAATAACAACAACAAAAAAAATCCCTACATGATCTAGATAAATATGTTAGTGTATTATTTTGAAAAATCAAATTTAATGTAAAAGCACCTATGATATTAAAAAAATCAACATTTTAAATAGATAGGATCAGTAGAGTAGGACTCAAGTCATAGAGGAAGATTTTTAAAATTTCAAATAGCTTGTGAACCATCTTAAATTGTATGGAAAAATGTGTGAATATACATATCTGTGTATATATTCACATATTTTTTTCTTGCAATATAGTGTGTAGGTCCTATTACATATGCAGGGGAATTGTTCCTCCTGGAAAGTTTAAAATTAACATTATGTATGCTGTTACTTATCTGAGCATCAAATGTGAAAGCGAGTTAGGGCAAAAAGTATAAAAACACGAGTATAATTCTTGCTCAGGATCTAAAACTTACTAGCATTATTACTATTTAGGAGAGGAAGTATAGACAAGAAGCGTGGCATCTAAAGCCAGGCAGTATGTATTTGTAGCTTGAACTTACCACTAACTCTGTGACCTAGGGAAAGTTGTTGAATCTTCCTATACCTCAACTTTTTCTGTTGTGAAATGAACATAATTAGAATGCCAGTCTTTTTAGGGTTGTGAGGATTAAATAAGTGAATATATGTAAAGCTCTTGGAAGTGCCTGACATGCTATGTGCACTATTTGATTGTGTTAGTTACTATTATTGCTATTGTTACTATTTGAGGAAAGAAGTATACCATGCACATTAATGATTTTCAGAAAATCCTGTAAAAAATTACTCAGCCCATTTTTTGAAGAACAAAATATTTTAAATCCTCATAATGTCTTTAACATTACTGTTCTCATTACTCTGGTGTCAGCAGATCCAATAATTAACATCGTTTGAAGTACAGGACTGTAATGAAACTATATCCCTTTTAAGCTATTTCATAGCTTAGTTTACATTAATTCAGTCTGACCTTCACCCTAATTACTTCAAGTTATAAGGCTGCATTATTTAAGAGTTACACAGTGTATGTATACAGTACACCTCCATATTGTTTTAACAGGAACACAATATATGATTGAAAAAGTTCATTTTTTTACTAGTTCAGATAAGTACAGGCATAAATATATAATTGTCTCTGTTGTGCAATCACTGGCCTAGCAGTTGAAATAATCATACATTGATAACATTTCTTGCCACATGGTTAAGAGTAAGTTACCTTACAAGGGATGACTCGCTGCTATAACTGATTAATTTTAATATATTAACTGAAATAAATTAATGCTAATCTTTGAAATGTGAAACCACTCTCTAGTCTCTGTGATCTGTAGTTGTCCTGTTTTAAATCCATTAAACAAAAGTATATGACACTGAGCTTAATTAATCACAGCTATCCAGTAGCAGAAAATTGGGCATATAAACAGAATATTGATCTTCAAGATGGCTGTTGACTTATAACCATAATAGAATTAGCCACAAGTATGTTTTGCCAACAACAGTAGGATAATTTTCACTAATAAACCCAGGGCTTGTAGTTAATTAAATCTGTTACAGAAGAGTGTTTCACCAAAATGTTACCAAGCACTTAAAACCTGTTTAAAAGAGCAAATCATAATCTCCTTTGTTCACCTGTATGTGTGAAAAAAATAAGTGGATAAAGGCACTAGCAACCGATAAGAGCATTCTTTCAATGACTGCTGTCTTATATTACTTTCCATCTCACTATAGCCACGCTTACATAAATAATTTATTATAAAGCACCAGTGATCTTTGATGGACACATTTTTGTTATTTCATATAATTTATTCTCTAAGCCGGATGCAAAATTATGTTAACTTTTCCTTTTCTCTGATCCTTCATTTTCACACAAGTCTACTAATGAAATGTGATTTCTCTTATTCAGATATTTTCTTGTAATAAATAGCTACTTGCAATTGACAAAGATCTTAGAAAAACATATTTAATTGCTTAATTTAGTTAATCTGTAGAATATGCACATATATTGCTTGCTTTATGGTTTTTCACACTAAACCACAGTTGCTACAGTTCATTGATATCAATTCTGCCTTTACTAATCACTTTATAATAACTTTTTAAAAACTAAATATTGAAAAAGATCTATTTAGTAATATATCAGCTCACTTTTAAAAGGAATTCTCCCATTAGCACTGGACCACATGAATTGGTTAGCATTTCCTTTGTATTTTTTTTTTCAGTATTAGCTTTGTATTTCCTGACCACATTCCAAAATAATGCACTTTTAAAGTTTTGAAAATAATAATCAATGACTTGTTGATTCACCTTTGTAGCTCATCAGTTCCCACAGCGGGATGTCTCTCTCTAAAGCTTTCAATTTAGGAGTCACAAGTACCAGTATGGTTTAACTATGTGCCCAGCTCCTCCTGGAATATGTAATATATATTATTGTGCTGATTATATTGCACATCTCTAAAAGAGGCTATTCCAAATTTTGTGTATTGAATGGCACTGAGCTGTTCGTGCACAATGAACTCTAGTCACTTATTTTTTTAATTCCTATTTTTTTTTAGCTCTGTAATTTAAAATATAGTCATTCGTCATTAGCTGTAGACTATGTTTTTGTGAATTCACCACTCCTTAATATTTTTATTGTGTATATTTAAGGTGTACAAGTGTGACTATTTTGTGTCTTATATGAATTTCTTTGGTTTTATTCTGATTGGGATTCACTCATCCTCTTGAATTTGTAATTTTAGTTTCTCTGCCAAATTGAGAAACTTTTCTATCATTATTTCCACGAATTTTTTTTTTTTTTGAACCATGCCCTTTTTCCCCTCCTTGTAAGAGAAGGAAATCCAATGACAGGATTGACAGATCTTTTGTTGTAGTGCCACATATCCCAGAGGGTCCTATTTATTTATTTATTTATTTATTTATTTATTTATTTATTTATTTTCATTTTGTTTTCTCCTTGTTGTTCACATTGGGTACTTTATATTGTTCAGTTTTCATGTTCACTGATTCTATCCATGTTCTCTCTATTCTGCTGTTGAATACACTCACTGATATTCCTATAGTGTTATTTACTTGTAAATTTCTGTTTGATTCTTCTTTCCAACTTCTGATTCTTTGCTGAGACTGTTTCTTCACTGAGAATTTCTATTTAAAAAAATTCCAGTGTGTTCATAATTTTTTTGTTGAAGCATTTTTAGATTTTTCACCTTAAAATTGTCAGGTAATTCTCACATTTCTGCCTGTTTGATGCTGGCATCTTTTGATTATCTTTTCTCACCCAGTTTGAGATTTCCATGATCCTTGGTACAATGAGTACGTTTTAATTGAAATTTGAACATAAGACTCAGCATCTTATTTAAGTCTTGTACTTTTGCCAACACACACCAAGAGTAAAGGAAAATGTAACATATATCTATCTATCAATCCATCCACCAATCTATGGCAAAACACTTCTTCATGTATCAGTGAATTATGAATATTGCAGTATGTGATTAAATGTTTTTCTATTACTTTTCTTAAAGACTACATGTTATGTTATTAAATGAATGTTTCAAAAATCATTTATCTAAATACTACTGTTTAAAAGTTTAGGTACTTACATTTCTAGTTACTATAAGCGGTGTTTCAATAAGCATCTCTGGTTCTGATTCTAGTTAAGATGGTGTAATTACATTCCACCTTCACTCTCACATAGATTCCCAGACAAAATATAGATCATCCAGTTCAATTTTAATTATAGATTAACAACAACATTTTTTAGTAAAAATAGGTCCCTTACAGTATTTTGAACATACTTACAATGACTAAATATTTGTTGTTTCTTTGAAATTAAAATTTAACTTGGAACCCTGTAGTTTTATTTTTTAAATATAGCAATCCTAAGTACCAAAACCAAAACAGGACACATAGAGCAACTCCCTGAAGACACTGAGAAGTAAATGATAACAGGTAGATTGGGGAAAGAAATCAAAAATCTCTGTATTTTCTGTATTTTCTCTCTCTTATCTCCCATCCCATTCTCAAAAGAAACCTCTGGAAACTTCCTCACAGAAATGAACTCCCTGGTGTGTTTCTTCCAAATTGTTATGAGCCTCTTAAATTTAACTGACTTCTGGGTATGCCATTCTCTGCATAATGACTCTGACCACTATTTAATCAACATTCCCTTTACTATTTCTAAGAATTATAGTAGAAGCAGCAGATGACAGCCTCAGTTCCTGTGCCTCCCACTCAAAATACCTTTCAACACTTCCAGATGTCTTTCTTGTCCCCATTCTCATAATTGTCACTCCATCATTCCTCAGGGTGAGCAAATGTCACATAGCTTCTGGGGTAGATACCATGTTTCCCCGAAAATTTTAATATATACAGGTCTTATATTATAAGGGTCTTATAATATATTATATTATACTATACTATACTATACTATATTATATTATATTATATTATATTATATTATATTATATTTTATTATATTATATTATGACCCGGTCTTACATTATAGTAAAATAAGACCTGGTCTTATATTAATTTTTGCTCCAAAAGACGCATTAGAGCTGATGTCCGGCTTGGTCTTATTTTTGGGGAAACAGGGTAAGTAGGATAGATTGGTCTGATTGCTCTCAGAAAGTCCCTCAAAAAAAAAAAAAAAAGAAAACCCTAAATTTTCATTAAAACCCACTGCCACACTGCAGGACTAGTACCAGCACATGCATGAACCTGAGAATGAAAACCTTCTGAATCGTGTAGTCCAGTCACCCCACTTACTTCACCACAGTCCCAGCCCTCCTGGAGCACTAAAGCTTATGAACCAGTAAGGAGGCCCATATAGACTGACTTAAGACCTATGACTCTTAATGATATGGTTCCCAACATTTGTAAAACAAGCAAATGTTAAGCACAGGTTATTTCTAGGGCAGTGTGTCATTATGTGTTCCTTTAAGGTTTCACTCTATGTGGAACCAGGCATTAATTTTCTTCCCTCTCCAAAGCACACACACCTTAGGGGTTTTCATAAAAGACCTTTGAATTCTTAAGGGAGCACTAACAGAGGACTCTGGAGATTTCTCCAATGGTACTACTCTTGGGTATTTAAGGAAGTTCTGAGAAGGATAAATGATTCATACTCTGTGACTCTGGGAGCCATGATTGAGGTCAAAACTGAAGATTGGTTTTATCCTATTTCTTGGATCCTCTGGATCATAGCTTTAATTAAATATTGTATAAAACTAATTAACTGGTTTGGTCCTCAACCCTGTAGTTTACATTAATCAAAGTGACTAACAGAAGGATATACTCATGAGAAAACTTGACACAAGCCAAAACATAACTGAAACAAGGGGTGGTTATTGTTGAGAAATAATTGTCCAAGGGGTGGTTTTACATCTTGTGAGCAGAGAAATTGTTTCAGAATATCTTTTCAAAGATAAAATATAGTGAACAGCCTTTGAAGATATACATAGTGTATTTATCCAGAGCAGAAGAGAGGCTTACTTATTCTAGTATGATAAAATAATGTCTCCATCTGGGGCAGTAGGCTTGTGGCATATTATAAAAATGTGGGTTCCCAATTTCTTTTTTTTTTTTTAGCTGTTATGTAGCATCCATTTAGGCTCCCATTGTACCCTCCAAGGGATTTGAGGGACAAGAGGAATGTATGTGAATATAAAGTTCATGCTGCTTGCTGTGCCATGGGGTGAATACTCCGATAATTCACAGTCCTTAACATTATGAAGAGTTGAGAATATATATTACAATCCCTAAAGCAACCAATAAAAAGACAAAAACTGTTCACCTAGGTATAATTACTACAAACTCAATAGATAAAATAAAATAGGATAATAAAATAAATAATCAAAATGAAGGCTGGAAAGAGGAAACAGCAAAACAAAACAAAACAAAAGACAAAGAGAGAGCAAGCAGAAAATAAGTAACGAGTGGGTAGATCTAAATCCAAATGTAAATAATTAAATTAAATGTAAATAGTCTACACAAACCCATTAAAAGATGAGGAATGTTGATTTGATAAATAAAAGAGACTCAACTATGACATCAATGAGGTACAACACCATACCTCTTAAAGAGCCAACACACACACACACACACACTCACACACACACACACACACACACGGAGAGTAAAGAGGTGAGGAGAGGGAGACAGGGAGGGAGAAGGGGAGAGAATAGCATTGCTAACTGATAGGTGTGGAGCATAGGCAGCATACAAATGGTACAAAGTAAAACTTCGGCAATTTCTTATAAAGTCATGCGTATACTTGCCATACAATTTAGCAATTCTACTCCTAGTTTTTTATCTTAGAAAAGTGAACATTTATGCTCACATGAATACTTGACTGCAAATGTTTGTATAATTTTATTCGTAATTGCAAAAAGTCAATATATCCTTAATAAGACATATACTCTTACATATCCATATGGTGACATGATACACATTAATAAAACGGAATGAACTATAGGTAAACACAACATGGATGAATCTCAAAAGCGTGGTATTCTACGAAAGAAGCAAGTCTCAAACAATTACATATTGTATTAATGCATTGATATGACACCTGGAAAGGACAAAAACCATAAAGAAAAAGAACAGATCAGTGATTTCCAAGTGTAAGTGGTAAGGAGAGGGTTTGAGTACCATGGGGCCACATTAGGGTTTACACAGGGATAATGGAATCATTCTGTATCTTGTTAGTGATGTCTGCTATACAAATTTATAGAAATGTGTATAATTTCTATACATCAAAGAAAAAGGTTATATTTACTATACATTGATTTAACTTTTTTTTAAAGAATAGAGAAAAAGCTTACACAGCAGAAAGTTTAAAAATAAACCTCATCTCTTAAGTGTGTTATTTTTTACTTATTTCCTTAGAACAAACCTCTATACGTGGATTTACTATATAAAAAATGACTGTTCAATGCTTTTATTGCCTATTCCTTCATTTCTTCCTTTCTTCTTCCTTCCTTCAGTGCTTTTTTTATTCTTTCTTATTTTCTTTGAGTTCCAACTAACACTTATAAGGCACCATCTTTATACCAATATCCCTCATGGTCCTGGGAAAGATTTAAAAAGTAGAAAGCAAATGCTTAGATGAATTAAAATGGTATTGGAAAGGCAAGATAAATATTAATACCAATATTAATAAATTAATAGTATAAGTAACTATAAATTTAAAGTCAATAAAATAAGATGATGTGGTAAAAATTGTAATCAAATAATGAAATGTTGCTTCTTCTCTTCTTTAAAAAGTAAAATCAGTGCTTCAGTTAAAGATTTATTAAGTATCTACTATTTGTCAGAAAATATTCAAAGTACCAGGTTGTGTACCAAGTCAATCAGGCAAGTCCTTGCTGTTTTGGCCAATAGATTTTCATGAGGGAGAAGACAGAAAATGAATAAAAAATATAAGTAATATTAAATGATGATCTGTGTGAAGAAAAGAATCTAAAATAATATCATAAGGAGTTATTGGGAAAGTATAATATAAATACGGCCTATTTGTCAAGAAAGAAACAACATACAGGGATTAAAAGAAACATTTCTATGCAGAGAGATAGAAAGTGCTAGTTCTAAATATGAAGAATTCAAAATATTTGCCAACAGAAAATATAATAAAATCATTAAATGGGAAAGTTGCTTCAAGGAATTTGCTTTAAAAAATAAATCAGCAGTTCATTAATAAGATAAAATAACATGTTAAATACATGTCAATGAGTAAGATTTGGCCGTTTCTTTATTTCCAATTACAAAGTCCGTAATCCTGCAAGAAAGGGAAGAAGGATTTGTTTGGATATTGATGGTTTGTTTTGATAACTGAGTAGCAGTCCCTGCATTTTCTGTTTATCCATGGCTAAGGAAGAATTAGAAATTCTCCAGGGCTTCTGTGTCTTCTTTGGCCCTTTCTAAGATAAACTTGATCACTTTTTATGTAGTGATAGTTGTAACTTTTTATTTTCTTATCTGCAGAAAGTCTTTACTTTTTATCTTTCCAACTATTTAAAAATGTGTATTTGAGATCTTAGGAAAAACAAATATCTATGGCTCAATTTGCACAGACCTATAAAACTATTTTTAATGACTTGGCACTACGGAAATTAAATGAATGAGCATTTTAAAAAGCTGCACTGTGTGATATTTTCTTTAATAGAATTTCATTTTACGACTAATGATCTGAGTTTTATCATTTATATTGATCCTAACAGGTGTCGGTAACAAAATTAAGGCAAGACTATACGCACTATATTGAGCCTAACTTGGTTCATTTTTCTGGTTTTCATTTTTTTCAAGCCTTTTCCATTTTTATGCTTCATCTGTTCTTTTTTCACTTAGACTTGGAAGCATCTGGAAAACTGCCTTGCAGACAGCAACTGGATTTTAATTTACAGGAAAACAGGAGGCGAGAAGGAAGAGACAATAGTAGGGCTCTTAGCTAAGTCCTAAAACTTTTATCAGTGTATTAAGGCAGATTTTCCTAGTATGCTGAAAAGCATGAAGAATCTGAACTATTTTCAATTATGTTTTAGTGATACTGAACTAGTTAGAAATAAACACCATGCAAACAGAAAGACGTCCTATAAAGGAAATTATAAAGAATTACATAGCCACAATCATATAATCATGGGTATAGTACCCATTCTCCAAACCACATTTTCATATGAAGAAACTCAGAGTTCATGCAGTTTTAAATGTACTTAATAAAGAGAAAAAAGATATAAAGATTAAGTTGATGAGAAAATGTTACCCTGAATATCTTTTTTTCCCATCTACCGAGTTTTGCATATCTAAATGTATAGCTTTGGACTTGCATAAAATTATTCCATTTCAGTTACTTAAGAAAGTCAAATAAATAAAACAGCCAACAAGCAAACCATTCTTTTAAACAAGTTAATATTAACCCTACTAAATACCATCAGGTTATTTTTTTTTTAAGTTAGAAGCTTTATTAGCCAGTAATCACAAACCATTAATAAGTAAATTTTTAGTACTGTAAAAATCCTAACATATTTTAGAATATATTTAAATATTTTTAAATAAAATTGTGTTATATAATTTTAGGAAAAAAATAGAATTACTTAAAATAACATATTTTAGTAGATATTCTCAATACGTTTGCTTATTCCTTTCTTTGTCATGTTTTTCCATTTAAAAATGTTCCATTTAAATAACATATTCATGGTTTACTTAATAATTGCCTGAGATTATCCCAACCTACTACAGTGCTAACTTTGAAAAGTTTAGTAATTTTTGTTTTTAAAATCTTTAAAGTATCCAATACTAAATCTCTAGCATGCCTTCTAAGCAATCTAATAAACTATACTATAGAAAAATGACTTATACAAGTATCATTAGTGAACAATTATTTTCTGAAGGGCATATCAATGAGAAATATCCAAGTATTTGCATGAAACATTTTAAAAAGAATATGAAATGAGATAATGCAATGACTGAAAATCTTCTTTACAATTTTTTATAACTTCCCTTTCATGTGGAATGTTTAAAATTTTTGGATGAAAGTTCATAAACTACATTAATCACACCTTATTATAATGCTATATTGCTTCACTTTTTAACAATATAGTCAATGTTTTGAAGCTGCTTTTAATTTCCACGTCTCTTTACTAACTGAAATGCTAATCAATTTGGAAATAAAATTTGTCTCATCTTTATTAAAAACTATTATTTAAAAGAAGTATTTTCATATTTCAAATAAAACAAAGTAATTCTTGTTACTTACTTTGGAAATCCAAATTTTCAGCAGAAGCTCTAGGACCCATAAATATAGAATTAGCAAAATAGACAAGATTCGTACTGTCATGGAACTTGTGGTCTAGCTGTTAAGATTATGTTAAACAAGGCATAATTCCAAAAGTATCACAAAGTGATAAAGTTTATTTTGGGGGAAAAATGGGGAGTTCTTTGGGGGCAATGTAGTAGAAAAATATAATTTAGATTGAGAAGGTGTATCTTAAGACGTTTTTGAAAAACTGACATTTATGGTTCAATATGGACATTTAGTACAATGTATTCATCAAAGCTGAAGCAAGAGGCAGGAGGGGGAGAATATTCAGGCAAAGAATACAACATCTAGAAGGTCCAGTCATGAAAGTGCTTGAGGCATTGGAAGCCAGAAAACAGACCAGTGTCTAGAGTACTGAGAAGGAGAAAGTTGAACAGGATGAAGCCATACATAAAGACAGGCAGGGGCCAAAACCACATTCATAGACCACGTTAAGGTTAGTTAAGACTTGGTGATGGTTTCTTTACATTTTAGCACTGGAATGGGAAGTACTAAGATTTAAACTAGCATATCGGCTTGAATAGAAACTTAGAGGAATGGAGGTATCATTCATGAGAGAAGAACACGAGTTTAATTTTGAACATATTATATTTGAGATGTTTCTAAGAAGGAGGTGTTAAGGAGCATGATGAATGGGTTTGGAACTCATATGACTCTGAATGAGACATATTTATCACCTATAAATATTTGAAGCCTTGGAAATGAGTGAGAAGGCCTAGGGCAAGAGTGGGTAACTAGAATTGAGAACTGGAATTTTAATAATTAGAGGTACATTTGAGATTTTAAAAAAAAGTCAAAGGAAATTGAAAAGGACCATAAGAATAATGAAAGAAACTCTGCAAGGGTATGATATAACGAAGCTCAAAGGAAATAAATGTTTCTTGAACTTTTTTGTCTATTTGTTTTTCAGCAGGTATAGCAATCATTTAATTTTACCATCCACAGTGCTTTACATCTCAGCCCAGATGCTGATTTTCTATCTATTAGGAATTGCACACATTAGAGGACTCTAGAGGCCTGGCAGGAGGATCTGGGCCTTAGAGGCAGACAACAGGAGCCTTGCCAAACAGGGCAGGCCCCCCAACTCCTTGCCCGCTTCTCAGACTATTGCACCCACTCTTAACAGCTGCCTCACAAAAGCAGTTACTAAATCTCAGCAATTGAACAACAAAATACTCAGCCAGTATGTCATGGGGAATTGAAGCAGGCAGAATTTCCCTGGAGTTTCCTTGGATTACCAGAATTTCCTCAGTGGATTCATTTTTTTTTTCTTTTTCCATCATTAGATCAAAAGCTGCATCAGAAAGTTAGGCAGGTTCTTACTCCAATATGTTCACTTCCTGTAACTCCCTTACCTCCACCCTTGTATAAGCATCATCATTTTATGAGACAATCAATCACAATCGACTCTGAGCTGGTGCCCACCCTCACCCACTTCTACTCCATTCCTCTCTAGTCCATTCTTCACACAGGGGCCAGAGTTATCTTTATAAGATATCGTTCAGAATATTTAACTTCCCTACTAACCACCTATCAGTGGCTTCTGTTCACACTACTCCCTTTGGCCTATGAGTCTCAGCATAACAGACTCTTGACTATCTCTCCAAGCACATCACCTACCATGTCCCATCTTTCTCCCTGTGCAACATCGTACTCACCTTCTGTCAGTCCTAGAACATACCACGCTCTTTCCCTCCTCGGAGCCTTTGAGCATATTATTCCCTGAAATAGATTTCCCACCACTCTTTGACTGGTAGGTTCTTTCTTATCTTTGGTTCCCTTTGAAATGTCAGCTTCTATGAGAGGCCTTTACAGATAACCCATTGATTTCTATAATAGTACCATATGTGTGTGTACACACACACACATATATCTTTCATTTAATGGTTTTACCTGTTATTACCCATCTTACTTACTAAATTGTTTTTTTTTTTTTTTTTTTTTTTTTACTTACTAAATTGTTAAGTTCTCTATGGATCAGGAGTCAATCTATCCTTTCCATAATATACCCTCTGCAGATAGAATAATCATAGGAAAGAGTAGATGTTTAGTTATTTGTCCAATGAATAAATAAGTAAATACAAGAAATAAAATAAGATTTCACTATTTTATATGATTCATTGGCATATATGATTCACAGTTATGAATTTAGCACACCCAATAATTAAAATTATGCCATTAACAATGTTATGATTTGTCATTAAACCTACAAAAAATCATAGACAGCTTTTTAAAAAGCACAGTGATTTTCCTCCATTGTTAGGCAGTTTTTACTTGCATAAAACATGTTTTATGAATACTTGTTCATTAGAAATGATCAACATATTTAGGATACTTTGTCTTTTTATGATATATTATTTCCTCCTGGCTAGTCAAGCTTGCTAAAATATTCAAAAAAGAGTCTATTAAGAAAAATATTTAATTTGGGTTTTGAGTTATTTAATAAACATTTTAAAATGTGCTATGAACAATTTATATTCTAATCCAAGCTCCAATATTAACTATCAGTATACACTTTCCCAGCTATGTAGAATCTGAATACAATGGTTGACTTTGCACATTGTAAGTATTATGGAATTTGTTTGGAATTGTTTATATATGCTTATACAAAGGTGGATTTGAAATTTTTAAGCAGATAGTTGGTGCAACCCAAAAATTTGAGCTCAAGGTTTCTTCATTTATTAGATGTGAAACATTGCAAAGTTATTTAACATAATGTAGCTTAGTTTCCACTTGTATAAAATGGATCTAATAGTAATAGTTGCCTAACAAGGTTGTCATGATGGCTAAATAAAATACTACATGTAAGTAAATACTTAGCCTCGGGCAGAGGATTTTGCACACGCTTGTGAGTATTATTGTTGTTGTTATCATTATTCACAGGCAAATCAAGTAAAGTTGCAATGAAAATATTGCAGAAACAATATCTAATGGCAAATAAATGCTTTTTTTGTACTCAATATTAGATCAATGTTAATAACTGAGTTTAAAACAAAAAATACAAAGAAAAGTAAAAGGTAGCACTAGCTTATACTATTTAACATTTATGTATTAAAAGCTCTAGAAAGTGGGAAGACTTTGCAAAAGAGAAACATTTTTTACATGTTAAATATTATGTAGATTGATGTGATAATAGTATTACTTCTAACAGTTTCATTAAAGTTATCATATCTAAAAAGCTCATTTTTATTCTACCGTCATAACCTCTGATTTAACAAGTACGTCCTTGATTAATGTATCCTTGCCATTTGATTAAGAATTTCTACATTTTCTTCAACTACTGCATCACGAATGGCTAGATTTATTTCAAGCAAAAAAATAAATGTTTGATTATTGTCTTTCAAAAGTGTGGTTTTTAACTCTAAAGTATTTACAAAATACTCTATTTTTGTTTATCTGAAACATATCATTTTTTAAAATGTTTCTCATACTTCCAGGAACACCCTATATAAAAAAGCTATTGTCTAAAAATTGTGCAATCTTAAATTCTACTAATAATTCCGTTGATATATTTATGCACATAAATATATGTACAGACATATATACATTGTATCAGTGATTTAGCTCATTTTTCTTTATTGTAAAAATGGATTTTTCAGTAACATTTCTTGAGTTTTGAAATACTCACAGCATTTATCTAGAATAAAATGTCTTAGAACAGAGTTAACTAACTATAATTTTAAAATGTTTAAATAATATATGGAGCATAGCTATATGATGTGACTGCCAAATACTACAAAAGAAATGTCTTCATATAGTCATTCGGGCATATGAAATATGCATTTACAACTTTTTAAATATTTATTTTGAATATAATATATGTCTTCTAGCATTCTGCTGTCATTTTATAAAGCATTGAATTAAAAGAGTAAAACTAAGTTTTTACGGAGAGTTCACTTGAAATTCTTGGATAAAGAAAGTGATGGCCCAATTTTTAAAATAATATTTAAATTTTATCCTAATTATGTTAATTGTGCTCAGGTATAATATACAACTTTCTATTGTAAAAGATAAATTGTGATTCTAGTTATTGGCATTGCTTTCTCAGGAGTTTTGAATATGTCTTTAAGATTACAACAGTAATCACAGTAGGAACAGTTATTACCCATTATAGAAAAGAAATAAAATCAATTTCTGAGCAATTGTAAGCACTTTCTATTAAAAAAGATTGCCAGTTACATCAAATGTAGGTCACATCACACATAGCTATACTCAGCAATCTTTTTATTAAGCTACTCTATGAAATTTGGTACTGTGTGAGGAACAGTGGTAAAGAGGAAGCTATTTAGTAATAAAAGTTTTAAACTATTAGTGTAAATTTGTTAGAAAAATTTTAATTTAAATATACAGGTATTCGGTTGTACAACTCATTGACTGAGAAAAATATTTGCACAGCACATATCTGATAAAGGACTGTTGTCTGAAATATATAAAGACCTCTTAAAACTTAACAATAAGAAAACAAACAAACTGATTATAAATGAGCAAAAGAACTGGACACTTCATCAAAGAAGATGTACAGATGGCTACTTAGTACATGAAAAGATATACAACATCATATGTCATTAGGAAATTACAAATTAACAGAACAATGAGATACCACTACATAGCTATTAGAATGTCTAAAATCCAAAGTACTGACAACAGCTAATGCTGAGAAGGATGTGGAGCAACAGGAACTCTCCTTCAGAGTTGGTGGGAATGAACAATGGTACAGCCAAGTTGGGAGACAGTTTGGTCATTTCTTATAACACTAAACATACTCCAGCAATGATGCAGTGTGGTGTTTACATAAATGAGTAGATAATTCATGTCCACACAAAAGCCTGTACACAGTTATTTATAGCAACTTCATTCATAATTTTAAAAAATAATGGAAGTAGCGAAGATGTCCTTCAGTTAGTGCGTGGGAAACTGAATTGTAGTCCACACAGACAATCAAATATTCAGAACTAAAATATTATTCAGAAAGATCAAACCATGAAAAGATGTGGAAGAAACGTAAATGCATTGTGTTAAGTAAAAGAAGCTAGTCTGAAAAGGCTACATACTGTATGATTCTCAATGTATGACACTCTGGAAAAGGCAAAGCTATGAAGACAGTATGGAGGTCAGTGGTTGGTCAGGGGTTAGGAGAGAGGGAGAGATGTACAACCAGGAAGAGCACAGAGGCTTTTCAGGGCAGTGAAACTACCGTGTATGACACTGTCATCGTGGATACATGTCATTATACATTTGTCAAGAACCACAGTATGTACAACACCAAGAGAATACCAAGAGTGAACCCTAATGTAAACAACAAACTTTGGGTGACAACCATGTGTCAGTGTAGGTTTGCTGATTGTAAAAATAATGTACCGCTGTGGTCTGGATATCCTTAGTTAGGGAGACTGTGTGGGGACAGAGTAGATAGGCACTGTTCAAATTTGCTGTTAGCCTAAAATTTATCTTTAAAAAAAGTCTATTAAAGATATCTGGGAGACAATTTTTTGTTATTTTCAAAACTTTGTAAAAATGTACTTAAAATTACCTGTGTAATTAAAAAATGTCGATGCACCCAAGTTATAACTTTGCATCTTTGTTTCCTTTGAGGGACCCTCCCAAACCTCCAATATCGCAACCTCCCTGCTTATAGCCTCTGTCTCTCCTTCTCTCCCTCCGTCCTTCCCCTTCTTTCTTTCTTTTTTTCTTCTTCTCTCTCTACCTCTTAACTTTCTGGCCTACAACTTCTTCATCTTGTCAACAATAGACGCATATTCAGATTATGTGAACTATTAAGGGTATATGATACTAATTTCTTGAGGAATTAGGTCAGCAGAGCACAATGTTTCAGTAGTCACCAAACCAGGCCTCAGACAGGATTGGATTTTAGTTTAGGAAACCACAGCAGATAAAACCAGGGGTCTGGCTTTATCGCCAGTCTGGTGATGGAGATTCAGCTTCTATCTGTCTCTGTCTGCTCCTACAGCCAATATAACTGGCTACTTCTCTGTTTTTGCTTCACATTTAAACTAGCTGAAATAAAGTCCATTTGAGTCTATTAATCTAGTGAAAAGTTAAGCATGCCATTGGGCAGATACACCAGTCATGAGCTTCTGCACCAGCCCATCTATAAATGTGTAAAAGCTCTGCCAAATGGTAAATTTGCTTGGCCTACTAATGAATTATACAAGTAATCTTCCTCTAACAGCTTTGATAAGCATGCAGCCTAGATTTAGACTTCATGAAATTCATGTATACCAGCTTGCTGTTCCTTTTCAACTATCTGCTAAAGGCTTTGATATGTCTATCTGAGCTGTTTTCTAGTTTTAAGCTATCAGAGGAGACAGTTTAATATAAGAGGCACTTTAGGAAGATGTGGTAGTGATGTCCAAAAGCTATATATAGAGAGAGAGCTACAACACTCTTTCGTTATTTAGAATTATATATGAAAATTAGAAATAGAACATATTATTATGATTTAAAATTGCAGCTTGTCATACATGTTTCCTTTTACGCTATCCTTATTAGGCAATTACAAATCACTTTGAATTAACACACTGATTTGCAATCACTTCATTGATTGACATTTATGTGTGTTTGCTAATGTGTATGCAGTATACGTATACGTGGTGTGGGTATATAAAATAACACTAAAGACTAAATATTGAATTTGATTACATACATTGCAAAACCCTGGAAAGCAATAATGACTTCTTTATGTCATGTACTACACCATAGCACACATTTAGTGCTCAGCAAATTAAAAAATAATAATAAATTATATACTAATAATGTTCACAGAGGGGAGACTGGGAACAGGAGAATTGAGCTCAATAATAATAATTGATGTAATCTGGTCTCTGGATGAACATGTAATTTGCCATCTCTTTAGCCCCCAGGCACCTCTTAAAATTACTCAGATAATATCTCTCACAGAACTCCAAGGATATGTAAATGTGAGGATTTATAGTCTAAGTTTGATGTAAGTTGTAAGTAATGGGTCAGTGCACATCTGGGAGAAAAGCATAAAAGAACAGTCAGGTTGAAGTGTTTTATTTTTCACTTAATATCATTTATTTCCACATTTATTAAATCTGTACTGGGTGGCTATCTCACACTGAGGCTAGAGTTCCAGGGCGTCAAAGGAGCATCTGTGCCAGAAAAGGGACATTCTGTGCGTCTACTTTGGGGAGAGTGACAAAGAGATGAAAAAGCTCAAAACCTGCCAGGTTGTGCAGACCTGCTCTGTATATTTGTGTAACATCCCTGGACTGTTCCCACTACTCAGTGTCCCTTTCACCCAAGCTCAATGTAATTTTAGATATTTACACGCTATATATACACATACCTGATACCATCTGAGTTCATATCAGGGTTCTCAATGCAAGATGTTTAAGTACCAATCTAAACAGTTTTGGCCAGATTGGGGCGGGGAAGATAAAAAAAGGAAGTGGTCTTATAATAGAGATTTAAAAATAAATGTGGAAAAATAACAAGATAGCCATTGATTTAATTTATGTTGGGTTGAGGCTGGTAAGAGTAGCTGCTGAGGATTTACAGTTTCCCTGGGTAATCATAGGGACCTAGGAACCAGAAGAGAGGAAGGGCATATCTACCAGCAGCCTTGAATAAAGACAGTATGTGTGCATGCTGTGTAAACTACAAATGAGTCAGGGGGATTAGAATACTGCATATATCTAGAGGAAAAATTGCAAATGAGTCTGGAAAAAGTAGCTTTAATTCAAACTAATAAAGTCCTAAATGACAGGCTCAAGAGTTTATAATATAACAGAGCATCACTGATAGAATTAAGTAAAAGCCTATGACAATCATATACGAATATTACAAATGTCTTCTGACAAAGTATAAAAGACAAATGGAAGCAGAAGAGGCAGAGATGAAGGATGTATGAGATGAGGAGGCCCGAGTATGCCCTGGAAGTGAGGATGGAGGCAAAGGGTTAGAATAGACAGGACTTGAATGGGTTGGGTTGGAGGATGAGGGACATGGAAGAGCCAGAGATAAATTCCGGTGTGTAGCTGTTCACTAAAATAGACAACATAGATTTAGGAATGGGGAAAGGGACATAGGAATTTTATTTATTAGATTTTTCCAGATTATACTACAATACACTCAGATAACCTCACACAATAGGGGGCCTTGGAGGATTAAAGAACAGAAACCACGTAATCAGAAACCGTAGAGAAAAGTGGACTGGTGATCTGGTCATAAAGCAGATAAATGGTGTATCTGATTCACTACACTAATGCTCCTTCCTGACGGACTTTGGCTTATCTGTGTTACTCCTTTCATTCCTCCTGTGGCTCTCATTTTCTTTTTTGCATATATTCTTACATGACATCTATTACCATTGTACTTTAAGAATAAAGAACAAAGAAAGTATAATTTGGGAATTGTAGCAATCAACTAAGATAATGCAATCAAAGGAGAGTCCAAGTCAAGAGGACTTTCAATAGAGAGTGTCAGGTACCTGTGTCTCTTTTATCTCCCTCAGTGTGGGAGATTCAGCCTCCTTTGACTTTGTGTAGCAGATATAACAGCTCGAGCTGATGAATACATAGTGACTTATTTATTTAACAAATAAAGAAACATAGATCTGCTCTGAATTTGCTAAAATAATTTGGCAATGTATTATGTACATTGCAAATGTAGAAATGTAGGCTAAAACTTACTTCAATTAAACACAACACTTCAAAATGTGGTAGGCAAAATAATGGCCCCACCTTCGTTTACGTCCTAATTCTCACAACCTATGAATATGTTCTGTTGCATGGCAAAGGGAATTAAAGTTGCAGAAGTGATTAATTTTGCCAAGCAGCAGACCTTGAGAGGAGGTGATTATCCTGGGCTATCTAGGTAGTCCTGAGGAAATCTCAAGGTTCTTAGAAGCACAGGAGGGAAACTGGAGGGTCAGTATCAGACCGATGAAGTGTGAGAAAGACTCAATCAACCATTGCTGGCTTTTAAGATGGAAGAGGGCCACAAGTCAAGGAATGCAGACAACTTTTAGGAGCTAAAAAGGAAAACAAAAATCCCACACAAACAGATTCTAGCTGAGAACCTCCATAAAGGAATACAGCCTTACCAAGCCCTTGATTTTAGCGCAGTGAGACCCATTTTGAACTTCTGACCTCCAGAACTAAGACAATAAATATGTGTCTTTTTAAACCACTAAGTTTGTGATAATTTGCTATTGCAGCATTAGGAAACAACTACATAAAAAAATTACATGTGTTTTATTTTCTTCCATTTTTTTCTATTTGTTTTATTTTGTTTCATCCATTAATTGGATGAATGAAATAGGGTAAATCACCAATTGATTTCAATATGTTGTTTAAGGGTATGAAGCTGTTTAATAAAACTTCTATATCACAAATGGCAAGCTGTTTCTGTAAGTTAAATTTTTGAATGGAAAGGCCTTCCACTTTACTTGCAGTCATCTCACATACCCTCCTAAATATGGACAGGAGGTATCATTCAATATCTAAATTCTAGGTAGAATTTTAAAGCAGGTATTATTTAACTTTTTATCCCCTGGGACCAACATAGTTTGTTGTGCTCCAAAAATGGCCATCTGTGTATAAAAATATATATGTACTGTTGAAGGCTGATGAATGGAAAATGATTAACCATGGTAGAGAGCATCTTAAATAGCTCCCAAAGAGCTTCACCTCTTGGTTTTCATAACTTGGGCAACCGTTTCCCCTTGTGTGAAAGCTACACCTAGTGACTCACTTCTAATGAATATGACAAAAGTGATGGAATGGCAATTATCTTGCTACATACTTTTCTTGATCAGATGAAAGGATTTTCCTAAGAGGAGGTCCAAGTGGCAAGAAGCTCATGCCTGAAGCCAACAGCCAACTCTTCCAAAAAGCATGTGAATGAACTGAGAAGTGGATCCTCTTCCAGTCAAGCTTTAATTGAAGTGGATAACTGCAGTTCTAGCCAACCATTTCATCATAGCCTCATGAGAGATCCTGCATCAGAAAACCCGGTTCAACTAGACCTGAATCCTTGATCTACAGACACTAAGGTTGTATTTTGTTTTAAACAGTAATATTTGCAAGTAATTTGTGATGCAGTAATAAATTAATAATGCATTAACTAAACTACGTGAAGAATAAATGCTATGGTATATATGGAAATTCAGGTGGGATTTGGAACCCCAATATTTTGACTCTGTCCTATATTAAAAAGTTTGACTCTGTAGATAGAGCCATAACCAAACCAAGAATGTGGAAGTCTTAATTATTAGACTAAATTGTGGGGGAAATTTCCAGAGAATATTTTTCCTCCTGTTACACCTTGATAAATTGTGAGCCAAACTGAATATATTTGAGTATAGTTTTTTGAATATGCAATTTACAGATATTTTCTTTTTTGCTGGTCAGCATGACCCAACCACTTAAATGTTTTGATCCCCAGCATTACTAAGCTTTGTCTTCTAAGGAGAAAAAGAAAAAAAAAAAAAAAAAAAGTAATAGAATTCATCATAATAACGATACTCTGCTTTCTCTGAGTTCTTTGAAAAAGAAACAGCCAATGAATGGATAGCAGCTTCAGGAGAAAGAACCTACTCTGAGGGGTAGAGATGTACAGTGTAGGTTGGGAGATTTGGTCACAAAGGGGACGTGCTGGGTATATGCTCACTAATTGGCTGGGCAAGACCTGATCTTTAAAGGGTCTGGTCTGTTTCTCCTTGTCTATTCAATCAAAACTTGAATCCACATCTCAAACAGAGAGCAAGTTTTGGTGCATAACAATTAAAAATATGATTTGAGAACAAAATATAAGGAGATAAGTAATTCTACCATTTTAAAATGCGGGACTAGATTGATTATCTATGAAAAAACTACAAATAAATGGATTAAAAAATGTTTTGCATCTGACATCTTTGAAAACCTTAGCCCAATGTCTACCTCAAGGGTGTATGATGTTTGATGTGTTGATTTGGCCAGAGAAAGATAAGATTTGTTTGGGGAATGTTGCTGGACTACTATGAAAACATCCTTTCGTCTCTCTCCATTGGATGAACCCAAGTCAGTCAAGAAACCCCGTAGGTAATTTAACATGTTCATTGTGGTTTGAGTACCATATTTGACTGATATCTGATTCACCCTTGAAAAATTCACAGCCAAGAGCTGAACAGTGAAAGTAGAATAAAGATAGGTATATGTTTCCACGGACCCCGCACAGACCCCAGGAGGAAGTCTGCCCAGGTCATTTTGAATAGAACCATAACCCAAGATGATTTTCTGCTCAGGTGAATCACATCTGCATAAGGAGCTGGAGATGTACCTTTAGATTCAGAAGGTACCAAAAATGTGAGCCAATCTCAGAGAAGCTTTAGCTGTCAAAAAAAAGGACTCTTCAATATTGAAATGAAACTTTTGCTTGAGGAATTTTTGTTATCTGAAATTGACCAAAACAACCCTCTGAAATATCAATATAATCAAAACAAAACAAAAATCAAAAGAGTGCCACTCTTTTAACTGGGTACAACCATCTTATTATATAATTTGTTGGTTTTATTTGGCAGTCGTTCAATGTTAAATCTTGACATTTTAGTCATCGCCCCAATTTTATTTTGTCAACTTTCTGGTATCTTAACTTTTTTAACTGACATACTTGTTAAGGTCAAGCAGGTGATTTTTAATAGTATCATGTAAAGCTTATTAAACCTCAGGTTTATTTTAAGTAAAAGTCCAAAACTGAAGTGGAAAACTTGTAAATGGATTATTTCCTATAAATAGATGTTTACAGGAATAGACTATCTGCAGATCAACAAATAAAAAGCTTCAGACCAAAAGGGTCAATATCTGATCTTCCCTATACTAGTGTAGCTTTGAAGAATCAATACTTTTCATTTTCTTTACATTTTTCATTTACATAACATAAAGCACTATGTTAGTACTCAGAGACATGCTGTCTGGATCTATTATTGTGGTTGTGTTCTTAAGTACACTTTGGTATTAATAATTCAAAAAAGCACACTTAAATTTTTAGAAATATTTGTCTTTTAAGTGAAGAAAATGAAACCATGAAAATGATTAGATTTGAAATATTTGTTTAAAATTTGTAGTAAAGAGACAAGAATATTTTACTCGGTTGCTACTAAATGATAGGTAGACATAGTTTGAAAATACACTCTAAGATAGTTAAGAACAATTACACTTAACCATAAACATAGAAGTCTTTGGAAAGATCTATCCATCTATCTATCTATCTATCTATCTATCTATCTATCTATCATCTATCTATCTATCTATCTATCTATCTATCTATCTATCTATCTATCTATCTGTAAAAATACTATTCTTCTCAAATAATCATCTTTCCAAATTAAAAAGTGAAAAAATGTTGATCTCTATGGAAAAATTTAATTGGTTGGCCTGAGTCTTCAGAATAGAGTGCTATTTCACTATTATTCCTACTATTTAAGTCAATTCACTAGTATCAGGGAATCACATGACACAAAGTGATGTTGAGTTCAGGGTACAAAATGGTACGAGCACCATGATCCTATTTTGTCAACATGCGTATATAGGTTTATATGTGAGTACGTTGGGTGGGTACACACCAAACATTTGCTCTTTGTATCGGGCTTGTGACATGTACATGTCTTAATAAAATGTAAATTATTAATTTACATTTTAGAATTTTTGTTATATTGTAAATTTTCTACAATGAGTACACACACACACACACAAACACACACACACACACACACACAACTTTATTATTTTAAAAACCAGTAAGTTTCCAAGAAGATTAGATAGAACTAAGTAGTTTTTAAAAACAGAAAACAAAATTGAGACAGTTATAAATAAGTTATCCTGATAATCAAATGAATAGTAGTATAACTTCTATTTTGGCCATATTTTCCAAGTTGTATCATACATTACTATATTTTAGTCATGTGAACATTTTCTGGATTTGGCAGAAGTCATAGATATGTTTTCATATCTCTTATCTATTCTGCCTCAACCTATGTACTAATCATTTGCAATAGCTAAGTGATTTGGTTTATCTCAGTTATATGAAAGCAAGAAAACTAGAGAGATAGTGTTTAATAATAATTACTGCTCGAAAAGAAAAATATAATGGTGTAATTAACACAGATCCATTACGTTCATTTACTGCACTTAAGTTATGAAATGTCTCATAGAGAACAAGACCAGTCTTTTGAAGTAACATTTTTTTACTATGTTTAATACATTCTGAACTGTACATTCTTTATAAGTAACTTCCTATATATTTTTTAAACATCTAGGAAGTACTGACCATTTTTCTTATTTACCATTATCCTATCTGTTTTGACTTAGGTAGCATTATTGAACACAGCTTTAAACACTAATTTTTCAGTTTTTTAATCTGTCCCCAAATAATATTAAGTCAATAAATCATCCTGACACAAACCAAATGGCTCTCTAACATCTCAATTTTCATCAGATTCCGAACTTCAGCAGCTGCTATTGTCTTTCCCTTTCCCGTCCTTGCAATAGTGGTAATGATTGAAGGAAGAGAAGGAGAAGAAAAAGGAGAAGAGGCAGAAGAAGCAGAGGAAAAAGGAGGAAGAGGAGGAAGAAAAGTGGAGTTAAGGCAAAGGGAAAGAAGAAGGAATAAAAGGAGAAGGAAGAGAAAAAGAGAAAAAACAGAAACAACATTTAATGCAATGTGCCTTTCATTATAGTAGGCAATTTATAGAAGTTACTTTGTTCAATCCACATAATAACCATGTAAAGAGTGCATTAGTTTGTGCATTTTACAGATGGGAGAATCAATGTTCACAGAAGCTAAGTAACTTAGTATAAAGCTCACATACACATTAGGTGGAAAACAGTAATCGGATACTAGGTTTTCTGACTCCCAAGACCTTCCCACTTTATTGCCTTGAATTTTGTCTTCCCTCCCCTCCGCTCCTCTCTTTCTCACCTCTTATTCCCCATTTCCAGTAATGTAAGCTCCCCTCAGGGAGGAACACAATCACAGGGTCACCGCTCTCCTGAGACGTACCCTTCCCATCTGTTCTGGATTTCTGTCTCACACAGATGCTAGAAGTATTTTGTTGTTGTTGTTGGACCATAAAATATTTGTGCATGTTTCTGTGTGCACTTGAAACAAAATAAAATATAAAACATATTCACTTCCAAAATTTAATTTCATAGTGTTTCATAAATTTGCCAATATTAAACAGAGATTTTAATTTCCATTTGACTATGCAAGAAAAAAGGGACAATTTAACAGTCATTACCTGTGTAATATATAAAACTACTAATTATTTTCCCATTCTGGTGGTCAAGTCCAGGGGAAACCTTGATTAATCACTTATTCACTTAGTTCTCTAAATTCTACATTTTAATATATAGATTTTGTTTTTAATTTTAGGCAATTTTCAAAAATGACAAATGTTCAAGATAAAATTAATGCAGTATGAAGTAATATAGATAATTTAGCTGAAATAGTTTTGTTTTGAATTATCTTTTTAATATTTATTTGACAAACTATATTAAGCATTCAAAATATCTGTGATGAAACTATTTTTTAATTAACGTTTATTGGGGTGACAATTATTATTTAAAGTTATATAGATTTCAGGTGTACGATTCTGTAATACATCATCTATATATCACATTGTGTGTTCACCACCCAGAGTCAGTTCTTCCGTCACCATATATTTGATCCCCTTTTACCCTCTTCTAGAACCCCGCTGCCCCCTTACCCTCTGGTAACCATTATGTCTTTGACTTTCTGTTTCTTCATTTGTTTTCCTGTTCTTTTGTTGCCTTTCAGTTTTATATACCACATATCAGTGAAATCATATGGTTCTCTACTTTTTCTGTCTGACTTGTTTCGCTTAGCTTTATAATCTCAAGAGCCATCCATGTTGTTACAAATGGTACTATTTCATCTTTTATGGCCAAATAGTATTCCATTGTGTATTTGTACCACCACTTCTCTATCCATTCATCTATCGAAGGACACTTTGGTTGTTTCCATGTCTTGGCCACCGTAAATGAAGCTGCTGCTAAGGAAGGCAGTGTGGATGTTCCTCAAAAAATTAAGAGTAGAATTACCATATGACCCAGCAATCCCTCTCCTGGGTATCGACCCAAAAAAATCTGAAAAATTTTATCCATAAAGACATATGTGCTCCAATGTGATAAAACTTTTAATTATGCAGGTATTTTATATTTTAGATGTTCAAGAAAAAATATGTACATACAGTACCTGAATTAGTATAATTAACTGTTTAAATGTAATGCCTGTTAAAATATATTTTTCTCCGCACATACTAAAATATGTCATTTTTACACATCAGCCATACTCCAAAATTTTTCTGTTTAACTAAGCTAATCCAAGAGACTGTGACTAAAATGAGTAAGTGGTGTAATTCTATTTCAAGTAATCAAATTCTAGTTAATGAAACATAGTAAATATCTATATACTATAATAAGAAATAGAGACTTTAATAGACATTGAATTTTTGCTATGGTTATTTGATATAGTTACTATATATTGAAGACAATGCAAAGCCTTCTTCTGTATTTAGATTAATGTATTGAACTTGAGTATATAATGTTATCTGACCTGGCTTTCATAAAATTAAAATTTTATCCTGATAATTATTTATTAAATTAAACTAAAACTTATATTAAAATTCAATCAAGTATTTTAGTTACTGATTAATAATGAAAGCATGAAGCAAAACTTATTTTAGCATGATAGAATTTCTCTTTTAATTAGTTACAAAAAGAATAAAGTAAATAATTGATTACTTTTCAAATATGCCAGAATTGTTATTTAGACCTGATACTAATATTGAGTAAGATAAACGGAAACCTTGAACCAAATCTGTAATAATTGGCTGACTTGACGAATTCCTACATAATTATTTAGTCATCATGAAGCTATGATTTGTTTGCTTTTTTTATTATGTCAGTTTGCAGAATTGTGAAAATTAATATGTTTAGAGTGCATATCAATAATTGAAATGGAAGATGATAATTCAAGGAAGAAAAAAGTTGGGTGAATATATAATCAAAGTTAAGACTCAAAAACAGATTCCTTTTTAAATATAAAACATTGAGTACAAAACCGCAAACTAAAACATTTCTTAATTTATATAATTATATCTCCTTAGCTGGTTTCTGTGATATTTTTTGTTTTGTTCTGTTTTGTTTTGTTTTGTGTTGTTTTGGGTGCAAGATAATTATGGCCACAAATTTAACATAAATGGTATAAAATATATACATACATTTATATATCTATGCATATAAACCTCAAACATGCCTATTGTTCAGAGTTACTAGTAAGAACACTGTCATAATAAATACCATTTAATTTTGAATGACAGTTTATATCATTATCAAGTTATTAACAAAGTCAAGAATTTCCCAGTTTAATGTTTCTGAACTAGAAAAATCCCCAGTACTTCAATGAACATAAATATGAGACAAGGCAAACCAAGCTATTTTGGTGGTTTCAACAGGCAGCCAAAACAGAGAGAGCCTTCCTTAGATCCTACCATACCGATAAAAAGCTTCTGTAAAAAATTTCTGTTAAAGCTTCACTTGGGAAGAGCCGAGCAGCGGGAGTGTTAGAATCACAACAGGAGATTCAACTCAGCCCCGTTTATTCTGTTACTTTAAAAATGGCACTGATCTAATGCACAGATGTGGTTCTTGCTTATTCTGGGCTTCCCTGGCTTGAAAACTTTCCCCTTCTACATTAGAAGTCCTATTGTGATCAAGCCTACCCATCTTTCCAATGTCTTTATTATCACCAGAGTTTTGGGCCTTCCCTCCTTTTCCTGCTTATATTCCTATTGTGTGTTTTTAATTTCTTGCTCAAGGCACTCAGAGTCCTAACCGTTCTCTTTTCATTATGCATTGAAGCTATTGTACCTGTTTTCTCTGGTACTTCTAGTTAGAGATTCCTTAAGCATTTACTTTTATGTCTAGCATTTGAAAGTAAGGAATAAAGCAGAACCAGTAATGAGATGTAAGAGGCGCTGGTACACATTTTCAAGTTGGTAAGGTTCGACTCAGAGAAAACTGAAAAGAGGATAAATATGTTTGGATTTTATTCCTTCTTCCACTGTGAAGAATGTTCTCTTGCTTCCACTCTCCACCCACATCCCTGCCTCTTTTTCTCTAGAACAACCTGGCAGATTCACATTCTTCTCGAACGGCTTGACCGAAATGTCACAAACCTGCAGGCGCATCGTAAGTGTTTATTTTCGCCTTTTGCTCCTCTGTGTGTTAGCACTTATCTCACTGTTTAGCAATTACTTGGGTGTATTTCTGCCTCCACCACATGATTTTGAGCTCTTAAAGCACAGGAAGTTTTTCGCATTCACACAGATCATTATTAAAACAGTGTTAAGTTAAGTAATAAATAAATAAATATTCATGTGAATGAGTGAGAATAGAAATTCATCTTGAGGATAAAAATCTGTAAAGGTGATTATGTCATTACCTTCTGTATGCCACCACATATGTGTTACCCAAGCAGAACATTTACCCCTGTAGCAGATTTATTTTCCACAACACTTACGAGTATACTCAAATACTTTTATCACTGAGTCTTAAACTGATATTTTCAGTCTATCAGTTGAACAGCGATCATGTAGTCCTGTCATATTTTTCATTCCATAACCATTCAGTTACAATCCAGCACAACTTTGCAGTAGGGTCAGATTTTATTTTATTTTTTTTACAAAATAAGGAATCCAGGAATGTGGATTTATTACTGCTTTTACAAAGTGCAACCTGCCAGTGAAAAAGAAATATAACCTCATTACAAACCACTTCAAATTTACTAACCTTAAAGCAGATCATGGTTCTCCACTTCTTTTGTTTAACAGAAATACGTGTAGCATAATAGAAAGAACTAGCTACACTGTTGCATATATCAGAACAACCAGATATGTAACAAGACTGCCTTATTATTTGTAGCAAATTTTTAACTTGATCAAGATATTTAACTTTTTTTTAATTAAAATTTATTGGGGTGACAATTGTTAGTAAAGTTACATAGATTTCAGGTGTACAATTCTGTATTACGTCATCTATAAATCACATTGTGTGTTCACCACTCAGAGTCAGTTCTCCTTCCATCACCATATATTTGATAAGTTATTTAACATTTTAATGTCAATTTCACCACCTGCAAAATGTACATAAAAAGTCTCCATATTAATTAAGATAGATGTATCAAGTGTGATTATTTATATTAAGCCTAAGCTAAAGTAAAACACAAAACACAAGTATTACCTATTTTTTTTTACATCCAAATTCTCACAGCAGGTATTTAGCTATTATCTATATATTATCTACTGGTTTTCTATTATTTTCCAGGTTTTACTTTTGTTATATTCTGTGACCCATTGTTTGCACCTCTCTTCTAGGACAATTATACATCCCTACTTATTGCCATGTGGCAAACGGTGCTTTCTTTGTCACCCCCCCCCCCCCTTGACAACAGACCGGGGCATATGGTCAATGAATGTGAGTAAAAGTGACAGTGTGACCTTCTCTAGCAGAAGCTTTAAAAGCCATTATGTTGTTTTGTTGCCTTATTGCTGTTCCCCACTCTCATAAGAGCAGCATGCCCTATTGGGAGCTCTTCCTTCAGCCTAAATCCTGAAATAAATGAAAAACAAGGGGCATTAGTGTAACCACCAGTGACCCTACATTTAACATGAGCAAAAAATAAACCCTTTCTCTCTAAGCCATAGTGACAGTATAATTTATTATCCAGACTAGGAATCATTTGAAAGTTGTGCTATTAATAATCATACCAAGACTATAGACACAAACATGGTAAGGCAAACAGGAAGAATGTGCATCTTAGATACATAAATAGTGTTTGAGGACTTAAAAAGCCTACAAGACACATAACAAAAAAATAAGTATTACTCTCAACCTTGCTTGACATCTCATACAAATTCCCTAAGGCCTTATAATGATTTTGGTTCTACCAAGCAACAGTATTTGTTAATATTATTTTGATTCTGTTATATATATATATATATATATATATATATATATATACACACACACACACACACACACACACACGTATATATGTATATATACATATATATGTATATAAAATATATAAAATTATGCAAAAATAGAAAACCGACTTCATATATATATGTGTATACCTATATATGTATATGTGTGTGTGTGTGTGTGTGTGTGTATATATATATAGGTATATATATACACATATATATACATATATAGGTATACACATATACCTATATACATATATATACATATATACATATATAGGTATATACATACATATATACACACATATATATATGAAGTCACTTTTCTATTTTTGCATAATTTTCCCCTGGAATTATCATTTTTAAGCTTTTGCTGATTTTTCTATGAATGTGACACTAATTCAACTCCCAACTTTTTCCAAATTGTCTAAAACTCCTCTTTACATTCATACACATCAAAAAATTGACAATTTAATATTCTTGAAGAACCTGAAAGTTCTTGAGGAACTCTTGGAGGCTTCTGACTTTCTCAAGACCAAACTACATGTCCTCTATATCTGGTATGCATTTGTCATCAATCCTTTTCCCTTCACCAGCATCTCACATATTTCTTGGTTTATTTCTCTCCTGAAATGGAATCCTGTGTTATGTAGGGGTTTTGTTTCTTGTTTTTAGGGTTTTTTTTTTTTTTTTTTTTCTTTCTGTCTAGGCTTACTCTCTTGTTTTGGTTGAAGCATATCAAAAAACTTCCTGGAAAAGACAACAGGAGATTATTTTCTTGACATTTTCCATGTCTGAAAATATCTTCATTCTGTCTTTAGTCATAATTGATGTTAAGCTAAACAAAGAATTTTAGGTAGACATAATTTTCTGTAAAATGTTTTTGAAGTATTTTTCTATTGTGAGGAGAGTTTTGTAGAAACATGCGTAATTCAGTTCCATCAGTGAAGATGTTTTATTTCCTTCAAAGGATTCATGGGCTTTGCACAACACAAGCAACAGACAAGCTCTAACCAATTCTCCCCCTGCCCCATTGGACCTCTACCCTTAATAATAAACAGTGACAATGAGATGATACTCACATGCATGTGAATGTGTGTATTTTATATGAGAGACCTGAAATAAATAGCAAATATGATAAATTGTATTTTGCTACTCTCCCAGTCTCTTTCCTTTGGAACAGCTTCTACATCCTAAATTAATTTTTTTTTCCTTTATCCGGTAAGTTCCCTTTCCCCTCATGGCAAATTCAGTCTCCCCAAGTGCCTGCAGTGCGATGCCTCCCTTGGGCTTTCCCTTTCAGAATTTTATTCTTGCACTGTTACTTGTTCCTCCCTGAAAAGCATGTCTTCTTCCTCAGAATGACTGCTTTAAATATTAGATCATTAAATTAAATTATTGTGTTGTATTAATCTACTAATTTGGTGTTCACTAAGTCATCTGGAAATGTTAAAATGACATTATTCTATATCCACAGCATCAACTCCAGAAGCTATCAATACGAACCTCGGGAAGTGGGACTTAGGAAATCAGTGCTAAAAAATAAAAAATGCTCCCTAGTGCAGCCTGGCCCAGGAATGGATTTTAGTGAGCATCTGCTTTACGATTGAGGACTGACAGCACATGCAAGAGTGTCAGAGTGAAGGGCTTATGTTAAAGCCTCTGACCGTTAAAGCTAACTATAGAGAACTCATTTCCTCCAATAAGTGAGGCAACATTCTCCCTCAGGCTTCTGTTACTTATTCTGACTCCTGCCTAGAGTTTCCTCCTGACTCTTCTCATTGTAATCTGTACTTACAATTCCAGTTCGAGCCTAAAGCTTCTGTGAAGCCTTTGAGAACTATACGGGCCATGGCATATTTGGCTTCCTTGATTTCTATTTAAATATTTTATGCCTCTCTGAGCACTTTGGAGGATAAACATATGAGTTGAGGAAACAGAGATAAGATCATGAAACTTCTTTAGATAAGAAACAAATAGGAATTATGGTGTGAAAGAGTAGAAGAGAAAAAAACAAGTTTCTGGAGAGTAAACTTGGGGAATCAGAGTTATCGTGGACATGTATGACAGACCCTCCCTTCTCTTGTCATAGGATACTGGTCAATTAGCCAACAGCGTAGGCAGTTGGCTCACCAACAAAATATAATCCTCTATAATCTGCTGACAGAGCTCTCCATGAAAGGTGAAAATGTTAGACTAATTGTGAGTGTATGTATATGTGGCGAGGAGGGTATCCAAGAACACATCAGACTGTAGTGGACTGTGGTACTGCACACCCCATGACACACGAATTATACCACTGTTTTCTGAAATTTTCAGTCTTGGGTGAGGGGTGCTTATTTGGGCAGAACTCAGGACTTTGAGAAATCAGAAATGCCTATCTCTTTGTTGTAGTTCTAGGGATACAAGATTTTCTAGACAAAATGCACCCCTGTGCTACCAAAGATTCAGTGGCATGGAATTTTTCCATTGACCACTAGAAATCTGTTAATGCTGAGTCAGGAGTGTTACGAAGATGAACCCTGGATGTTTAGAAGCAGAAATGTCTACCTTTTAGTTACGGTGATTGAAAATCCAAAATTTCCAGGTAAAATGCAAGTACATTATTTCATGAATGCAATGATTTTTCATATTTTAACATATCTGAATTTGGATAATTTATAATTATTGTCAACCAGGGGCAGGTGTGCTGTAGTTGTTATTACCTCCCCCTGAGTATCAAAAATTATAAAATGGTGTTAGATAATAATTCTGGAGAAAACACTAATAATGCAACATTCTTTTAGGGAGTAATGAATCACCAATGCTCGTATCACTACAATGGATTACTATGTGTGGGAAAAACAAACATACCAATATTCCCAAGTCAAAAAGTTAGACTCTGAAGGTAAAGAAGTTTTAATTTTATAATCACTTATCATTATTTCACTTAATTTTTTTCATTGCCTGCACAAGAGTGATATATAAGAAAAGAGGTATTTCAATAACAATGAAATGAAAACTGTGAGTGATATAAACATATTAAGTCAGTATTAAACTGGCAGAGATCCCCCCACCCCTTTTCTTTTAGTGGTACATATAATAATGGTGCATATATTACAGATGGCATCTTAGATACAGTAGAATTCACTTCTCTGCAAATTTGGCCCTGGTAAAGCAGAGGTGAATTTTGTCTAAGGTGCTTAGGACAGAATGGGAAAGATTAATGACACCTACTTCAAAGAAAGCAGGATCTCTTACCTGACACCCTACAGGAGCCTGGGTAATAATTTAATTTCATAGTATCTGTGAATGGAACCAGGACTGCATATACTGCCTAAGGATTCAGCAGGATTTTCCACCAGACAAAATCGCTTATGCTGACAATATTGTGTCAAAAACAGCTATCTCCCAATTATACTATGTCTAAGAGAGACTCTCCCATGTGCATACACGTAGACACTTTGCCTGGCACTGTGAATCCAGCTCTAGAGAGGACTGCACTAGGGTTGAGAGTTAGTGTAAAGAGCTAACATCCTAAGGCGGAAGGATGAATAACACTTCACTCTCTATGCACCTAAACATAATTCACCACTGACTGAAAGATAAAGGGAGTATAAGACTATGAGTCAGAGGTGAAAAATACAGAAATAAATGTCCTGGAGTGAACCAGCCTGCATCTTTCATTCTCTCAGAACTAATTCCAAATTCAGGACAGGTTCACATTAAGTTAGTCCACAGAGAGGACTTTAGAATTACAAACATCTAGGAGAATTGGAAAGCAAAGATCTAGGAGAAAGAGATGACATAATATAGCATACACAAAGCATACACAAAGCAATATAGCTAACACAAAGCATTGTAATATACCAGGGATGCCAAAAAAATGTATACACATGACTTGTATTCGTCTTTTGTTATCGGTACATATTCAGTATTACAACAGTTTTTTTTTTTCCTTTCTTAAAATGCATATACATTTTTTTGGTACCTCTGTATATAATGTAACGTCATGTAACATAACATAACATCACAACATGCATGCATCCCTTCTGAAGGATAGGAAAAACCTTTTATTTTTATTTTTTCCATGGGCCACATGGAAAAGATATCACTTCCTTTGTTCACCACTGTTTGATAAGCAGCATAAACCATCTTCAGAGAACTTGTTGAGGAGAATATCTTTCAACTGCATATTTCAACTCCGTAATGAATGTATTTAATCATAACTACATCATATTTGGGGAGAAAACAGAACTTTTACAGGGTCCACAAAGTTTAACTAGAGTAAAAGAGTAGCTGATTGAAAAAATAGTATTTAATTTTAATAATGATATGAGTATTTATAGTTATTATAAAATGTTATTGTAATAATCAGTAAAAGTATTATTTAATTTAATTATATAGCACAATAGTTCCATTTAGGAAGGATTTTATTCAAGAATATATTGAGAAAATCCTCTAAGATAGATGTGAGACTCTGAGAAGTCAGGTTAGAAGCAGACAGAAAGACAATCAGTAACTTTAAATTAAACAAACAAAAAACTGGTGACAGAGAAAAGTAGGGGAACAAAAAAAGGAATGAAAAACACTGTAGATAAAACTAACAAATATGATCGTATCCAGGAACTTGTGAACAGTGGCCAAAGAACTTTGAAACACTAAGCTTTTCAATATTTAAAATGTATGCTTTGGTGTTCTTGTGGAAACACCCATATTGATTTTTCCAGGCCAATAATTAAATCAGTTATAGTTTTATTTTTTGTTTGCTTGCTTGTTATTTTGATGATGATATACAAATCAAATTAAGCAGACCATGTTTCACATCCAGGACAGTGTGACCCAAAATAAGAGAAGACTGTTGGAATGGTAAAATAATCCATAAAGCCAGAGAAGCCAGAGGTGATAATAAGGAAGTAAAGTCTTACCTCAGACCCAAAACTATGGAGACAATAGGAAGCATGCAGAGCTCAAAATATGTAAAAGAGGATACTTCAGTTGATAGGTGTCTTCTTTTGAAACAGGAACAATCTTACCAAATGTGACTTTTAGTAAACAGTAGATTCCACATCAAGCATAAAACTTACGAGATTTTTAGATAATGTAGGCTTTTTTGTCTTTAAGGCAAATGCATTTTCAATAAAAGGTATCCTGAAAAATTCTCTGAACACAATCCAATACAATCGACATGCAGCTGTGAATCTAAATGAAACAATAATTACAAATTAATGCCCGGTTTACTTAATAGTGTTCCTAGATATTATGGAAATCTTTTAAATTTTAAATCAATAACTACTTTTTGTTTTAAATTTTCCCTATTTCAAATTTTAATCCATTTATTATGAGATTTAATGTAATTTGGAAAATCTTTTCTCATAAAAGTTTCCCAGGACTTTTCCTATTATCTCTTTAAAATCTTTGACCTACTAATAAATTTACCATATTATTGTCTACTATTGTAATTGGAAGTCTATTGTAATTGGACTTCAAGTCTTCTTATTCTAAGAAATATTTTTAAACTTTAAAAATAAACATCAAATTTCTATCAACAAAAGTCTAACTAGCTCCTAAAAATCTCTAAATTTCGACAGCAAAAGTTATTCTATTTTACACATTTTTGTTAGTCATCTCAAGTTTGATAGGTAGATAAAACAAAAAATTTCATGCAATTATAATATAATTACTCTAATGTCTCACCTCAAAGAGGAATCGTTGAATATCATTTAAAAGTGATTCACTTTATAAATTATATAAATGTCTAATCACTATGCTGTACACATGAAACTAATATAATACTGAAAATGTCAACTATAACTGAACAATTAAAAAAAAATTAAAGTGATTCAAATACACCTACTGTTTTTCTGATGAAGGATATGCTTTAGTGTTGATAACAATACTAACATTAAGTTATTCAAGCAATTTTCAAATATATTTTTCTCTTCTCTCAAGGTTCATACCAGTCCTTTTCCCTCTATTGATAGGGTCAAATTATATCTCTTTATTCACTTTCTCCCTTTTTGTAGTACAGAGTAAGCTCATCTTTTCTAAGTGAAATAGAAATCTCTAGACTGACAGTCCATTCATTTCATAGCAGCTAGTAGCAGGATTCTAAAATGTATCAGGTTGAAAGGTATTCTTTTAAGGCCAAGGTTTAGGAACAGTTTATGAATACATGTGAATGTGAGAAATTACAGCTACCAGTAATGTTCCTGGAACAGGCAGAGAGATTCTTTCTCAGTCCTTTTGGTTTAAGGCCATAATTACAGTTAAACCGTTTAATTTTCTTGTTTATCGTTTGATTAACTGAATGATTGTCTAGCAGAGGTGGAGCAAAATCATATCTAAGACTCTTGCCTAATTTAAATAAATAAAAATCCAGAGTCATAGAAAGAAAATTATTTTGACAAAATAAAAGACTCCACTCACCAAAATGTACCTTTGAAGTATCCATGGATGTTGTTGCAAATGGTACTATTTCATCTTTTCTTATGGCAGAATAATATTCCATTGTGTATATATACAACAACTTCTTTATCCAATCATCTGTCGAAAGACTCTGGTTGTTTCCATGTCTTGGCCACCGTAAATAAAGCTGCAATGAACATCGGAGCACATATATCTTTACGGATAAATGTTTTCAGATTTTATGTAGATACTCAAAAGGGGTATTGCTGAGTCATATAGCAATTCTATTTTTAATTTTTTGAGGAACCTCCACACTGCCTTCCAGAATGGCTGCACCAATCTGCATTCCCACCAACAGAGTATGAGAGTTCCTTTTCCTCCACAGCCTCTCCAACACTTGTTATTATTTGTTTTGTTGATGATAGCCATTCTATCTGGTATGAAGTGATACCTCATTGTGGTTTTTATTTGCATTTCTCTGATGATTAGTGATATTGAGCATTTTTACATATGTATATTGGCAATTTGTATGTCCTCTTTGGAGAAATGCCTATTCAGGCCAGGTCATCGATGGATCTTGAGATTATAATGCTAAGCAAAATTAGTCAGAAAAAGTCGAGAACCATAAAATTTCACTGATTTATGGTATATAAAACTGAAAACAACAAAGGAACAAGATCAAAAAAATGAAGAAATAAAAACTAATAGACACAGACAATAGTTTAGTAGTTACCAGAGGTTAAGGGGGGGGGATGGTAGATGAGAGTAAAGGAAATCAACTATATGGTGATGGAAAGAGAACTGACTCTGGGTGGTGAGCACACAATGTGATATACAGATGATGTAATACAGAATTGTACACCTGAAACTTATGTAACTTTACTAACCCTTGTTACCCCAGTAAATTTAAAAAAATGAAAAAAAAAGGAAAGAAAAAAAAAGAAAGAAAAAGGAAGAAAGAAAGAAAGAAAGAAAGAAAGAAAGAAAGAAAGAAAGAAAGAAAGAAAGAAAGAAAGAAAGAAAGAAAGAAAAAGGAAGAAAGATCCATGGAATTACGGAAAGAGGGAACTAAATATTAGGCGTCAGAGAAGTTGGCTTTACATTCTTAGTCCACCATTTGCAAGTTTGTGTGATCTCAGGTAGGTAACTTCTTAAGCTTATCTTTTCTGATCTATAAGATAAGAATAGTCAGAGGTAGCAGGCCTTGAAGAAAAGGAATGTAAGCTATTATTATTACTGTTTCGTAAAGATGTCCCAAACACAGAAGTAATATATTCCAGGGTTAACTTACTGAAAGGTGACCATCCAGGCACATGAAGGATCCAAGGATATTCAGAAAGACGCAGATTTGTTCACATGTGCTTAGAGGATACTCTGACCTGACAGCAAGTACAAGGGTAACTTTCTAGCCTGGATGTTCATAGAGCATCTTGAATCAGCCAAGAGGAAAAAGGACTGAAACTTCTGAGGCCCATACTCTCTTCAAGGAGTTTGGCTGAGACCTCAGTCTTCTGCAGTTCTATAAGCTCTACTTGCAAATGCCCTGGTCAACCTCTTGGTTAACTGGACATAAGTAGAATGTGTTGGTGACGCCTCTTACCCTTTTATTCCTCCTGAATTGCAGAATCAAAATATGTCACTTCAGGTATATTGTATACTTGGGTCAGTAACTATCATGTATTCTGGTCTATCCTTTGCTGCTCAAAGTGGAGACTCTTCAGATTAATCTATAAGACATAAGACCCTTTTTTTTTTTTTTTTTTTTTGCTTTTCTGTTGTGTTTTATTCACCTAAATGAGACTGCTTCAGATGTTTCACTCTGGGAAGAAGTCAGACAATAAATAAATTAAATAAATAAATAAATAAATAAATAAATTTCTAACCAGGCCTCCTCATATAAAAGACCATTAATATAATGAAAAAAAAAAAAAAAGAAAGGAAAGAAACAGAAAGCATTTTGTTCAATCTAAAGATTGAGAAACACTTGGGAGCAGGCTATATAAATATGTTCACAAAAACATGTAATCATAAAGATAAGCTACATAATGCCATCAACTTCAATAAAATAGTTGGAAATATAGGAAAAGAACTCCAGGTAAGACATTTAATAATTATGAAAAATGTAAATAAATGTAAATGCATTTGATCAAGTTCTGCCTGAGTTTGGGTGCTCCTTTTGTAATAAGGAATATTTCCTTTCACCTCATTTTATTCTTCATATTCTCAGAATTGCTTAGTGAAGTTCCTAAATTTTTTTAATAATAAGAGCTTGGAATTAAGAGCTTGTGATAAGTAAGAGTTTGGAATTGTTCAAATACCACATTAATCATAAAACACTGTTAAGTGCTCATGGCTGTAGTCAAATGGCCAGGACCCAGGAATATTTTTATAATGCAGAGCAAAACTGCAGAGAAAACCCATGCTTAGCGAAATCACTGTGTGTTGCGTTAATAATACATAGCCAAAATCCCTGATCTGTACTGTAAATCTAATATCTAAAGAGCTCTGATAACCAAAATATTTTTTCATACGACAAAACTAGACCTATTTCTTATTTAAATTAAATATTTATATTATTTATATCTGTTTGAAGTATTGAAATGTCTGATTAGGAGGAACTGTCCTACATGCAAATGTTTCCTTTAAAAAAATTCAAACAAAATCTCAGTTCTGGAGTACATCTGGCCCCAGCGTTTGGATAAGGAATTGTAGACGTGATCATATTTCATAA
Organism: Rhinolophus ferrumequinum; assembly: GCF_004115265.2. Classification (NCBI taxonomy): domain Eukaryota; kingdom Metazoa; phylum Chordata; class Mammalia; order Chiroptera; family Rhinolophidae; genus Rhinolophus; species Rhinolophus ferrumequinum. Next base: position 55,112,571 of record NC_046290.1, on the reverse strand, counting down.
GCATTTTATTTCCAAATCTCTAGCTCTTCTTTTTTAAGTCAACTGATTTATATTAGGGAATTCATTTCTTAACGTGTTTTATTTTAAGTAATTGAATCAAATTAAATCACAAATGAAATAGCTTGATGAGTATTTACTTATGTAGTAAAATTTTAGTTGAATCTTTTGGTTTCCTCCTACCAATTGTATTACAAGGTCCTTTAGTGTCTAATAATTTGAAAAAAAAGTAAGGTTTTTGTTAAAATATAGGTAACAAACAATATTGTATTAGTTTCAGGTGTATATCACAGTTATTCAACACTTACATACCTAAGGAAGTGGTCACCTTAAGTCCAGCACCATCTGACACCGTACCACACTATCACAATATTATTGAGTGTATTCACTATGCTGTTCATTATATCAGGTGTACAGCATATGTCCTTAGACATTTATATAATTGAAGAAGTGATCCCCCTAGTTTAGTACTCACCTGGCATTATACACAGTTATTACCATATTATTGACTATATTCCCTATGTTTCACTTTACATCCCGCTGACTATTTTGTAAGTTCCAGTTTGTACTTCTTAATCCCTTCACCTTTTTCACTCTGACCCAATCCCCCTCCCATCTGTCACCCCAACAACTCTAGTACCCTCTGACACCATACATAGTTATTACAATATTACTGACTATATTTCTTATGCTCTACACTATTCCCCTATAACTACTGTGTAACAACCAATTTGAACTTTTTTTTTTCAATCTGTACTTCTTAATTCCTTCCCCTTTTTCACTCACCTCCCAAACCTCCCTCTCATTTGGCAACCATCAAAATATTCTCTGTATCCATGAATTTGCTTCTGTTATGTTTGTTTATTTTTTTTTTTTTATTTAGATTCAACATGTAAGTGAAATCATATGACATTTGTCTTTTGCTATCTGACTTACTAAACTCAGCACAATACCCTCTAGGTCCATCCTTGTTGTCGCAGATGGCAAGATTTCATTCTTTCTAATGGCTGAGTAATATTCCATTGTATATATGTATCACCTCTTCTTTATCCATTCATCCATTCAGGGGCACCCAGGTTGCCTTCATGTCTTGGCTGTTGTAAATAATATACATATGGATGAACACATCCCTTTGAAGTAGCATTTTGAGTTTCTTCAGATACATACGTAGAAGTGGGATTACTGGATCCTTCTTTGTCTTTTCGTTGCCTTTGTTTTAAAGTCTATTTTATCTGGTATAAGTATTGCTACTTCAGATTTTCTTTTTAAGTTCCCATTTTCATGAAATAATTTTTTCCATCCCTTTCATTTCAGTCTGGTGTGTCTTTTGATTAGAAGTGAGTCTCTTGTAGGCAGCATAAGTATGGGTCTCGTTTTCGTATCCATTCAGCCACCCTGTGTCTTTTGATTGGAGCATTTGATCCATTTACATTTAAAGTAATTGTTGATAGACATGTAATTATTGCCACTTTATTATTCATATATTTTTTTATTTTTTTTATTTTTTTCATCTTAAAGGAGTCCCTCTAAGATTCCTTGTAATACTGGTTTGTTGCTGATGGACTCCTTTAGCTTTTTCTTGTCTGGGAATCTCTTTATCTGTCCTTCGATTCTAAATGATAGCTTTGCTGGGTAGAACGATCTCAGTTGTAGGTCCTTGCTTTTCATCACTTTGAATATTTCCTGCCAATCCCTTCTTGCCTGAAAAGTTTCTGTTGAGAAATCAGCTGACAGTCTTATGGGAGTTCCCTTGTAGGTAACTTCTTTCCTCTTGCTGTTTCTAAAATTCTTTCTTTTTCTTTAAATTTTGACATTTTTATTATTATGTGTCTTGTTGTGGGTCTGTTTAGGTTCATCTTGTTTTGGTATTCTCTGTACTTCCTCGCCTTGAATATCCATTTCCTTTGCTAGGTTAGGGACATTTCCCATCATTATTTCTTCAAATAAATTTTCAATCCCTTGTTCTCTCTCTTCTCCTTCTGTTATTCCTATGATGTAAATGTTGGTACGCTTGATATTGCCTCAGAAGCCCGTTAAACTGTCCTCATTGTTTTGGATTCTTTTTTCTTTTTGCTGTTCCTTTTGGGTGTTTTCTGCTACCTTGGCTTCCAATTCACTGATTTGGTCCTCTGCTTCATCTAATATCCTCTTGATTCCCTGTACTGTATTTTTCATTTCAGTTATTGTATTCTGTATTTCTGACTGGTTATTTTTTATGTTTTCTATCTCCATTTTTATGTTTTCTATCAATTTGTTGAAATTTTCCCTGAGATCTTGTGCATCCTTATAACCACTGTTTGTAGTTCTGCATCTAGTGGGTTGCTTGTCTCCTTTTTGTTTAGTTCTTTTTCTGGAGCTTTGTTCTGTTCTTTCATTTGGGACATTTTTTTTTTTTTTTGTCTCCCCATAAAGCTGCCTCCATGTGTTTATTTTTATACATTAGGTAGGGCTGCTATGTCTCTCAGTCTTAGTAGAGTGGCCTTATGTAGTAGGTGTTCTGTAGGGCCCAGTGTCACATTCTCCCTGGTCAATAGAACTGGGTGTAACAGGTGTGTTCCTTATGTGGGTTGTATGTGTCCTCCTGTTATAGTTGAGGCTTGGTCGCTGTTTGCACAAAGCTTCCAAAGCTCATACCAATGAAATGAAAAAGCATGATGAGTGAACAGCCATTAGAAGATTTTATTTTTATGTACATTTTATCTTTCATTAGAGATAAATAAAATAACCTGCACAAGTGTCTGCATAGGTCTCCTACAAAGGCCAAACAAAATTAGACCCACTTCATCTCCCCTCTCAGTGTGAGAAGTAAATAGAGTTATCTAATAAGTGGGATAAACATTTATTTCCCATGAGATGTTCTCCATTTTGAAGAAGCCAGGAAGTTTGGGCAAAGTTGACCTCTTTTCCAGTTATGGGTAGGATTGATACCAATCCCCTTACCATAATGTTTGGGTAAGTGGTGAGCATATCAGTGCATTGACTGATAGCTGTTGTCCTATAGCTGTTGTCCTACTGGGTACAGTGCTTGTTTCTGAGGTGCGCTTGTGAACTACATTGGCGAATAAGAGAGATGTTCAGGGTTTGTATAGAGGCTGAGAATAATATAAAATTAACAAGTTTGCATTGGACAATGTGATGTACAGACGTAAAGTATGAAAGTGATAGAAGAAGGCCACTGAAAAGTTAAAAGTAGAGCGTAACAAAGAAAACAATAGTTTATCTAAAAAAATACGCAAAACCATAAGAACTTTTAAAAATTATGTCAAATATAAAGCAAAGTACGTTTTTGTTTTGTTTCGTTTTGTTTTCTGTTTTTCACATAATTGTATCTAAGCTGTAGAATTGTGCTATTGGAATTAGAGACTTCTAATTTTTCCTATCAATTGATTAATTGTATACCGAACATATGTTGCTTAATAATAATTTTAAATAAAATTTAATTTGTATATTTTTCTTCTTACAAGGCAACAGTCTTACTTGAATGTATGTACTTATGCTTAAACATCATAAGGAACTTTCACAAATGTTTTAAGAGATCAGACACTGTAGCAAGTATGTTTGTAGATCACATACTAGCTGTGTAATGCTATTCCTCTTGTTTTATCTTTCAGTGCTCCAATTAATTAAGCTTAAAATAGATAAAAATAGTATCCATTATTGTCTGAATATCTGTGGACCCTCAGGATTAATATGTTGAAATCGTAATCCCAAAAGGTGATGGTATTAATAGGTAGGTCCTTTGAGAGGTGTTTAAGTCACGAGGGTGGAACCCTCATTAACAACATTAATGCCCTTATAAAAGAGGCTCCAGGGAGCTTGCCAGCCCCTTCCATGATGTGAGGACACCAGTGGAAGTCTGTAACCTGAAAGTTGGCCCTCTCCTGGCCATGTTGATACCCGGATATCAGACTTCCAGATTCCAGAAGTGTGAGTAGTAAGTGTCTACTATTTATAAGCCACCAGTCTGTGGTATTTTAATATAGCAGACTGAACGGACTAAGACATTGTCCATCTCCATATGGATTTGTGATGATGAAATAAGTAATGGGATACATCTATCATCCTTAAAACTTCCGTGAGCCATAGGAATCATTCAAGAAGCATTGTTCATATAATTATTATTACAATTTATTAGTGATAGTATCCCATAATGCCATCTAAAGGGTGTCATTATAATAATTATTCTTTGTTCCCCATGTTTACCATTAGAATTTGGGGGTCTTTGTTTCTAGAATTGCTAGAGATACTTAAATATTTAGAATATTTACTAAATTTACTAAATTTATATTGATACGTTTTCTAATAATCATATAATCTTAATATATTTTTGTGCAACACAACTATGTACAACTTTTATATGACCTATTCAGTGCTATTAAATATTGAAAATTGCCCATCCGTGCAGAGAGAATGCATGATATTCACATTTGTGCTATTAATAGTGCAGAATTATATCACAAACATATTAGTATGGGAAATTGGGATTTAAAAATACTAGCTACTGGATGGATAAATTTATTCAATTTCTTACCCCAGATTTTGGTGAAGGGTGATTACTTTAGAAAGACATTTTTTTTTCTGTCATCATAATTTATTGCTCAAGTGTTTCAGAAAAACAAACAAACAAAAAAAAAACAGTTTTCGTTCAAATATCAAAGAATAGCTATAGGATGTTCTCTGTTTTCAATCCTGGCTTTCTAAGATGGAAAGGTGGTGTTAGTGGGGATTCAGGTAATCATAGTTAAGTGTGTTTCAACCAACTTGACATGTAAATGCACAAGTTTTGTTTCAGAAAACTTACATTGGCATACTAAGCTAAAAAACAATTCTTCAGAATAACCATACATGCTTGGTAAAATCTTAATAGATATCATCTACATTTATATCTGTATTTTTGTAACAAATAATATATAATATCTATATGTTTATATGTATATAAAAGGAAAAAAGGTAGAGAAAAAAGTCCTAAGTGAAATGATTAAAGTTTGAACAATCAAATGATTTTTTGAAGTCACAACTTATGCTATAAAAAGCCTTCAAATAAACTGTTATAATGTTAAGCTAATTTACTATATTTTAAAATACCATTTTAATAATAATACTAGAGTTGGTTTACTGAAAATCAAATTATCTGAACTTTTTTAATATGGTAGTCAAAGTTTTTGATCTATAGTATTTCCTAGATGACATCTAAGTTTAATATTTGTAAAATGCAATTATATAAATTTATATGTAAAACACAGTGAGTAGTGAAAATGTGGGTTCAGGAATTAGTATCACAGGGTCTAAATGCAAGTACTGGTACTTGACTTCTTAGCTATATTACTTCAGGCACATTGCTTAATTTCATAACCTCACATTCCAAATCTATAAAATGAGGCTAATAATAGTACTTACATCATATTGTTATTTGGAGAATTAATTTAAATGCATAAGTAATGTACATAAAAGCGCCTTACTTATAGTGATCACTCGATAACATTATTATTATTATTATAAGCATACAGAACATAGAGAAAAGTCTCAAAGTATTTATTTTACCCTTAATATTTAACATAAGTTGTTTTGTATATGACAGTGAAGTGCTGAATAAAGGGGTGGACAAAGAAGCTGGAGGTAGACAAAAAGGAAAAGAAAGAAAGAAGATAAAAAGTCCTGCCCACCTAAGTTGCACATAAAATACAAGACATCCAGTTAAATTGGAATTTCAGATTAACAGGAATAATATTTTAGTATAAGTATATCCCATTCAATATTTCAGACATACTCGTACATACACTAAAAATTTTTGTTTCTTTCTGAAATTTACATTTAACTGGGAAGCCAGTATTTTTTTTTCAAATTATTTGTGCTAAATCTTGAAATTCTGTGCCAGCCCAAAGCAAAAATCATATAGTATGTATCAGATAATTTAATTTATATCAAATATCTGTGCATGCATTTTGTGTACATGTATAAATTAGATTCTTAAAAACTCTTCATGTGTTAATCTGTAGGGATTTACATTATACATCATAAAGAAAAAAAAGTAAAGTATGATATGTTGTATGACCCTATTATAGTAAATTAAAACAAATGTAGAGCTCTGTTATGTGTATGTACACATATATATTCTTATAAGAAGGTAGGTTTTAAGAAAGGAAATATTACATAAGATACAAAATACATTCATAAAATGAATCTCAGAATTGAAGTGGCATTAGTTTACAGACTAGGATTGGGAAGAGTTAAGTTAATTTAGTCCCTAAAGCTCATCATTCAAATCAATTAATAATGTGCTTACTGAATGCTGGGTGTGAAATGCAGACGTTCTTGAAGCCTACATATGGGAATTTGATTACGTAAGCATAGTTGATTTAATGTGATGCTCACATTGATCTAAGCCTCCGCTTCACATTTAAAGAAACATAGTCTAATACAGTATCACAATTAAGGTTGTTTTCTTTTTCAACTTCTGAAATAGGAAAAGGAGATTGATTCACTTAATTAAGTGGACATGAATATCTGAGAATTTCACCTATGCATCATGTTTCAAAATGACGCAAAATGATGATGAATGTCTCTGAAACCAGCTTTAGGTAAGACCCTAATGAAACAACTACAGCTATTTTATGAGGAATTCAGAAATTTTCCTGAGATTAACCCTCCATTACTTTTTTTTTTTTAAGAATATGAACTTCCAATTTCCTTCACGTAACCAGCAACTCTTTGTTTACTAGATTCTGATTCTATGATTCATTATAATTTCTACTATTTTCTACTACTTTCCTTCACTTTAATACACAAAGTTAAAACAGATCAAATCGGTGAAGGTAAAAATCTGATTTTACTTATATAACGTTTGTCTGTTGTCATTAATAATCCACCGGATCTCTATAAGTTTATAACATGAAGATATTTATCCTAATTGCATGAACAACTTTGATTGTTAATAGGTGTCTCTTCTTCTTGGAGCAATTATTTGGAAAAGCTGTATCAGATAATCAAAATAATTAAAATGGTTGATGTAATTGTGGAAGAATGGAAAATAGTCTTCAGAATTTTAAGCAAGGATTAATTTATGCTTCAGGATAATTTAAAAATGTCTTTTATATGAATATGCACAGGAACAAAGAAAAAAAACACAAAGGACTATTTTTCTGTCTGTTATCATCACAGATAAAGAGTATCCTAGTTTTTATACTGAAAGATAAAACCAGTGACCCATAGTAAGTAAAGCACAAGGTTTGAATTATTTTTCTGAAGTACTCATCATTTTACTGATGCAATCTCACACTTTAATTTAGTTCCTATTGCAGTTAATGATACATAGCAATGATGACGTATTGAGGTGAGAAGTCAATCTGTGGTCATTAATGGAACTGAGCTAACTGTAAGATCCATAACTATAATCTCATTAGTATGCTGCCCTGATTAATTACATTAACTGAGTTCAGGAAAGATGTAATTATCAGCAGCATCAAAGTGTTAACAAAAACAGTTAATATGTACTGAATGTTTCCAGTGTTTTCCGCAATAATGGACATCTACAAAAAAAAAAAATTCAGTTTAAGCATTTGAAAATCACTCCTACAATTACTTTGCCTATAAGATGGCCTCTAACTGCTTTATCTTAATATTTCTTATTTTAGCATTATTTGGACATGTATCACAGGAAATTGGGCTCCATTTACCTTATAAAAAAGTTTTTATTCTCAGTAAATCTATATACTTTACCACAGATTTAATGTCTTTTCAAAATTTACTCATGGACTACCCACTGCTATTTTGCTTTAAATAAACAAAGACCCATTCAAAATTCAGAATAACTGAAAAACAAAAAACAAAAAAGAGGGTAAACATAGGGAGAAATTTTACTCTAAGGTCAGCAGGGTCTCATAGAATCCAAGAACCCAGAGAGCAGTAGAGCTCTCTTCTGTTTTACTGAAGGATATCTGTAGTTTTCGTGCCCTATACATTCAAAAAATGGTTGGTGTCTGGTCTTCATATCAAATTTAGTTCCAGAAAAAATTACACACACACACACACACACACACACACACACACACACACACACACGTACATCCTGTGGAATTTGCAGGCTTACTGCAATATGAGCATCAACTTGAAATTCAAATAGTATATTTCTAGAATAAAATCAGGTGAATGAGTATTTTTTAATGTTTTTCTAATCAGTGCAAGTTTAATTGAAATCTACTTGCATAACTTAACCTAACCTCAGTTTAGCAACCATTTGAATAATGAACTACACCCTTCTATTAGCATTGCCATTATGGACCCAGCTCCAATACGCCAAACATGGAAGCATTGCTCTTAGCACTATAATTCTAAACTTCTAATTAATTTTTTTGATTTCTTTTAAGTAGAATAGCAGCATTAGAAACATATTTTCAATTATTTTTAGACTCATCATCTAGCAGGAGTCAAATAAATTATGAATATAAAATAGCATAAAGTGTAGCTAGAATCTTATAGATAACTTATTCTGTGGGTAATAAGGGAATAAGACTTTATTTAATATATTTTCAGTTGTTTGTAAACAATCATTAAGAAATGGGAAGAAGAAAATGGGAAGAATATTCATGTGCAGAAGATGAGTAAGCAAATACCTGTTCTTGCTATAAACTAATCCGTATGTTTACAGAGACACTTTTGGAAAAGGAATTTTGTCAGCATGAATTCTGTATAAGAAGCAACTAATCATAGAGAGTAATTTCAGAAAACATATTTTCCACAGGATAGGTGCCAAGAGATGTTTATGAGCTGATAAATGATCTTAAACTAGTGGAAGCATTGATGGTAATGAAATCAAGGATAAAATTTGAGCAGGGATTTCTTGAGTATTCAATCATTTTTTTCTTAAGTTAGTAATTAAATGGAGAGCATATGTCTTTCTTAATATTACATTAGAGTTTGCATTTCACTCTTATTGTACTCCAAAGATGTTAGAAATGGCTCTGCAGGTATGCACAAACTAAAACAACGAATACTGGTTAACAATCACACACATCTATAAAACTCTAATATATCATGAATTTGCTTCTGACAATTCTGAGATGGAGTAATGTTCTGTGTTAACTTAGATACAAATGTCTGAAGCTTTGTCTACTCAGTTGCAAACTGACAGTGTGTCTCTTCAGGAGGAAGTTTGGCATAAATGAATTGAGGATTGTGTATACATAATATTCATATTGGACTCTAGGGAATTTCTTAATTTTTTCTTCACAATTTTTTAGTTGTGTTGTACTAGTGTTTTATTAGTTTACCAGTTGGTTCATTATTTTTTTTATTTAATTTCAGCAGTAACCCTGAAATCATGCCTCTAAAATGGGTACAGAGAAAGAGAAAAAGACAACGGTTGAAGAAATGAAAAAGTACACGTAAGTAAATTAAACATTTTGGGAATCTTGCAGTAAAGTATATGGGAATTGTGCCAACTATTCTTTCAACTTTCCTGTGATTCTGAAGTTACGTCAAAGTAAAAAGTTAAAAAGCCCATTGGTTTAAAGAGATTAGCAACCTCTCCCAGTGTTCACACATATTGCCCCGTCTATCACCACCAGCATCAAGGCTTCAGCGCATGCTTACATGCATAACCACTCCGATTTTTTTACTTTTCTCCATTTTAGAGAAAGCCTGTGGATTTTCCTTACTGCCCTGACAGCTCAGATATACCATATCAGCATATCTTTAATATTTTATAGAGAATTTTTTGTGGTTTTATAGCTAAAGCATTTTTGTCTTATGTGATTTCGTATAGTGCCAAAAGTGGAGAGTATCTCATGTTTTTAAATGAGACACTCTCCCCCCAAATAACTTCAAAGATATTTATTATATTTACTTTAGTTATTTGCTCTTTCTGACATTTGTGTTACCTGTGGGTAAGTTCTTATGCTTCAAATGCTTGATTCCCATATATCAAGCTGTTTTGTTTTTCTTGTTTGTTTGGTGTTTCACTTTAAATAGTTGGTGATCTTATAATAAGTTATCTCTTCATATTTTCAATTAGGGTATAGAATGAATAGTGCTGAGAACTGGAGATTTATCTGGGTCACAGATATTTGTTGATATTCTCTGTCATATCTCCAGCAAGCCAATGCCTAGCACATAGGAGATACTATGTAAAGAATAAATAAATGAGGTAAAATGAATAGAATGAATACATAAAGTTAATGGAACAAATAAACAAAATATGAATACAGAATCTGGAATCATCAGCAATCATCCTCATGCAAAAACAAAATACAATGAATAAGATCTTTTTCCATCTTGCTTGATATATAAAATTGGTAATGTAAGATTATTAAGATGTAGAATTCACAATGAGGAGTCAGTCATGATAAATTTGGAATATCAAAGAATGCAGAAATCACTGGAAAAGAGATTTTCCAATTAAAAGATTTATGTATAAAACAAGAATATAGAGCAATTATGATGACAAATAGGATACACTGTAGTTGAGAATAGTCTTTCTTGAGAATTTTTTTGATAGTCATCTTTATTCTAATGTGGTTAAATTGAGATAGTTACCTCAATGTATGAATAAAGCAAGGGTCCAACATTTTTTAACCATTATATTTATGAGCTACCTCAATAATTGTTGAGGATTCCATGATACTGCTTTATACCTCTACAATGAACTTTTCTTTTACTCAGATCGAGTTTGTGTCTCTTCCTTACAATCAGTAAAGTCTCCCTCAAGATAACTCTTTTTTCAGAAAAAGGAGACTGTTGTTACCAATCAGAAACGCCTTTCGAATTTAAGATCACTGGGCTTTGCACATGCACTTGCACGCCTCAGTTTGATAGATATCACGATCCTCAGTGACAAATGACAAAATACCAAAATGTCACCTTTTTTCTGAAAATGCCCCCATTAAACAAATTATATTTATATTCATTTGCTTTCTCATGAAATTTGTACACACATATTGCTTATTACATTTTATTTTTCATTTTCTTTTTTGCCCCCACAGGTGCATTATCAAAAACTCAAAGACCAGAGTATTAGTCACTTAAATTTGACTCTATAATATGTAGCATAGACCTTTGTATATTGTAAGATATCAGACATAAATTGATAAATGAATGAAATTATTTGGATGTAGAATTAAAATAAGCCACATTTATTCAACATATATTAAGTGTCTACTCTTTGTAATGCATACTGACAGGTGCTACAGATAGTGTTCTGATCGGTACACTCTTATATATCTATCTCCTTTACTAAAATGTTATCTATATCTAATAGCATCAATTATTAATTCATTACAATTATAAAAAAGTGCTATGAATAGGAAGTGAAGGTGCCATGAAAAAGTAAAAAGATATGTAGTCTGAGTGGTCATTACTTTTTGAAGAAGCAGTGTCTCAGAGAGGTCCAACATATAATTAGGAATAAACTAAACAATGTAAGGGGAAGGAACATTTTAGAAATATAGAATAGCATTTGCTAAGGTTCTGGGACAGGGAGCATTCCAGGAAATGGAATGCTTTTTGGAAATCAAGGATGACTTGTATAGTGGAGACCAGGTAAGAGAATGGCACCAAAGGAAATGCATGAGTCAGTTATATTAGGGTGTTTTGAAGCATACTTAAAGAAATGGGTGCTTCGGAAAAGATCTAGGAGATAAAATTAAATGGCTGCAGTGAATAAATTAGAAGCAAGCAAAAGTAGATACAAGATCAGTTCCGAAGTCAATGCAAGAAAGATGATAGTTTATTCTCAAGTTAGGCCAAAAAGGTGTATGAAAGAGGGTAGATTTGAGAAATATGTAGAGGTAACTGTTTTTTAGGGTAATAAAACAAAAACAGGGGAAAGCGGAAATAACTAGGTCTATCAAAGGAAAAATACATTTCAAAAATACACTAAAAATACTGCATTTGTATGGTCAACATAACAATACTTTCCACTGGATGTAAAAGATAAATCATTGCCAATCTTACTTATCCATCTTTATAAGACTGACTTCTACATCTTTATTGGAATAAAAAAGAAAGTGGAAGCCAAAGATGCACTTAAGATTTTTTTATGAATTTAAGTACCATTGTGCTGTGTTTTTTCAAACACTTTTGGAGTACATAAAAACTTAGTGTGATATTTCTCATGTATGTTCCTGGTTAATCAGATGCAACAGGAAATAGTCCTGTTTCCTTGTCCTGGATAAACTGAAACCTTCATTCCACTTGGTCAGGGCCATGTCCTTGAGTTCTGGCCAATGGAATGTGGGTAGAGATTGTGAACCTCTCCTAAAACATCGTAAGGAGCCTCCGCACACTCCTCTTCATTTATCTGTTCACAAGCTGAATGCAGAGGACACCTGGAAGGTACATCAGGATAAACGAGCCAAAGAACTGACGTAGCTTGGGTTCCAGTTTAACTACTTTGAGTAGGACTTTTCAGTAAAGGCTTCAAACTTACGTGGGATTGTGATAAACACAATCCCATTAATTTGAGCCAGTGAGATTTGGGGGTGTTTGTTATAGAAGCTGACTAACAATATACAGTATTGCCTTTTTTGTTTTATTTATTTAACAACAACAATAACAAATTACATATATGGGTGTGCATATATATATAATCGTGCCAAAGAAATCTCCTAAGCACTTTATGAATATTAAATAATTTAATCCTTATAACAGCCTCATGAAATAATATTATTAGTCACATTATACAAAGGAGCAAATGGAAACACAAGTTCATACAGCTAGTAACTAGCATAGTCAATATTCACCCGCAGTCACCTTGGCTGCAGAGTTTCTGCTACTAGACTCTGGCTATACTAACTGAATTTAACGGAGCATCTTTTAAAGAATGTTCATTTATGGGAACAACACCTTATATTTTTCTCACACCCCCAAATATTTTAGGAATTTTCTATCAAGGCTAATTTACTGGAGAGACCAGAAAGGCCATTTCACCTAAGCCTCACATTCAAGAAGAAACTGAAATGTAATGTGGTTACATTGAAGTCCTTATATTTTATGTGTTTTATGGTTGAACTAATTTAGTGTAAAATATTAAAATTTTTGGAACTCTATTTTTATATTTTTTCATTTCCTTTTAAAATACCAGGGAGCGTGAATAATTGGAAGTGACCCAAGCAGGCTCTTAGTCTCTGACAGCCCTGTTTTGCACACTCATTGGTGAGTACCTCTATTAAAGAAAAAAAAAGTTGTATATTCTCTGTAGCTCTAAACGAACTCAACACAATATCCCATTAAGTATCTACCAGCTTATGGAAACTGAAGAGTTACAGGGACATTCCATGGAACCACCAGGTCACCCTCCAATGAAGTTACAGTAAGCGAAGGTAAGTAACATAGAGGAGCTGAATAAACTAGTCACTCATGTTGAAATGAACTTCAAAACCCTTTTATATCCATCTAATTTGGGGGGGAAAGTATCCATGGTTCAATTTTTTTCTATATCCCATAAGAAATGGGTAGGCACATCTGATTAGAAGTTGTATTATTGACAAAGGAGATATTTGAAGAGGGCATTTGGGCCACCTCTGACTTATGTTGAAGAGTCCTGCAATCTGTAACTTTTGTTTGGTCTCCTGAAAAAAAAGGAAAATTTGTGACTAATGAAATGTCAAAAATATAACATCTCTAAGTATTTGGCTCATCCCCTCAGAGTGCACCAGAGTCATCATCAAGCTTAAATTTAAGGCCCTACATAAGCTGAGAGCTTTGAATTGTGACAAACATTTGCATTTCTTCCTCTGTTTTGCTGCCAGTTATTTTTTTTCTGCTTTCCTAAACTGCAGTCGTCTCTTCCTTTAAGGGATAATTGCATCCATGGGATTTAGGATTACAGTGACATAATTCATATGTTGTGTTGTGACTTTATTCATCTACGTAAGTGACGTGCATATGTCACTTTTGTCAGATAGCTATTATGGTCCTGAGTGGCACTAGTGAAATTGTATGTGCTTGTGTTTATGTTTGTCTGTCACAGTGTATTAACTTTAATTAGTCAAATCCTTCTTTCATATACAAAACTACTTCTAATTCAATTTAAGCATCCTTTCTGGTTTTATTGGTCTTCTAAAAGAGAGCTAGCTAATCAGGGTGAATAACCAATTGAGTAAGCATACCTTAAAAAGATAATCTTGGGGGTAGGCTAGGGGAATAAAAATCTTTACCTATCTTAGCTCTGTAATAAATGACAGATTAATAAGAGAAAAGCATATAAATGTATTTAGTATAAATAAGAGGCTTCCTAAGAAGTGAAGACACAAAAAAGTGGCAAAATCTAAATACTTATATATTAAATTGCACAAGAGGGGTAATTGTGGAAAAATAACTAAAATATGTGGGGAGACTAAAAGAAGATAAAAGTCATTTTAATAATGCTTATACAGAATTATCTCGGCCTGGACTGCGTATTCCTGGTGGTAAGAATGTTTCTTTCCTTCTGGTATAGGGAAGACATTTTTCATATGGGAGCTCTGTCGCCTGCTTTCAGGAAGAAGAGGGGAGGTTAGAGCATTCTTCTTGTACCTGTTGTTTTTCAAGTGCCTTAGATCAAAATAATCCTCACTCCAAGATGGCACATTTTGGAGTTACATATTCTACCACCCTTCAGTGACATAATAAAACAGACCGAATAATTGAGGTTGAATTTTCAGGTTTTGAGTTCCAGATATTTTTCCTAATATTTGAACGCAATTGAACAATCCCTTAAACTTTTTGGAGCCTCAGCTTCTCCATCTGTTAAACCTAGATAGGAATCCCTAGTAAAAGTACTGAAGTAATGCTTTAAATGAAGTAATACTTTATGTGAAAGCACTTAAAAACCACTAAAGTTCAGCAAATATCAGTTTTAAAAATACAATTTAATGAAAAATAATAAAAGGGGATAATGCAGGTTGTCATGGTAAAATGAAAGTCATTGTCTTATGAAGCATGTTCCAGATTGACATTTTTATAACAAAGCATATGAGTGTTTAAAAATGCTCTCACTAAACAATTACTGAATGTATAAACAATGCAGTAGAACTTTATAGTGTGTTTTCTAAAATTTCACTCATCTTTCTATACTAGTCTAAGGAAAATATTACAAGGATAAATGAAGGTCTAAGAAAATATGTATGTATGTTTAATTGTAAATATTAGAAATTGTGTATCAGAAGGGATAACTATTTCCTTGAACATAGATTCATTATATGTGGCATCCAGTTAAAAATATATGTTCATTATTGAACAAACAACTTCAATTTGGGTGTTAATATCTAGCTAAAAATACACCTATTTTATAATGACTTGATTTGTTATGACTTATTTTTTTATGAAAGAAAAAAATTTACTGAATTTATTTGGTATTCATATCATTTGTATTTTTTGACACAGTTTTAACACAATGTTCCACATTAATTATCCACTGTATTACAGATATATCTCAAATTATTGGAAAACTCAATGTGGAAAATGGCCACAGTATCTGTCTTTAAAAAAAAGAAAAATTGTTTTCAGTAGGAACACAGTCGGATATTTAGATATGGCCAAGATTTTTTGAAAAGCAAAGATAACCTCACATTAAGTGAAAAGGGAGAAAAGAGACCCTGAAAGTATAATTTATTAAGATAGTTAAAATTTTGGAATTAGCCAAATTATCAAATAAAGGCATCGCGCCTACTACTTCTACATTTTCCTACTCTACTGAGTAATCCAATAGCTGTTTTAAATTTTCTATAATTCTCTGATTTTATTTTGACACATTTGAAATGTTAATGCTATATTTTAAAAATCAGCATTCATTGTTTATATTTATTTTGGCATCACACTTTTGAATGTAACTTACTATGTTCTTTCCAGAAGAGTACTTTTTAATTTCCAATGAAAAAGAAATATGTTAGAAACCTTACTTTTCCAAAAGTTGTAACTCTAATGTAAACCTATTTGAATACATACTATTTTCATTTAGATAAAATTGTTCCTGAAACCACGTTATTTTCAGATATCCTAAAAAAAATCCTTAGACTATTAGTATGAAAAGATTAACTTTTTAATATTAAATACGTTTATTTGCTTTTTATTTTGTAAATACATTTGGAATTTAGACTCTCAGACTCAAGTATTGAAGTTTTGTGGGTTTTTGTTTGTTTTGGTAGTTCTTTTTAACAGAACTGCAGATCGTATTTAACTTTTGAGTCAGTTACATGTAACAGTGATCATAGAGTCAAGTTATACTTGGGGAAATTTCTTTAGCAGCTCATAAAATTATATTTGTGTCTTAACTTACAAGCACTGAGGGGTGACAGGTTAAGCAGGTTAGGATTTTTCTATAGTGACATCGGAGGTTGTTTAAATTGCAATTACAGTTTATAGTACAGCTGTTAAAATCCACCAAACTAAACTTCCAAAATGACCTTTTCCATTTACCTAAGGAATTTTGCCAAATGTTTAATTTGTAGGCATCTCACTTGGGCTCTTTTCCATATATACACCTTTGATTGAATTATCTCATCTTTAGCTATCACACACAAAATTGAATGGCTGTAGGTGACCTATCCTACAGTGGAGTTAACTCTGCTTCATATAGGTGATGCTTTCATCTGAATGATGTTTGTCATTTAAATAAGATAAAATAATTACTAACGCTCCTGAAAAGAACATCTTGAAGAGTCTCTTTTCTTAATGTCTATTAAAGTTGCCATATAAGTGTTATGAATTCAGTTTCTAAAATCTATGTGTAATATCGGAAAAAAACCATTAAAATGGCAACATTAGTGCACTTATCTGATCCATGTAAATGTCGACAGATTAACAGAGTACATTATTGTGTCTTTAATAATTTTCATTTAGCCATATCTATATTAATCATATTTTCAACTTCCTAGAAGTAATTTTGTACTTAATTTTTTTCACTGAATCAAATGGTTACAATTAGCCAACAGGAAAATACTATTTAGAAATTGATTTAGCTATGGTCTATTTTATTATCAAAATGTGTTAGTTCTAAATTACAGCAAACAAATCGGACAAGGGAAAAAAATGTGGCTAATTTAATTAGCCACTCCTCTTTTGTAGGTCAGGAAAGAGTGATGAATACCTGGAAGCCTTCCAGTCTTTCTCATAAGTGAAATGGCCTTCTCTTCATCATCATAAATGTTCAGGCAGAGCTCTATTCTCTCCATAGCTACACTGCCAAAATATGTGAATGCTAAAACCTTAAGTAAACAAGCTTAAAAACGTTTGTATAGAACTACCCTGAGACTATAAATCCAAATTTTTGTAGAACACGACATATAAATGAGAAAGTTATGCAGATGTAGTTTGCGGTGGTTAAAAATGAAGGTTCAAAGGACCTCAATTGAATCTAAGCCCCACCACATAGGAGCTTTAAGACCTTTGAAAAATTATTTAATGTTTCTAAACTTAAGTTTCATTATCTGACAAGAGGAGATAATGATTGCACCTGCACCTCAAAGTTTTTGGTGGGATTGTAGCAAATACTGAAGAACAAGCTTTCAGCATAGAACCTGGCAAAAAGGCAAGGACTCTGTAAATGATCACTATTATTACAAATAAAATTAGTACAATCAGTTCATATTCTTACAAAGCAGCAACATACACCAACACACATTTTGACTCCCCAAAGAAATATATGTGCCCAGTACCCATACAAATAGTCTATATAACCCAAAACAAATTTAGGACATTATAATTTCATTAGCTCAAAAGTCTAGTGTCTAAAGGTCTGAAGGTTGTTGTACTTGGAAGAAAGTGAGAAACACATGCAAGAGAGAAATGAAGGTGGGGTGGATGGAAATGGTAAATCATGATGCAAATATTATTAGACCCCAGACACTGTGCTTGAATTTTGTATTATGTTATCTTAGCTAATGGTCAAACCCAGAGTTAGATTACTATTGTGACTCCTTTTACAAATGAGGAAACTAAGATGTAAACAAACCCATTATACTACCGCTAGTAAAATTATGAAAATTAGCTAGTGGAGGGAGAAGGGATTCAATCCTAGGTCTGTCTGCTTGTGACCTGATCCATCTTTTTACAGCTATATTATTTTGCCTCTTGTAAATGGAATTTCAGACGTATTTGGATATGCTATAATTGCAGAAATAAAATATGCATCATAGACTAAGAAGAGAGTTGCATCTAAGCAACTGAGAAGGAGAAGTTAGGAAACATCATTTTAGTGGATCACTATCTGAGTCAGTGAAGCCTTAGTGGTTGAAAGTCTGTTTGAACTTTGCATAACATAAACTTAATTTGCATCATAATTCTAACAATTCCTCTTGTGTAACATTGTTACTGGATTTTCACTTGTCTGAATCTTGGTTATATTTTATTTAAAGTGGTAATAGTAAGGTGGCTGTTAGGACCAAATAAAATGACATTTTCAAAGCATTTAGCCAAGATTCTAATAAACAGTGATGTGAGTATATCATTGTTTTTATTATTATGTTGTTTAAATAACAAAGGTAGTCCATGGCCTAAAAGATGAAGCACATATTAGTATTTTTTTTTTTTTGTTACTAATAAAGGTGAAGAACTTTATTCTTCAGTAAAGGTGAAGAAAAATAGTAAAGGTGAAGAACAAAAGTAATACTTTTCTGAGTATAGATGTAATTTCCAGGGACAAATGAAGCCTTGGATATAAAATTAGCAACTAAAAGATCCTGAGTCCTGGAGTCAGATAGACCAGGATTTTAACTCTAGCCTTCCACTTACAAGCTCTTTTGATCTTGACCAAGTTAATTCGTTTCTTTAAGCTTCAATTTCTACATCTATAAATGATAATAATAGCGATGTGGAATTATCTGATTCAGGATTGATTTAGATAGTAATATTATAATTGATAGCAATCCAGTTTAAAATACCCTTCACATATGTCCAAAATTAATTATTTTAGTTTTCAAAAACTAATTTACTCTTTATTACATTATCAAAACACCAGATAGTACTAATTGATAATTAAAATTGTGTTTGTATAGTAAGTACTCAATATATGTTAGCTATTCAAAAACCCATGAGATGAGAAAGTTGTACTTCTACTAATTTGATACATAGAGCTTCCAAACAAAATAATTTTGTTATGGAAATTGTTTTCATGTCAATAACATAGATTATAATTTTATTATTCTTTTTTGTTCTATTTTAGTATGTGTAAACGGATAACATCTTGCTTATTTGACTTTTTAATAGCTCAGACTGCGTTGTCTTCTACAAAAGGAAAAATATAGAGTACAGCTTCAAATATTAGTACAATTTTGGTACTATATATGGAGGAAAAATACCAAAATTATTATACACTCAAGCACTCTGGTAATATTCCTCCAGTTTTTGTCAATGACATTATTTGGCACCTAAATACTAAATGTGATTTATTATAGATATCAATTTTATTTTCTGATGTGACCTTTACTGAAATTTTCCCTAGCTCTTCTCCTGTTATGGAAATGCTTCTTCTTCTCAGGAAAGCTATGAAGAAAGTGCTGACTATTTGTCATGTAAAATACTTACGTTATTTCATTCTATGGTCCGTGAAAAAATTCTGTATGCAATCTAAAATTTAACCCTGAATTTGTATAGCATAAAGAAAGCTTAGAAGTCAAATGGAAATGAAAATATAGTATTTCCAATTATATTGAAAAAAATAAAGATTTAAGCCAAAATCACAGAGGTCTTTTATAACCACTTACACCTGGAGGGGTAAAGAGAAAGAATATATTCAATCTCCACACTGAAGACAAGGATAAGGAAGTGTTATGACTTTCAACTCTCATTTGCAGTGCTTCCTCCTCAAAACATCATCACAGACAAGTTCTGTTGTCTGCAACGGTAATGATGCAGTTTCAAATATAATGGTAAAAGAAAGTGAGTGATATGAAAAAGCAGCAGGAAATTGTTGTGCTGAAATCTAACTTTTTTTAGAAAAGGATTTAATAGGAATCTCACTGTGCATAAAAACAAGTTATTTAGACATAGGTGAGTTGATATTTCAGTCATTTCAGCTCTCTGTAGCTTGGGTACAGATATTATCTCACAGGTAAACTGACTTCTTAGAGCTTGTTGCATAATCATATGTTGGGATACTTGATTAAGTGGAGTCCATGTACTGAATCTATAAGCAAATACCCAAAGGTATTTAGAAAAGTTTTCACCTCTTTGGTATACGTGTGGTCTGAATATAGGCAGGGAAACTATTGGACATGTCCCTCTGGTATTATATATAAAATATTTTAAAAGAAGAAATGCAGAGAAAAATAATATTCACCTTCTTTGTCACTTTTACTAAAATATGAGTTGAGCTTGGCTCACAAGCTAAAATGTATTCCAGGACATATTTTATCAATTTTATTAAGATACAGTAAATTTCAACTATGGTATCCATTAGTGTACGTTTGGTTTGTTTTCAATTTTGAGCTTTTGTGATTACAGCAGCTATGTACATTTATGTACACATTTTTGCATTAACATAAGTTGTTATTATCTTTGGTGGATACCTAGAAGTCAAATGTCTGGGCCATAAAGTAGGTTTATGTTTAACATTTTACAATACTACTAAATAAGTTCCTAAAATTATTATACTATTTTAGTATTGCCACCAACTAAGTATGAGATTTCCAGTTGCTTCATATCCTCATCAACACTTTGTATTGTCAGCCTCTTTACTTTTCTCCATTCTCATGCGTGTGTAGTGGTATCTCATTGGGCTTTTAATCTGCTTTTTTCTAACGTCTAATGATATTGGGCATTTTATCATGCACTTACTGGACAATTATATATATATATATATATATATATATATATCCACACACACATATATATACATATACTATATAATATATATATATAATATATATATATAATATAAATACATATAGTCTTTTGTGAAGTTATCTGTTAAATGTTTTGCCCATTTTCAATTTGATTGCTTGTTTTCTTACTATTGAAGCCCATTTGATTAGGCCCAACAATTTTTGAATGTGTGCAATAATCAGAACCAGGACCACTTTAAGCAGGCAGGGAGAGGTGTAATAGCTATACAAA
Source organism: Rhinolophus ferrumequinum (assembly GCF_004115265.2). Classification (NCBI taxonomy): domain Eukaryota; kingdom Metazoa; phylum Chordata; class Mammalia; order Chiroptera; family Rhinolophidae; genus Rhinolophus; species Rhinolophus ferrumequinum. The sequence goes on along the minus strand of NC_046290.1, from coordinate 55,091,550 downwards.
GTATTGTGATTTTAAGTCAGAATAATCAAATCAACACACACACACAAAAAGCAAGCAAGAATTAGCAGCACAAAATAATGGAATAAAGAAGAGCATCAAATGTCCAAAAATAGTGGAAGGAAAGATTTTGCAGGGTTTCCCATAATGTACCTTAACTTGGAAAAGTATAAATATACATGATAAATTAGATCATGAATTGTACAGTATAAAACATAGCAAATAAAAAACACAATGATATATCACCTCACAACAGTTAGAATGGCTATCATCAACAAGACAAATAATAACAAATGTTGGGAGGCTCAGGCTAAAAAGGAACCCTCATACACAGGAGGGAATGCAGATTGGTGCAGCCACTGTGGAAGGCAGTGTGGAGGTGTCTCAACAAATTAAGAATAGAATAACCATGAGACCCAGCAATCCCTTTCCTGGGTATCTACCCCAAAAAATCTGAAATGTTAATCCATAAAGATATATGTCCTCTGATGTTCATTGCATCTTTATTTGTGGTGGCCAAGACAAAGAAACAACCAGTGTCCTTCCTTTGATGATTAGATAAAGAAGATGTGGTATATATACACAATGGAATACTACTCTTCCATAAGAAAAGATGAAATGCTGCCATTTGTGACAACATGGATGGATCTTCAGATTATTATGCTAAGCAAAATAAGTCACACAGAAAAACTCAAGAACCATATGATTTCACTGATATGTGGGATATGAAACTGAAAATAACAAAGGAACAAGACAAAGAAACATAAACTCATAGACGCAGACAATAGTTTAGTGGTTACCAGAAGGTAAGGAGGGAAAGGGGTGATCTATGAGGATAAAAGGGATCAAATATATGGTGATGGAAGAACTGACTGAGTATTGAACACACAATGTGATATATAGATGATGTATTATAGAATTGTACACCTAAAACCTATATACCTTTACTAACCATTGTCCCCCAAAAAACATTTATTAAAAAAAAAGATGAAAAAATCATAACAGGATATAATCAAGTCCAGGTGGACTAACAGATTAATCATAAAAACTGGAGCAATGGTCATATTAATGAAAGACTAAACACTTAATATTCTAACTCTTGATGGAATTAAAAGAACTACGCAAAAGCTCTTGTTGTTCAAATGAAAACTTTAGCTTTTTGCAAATATAAAATAACAAAAATTAAAAGAAAAACTATCAACAAATATGTTAACCTCAAATATGAGAAAATTATAGTGAAAAAGGAAAACAATTATATTTGTATAGGTTTGACCTGACAAAACATACTAATCATATTAAAACATATTAACGATATATAATGCAATTAAATACTTAGTAACAATCAAGGAAATTAAAGCAGGCTTGTAATATAACTGTATATTTCAAAATGTGTTATAAATCATATAGTACACAATGTTGATTAGAATTTGACAAAGGCAGCACATTTAAACACAAGAGGTGATGTAAATAATTGTAGTTATTTTGGAATGATCTGACAATATGTATGAAGGAAAATCATAATATTTTTATTAACACCACTTTTTATGGTTTGATATTAGAATTTATTTGAAATATGTATTCTTTAGAAGAAAAGAAGGAACTAAAAAGTGTTTACAGATCCACACCGATAATAAGTAATATATAATAATTAGTATCTAAAAATCTAACAAACAATCAAACTATGACTCCAGTAATGTTATGGCTATTTATATTTGACATACCAGTTTAAGAAACATATTATGTAAGCCTCTCAAATAATACTAAGACCATGTAGATAGTGGAAAATAATAACTAATGTTATAAAAATTTACTATTTATAAAGTGATTTCATTTATTGTGTCTGACTCGCAAATAACCATATAAAATAGCCAAGGATAACGTAGAGTCGATAAGAGCTTGGGCCCTAAAAATAGAGTAGTATTCAAACCCCAGCTTATAAACTTTAGTATAGGGTTCATCTCTCTAATTCTTGTCTTTCTAATCTGTAAACATGAGATAAGTAATTAGACCTTCCCCCATGGAGTCTTTAGAAGATTTAGATAATGCATTAATATTATAAGAAGCTGTTATTACTCCATTGTTCAGATACTAAAACTGGCCGTAGGAAAAATAAGCATTGTCTAATATAATTTATTCATTAAGTGTTTGCATAAGAATTGTAATATGAGCATCCAGATAACACAACTGTCACAATATGTGATATTTTTATCTGTACATAGTTATATATTTTGTGACCTTAGCCGAAGAATGTATTCTCCCAAACCTTAAATGAACGATGTTTATTAAATAAGAAATTCTCTTAACATCAGTTCTAACGAGATTAGCGAGACACTTTAAAGTGCCCCAGCATGAATTTCTTCAACTTACTTCACTTCTGTCTAAAAAAACTCTTTATTAATTTATCCTCCTTTATTACTTTTTGTAAGGACAAATCTGCCACCATCTCCTTGATGATTAATTTCAGTAACTCAAAACTAAGAATGTTATCATTCCTCCAGTCATCTGACAGGCTGTTCCAATTACATGCTTTGTGATATAATACAAATGGAGGATGCAAAATTTAAACTACATAAAATATGGAACCATGCAAGAAAATATGGAATATCATAAATAAAGGGTTGCTATTTTAGAGTTATAAGATAATATGCCAACTTTTAATATACTGGGGGTGCAAAAAAATGTACATACATGACTTGTATTCATCTTTTGTTATCAGTATATATTGAGTATTACAATTTTAATACAGTTTTTTTTTCCTTTCTTAAAATGTGTATGCATTTTTTGGCACCTGTTGTATACAGTACTGTACTACTTTAAGAGGAAAAAGAAAATAAAGACATACAGGAGAAGAAAAGGAAAAGCCTAGGAAGGGACTCATAATAGATCACCCCTCCTAACTGCCTATGTAGTTTGTGGTACTATAAACATATTTTTGGTATAATGAAGCCATAAAGTTTGATATGCAATTTATTTCAATCTTATGCTGGTATGTGCCCCTAAATTTTGTCCACTTCACGTTTTTTTCTACATAATTTCCAAAATTCGTGTACATTTTATGCATAAAACTTCCTGGAATGATTTAACTGCATAGTTTCTCTTGTTCACTATTGTGGAACACATAGTACAAAATAGAAGTAATCATTGTAAGATAATTCTAAGTGATTCACTTTATGAGTCCAAAAATATCACTCACAGTGGTAGAAAAAAGCTCTGCTTGCTTCAAGCTGACCCCAATAATTTATTTCACAACCATAAAGATGATATTGAAGTGATATTGTGATGATCAATTTAAATAGTTAACAATAACAAAATTTGTGAATTGCCTTACCTGAATTTAGTTCATTGCTTGTGGGAAGATATCATTGATGCAAGAGTTTGCTTTGGAAATAAGTCTTTTTCCAGAAAATCTATCATGAAGAAAAAGAAATACTACTATTTAAACATGAAACTTACATAAGTAACAGACAGGAATCATTCTCAAATTTCGAAAAAATTATTTTAGTCATTTAGCCCAATGATACTCAATTCTTATATATGCCTTGCAAAAATAAATGAATGGGACTCTATCAAACTAAAAAGTTTCTGCACAGCAAAAGAAACCATCAACAAATTAAAAAATGGGCAAGGAACCTGAACAGAATGCTCCCAAGAAGATATACAAATGGCCCACAGATATACGAAAAAATGCTCAACTTCACTAGCTATTATGAAAATGCAAATCAAAACCACAATAAGATACCACCTCTCACTTGTTATTATGGCTATAATCAACAAAACAAGTAATAACAAGTGTTGGAGAGTTTGTGGAGAAAAAGGAAGCCTCATACATCGCTGGTGGGTATGTAAATTGGTACAGCCACTATGGAAAACAGTATGGAGGTTTCTCAAAACATTAAGAATAGAATTACCATATGATCCAGGAATCCCTCTTCTGGGTATCTACCCAAAAAATCTGAACACATTTACCTGTAAAGATATATGCACCCTTATGTTCACTGCAACATTATTCATGGTGCCAATACATGGAAACAACCAAAGTGTCCTTTGATAGATGATTGGATAAAGAAGATGTGGTATCTCTATGTAAGGCAGTATTACTCAGACGTAAGAAAAGATGAAATATTGCCATTTGTGGCAACGTGAATGGATCTTGAGATTATCCTGCTAAGTGAAATAAATCAGGAAAAGTCAAGAACCTCATGATTTCACTTGTATGTGAAACTGAAAGCGAGAAACAAGCAAACAAACAAAAACTCATAGACACAGACAACAGTTTGGTGGTTACTGGAAAGTGTGGGGGTGGTAGAAGAGGGTAAAGCAGTTCAAGTGTATGGTGATGGAAGGAGAACTGACTCTGAGTGGTGAACACACAATGTGATATACAGATGATGTATTACAGAATGGTACATTTGAATCATACATAACTTTACTAATCAATATCACCCAAATAAATTTAATTAAAAAAAGATATTCAATTAAGCTGTGCTGATTACATTCATATTAACTTTTTAACTACGTGAACTCAGGAAAGCTCATTCCAATTGCTGTCTTTCTCTCTGCTCAACACAGTTTTTGCTCCAGTTAATCTTTATCATCTGAGTCTGTCCTCAGACATTAAAGGCTATTTGGAGGATCTTTACACTATATTTCTAAATCATTAAACTAGAATAATATTACTAATTTTCTTATAACTACTTATTTTTTATATAATTGTATTTTTCAAACAGATTAAAACGTAACTTTAATATAATCTTTACAAACTTAGAACAAACACACTGTTTCACCTCTTTATACCACCTCATCCTGTTCCCAGAAACAAACATTTCAGTTCTTTCTAGTTTTAGTCTTTACATTGATAGTGTAAGTGTACTTGGATTCATCAATTTTAGACATTTCTTATTTATTATGATAATGACTTAAATTTTTTTCAAATCATTTGTTCTTTTGCCATTTTTCCAATATAATTATACCACAAATAAGGTTGTTTTGTCAATAAAATTTCCCCTGCTAAAACATAGTCTGAAAAAATCTGGATCGATTGTAATTTAGACCCTCTGTGTAATTGTTATCCTAGGATTTCTTCTCACCATAATATTAGGAATTTCCTTCATCTTTCTTTCATTGAAACTCCTTGATTCCTGAATTGCATGTTTTCCTCTTTCTTACTTGACTTTCTCAATTGTGGTGAAGATAATAAACAAACAAGCAAACAATTTGATCTAGAATATATGAATAAATGCTAGAAATCTGTAAGTCCGTCCGAATAAACAAAAATATCAACTAAATATGGTCCAAAGATTTTAGCAGGTACTTCATAAGGATTTATATTCAAAAGACTAAAATGCATATGAAAAGGTACTTAACATCACTAACTATCATGAGATAAACTGAAATCAGAATGAGATGACACTATGCAACATTAGAATGGATACAATTAAAACTAATTATAATATCAAACGCTGGCAAGGATGTGGAGTAACTAGTACATTCCTGCAATACTGGTGGGTGCTGAAATTATTAAAATAACTGTAACAAATGCATTCAAACCCTGTGCTGCTATTAAAAGCTGCATGATATTCAGACCAAGCAATGCAGTTTATTTACTAATGGTAAACAATTTCACCTTGCAAAACCAATTTTCTTCAAATCTATATTACCCAAATATGAGCCGAAGCTTACCATCACATCTGGCTTCTGCCACCATTAGTTTTTCTCTTCTTTTACTTAACTATGTGTATAAAACTCAATCAATTTTCATAATAGGTCCATTAACACTAAGTATTTCAAAACTTGAGTTATAACTGAAAGGACCTATCACCCATCTCAAGGCCCATAATATCCAGTTTCTCTCAAATTCTTTTATTTTCATTATCTTTTTCCATGTCTCTTTATGCCCTCAGAAGCAACACAAGTCTCTCATCTGGCCTTGTGCACAGCAGTTTAGAAGCTATTTTTTCCATTAAATCTAACAGATTATCAAAGGTTTTTAGTTCCAAACAATTAGACATGTTGAATAAACTTTACCACATTTCACGTAATATATTCAATTTACTTAGTAATGAGAAGAGCAGATGAGAAAGCCATAAAATACTGCCTGTTTCTTCAATTTGTATACATTGAATGTAAAGCTAAAAGTAGAAAATACTAATGGGTGTTAGTATGTCTTAGGTGTTAATATTTGTGACTCATGGTGTTGCAGAGAGAAATCAAGGCCTTGGTAACTTTTCTGCCTTGCACAAACGCATTTTACCCCTTTATCTTCATAGGTCCAGGCAAACAAATTATCATGCAATAGAGTTTTCTGATAATATTTTAATGACTCTAAGTTGGTATACAATTTGGCTAAGCGCGACTAGAGAGATCTTGTAGTTGGTCCTCAGCAAACCCTTTCCTAAGAAGGGCTGTGTCATGATTCGTTTGATTTTGTTATAGACACATACACAGAGGTAGTGAATTCACTGGTAGATTCTTTTAAAGAGATAACGAAGACTTTAAAAAGAGAAAGGAGACTGTCTGAACATTTAGACCCCTGACTTTTCAGTAAGCCTATCCTAATTAATTTTAGGCCTAAGAAAAAGAATAATTCCTATTCTTTTTTGTGGGCAATGTAGAGGAAAGTCCATCTAAAGGACGAATCTAGTTTCCAGTAAAGCATCACATAGGGCCTGAAAGAACACTGCATGTAAGTCCAACATAGTGGAGTCCATCCTTCTCCAATTACTGGTTCAGTGAGCTAGGAAAATGCCCTTAACCTCTCCCTGAAGTCAGATAGTGATATCTACTTTCAAGGCTGTTTTTGAATATGAAATGTAATGATGTAAACAAAATGATTTTCAAGTTGCAAAAAGAATGAAGTTCGAGGAGGTATCATTCTTTCATTTTTGTATATTTTCAAGAGCAGTTTCTTTTTTCGTGACCAGATATACATATGTGCATTTATGTAATTGTTCATGTAAACTCCATTACCCCCTTTACCTTGGTTTAAACCATAATAGTGCATGTGCTTACTTCAGTTTACCTCTCTAGGGAATGGAAAAGTGCAAACATTCTGGTGGCTTCCTGTCCAAAGAGGCAAAGAATTTATTCTTGCTACTGAGAGTTTACTGGACTTGTAGTGAATTGCTAAAATGATGCTGACCTTCACAAATGTAGAAAATTTAACTTTTATAATTTCTAAATGACTTAAGGAGTAGCTGAAAAATATTGTTAGTACCTATTATCTAATTTAATTTCTATAATTGGATTTATGAATTAGAGAATACTGTTTATAAATTGTTGCTCTATATATTTTAATAGACTTACAATTCATTAATGCAAATATCACATTTGTAAACTTGTGAGTTTGCTTGTATAAATGTATGGCCTTTAGACTTAGACATTTTGGAGTACAAAATGCCAATGGCACACAAACACCCATATAAACATATAAATGTATACATATACACATACGTATATACACATGTATTTATACATAAGTATTTATATGCAACAAATATATAATATTGAAATAAACATATGATTTATTGGTCAAGTCTCATGCTGTACTATTGAAATATTTCCCAAATGAGATTAAATGACACCTCATTAATGAAATAAAAAATGAAATTAAACATCGATTGTAACAGTAGGGGTAAAATAGAAAAAGACACAGGAAATACAGATAGTTTCTTAACTATTTGAACAATCTGGAAACTGTTTTTATAGATGCTTAAAAGATGAGTCTTTTATAAATTTGCTTCCTTATGGTCACTGGAGCAGGGAAGCACACGTATTAAGAACAGTAGTAGAGTAATCCCAAGGGTCTACAGGACAGTCTGCATTGCCACTCAATGTAGATATCACTTGTCTTGAAGAAAACTTTGTGTTGTGTAGAACACCTACTAAAGTCTGTTAATAAACAAAAGCCGTTGAGCATAAATAATAAAAATTATGGGTAGAGGGTAGCAGAAATTGAAATAAGTTTACAGAAATGTATTTTGAAGTAATATAATTTTGCTGCTTCTATGTTCTGTCAATAAACAATACATTGTAGTACATTAAATTACAGTGCTATAGTTCCTTTGTTACATTTTCAATTTATTTAAAGACAGACAAATGGCAGAAGTAAAATCACCAAAGCACCCTTTTCCCCCACAGGTTACAACCACAATATTGTTCCTCTGCTTTCTATTTATTTCTATCACAGGGTTGTTCTACAACACAGAAATTCCTTGTCACAGTCTGGGTGAAACCTAGCCTTGATGAGATATTTCATAGTTCAGTAGTGTTTTTTGTCCAGGCAGTGTTTTCTTTAAGACTTTTGAAATACTTCCAATTGTTAAATCATTTTTATAGCACACGCAGGCTGAACATATACTACAAGTTTCTGAAAGTCCCATAAAAAATTAAAGTCAATTAGTAACCCCAATAATTGTTCACTGACCTTTAGAATACAATAAACCTGTATTTGGCTTGCCTGTAAAACAATGGGATAATACTTCCCACAGACTTGTGCCCGGTAGTGGTAATGATGCAAGTACCTGTGATAGTTATGCGTAATCCAAAAATGGGAATTAGATGAAGATTCAGTTTTTACTGAAAGAAAATGTTAATGGTGTATAATGCCATAACTTGACAATAGGTCACGTGTTGGAGGAAGGGGGGATATATCAGCGTAGTCAGAAACCCCTTCATTTAAACGTTACACCATACAGGTCATCTAGACTTGGAAGTAAAACAAATAAATGTTGGAATCTAAAATGTACCACAAACAAAAAATTAGTCCTTAATGTTCTACAAACTATCAAAATATTATATGTATTAGTTTCCTATTGTTGCTATAACAAATTATCACAAGCCTAGTGGTATAAAACAACATAAATTTGTCATCTTACAATTCTGTATGTCAGAAGTCTTAATACCGAGGTGTGGGCAACACTGCATTTCTTCTGGAGGCTCCTGGAGGAAACCCATTCCCTCGCCTTCTCTAGTTTCTGGACACAACCTGCGGTGTATCATCCTCTGTCCTGTCTGACCTCTGTTTCCATCTTCACACCTTCTCTGTCTCTGACTTGCCAACCTCAGCCTACCACACTATATAAGAAAATGGGATTTAAATTTTACTACGAGAATTAACTTTCTTTACTTTCTAGCATACATTTCCCATCAGGAATTCTAAATTTCAGATCTGATACTAAAGCCTGTGGAAGTCTAAGATGCAATTCAGCCTATTTATGTCATTTAATGGAAAAACTCTTTAAATTAAAAAAATCCTTTAGCGATTATTCTGAGATATTGGGACAGGGATTTTGATATTATTTGTTGTTGGAGAGCTTCACAGGTAGGAACTTTCAGCTAAGAACTATACTGGAGAAATGATCATCATTTAGTATTTTCTATACTATTAAATATTTCATGGTTTTAATCACAACAAAGAAATTGAAGAATCCTTTAAAGATTTTCAATGAAAGCATTTGAGAATCTTCTTTATCTAGTCTATAGAATTACTGAAATCACCAAGGGGAAAAAAATGCTGTTTTGTTTTGTTTTGTTTTTTAATTTTTAAAAATCATTTTTTGGACAAATATTGCATGTTTGTTATAAATGCTTTTGGGAGTGAGAGAATCTCTCTCAATACAAGGAGATGTCTTAGTTTTGTCGCTTTCATCCAATTTTACATTATAATTCAGTTTGTGAATTATAGTAGTGTTGGCAAAAATAAGATAAAACAGTTTGTTTCACTTCTCAAGGTATAAATAATGAAATACTTTCATAATTTTGAATTTTGTGAATTATGGATTTACTGTGGCAGGCATGATGTTTGGCTATCCAAAATTATCTACAGCCCAGGTCTCTCTTGGATTCCTTTATTATAACATAGTAAAACACTAAAACATTGACTTTCCCCTACTCTTGCAGGTGAGGTAACTTGGCTTCCAGTTCTAAAAAATGGACCATAAGCAAAAATTGCTTGGGGCTCCGGGAAATCACTTTAAAGATGGATGGAATCAACAGAAACGCTTTTTTTTCCCTCTTTCCATTTACCTTTTTGCCTGGATTAGAGACCTGATCCCTGGAAGCCAGCATTAGACCATAAATATTAATGTCACATGCCGAAGGCAGCAGAGTAGAAAAAGGAAAGGACCTGGGTGTTAAGAATTTAATCCACTGTCTAACACTGGGTTTTGTACATCTGTCCTCTTTCTGTGTGAGATAAATGAATCCATTATTTATTTAAGTTGATATTTTAAGTTTTATTTTGCTCACATTACAATGCAACTTTGTTATTGGTGTTTATTCCTTCTGGTAGTCTTCCCAAATTCCATATGAATGTGTATATGTGTACACACACACAGGCACATTTCATGAATATATGTAATTGCTAGAGAAAAATAAGTTACAAAAATAAATAAAAATAGATTTAGCCTTTATAATATTTTTGGGATAACTTCAAAAAAGGGAAGTCAAATGTAAAACCATAAAAATAAATATTTCTATTCAAATGGAAGTTACCTGTAAGGACAACATCCCTGGATGTTTTCCTCATGCTCACTTCTGTGGGCCCTGAGCTACTTCATCCAAAACCCTAGCACTCCACTGAAATTTAAAACACTTCCCTGGACAAAGATGATTGCCCTAGAAGCATGGCCTACATTTTTAACTGTGAGTTCAGTACCCACAGGATACGCAGAAGTGTGAACTAACTTCAAAAACCTTGAATAAAGAATTTCATTTCCATTTAATCTGCACTTGTATGTAGAACCAAGCTTAGATTCTTACAGCCATTCGCATTTATTCAGAACATTTAGTAAGAAATGTCTGGAAGTATACTTTATGATTCACTTGCAGTGATTACTAAGGCAATTGGCTTTTGAGTCTTTAGGGAGTTCTGTATTTGAACTTAAATGGCATCCTGAAATAAAATGTGCCTTATATGACTAGGTGTTATAAGATACTCAACAATTACTATTTCTGGAAGAACTTCTTTATTTCTTAGTAAAGTCCAAAAGAGCATTTTACCACATCAATTTGACTAGTTCCAATGCCACCTTTTCATTATGGGGGCAAAGGGTTCCTTCTACTATGTGTTGAAAACTCTGTTAATATTTTACTTGCAACTTGTTTTCATTTTTAATAATTACCTAAATGAAGTTTAGAAATTTTAAGCAATATGCCCAATTTCTCATGACTAATAAGGGACTAATCCAGGATTTTAGTTGGGTCTGACTCCAAAGGCAACTTTCTTAAACTCTACACCGAAAACAACCCTGCCTTGCAAAAATCGCTTTCTATCTTCCATGGGAATCCACTCATTTTACCATAGCTATATTTTACAGGGCCTGTGCTCTACTTCTTCAGTGATTCAATAAAAACAGCTTCAGTGCTTAGAGAAATATTGAACTCCTCTTCCGTCAAATTTCTTCATCCAATTTGAAGTTTTACAAAAGACGGTGCCTTCAATAACTTTCTCGTTGACATGACCCATTCTTTATTGCTGCTCTGATGCTAAAACAGGCGTGTCAAGCAACATCTACCCTGTCAAATCATTTGTGGCAACGGAGAGGTACACATTAATATAAATTAAAGTGTGATAGCCATGGTAATTTAAAAACTTTCCCCGAACATGCTTTTTAAGGCTTAAACTTTGGTATTTTATAACAATATAGTGTTCTTTCAGAAATGTTGTCAATTTTTGCTTCTCTCCTGATTTCATCTTATCTACAAATTAAATTATTGACAGGTTTTGTGTAAAGTTCCTTAAAATATTTCATATTTTGAAACTGTTGGCAGTGATTATGCTGAGCCTACAGAAAGAAAATGCAAAGGAGTTGGAATTCAGAGACCCGTATTTATCATTCAAAAAGTCAAGATCCATGTTTACTTCTAATTTTTTTATGTTTCAGTCAAAAATGACAATGCATTTTGGTAGTTTTAAATCACTCAATCGTTCCCAACATGCCTTTATACTTTTCCAGGAATAAAGCCAATTAAGGTTTTTTTTTTTTTTTTTTTTTTTGAATCATAACATCTGTTAGACTTAGAATAACAGTTTCAGCAGTACTGAATTATAATCACATAAGCTAAAGGTAAACTAAACTAAAAATAGTCATTTAGGCATATACATTTTTGAAGTTTTCAAGTTTATTACCAATACATACAGAGATGGGACAATTAAGTCCGCGAATTCATCCTAGAAAAAGTGCTACATACCTCATTGCTGAATATCACTACGGTCACCTTCAAAAACTCCCCTTGGGAAGCTGTGCACCGATGCCAGTGCCTAGTCCACCCTTCAAAGCAGTTTTGGAACTCTTTTGCTGGAATGGCCATCAGAGCTGTCATCATATTGCCCTTGATGTCCTGAATGTCATCAAAATGTCTTCCTTTCAATATTACCTTTATCTTCAGGTAAAGAAAGAAGTCACTGGGGGTCAGATCAGGTGAGTAGGGAGGGTGTTTCAATACAGTTATTTGTTTACTTGCTAAAAACTCCCTCACAGACAGTACAGTGTGAGCTGGTACATTGTCGTGATGCAAGAGCCATGAATTGTTGGCGAAAAGTTCAGGTCGTCCAACTTTTTCATGCAGCCTTTTTGGCACTTCCAAATAGCAAACTTGGTTAACTGTTTGTCCAGTTGGTACACAGTCATAATGAATAATCACTCTGATATGAAAAAAGGTTAGCAACATCATTGCAACAAGTTCCCAAACTTAATTATCAGACTTCATAAATAACACACATACTCATATGTACCTACACATATAAGTATGTGTGTATATTTGTATATGTGTGTGTGTACAAGTACATAACCACAATCACACATATTAAGTTTATTTTACCTGAAGTCATATGCTACTGTTAGTTACCTTACAAGACAAAAATGTCTGCAGACTAATTATAGCAGTAGTCTCTTATCCATAGAACAAGTAATCAATCCATCTATCCATCTACCCCACCTATTTTGAATTTCAATAAATTGTAGTGACTGCTTAAAACATACACTGGAAATTTAAATCCTCAATGAATTGAAACCGCCATCTCACACGCATTGGTGTAAAAGAAAATCTTCACACACTATAAGGCACTATAATATAGTGGCTTCAAGCATAGATTGTAGAGAGAAGCTACCTGAGTTTGAAATACGTTTGTTATTTATTGATTGTATGAAATTCCATGTTACTTAAACTCACCTTTCTCAGTTTCCGCATCCATAAAACAGAAACATGATTCACTTCTCCTGTTGGATGGTACTCCAACTGCTTCCACTTGCAACCCATTGGCCAGAATTTACTCACATGGACACAACATACTACAAGCATTATCTAGATAATGTGTTTTTTTATATTGAATCATATGTATCTATCTAAAAATCAGAGGTAACTGCTACTAGGTGATAACCATCAATCTATTCTCAATACAATAGCAAAGAATGATTCATTTCGACTATTAGTCAGATCTCATTATTCCTCTGTTCAAAACTTTGTAATAGCTCCCATTTCACCCTGATAAAAGCCAAATATTGGCAGGAATTACTATCTGGGATTAAAGCTTACTATTTGAACTAATAAATGTTTAAAAATTGGTCTCTGGGGGAAAAAGGTGTGTATCTATATATATTCATTTATTATAACATTTCCTACTACAAGGGACATGTTAAACAAATTACAAGTCATAATAAAATATTTAATGTTCTTTATCAAAATTTCTATAGACTTATAGCTTCAAATTGAATTGCTATTTTTTCCAAAATCTATTTAATAATTATATTACCAACAGCAGTGTCTCAAAATCATGTTATAAATAAATGTTTAAATATTATCCAACTCAACAAAGTTGTCACTCACATTGACAAACAAGGGTAGTTCTGACATGAATGTTGGTTGATATTTTCGGCTATGTTCAGAGTAAGACAAAAGTGAAACAATGAAGACATATCCATGTTGGAACTTTTGTCATTGTGACATGGATGACTTCTTTGGTAAATCACTTGGTAGTGTTTGAATACTGGAAGAAAATGTCCTCATTTTTTATGCTACTCACAATGTAACAGCTACAGACAAAAAATCATTTTTTTTTTAAATTAAAGTTATTGGGGTGACAATGGTTAGTAAAGTTACATACGTTTCAGGTGTATAATTCTGTAATACATCATGTATATATCACATTGTGTGTTCAACACCCAGAGTCAGTTCTCCTTCCATCACCATATATTTTAAATTTTATATTCATTAGTAAATTTCCCCATCATTTTTTTAAAATGAGACAATAATCAACCAATAAATCAATCACCAATTTATGTATAGCATTTGATAATTTCTATGTTTTAGACACTCTCACCATGGCCAATTTTATGACACAAATATTATATCCCTGAATGTAAATTGAGAACAGATGTATAGTAATCCATCGTTAATAGTAATATTTTCACTATACTGATACAATAGATGTAAATAAGTCCAAGAGTACATGTAATAGTAAAGTGTAGTTAAATAATTAGGAAGTGATGAGTTTTAAATATTTTCTTTGCTTTTTATGTAATTTATTCATTACAAGAATATATAATTGAATTTTTTAAAAGGGGATGTAGAAATAATCACAAAATTTCCAAGTCAACCCATTGTAATTTTGCATTTGCAGTTGATCATTCTCTGTATAAAGATAGGGATGAAACCCCTCATTTTTAGAATACCTTACTGGAAAATATTCAAAATAAATTTTAGATTTCTAAAGAGGGCCCCTTAGGAGTGATATGATATCTATTTTTCAGAGTCATCTCCTCAGTAACATGTTGGTGACAGATTCTAACACACATTAGATTTATTTTTTTTTGAGTCACAATTCTATTTTAATTGCCTGTTTTTGTCAGTGAAGAAAACTCAAGTCAATAAGATTCCAATTTTGTAGCCTGCAGACTAATGCCTATGATATAGCACATAATTATTGCAATAAGCCATTTCCATAGAGGACTTTACAGTCTCTTCTGAGTGTACATGAAGGTGACGTACAAGTGGAATTAACTGAAGGTTACACATTAGATTTAATAATGGGTTAGATGATAATTTTATACTTCACAGCATCAAATAGATTCTAGAAAATGTAAGCAAACACGTGGCCAAAAATTTGAAATTTATTTTTCAAAACAAGATCATTTTTAGAGATTAAACTCACATATGAACATGTATGCATTTATAAAGGATGATATTTCTCACGTTAGCTTTATTGGCTTATTAATCTTGTAGGTCAGAATGCGTCACTTTTTTTTTTAGCCTTTAACAGAGTCTCACAGTTTTCATTCTTCTGCCTCATAAACTGTAGCAGATTGGATTATAAATACTAGACTAGTGGGATCTGCTGGCAAATGCGGAGGTCTCTACCTGTTTGGGGATTTTTGACTATTAGCAGAGGACTTCACACCTCCCCCTGTCCTTGGGTGCAGACAGTTGTCCAGCAGTCACTTTTAGCACTCACGCTTTTTTTCTCTGTCTTTTCCCCAGGAGTGCAGATCCAATACATCGTGGAAATGGTATGATTAATCATAAAACACAAGGACTAAGTAGAAATGTAGGTACTTCCATTTGAAGAAGATTCTGAACTTGGACAAGGCCCCGTCATTGTAATTTTGCAAGATACTCTTTTGGTGATAGGATTTGGTGTTTTTAACAGAAGTTGGAGAATGAAAGAGAACTAGACCTTAGCAAATCAGTGCTAGCATGCTAGAAAGAATGAATAGTATTTTTGACATTTATGCTCTTTGATTAAGATGATTATGAAACCATGAAGAGAAAGTCATGAATATCCTCTATCTCAGTTCTCAGTAAATAAATAAATAAAAAGTTTGAAACTAGATGTTCTAGACTAATTCCTCGTTTCTGTAATTTTATTAAAAGGTCTTAGATTAATATAAAAATCAGTAGTGGTATGATTGGAAATAACCGGAAGCCTCTGCCTTCCAGAATTTTGTAGTAAGTACAGTAGTATTGTCAAATAAGTGAACCTAATGCAAGGTTATGCTATGGTGACATATTTGTAACTAGAGAAATCTCTTAATTTTGATCAAGCCAAGTATGTTTTTAAAATACTCATCTTCTTTTCAATGGCTTCCTTCCCAGATGACACTATGCTTTGTTTCTTTTTAAAAGTCTTGAACTCAGCTAATAATTAATCATTCTAATGTTGTAGCCAGAAACTGACTTATCTGAATAATAACTTACATATATGTATCATCAAATTATCACATTAACAAGGTCAGTTTTATTAAGTTTCTTAATACGGAATTACTACCATTTGGAAAAAAATCCCAGGATCAGGAATATCAAGAGAATGTACGTGCTTATATAACTTCTGAAGGTTAAAACTGGAAATGAACTCAAGGTCTTCAAACAACTGCAGTTGATGTTTCTCTTTCTTCTGTAGAGTGCTGCTTCCAGATTCAAACTGCCTTTGATGGCTTTGATGCAAAGCAGGATGGAGCCATGAACTCTATTACAGATGCAGGGTCTATACAATGCTAAGAGGGAAAGGAGCGTCAGTGATTTTTAAGATGAAGGCTTGGGAAAATGCAAGATGGCAATTATAACTACTCTAAGAATTCCTAAAAGACAAGATAAAACAGACTGAAAAGGTAGGATCTAAGTTTAGGAATACAGGCATCCATTCAACTTTAATGGAGCTTATTATCTAATACAAAAATAAAAAAATTGAAAATTAAAACTTTGTCCAGTTTATAGACATAATGTACACTGTTCTGGGTGATTCTCTCAGAAATCCCTATCCCTTGAGTGGTACAGGAAAAGTTAGAAATAAATTGAAAAAAAAAAAAAAAGAATCTTTAGAAGTTGTAAATGTAAAAAATAAATACATTTAGCCAAAGTGTCAATGTACTCTAATAGCAGGTATGGTAGTAGTGAGGGGATCGGGGGAGCCATTATATTAAACCTTGTTATTTTCAATTCCTTTCACATCTGATAATTAAAATATGTGTGCGTGTGTGTGTGTATTTTCCTATACCACCTTTTACAATTAAATTAATTATTAATCTGGACAGAAAATATCCACAATAAAACAAAATATATATTTTAAATTATTTTATTTTGCTGTCAGTATTTGATTTGTTTCTGTTCATCAAAAATTTATCAAGTATTAACTGTGTGCCAGAGATTAAGCTACTTGTGTGGGCTACAATGGAGAAATAAATAAGGGCACTGCCTTCATGAGGCTATTAAACTTGTGGGGGAAACATATTAATGAAATAAACATTCATTTGAATATAAAATTACAAATGGGGTGCAAGTTATGTTAAAACCAGAAAGTAACATGCATTTCAAGAAAAATTAATTCAGAAAGGTTGTTCTGCTTGCTCACATATGTAACTTTATTGCACTGTCAAATTTCTTATTCAAGTAGTGTTGTATCATTTGATTCTTTAAAAAAGAGAATTTTCTCCTTATTATAGACCATAAAAGACAGGAAAGATACACCAGACTGTCTAGTGATACTCAGTAGAGTATGCCTTCTACCAGGATTATAGTATGATATATGAAAAAATTCTTAAACCTAGTTTGAAAAAAAAAATTAGTGTTTTTGATTGTGATTTAGCTTATCTTTTCACTTTGGCCTAAAAATAACATCACAAATGAAACCCAAAGACATATATCAACTCCTGACCCAAGACAAAGATGTTACAAGTATCTAGGAAAATAAATTGAGACATAGTGGTTAGGCTTTTTAATAACTATTTTAGTCACATCTTGAAATATCTTTAATAGCTTCACTTAGGCATGGCCAGAAATGGTCCTGGATTAATGATGTTCCTGATGCTCCTTGATGTTTCTTACTCCTTGAATTAATGAAGCGGAACAAAGTGCTGGAGTCAGCATGAGACGTAAATATTGTACATCAATTCAAAGGAAACCCAAGAAATTTTTGTATAAGGAAGGAATGCCACCAAGTTACTCTATCTTTTGTTTGGGTATTTTTTTCTTTTTCCAGAGGCTTAGAAAATAGGATAAACATATTTTAGCATTTCTTTCATTTCTTAATACATTTACCATGTATGTTTGAAATTTGCTTCACAGAACATATTTAGCTATTAACAAATTAAAATTGCCAGTCTAATTATTTATAGGTATAAATATAGATGATATAGGAAGCTTCTTTTTAGACACTTTTAGAATTTACTTTTTCTTTGTTGTATTCTGAGTTTTCATGGTGATCTGTCTACGTGGGGATTCTTTTTTATTTAATAACATGGGATTCACTTGATTCCTGAACTGGAAGAGTAATGTCTTTCATTAATTAGTTCTGGAAACTCCTCAGTTAATATTGTCCTCTCCTATTTTCTCTCCTTTCTGAAGCATCCCCATTGGCTCTCAACCTCTCTTGCATGGTTTCTACCTCTGTCTTACTCTGCTGCTGGATAAGTTCTTCTGTATCTATTTTCCAGTTGTTAATTTATCACAGTTATATCTGAACATATGATGATGTCATCATTT
Organism: Rhinolophus ferrumequinum; assembly: GCF_004115265.2. NCBI lineage: Eukaryota > Metazoa > Chordata > Mammalia > Chiroptera > Rhinolophidae > Rhinolophus > Rhinolophus ferrumequinum. Next base: position 55,073,082 of record NC_046290.1, on the reverse strand, counting down.
TCATTTCTTGAAGTTATGTTTCTTCTAAGTTTACACTGTTATGTTCTGTAGTTTCTTCCTTTCTGACATTTACTCATATTGGAATTCCTGTTTTAATTAAGGTCCTAAAACTTATTTAATGTGGAATATACTACACATATAGAAAAGTGCATAAAATATAAATGTAGAGATCAATAAGTTATTATAGAGTGAACACTTGCATAATACCTACTGAGGTCCAATGATAGTATATTTCCAGCAGTCTTCCTTCATATTCTTCTGAAATTATATCTTCCTCGCTACCGTGCAAAGGGAATTACTATCTTGAATTTTACGGCTACCCTTTCCCTGTTTTCTGTTTTTACTCTTAAACACACACCCACAATGTGTATAAATTATGTTACTGGTTTTTGAAACTATATGAGTAGAATCCTTCAAGTTCATTTTCTTTCACTTAAAAATTTTGTTTGTGTCGTTCATTAACCATGCTGTGTTTAGCTGTAATGTTTTCATTTTCATTGAATTATTGAAATATATTGAGAATGTATATCTTCTATTATCTATCTTGCTTTTATCTATTTTAATGGTGTTTTTGATGAAATAAGTTCTTAGTTTTAATGTTGTCCAAATCATCTATCTTTTTTATAGTAAGTACTATTCTTCTCATTATTTAAGATCACTTTCTCTTCCATAGTTAAGATGTTATTTTTTCTATATTATTGTCTAGAGCTTCTATTGTTAACCTTCCATAAATGGCTACAATATAACTGATAAGTGAAATTTAGATATGTTGTGTGTTAGAAGTCATATTTCTCCATATGAATATCTGATTTTCCTAACACCATTTAATAAAAAGATGGGTTCTTCCATGCTGTCCTGCAAAGCTGACTTTGTTACAAATTAACTCTCATACATGATTTGGGTCAAGTTCACCTCCACTGGCTAAATCTAGTACATTAAGCTTTTCTATATTCTCTAGCAAGTTGTAATATCCAGTAGAACAAATCCTTTTACTTAGCTTTTCATAAAGTCTTGACTCTGATTGACCCTTTATATTTCCATATAAATTTTAGAATTTATTTGTGAATCTGCTTAATGAAATCTGTGGGGATTTTTATTGGTACCACGTTATATGAATAAATGAATGTGGAGAATTGATATTTTTACAGCTGTACATGTACCTACTCATTTAGGTTTTCTTTTTTTTTTTAGTGTTTTACATGTTTTGCAGAGAAATCTTGCACTCATTTTGTTAGACGTAATCCTAGATATTTGATATTGTTTGATTATAAATGGTATTTTGTTAAAATTTTTATTTTCTAAAAATTTTTTTAGAGCATGATAACACAAATGATTTTTGGCATATTGAGCTTTTACTGAAGAAGCTTAATTCATTTCAATAATTTATCAGATCCTTTTGATTTTTTATGTGTATAGTCATGCCATTTGCAAATAGTAAATCTTGTATATCTGCCTCTCTAATCCTGAAACCATTTATTTTTCCTGCAAGCTGTACTGGTTGTTCATGGCAATTCTATCTTGAATAAACGTGGTGAGAGAGAGCATGACTGCCTTCTCATTCCAAAGGAAAAGTTTTCAAGATTTTTATCATTGCATTTAACAGTTTTTATGTAGGTATTCTTATTCAGATTAACAATGTTCTATTGTATTCATATTTTACAGAGTTTTTAAAATTGTGAATATATGTTTATATTATTGAAAGTTTTTCTGCATCTATTAAGATGATCAGATATAATTTCTTCTATATTCATCAATGTGGTGAATTATATTAAATCGTTTTCTAATGTCATGCTGACCTTACATTACTGAAATAAATCCAACTTTTTCATTATATATTAACCTTTGTAGTATCTCTTTGGGATTTTCTTTCTTAATATTTTAAGATCTGTATTTGTTGATGATGCTGGTATATAATTTTCATTTACTGAAATGTTCTCTGAGTATTGAATCAAAATTTTACTAGACTCCTTTTTGTTAAAAAAAATTTTTTTTTGGAAGAGTTTGGTAAAATTTACAATTACAAACATAAATTTATATTTGCATTTGCTAGTGAACCCATCTGAGCTTATAGGTATCATGAGGAGATGGCTTTATTAATAATTGATTTGATTTCTTTAGTAGTTATAGGTTCATGAAGATTTTCTATTCCTTATTGTGTCAGTTTCCATAAAATTTAGTATTCTTTTGATTTTGTCCATCTCGTATATATTTTCTAATTTACTGACTTAAAGTTCGTGATATTTTCTTATAATTATCATCAAGTTCTATAGTAAACTTCTTCTCATTCCTATATCAGTTTATTTGTACCTTCTGTGTCTTATCTTGATCAGTCTGCCCTTTCTTAGTATGTTTTTTTTCTGCTTTATTAATTTCTACTTTTCATTATTTTCTTTCTTCTACATCCTTGCATATTATTCTTTTAATTTTTTTCTGAGATAACCCATTAATTTTTATCATTTCTTCTTTCCTACAATATACAATTAGAGCTATAAGATTTTCCTCCAAGGATAGCTTTACTTGTATCTTAGTGTTTTGATTTGTTATATTTTAATTATCATTCAGCTCAAAACATTTTCTAATTTCCACCATGATTTCTTTTTTTTACCCATATATTATTTTAAAACATGTTTCTTTATTTCTAAACATATGGAAAATGTGCTTCTAGATTAATGGCAATGCATTTAAAGAATATACTCCGTATAAATTAGGTCTTTTAAGTTTTGCTAAAATATGCTAGCATATAGTCATTTCTGTAAAAGACTGTACATTTTGTTGTGAGGCACAAAATTCTATATATGTAAATTAATATAACATATGCAAATTAATATATGATATATATGTACATTATTAATGTTGATGTTCAAAGTTTATACATTATTTCCAGATATATATGTACTTCTTCTATCACTAACTAAAATCTTCTAACAAAGTTCTGAATTTGTCTATGTTTCCTTCCAGATCCACTAATATTGCTTTGTATATTTTTGATACTTGCTATATTTTAAAATGTATATACATTTTTAATTGTGTTACATTTTTTCTGGATTTAATTCTTTATCAAGGTGATGTGTCCATTTTTATATATGCTGACTTTTTCTTCCCTTTTTGAATTTTATTTTCTTGATAATATAGCTTCATCAACTTTTGTTTGGTTAGTATTTGCAAGTATCCTATTTTCCACCCTTCTATATTTTCTGTATGTTTTGTGTTTTCTTTCCTATAAACAGCCCATTATTTGATTTCAGTTTTGCAGTTTTTAAGCATGCAGTAATTCCTTGGCATAAACTAATTAAGTGAAAAATGTTAGGGATTATGCCTTGACTTAAGATGGCTAAAAACAAAACAAGCCACCCCTCACTCAAAAATAAATAAATAAATAAATAAATAAATAAATAAATAAATAAATAAATAAATAAATAAGATTCTGATGTGCATCAACGGATAAGAATTTGAGACCTGAAGTTTAAAGAGTGAGGAAGATGGAGCATGTATGAGTAAACAGAGTTTCAAATAAAGGGGATAGCATGTGTAAAAATGATAGCATGTCATATAAAAAGAAGTAGCATGGTGTTTCAGGAAGCCAAAGGTAGTTTAGGGTGGCTTCAACATGGGCTGCGTTTGGAACCACAATGAAAAAATAAAGCTATAGAAGTCAGCAAAGGTGAAAATGTAAACTACAGGTGCATAAGTTACTATAGGACAAAATAAATACTGTATTTGGAAGATTTGCAACAAAGGAGTCATACAATCTGATATACAGGATGCCCAAAAAAGTATACATACCAAAAACAAAAGATGAATACAAGTTACATTTGACTTCTTCAATTACAACAGGTGCTCAGGGTGGTTACCATCAGCATAATTTTAATACAGTTATTTTTTCCTTTCTTAAAATGTGTATATCTTATTTTTGGCTCCCTCTGTACATTTCAGAAGGAGCTTTTGGTGAAAGCTCTGAAGAAAATATTGAGGAAAAGCTCTTTGACAATTACTCCTTGGCAAAAATGTATTGGGTATAGCACCAAAATCAAGCAACAAAAGCAAAATTCAACAAATAGGACTACATCAAAGTAAAAAGCTTCTGTACATCAAAGGAAACTATCAACAAAATTAAAAGGCAACCTATAAGGTAGGAGAAAATATTTGCAAAACATATATCTGATAAGAGGTGAATATCCAAAATATATAAGGAGTTGTTGAGACCAGCTGGATCAAATACATGGCTGAAGCCAGTTAAGGCCTCTAATATAAACTTTTAAGATTTTGGCCAATTACAGCAAAAAGAATAAAATTCCTAGGAATAAACTTAACCTAGGATATGAAGGACCTATATGCTGAAAACTATAAGACATTTTTGAAAGAAATTGAAGAAGACGCAAAGAAATGGAAAGACATTCTGTGCTCATGGATTGGAAGAATCAATATAATTAAAATGGCCATATTACCCAAAGCAATATACAGATTTAATGCAATCCCCATCAAAATCCCAATGGCATTTTTTAAAGAAATAGAACAAGATTTTGGCGTGTGGGTGCAGAGATTAACTTGTCTTGCGGTTGTCCTTGTATATATGTCCCTTGCTTATTAAAGCTATGACCTTCCAAATGGAGTGGTCTGCCTTTCTTCAGTCTCTCCTTCCTCTCCATACAGGCCTAGTTTCAGATTTCACCCAAGGAATTCACCCAAGGAATTTGCTAACCAATACCAGTCTAATCATCCAGGTTCTTAAAAGTGGAAAACCTTTCTCAGCTGCAGTCAATCAGAGATTAAACATCAGAAGGTCTCAACTCACAACAGCTGTTGCTGGCTTTAAAAATGGAGGGAGGAAGCCATAAACCAAGGAATACAAAGGTCTCAAGAAGATGTTTCTTTCTAGAGTTAACAGAGTCTCCACCAGAACTTCTAGAAAGGAACGGGGCCCTGCAGCCTCCTTGATTGTGCCCAGTGAGACTCGTGCTGGACTGCTAACTCTAAGGTAAAAACTCTTAAAGAACTCTTAGGGGAAAAAAAAAAGAAAGAAAAGAAAAACAAGGAAAAAGAAATGTGGAGTTTGTGTGTATTTAAAATGTTTTTAAAAAACAGTTGTGGTAAAATGTATATAACAGAGTTTACATAACTATCTTTTAAGTGTACAGTTCGTTAGTATTTAGTACATTCACAGTGTAATTTGCAGCCAATTTCCAGAACTCTTTTCATCTTGCAAACAAACTCTATACCCATTAAACACCCCCCCATTCCTTCCCTTCCTTCAACCCCTGGCAACCATCATTTTACTTTCTGTCTCCATCAATTTGAGTACTTTAGATAATTTCATATAAGTGGAATCATGTAGTATTTGCCGTTTTTGTGACGGGCTTATTTTCCTTAGTATAATGTCTTCAAGGTTTATCTCTGTTGTTTATGTCAGAGTTTCCTTCCTTTTCTAAGGCTGAATAATATTCCATTGTAAGCATATTTTCTTTTTTGTTTATATATTCATCCAATGATGAACACTTCGGTTCGTTTGGCCATTGTGAATAATGCCGCAATAAAATATATCTAGAAATTAATGTTGTTGGGAGCTGCTAAGTTTGTTGAATTTGGTTTGCTAATATTTTGTTGGAGATTTTTATGTCATGTTTATCAGGGATATTAGCCTGTAATTTTCTTTTATTGTGGTGTCCTTGTATGGTTTCGGTATCAGAGTAATACTGGCTTTGTGAAATGAGTTTAGAAGTGTTCCCTCCAATTCTATTTTTTGAAAATGTTTCAGAAAGATTGGTATTAATCTTCTTTGAATGTTTGATAGAAATCACCAGTGTAACCATCTGGTCTTGGATTTTTGTTTGTTGGAGGTTTTTGATTACAGATTCAATCTCCTTACTAGTAATTAGTCTGTTCAGATGTTCTATTTTTTCCTGATTTAGTCGTGGTAGGTTGTGTGTTTATCGGAATTTATCCATATCTTCTAGGTTTAAGCCACAATGTTTGTAATAATTGTTATGACAGCAAAAGAACTAATACACTTGCTTTCAGCCTTTTCTTAGATACTGTGTGTATACTCTGTATGACAAATTCTAAATCATATTCATATATCTATCTGATATATGCAATCAAATCTGATAAACATAGCATTTAGTTTTTGAATCTCTATAGTCAAGAAGGCTTATTAAAATAAAGTCCATATGGATGCTAAAGTGCTGCTCCACAATAGCATTACAGGAGTTATTACTGTAAATGTGATAATTGACATCATGGATGTGAACTAAGAATAAACAGGAATTTCATTTGTTACTCTTCATGTATAGAAGAGAGAAAGCAATACACTAAGGTAGGCAGAGGACAAGGATCCAATTCATGTGACTAAAGAAAAAGGTCAGAATAAAAATAAAGATATAGGAGATGAGAATATTGCATGTTAGTCAAAATAATGATTTTGAAGAATGGTCAAATGACCAAAAATGTCAAGTGACATAGAGAGTACAAGGACAAAATTTAGAAAGATAGAGGTGGTGATGCTGGTGAGAGCAGTTTCTGGAATTTGTAGATACAAAACAGAAAAAAAAAATTGTAGTAAAATGAGGAGTGAGTGAGGGATAGGGATTTTTCTTTTTTTCATAATTACATAGATTGATTATTGGATATTTCTTCCTCGTCACCATTTCTCCATATCTTGGAGGATTTCAAAACAAGATATACACTCTGCACTCTGCACATACCTGAAGAGAAATACTAAGTGATTTAAGAACAACAACACCTAAGCCATACAGAAAGGAGAAATGTTAGGCTCAACTTTTTCAAAATGGAGGTGCCTCGTAGAAGAAGATAAGAAACATCCTTACTCACTAGTAAGTGAATCTTCCAGGTGATGATCAGCTTGAAAGAGTTTGCTTTGCTGTTTCCTTCCAAGTTAAGGAAGATCTCAAAAACTACTCTGACCTCAGCTGTAGAAAGCATTTTTGTAGGATTCTCTGATGAACCGTTCGCAACAAGCATTTTGCTGAGCACAGAGGGAACTTGAATTCAGCACTGCAGTATGGGAACAGAGAAAAGAAACAAACCTCTAAAGTGAAATAAATATAATGGATGGCACTGTGTAGACAAACAGAAACTATGTATTTTAAGAATGATCTCTAAGCAAAATCAGGCAAGTAAGATGAGTATTTTGGTAAGTGACATTTCAGATTGCAATGTACTTCTTGGGGGCTGCTTACCTCATAACAAAATCATGACAAATAATCCCACAGCGCAAACTGAGATGTAAAGAAGGTGTCTAAAATCTTTTTTGTGCCCTTCTGCCCCAAACACTTGGCGTTATAGAAGAGTTGTATTAGAAACGGAAGAGAATTTGAATCTCCCTTGCTATCATGGAGAAGGAGTAGCAGTTTCTTGTCTGTTACATCTGGCCTAATGAGAATAGCTTCCTAGTGAAAATGTTCTGCAAAAGAAAAAAGAAAAAAAAAAACAGCTTTAAACATATTCCAATCCCATTGAATAGTGCAGCTACTCAAATCACTAGTAGTACAATGATGATTTTGCCTTCCCCTCATAAGGCTGGAAATACAAGAAAAACTGAGCATGTCCCCTTCCTCCACAGACTGCACTAGATTTGAGTGAGAGGAATAATTATCATTGAGTGATTTCAGAATTTTGATTATTATACTGTACTGGAAATATTAACTATAAAACTGAAACTTTTTTATTTTTTCACTAAAATGACCTGAGGGTTTCTTGTGATCTAAATGTAAGCAAATAAGCTTTGGGACTAGGTAGAGGTTTTATTCTGGAGCAAGATAAACCTACCCCCACAGAGCAGATTTCAACAACAGGTGTGGGGAAAATATGTCTGCTTTATGATGACACTGTATGGGTCCTGGTCTTTCAACAAACTGTATGTACCAAGCATTTTCTCTTACCTAAGGGAAATGCGTATATCCTGAGAAAAAGCTCTCATCTTTCATATTCCCTCAGACTTTCCTCTTACTATTGTGTTTATGTTGATCTTCTCCCGTTGCCTACTTTCTTGATTAAACATTGACTTTTATTATAAACAGCCATCTTTTACAGTTGCTCTGATCTTTGCTAGTTGAGGTAGGTTTCTGATTAGCACAACTCTTCAGCCACAAATGTACGTATTTGTAGAAGAGTGAGATTACAGTGGAGTCATTGTTTTACTCACCAGAACCCAACTCTGCAAGTGGAGTGCCCCTCAAAGGGTATGTCTGACCCACACACATCAAACCCCACTTTAGGAAGACTAATCTGATCAGCAAGAAAAGCTGCACATTGGCCCAATAAATGATTTACACTTTCTCACTTGACCTGGTCACCAGCCTCTCTTTGATATAGAACTAAAGGAAAGGCTGCCCTTGACACAGGTGCTTAATTTTCTGTCTATTTTATTTTCTGACATAGAAAAAAAATAAAAGGACTGCTCTGATCATGGCATTGTAAGTCATAAGAAGATATTTTTTTCCAATAAAAGAAATTTGTTCTTTAAGCATTTTGTAACATACAGCATTAAACTGTCAAGATTCTCTCACCTAATAGTATATTGTGTTAAGTTGAGCATTTGCACCTATATTGGGAATGCACATTTAACATATTGCCAGCTAGGGTACAGGCACACAAAAATGATGGTGTCATTTTGGAAACTGAAGTGTCTACTAAATTTGCTGTGAAATATTTAAAATTATGTGCAAGAAGCCATAATTACTGTTCTAGTCTTACATTTGAAATATTGGATCGGTATTTAGGCAGCTTCACTGCACAGTCATACATTTTAAAGGGTCAGGGAAGGCACTATCTACTGTAAAATGTAAATGTGGAAAAATGATTTCAGTTTGTCCTGTCCCGTATTCGCACATTCTCATATCTGTGCAATGGGACTGGAAGCCTTACACTTTTGTGCACTGACAGGGGTATTTAGTTCCCAAAACTCATGGCAAACCATCTGCTGAGAAGTTATTCTGATTACTGCTGCAGAATAAAGGTTTGGAATGAGTTAATCTATCTATCACCTCTTGAGATAGTTTCTTCTCTTGGATTGTTATCTACTTTGCTCTCCTCATTTTCCATTGGAGGAAGGAGAGACAGCATTAAAAAGGAAAAAAAAAGTGAGGAAGCCAAGTAGGATGACTATTGAAAACATTTTTTTTCTTTTCTTTTTTTCTTTTTTACTTTTTCCTCCAATTAGAAGTGCAGTGCTGTTAGGAAACAGAGACTAGTATAGTAGTTCTATCTATGCTACCTCATTTTCTTAAATGTACATTACATACACACACACAAACACACACACACACACACACAAGCAAATTTATTTCCTTCTTTCTAACATCCATGCCACGACCTCCATGAAATCCGTGATTACAACCCCCTTCCAAAGCAAGCGCTCACCTTCTGAACCACTTCTAGAGGTTGACCTCAGTCTGTCTGGTGAAACTTTGCAACCACTTTCATCATATTGCACAGCAGAGTTTTGTTCTAACGACAGTAAATAAGGTAAAAATGCACGATGATAAATTCTTTAAAATCTCATAATCATGTCTATAGTTAATGCACTGTATTTCAGTAAATCTAATATAGCAAAAATTTTCCTAAAGTTATAATGCATTGCCCATTCTTAGTTGAATATTTGATATAATGGAGACCCATGTTTTGGAAAAAATAAATACTATATCTAAACACTAGAAGTGCCTGTACCATAGCAAGATACTCACCCTGGGAGAGGCAGGGGGACTGAGACAGACAGAAGACTACATACTCAGACCCCCTTCTCACTCCTCTGAAAAAGCACCTAGAGCTCATTGGCATGCAAAACGATCGGCATTTATTTATTTAGATTGTGTTTTTTCTCTGATTCCATCTGTCCAACTCAGTTCTTCCTCCCCACGCCTCTCTCATTCTGAGTCTTAAATTCCCTCTGCTGAAGTATCTTATGTGCAGCTCTTATCTCTCCTACTAGACTTTAGTGTCCTCAAGGTCAAGGCCTGCATCTGAGCTATCTTTTTATTCTCCTAAATGCTTGTAAAATGCTTAGCAAAGAATAGGTACTCAAACAATAACTATAGAATAAATGTTCACCTTTCTGTATGTCATAACAATAGCTTTAGAGTTATCTGGGTAAAATTTTACTGGAAATTGTTTTAGCCTTAGACACCTTATTACAATTAAATCTTATAAAGAAATATATAAAATATTAATGAAACACAATGGCAAAGGTTGAAATAAGAGTGGGAGGAGTCAGGATTGGAGACCAGCATGGTTATTTCTGCTCTTCATTTGGAAGTCCTCAAAGGGGATCTGCAGAATTCTAAAATGGCTGGGACTGCAGTCTGAGAATCACTGTTTTACAGTAGTTACTTACCTGTCGAGTAAGCTTCAATGCCTTGTGAGAGTGCAGAAATACAAACTATAGACACCATTTGAGGAGTAAATAAAATGAAAGGGAAAATGTTTTTTATTATTTGTTTTTAATTTTATGAGATGCAAGTGAAACAAAAACCTTAAATGGACTGTTAGTGGTTTTTGATCTGAATTCTAGGACAAATATTCATGGCATAACGCTATACATAATCCATGTAGAAATGGAATGTAACTTAAGGTATTCAAATGATTGGGAAATGTATCACCACTAGGTAAAAGTGTTATTTTAGGAACAGCAGGATATATGAAATTTTTCTAATACATTGTATTATATCTAATAAATTAGAACAAATAAAATACTGTGGGACAAATTATAGTAATGTATCTCCTATAGAGAATATTATTTAGCATCTCTAAGTCTTAGTATAAAGAAAATGGTTCCTGTTCTGCAGTATTTCTAAAAGCATTATCAATAAAATGAAAAGTAGCTGATCTATCATTCATATACTACTGTTAATAGATAAACTGACACTTATTAAAATTTTTAACAGTTTGGGCAAAAATCAATTAGAATCTGGCAGCATCCAATCTAGCAGATAGAAAGGAGCTCTGAGACGCTGTACAAGAATGAAAGGCTTTTATACACAGTAGGGAGACTGGAACAAGAAAGTTATACAAGGCAAAAATAAACAGTGTGTTGGTTATTGCGATGTTACTGTCCTTTAAGGGATGCCAGGCGTCTATGAAACAAGTTACCTAGCTAGTGCTGATCAGGCAATTTGTGATTGGCTGGTTTAAGATTCCATTTCTGTGAGAGCTAAAAGTGTAATTACACCTTGGTTTGGTGATATGGGGCTTAACCTAAATGACTTGATTTTGATCCTATTGTCTTATTTTTAGCAATATGGTACTCCATGTGTGGACTGTGACATTTTTGGAGAAAAGGTTTTTAAAATACATTAATATTATCAATGTTAATATTAGCAGCTAAAATTTTAAACATCAATAAGCACATTTATTTAAAAAGTGTAATGCTTCATGTTTATATGTGACCCTTTAAGTTTTCAGGGAATATATATGAAAAAAAAATTGAGTTGAACAATACCATGTTTCCCCGAAAATAAGACCTAGCCGTACAATCAGCTCTAATGCATTTTTTGGAGCAAAAATTGATATAAGACCTTGTCTTATTTTACTATTGTATAAGACCCGGTCTTTAATATAATATAGTATAATATAATATAATAAATACCGGGTCTTATGTTAATTTTAGCTCCAAAAGATGCATTAGATCTGATTGTCTGGCTAGGTCTCATTTTCCGGGAAACAGTATGTTTACCTTTTCTTATATATGTGAATAATTATATGCACATATGTATGTGTCTCACATTATATACTGATATATAATGACATCTAATGATAATATTGGTGTGTTGGTGAATCATTAATAATTAATTAGAAAATGCTACTCATTGTGTGTGAAGCATCCAAAAATAAAAGTGCGATTCATGGTTCATTCCATAATTTTTTTAACGTGTTTATACCTATGCCTTCCTTAGACTTGATAGGAACTGTATATTGAATCCACATGGTCTATTTCTCTATTTCCCAGAGTAGCCAGTCTCTGATCACTGATCTTCCTCTCTCCTCCGTGGGTATCTTTTCAGAATACTCTTTCTTTAGCATGGATACCAATTAACTTCTTCATGCAATTAGAAGGAAATCAAAGTGCTTTCTTCTGACCTTATTTTTGCTTTTCCAAACAAGCATATTTTGCTACTGTGTGGGCCCCATGGTTTCCAAGTAGTCACTTAATTCCTAACTGGCCTGAAATGATAACATATGACTCAACAGCAATGCTTTTGTTGTGTATATTTGAGGACATCCATAATGAAATGAAAGTGTTCAAATATAAAAAAGTAAAATGAATAGTCCAATAAACATCATATATTGAATACCTAGTTTCAACATATATCAATGTTTACTACCTTTTCATCTATTTCCCACATTTTTTTCTTCAGTATTTTAAAGCATACCCTGACATATCATTTCTCCCATTAGTATTTCACAGTGTAGTATCTCTAAAAAATAAGGATTTCTTTTTTAAAGTAATCACAACACATTATTATATTTAACCAAATTAACAAAGATTATTTAATGTTAATCAATACCTAGTCTGCATCCAAATATTCCTGATTGTCTGAAAAAAATTTGTTTTTAAGGTTGGTTTGATAAAATCAAGATACACATCAGGTTCACACATTGTGTTTGGTTGATGTCTTTTAAGTTTCTTTTAATTTGTGATATCCTCATCCTCTGTTATTTTTTTCATAGTGCTTATTTGTTCAGAACTTGTTCATTTGTCCTATAGGCCTTCCCACATTCAGGATTTGGCTGATTGCTTCCTCGTGGCGTCATTTAACAGGTTTCTTTAGCCCCTGCATTATCTATAGTATAGTATATATATAGTACACTGATAGTATAGTATATTGTATATTGATCTGGTGGCATGATAAGATTCAGTTTGAATTTTTCTTAGCAAAAATACCCCATAAGTGGTGATATGTACTTACCATTATCATACCAGGAGGCACATAATGTCTGATTGCCAAAGACTTAAAGGTGTTAAAATGAGTTAGTTCAAGTATTGTCAATAGAATTGATCATTATAATTCCAATGAATTGCATACTTTTTTTTTTTGCCTCTCATTTCCTTTGTATTTATTAACTGGAATTTTTTAAATAAAGAATAATTTCCTCATATCAACATTTGGTAACTCCAAAATATAGTTCATACAAGAAAAGCAAAATAAGTGCTTGGTTCTTTCCTTTCATGTATCACTAGGTTCTTACCATTCATTTAATTCTGTACTTATTTGTTTTACCTTCTAATAGCAATACCAAAACTACCAATGTTAGCATATTATTGAATACATTTAAATATCCCTGTGTTCATATATTTTCCTTAGGATTATTTCATTTTGAACAGTTAAACTTTTGTATTTTAAAAACTCTTGTAATATTTTCCTGGGTTATTCACAACCTAATATACTATAATTTAGTTTGTTTCAGTTTGTTTTCAATTTTTAGAGAATTTAATTTTTTTTATTTTTTTTTTGAGTTTTGTAAAACTTTATGTGATTTCTCACATCAAAATGATATTAAAAAAAAAAAACAAATTCATGAAAGTCTTTTTCTTTCATTGTTGCCTTCCTCACCTAGATGTGACTATTCTTACTAGTTTGGAGCTTATTATTTCATTGTTTCTTATTAGAAATATAAACAAGTGTGTGTATATGTACATATATTCATATTTCCCTGCCTCTCTTTACACAATCTGTGGTACTCTATAGAGGCCTTCCTCCAATATTCTTTTAAAAAATGAAAGTACTCTATTGTATGTATATAACGTAAGTCCTGGTCTTTTCTTCCTATGAATGATGCAAACATTTTATATTTTTTCCATGTTATGTTTAAGTAGATTCCTAGAAGTTAAATTTATGCATAATTTAGCTACGTATCGCAACCACCTTCGTGAGGGTACCATTTTGCATTTCCACCAACATTGTGAGAATGTTTCTGTTTCCCTATGAAACAGCCTTACAAGCATAGTATGTTACCAAATTTTGGGTGTTCTGAATTAGATATATGAGACATAGCATATCAACGCACTTTTAATTTGTATCTGTATTATAAATATGAGTTACAATGAGCATCTTTTAATGTTCTTGGGAATATTTTCATTTCTTATTCTGTGAACTGTGCATTTATACAAGATGCCCATTTTTTATTTGATTTTTGGTCTCAATACTTAGAAACATTTTGTATATAAGGGCTATTAAACCTTTCTAATATAATCTGCAAATATATCTTTTGTCATTTTTCATTTTCCTTTTTTTAATGAATGCATTTATTTTTTGATTTGTATGTAGCTAAATCTATCACGCTTTTCATTCATGGATTCTGAACTTTAAGTCATAGAAAAGTTTTCTATACTCCCTGGGTAGAAACTGATATATGCTGTTTGCATAGATTTATTATATCTTATTTTTAGATTTCAAATGCATTTGATTTTTATACTATTGAATGATAGGATTTCATTTTACATTTTTTGTATCTGGATATACAGTTGTCCGAGCATTATTTTTTAAAATAATCTTCTGTTCTCCACTTTTATCACAAATTAAATTCCCATATGCACTTAAATCTATTTTTAAATCTTTTTTTTAATGTACCATTTGGCTATACATGTACTGATTTTTAATTTATGAGCACACTTTGTAATTTATAGAGCCTTATAATGTACTTTAATATATAACACCCTCTACCCTTTTTCTGCTGATCTTCAATATTTCTAAGGCTATCCTTGCATATTTATTCTTCCAAATGAATTTTATAAGCAACTTGTCCAGCTTCCTTCCCAAACAAATGCAATTTTATTTTATTGAATCATAATTATGACTTAATATAATAATACTGAGAGTCATTGACAGTCTATGAAATTTGAATCATTCTAGCCAATAACTTTCTTGAAAATACTTTTTTAGTTCAACTATACTCTGCTCCTTTCAAGAGTGTCGTATTGAATCCCTTACGTATTGTCCCCTCCCCATATTTTCTGTTATGTTTTTATCTAGTTGATTATTTCTTGTATTCAGAATATTCTATTTTGCCATCTAACTTCTTGTTGTCTGAGTACATAAATATTCTCCAATTTAAAGAAGCTAAATGATCTCTAAAAACAAACAATGTATATTTGATCATAAATTAATTTCTGCACAGTTGCAGATAATCATAACCCTTCTTTATGATTGTATTACTTTTTCTTCAGTATACATACTTTAAAAAGTACCCATATGAAAATTGTTTGGTTATTTCCTATTTTAATATACAGGTATACATATCCTATTGCACATGTTAGGGTGGAAGATTTTAAAGTCTATGAAAAGAAGCTGAACAAATTCCTTATTAATATCTGTAACAAAGTTCTAAAGTTGATATAATATGTTAAACTGAATTACTGGCCTGAATTTACTTTGTTAAATAAGAAAAGGTAAATGTATTCAAAAACTGTAAATTTGTTCATAGTTTTGCAATTGTCACCAACTAGAGAACATTAATATTTCCTGATAACAAGAATACTGTTTAAACATGATGTGGACATGAATCAGGAGACACAGATTTAACAAGAATTTAACAAAATATGTTTTATTGGTCTGTTGGCTCTCCAGTCCTGACAATCATTAACAAAATTAGAGTAAATCTCTGGATAAGGCCAAAAATGGTTTTGTTTTGTATTATTATTTTTGATTATCTTCCAGTGCATGTAACAATTGTCATTAATAGAATATCAGTACACACAACATACGAGTATTATTTAAATTAGTCTTCACCTTTACCTAGTGCTCTGTTTGCCTCATTCATTTAAAAATTCTGTTTGAATTCAGGTGGCTTCAAAAAAGCCTAGTGGTCCTTATAGTAATATTATCTGTGGATAATTCCTAATATGACATGGCAGCTATAAACAGCTCACTATGTACTTTTGTTTATAATGCCTGCAGCCTTATGTTCTCTGTGGCTTCATTAGTATATCTATTCCCGCTCATGTTCACAACTAAATTCCACGGCTAAAATTGAAGTCTGTTGTATGAGGGGCTTAATAAAAGACGGGAGGGAAGGAGGTATCTGTATTATAGTTATACATGGATTAAGTACCAGAGTTCTTATCTTCCAGAAAACCATTATCTCTGGTTAATGAGAAAAAAATAATATGTACATAGACAACAGATTTTTGAAATATGAAACACGTGAAAAAAATTAAATACAGCTGTAAAAATAATTATTATAAAGAAATAGTGTCACCAAAACACCGTGAAAGAAATTAAACTTTGCCTTTTGAGCATTCAAAAGTTGTATCTTAGAGACTTAAGGGATTTTAAGTGGAATTCTGACTATGAAAGCTGCCCAAATTTAGTTACCTAATTCACACATAAGATAGGGAAACTGAAAATACACTGCTTAGAAGGGTAAGGAGTGGATTTGTATGGAAGAGATACAGTAGGAAATAGTATTCTTTCCACATAGGCTCTTTGTTTTCTTTCGTGGTCCCCACCTTATGAGCCGCACTTAACAATAGGGCATGGGATTAATTGGACTGTAGTAAATCATTCCATTCATATTTTATAGGTAAAAGGTGGAAGACAATTTAGCTGAAGAGTGCCTCTGCTCATTTATTCCACAAGAGCCACTGCTTGATAAATTAAGCTAATCCTCTACAGAAATGTTCCAGTCACCTCTGTAATTACTTACTGTATGAAAACACAATGGATGTGGCCCTAATTACTCTGCTATAAGATACAAAGTCTGCAACATATTGTTATCTGCATAAAATGGAAAGGCATTGTGTATTCATAAAATCTAAGATTATATTCAGTGTGAAATCATTTTGAAGGTCATAAGCAAATTTGCAAATTAAAAGTCACTGATAAGACCTACTCTCACATTTCCCTTCCCATAAAGTGGCATAAATGTGTTTGATGTGAGAGCCATGTTTTCATGGTTAGAATTTGAAACCTGTTAAATTTGGCTATGCTGAAATTCCTAGTCCCGTGGACATTTTAAAATTAGGTTATTATCATTAGCATTTCTCCCTGAAACAGTCTACATAATTTAGTCTATCATAGAAAATGAAGATGCTCTAAATTAAGGCGAATAGATTAATAATTCTGACTTAAAGCAGAGGCAATTTTAGTCTGGCTAATTTTTCATATCTGCTCAATTAACCTCATAGTGCTTTAGAACAAAAGGCAGCATGACGAGTGTCATTTAAATTAAACAAATGCCATTTATCTGTCATAGTACTGAGGTATATCAGCGGCACCAAGCCAAGACCACAGTGTCAAAAGAGGTGGACACGCAAGGGACTGTTGAGATTTAGTTCTCCATCATTTCAGCAATCATTCACAGCACAATGGGTGAAAGTTGCCGTTTGATGTGTACTTAGAGATTATCCAGAAAAGCAGGTCTAGGTTACCTACTTTTACATTTGTAAAAAAGAATACCTAGTTTATATTCTACTGGGACCCCTGTCATTGGGAGAGGCACCTCCTTTTGGGAGGAATGTCAGTGATTTCCCATTAAACAAAATACCTATTTTCCATTCAAGCCATTTATTTTCAGAGATTGGAAAATAGCTGTCATTATACTGGCCTTCTGAATAACTTTCTGTTTGGCAGCTGCAGTCTCCAATGATGCTTTCCCAATAAAGAATTTCAGTTCCAAACGGATACGAATTTTGAAAAGAAATGAACTTAATATCATAATAATTTACTAAAAAGCATCTATACTCCTTAGACATTATATCTTTTCAAATCATTGCCTATGTTTTTATAGTCAATAACTTATCTATTTTAGTCTGAACTCTGTTTTAATAATTTAAAGAAAAATGTCTACCAAATCAAATTCAGAATAAACAGTTCGATGTTCACATTTTCTTGCTTCTTTGCATGTCTTATTGCATGATTCATTTTGTTTACGATATGTTAAAGGAGTCACCTTCTTTTAAAGAGTTTTGAGTATTTCCTGGAAAAGCCACTGTACTGGACTCTCTTTGTTCTAGTCAAAGATTGGTTTTTAGCTTTGCAAGGTTAACTCTGGAATAGCTCTTATTATAGGGCATAGTCATCATTCCTACACTGTGGCCTTTTCGGTGTCTTAGCTAAATAATAAGTTATTAACAAGATTCCTCTTCCCTGGTTAGAGGAGAACTCCCAAGTTCCCCAGCATGTACAACCTTAGTGTCTCCATTCTGTTCTCAATCTTAAAGCAACTGATCTTTTCTGGAGCTTGAGGCGTCTTACGCTAAACACATGGAGTCTAGCCCTCAATCAGGAATTCATGGGAAACCACCACACAAACTTCTGAGCTCCTTTTCTGTTTGGCTTGCTCTTCTCCCATCCTCTGATCACAGATTGTGACTGCTTTAGGAGCCCCAAACTCCAATCGGTGCCTCTGCAACTCAGTATGATTCTTCTTGGGTTCCGTCTCCCTGTGCCTCAGATATGAAACTATCACCACACAGAGGTCTAGAGTGAACATAGGCCTCATCTCATGTGTTTTCCTTCATTCAGCAATTTCAGTCCTGTACTTCCTATTATTCAATACCTGAAAGTGGTTACTTTGATATTTCATCCAGTATTATATTTAAGGTAGAAGGGCAAGTCCAACACTAATTACTTTGTAGTCAGAATTGGAAATGTCTTTATGAAGAAATATTAAAATATATGATCTCCCCTTCCAAGTTTCCTTCTAAGAGAGTAGGAGTCGCATTTAGCAGGACTATGAAAACTATAAGGCCGTTATACTTATATGATATGTTTAATATTTAATAAGTGAATATGTGAATGATTCAGGATTAATACATAAGCTATTCAATTTTCTATCCTGCCTGTTACTAATTTATGATATTTCTCTGTCCCATGACTGCATTCATTACATCTCAGGCTAATAAAAGTGTCTGTCAGAGGGTGGGAGATGAGGGTAAAGGGGATCAAATATATGGTGATGGAAGGAGAACTGACTCTGGGTGGTGAACACACAATGGATTTATAGATGATGTAATACAAAATTGTACACCTGAAATCTATGTAATTTCACTAACAATTGTCACTCCAATCAATTAAAAAAAAAAAAGGGACTCAATGGATGAAAAGGAGTCAGCTGACAGAGTGAATAGGCATCAGTTGGAGGACAGTGTCCTAGAAGACGGACTACATAAGAAAGGCCACCAGGTGAAAAGATCATGCAGAAAACCTAATCAATTCAACTGAGCCTGGGTTATTAATTCATCCCTTCATTAAACAATTATTTACTGAAAAAAAAAGTATCTGTCATTATATTTACTACTAAATTTTTTTGTTGCAAATGTTCCTTCAGTGGAAGACATATATGCTAATTTATTATTTTATAAGATCTTCTCACCTGATTCTGGCATGTAAAGTAAACAAATATGTATACTGAGTAGAGTGAGTTCTTAAAACTCTTTTTTAATGAATGAGGATTTGCCACACACATTCTTTCTTTTTGTCCAACAATACTACTTAAATTTACTCTCAATGCTGTAGCCTTAAATGAAAATTTCTTTTTATGTTAGAACTGAGATTCACTTTGAGGACTATGTTTATGAAATATCATTTGCATATTCAGAGTGTTTCTTGAAAGTGCATTTTCTATGTATGTTTAAATGTACCATATATAAAACCAGGCTCGATTTGAGTATCCTATATTTGAAAATATATCCATATAGAGTCCCTAAGCTCTCAAAAGCATTCATATTGCTGGCTTTTTGTAAAGCAGCTGCACTATAGATGATATATATCAAAATACATAATACAGATTTCACAGATATTTTCCCTATTTGTTGTGGGTGATTTCCTTTAAAAATTTTTCTCAGTCCTATTTATTTCATTTTTTAGAAAAAGATTTATTGTTTTAGACTATAATCTAATGTGAAATTACAAGATTCTCACTCAGTGACCTAAGAATAAATCACTACATTGTATTGTTTATTCAAAACAGTTTGACATCGCACTGTTGAGGTCTATGATTTTCCACAAACCAAATATACTTAGAAAACTGAGTAAGTCTCAGGATTCTTTAAAAAGTGATATTAAATCTGCCCATATATCACAGAAAATCCCTAGGAATCATTTTAATTTAAGGATATTTTGTGGGGGGAAAAGTAACTAAGTTAAGGAAGACTCAAATTTGAATGTGAAATTTTAACTCATTTGGACAGGTCAGTAGAAGAGCCATTTTATATCACAGTGGTTACATTAGAAATAACATTAAGTGAATGATGAAACTTGTTTTAATGAATTAATCTAGATCTTTCAGAGATCTTTGATATTTGCAGGTCATTTATTTTTCAACTAGAATATACAACACTCATTTGAGTGGGCATTTCAAATAGGTGGCTGTCTGTTATGTATTATTTCTGTTAGAAGTAAAAAAGGCCCTATTTTCCAAAATTATCTCCCTTGCAACCTATAAATGAGCCTGAAATGTGAACATTTGAAGTTCATTCCCTTGAGTCTTAATGATTATATAAATCTTTGTGTTTATTCCATTACCAATTAACCAAATGTTTAATTACCCTCAACCTTGAACCCAGGCTATGCTAAGTGATATGCAGAGAACTAAAGCAGAATACTGAGAGAGGCATATTGGTGCTATTAAATGTGAAATGGTGACAGAGGTCTCAGAAGAGGTGACATATTAGCAGAGACCTAATGATACTGAGGAATAATCCATATGGATAACTTAGAAAAGAGAATTCCAAACAATAGGAAACATGGAGAACTTGAGAATGTGTTTGAGAAACAATGGGCCGGTGTAATCAGAACAGAGTGAGTGGAGAGATTCTTAACAAATAAGATCAGAAAACCTACCAAGAATATACAAAGACTTAGACAATTTGGGAGACTCCCCAATTCCTGTCCCCATTTTTCTTATCACCTATATCCAATAAATTCAATCAAATCAGATGTCAGTTCTTAAATTGTATCTCAGCGACCCCTTTCTGCATATCTACTTTCATTGTTTTAGTTTAATTTGCTCACCTGCTCACCTAGCTATTAAAAATACCTCCAAAAGTGCATGACCATAAAGAAAACTTGTTAAACTCCAGATCCTATGACCCACCCCCAAAACCACTGGATCATAAACTTAGAGCCAGGGCCCCAAGTAACCAGTTTTTAAACATGTGTTTTAGCTGAATCTTATGATCAGAGATGTTTGAAAATTACTCTTATACCTATCATTTCCAAGAGCTTAAGTCTTTTTTTCCTACATCCCTGCTGGTCTTATCATCCCCTCTTCCCACCAAAAGATTCAAATGTCATTCCTTTTTGTTTTTTCCCTTGCTTAATACCTCAATAAATAAGATGGTATACTTTTAAATACTTAAAAATTCATGTAATGCTTTTCACGTTTTGTTGTTTATATCTCTACCACATTCTCGTCACTCTTCTGAAGGCATGCACATACACATGTGTGTGCGCACACACACACACCTTTGTCTTCCAAATCATTATCAACCAACCTTTAGTATATTCTCAGAAGTTATCAGATATTTTTATAGTTCTGCCTTTTTCTTAAGGCGCATATATATATACACACACACATACATACATATATATATGTATATATATAAATGTTTTATATAAGGCATGTGTATTTTTAACATATGTATATGTTAAACATACATATATATGTGTTTTATATAAGGCATGTATATATTTTCCAGTATCTATTTCCTTTGCTTTGACAGCTATTTGACCTTTTAATTAGCTGGGGGAAAAAAACTAATTACCCACCAAGAATCAGTTTAAATTTTTTTTTCTACTTAGACTTTATTTTTCTCCTTTTATAGTTGATAAATTTAGTTGACCTCCACTATGTTCCACATCTATGGTAGCACTTGTGACTTGGTCATAAGTAAATTATGTAAATTAAATATTAATATTAAATTTGTAACATTAAATATTCAATATTTAATATTAAAATTACTGTCTTCTGTTAGAGTGTGAATTTGAAAGCAAGACATATTTCATTAATTTTTGATTTGCAATTAAAGCATAATTCATGGACCAGCTACATTATCATGGAATCTGTGCAAAAATGAGTTTAGTAGGTTAAATAGATATAAAGATGGGGTGTTAAAATAAAGACCCTCTTTTCAGGAGTCCATAAGCATTTTAAATGAATGATGTTTTAAACCCTTGTGTTAATTAAAAAATTCTAACCTATAAATTTTAACAGTTTGGAAGAATACATTAAATTTTCATCAGTTTGTCATACTGTTTTGAACATAAACTAATTTAATGTTACTCAATAGTGTTTTAAAAATGTCCTTCTCTTATAACATTAACAAGTTCTGCCTACTACTTTAAATCTAGGTACTCTGTTTTCCAATTTGTTAACCATTTGTTTAGGAACAATTTCATGTATTCAGTTTATTTTCAAAGTGCTAGTTTAACGACAGATGGATTAACGGGGTGTGGAGGCGAGTAGGGAAGGCTGAGGAGGAATAGAAAGATATAAGGAAACCTAGAAGAAACAGAGTCTTCTAGCCAAAGGAAATGAGACTAGCTAGTAGAAGAACATTGACTAATATTTCAACATAGGACAAAGATGATTATGTAGGTAATATAAATAAATTGATACTTCAGGAAGCATAATTGTGGAGAGGGAAGAGATACAACAAATTGGGAGAATAATTAAGGCTTTTAATAATGATTAGAGAGGTTTGTTGTTTTGTTTTTAGTCATGCATAATTGGAATAAATTTCTATACAAAGAACAAGAAATGGGTGTTGAAGTGGGAAGTTAAAGATACACTTGTGAGGAGGAAAAACTTAAAAACACCAGGTTTTGGAGGAATGAAATGTGTGTGAAGAAGGGGGTTCGGGAAAGAGAATCATTTTAGAACACAGAACAAGGGAATCGCCTTGGACAGATTTAAGGAGCAAAACAATACTAAAAAATCTTTTTATGCATCATAATCATTATTTCTATGATTAACTGATAAAGTAGCCTCTGCTTGGGTCCAATATGATTACTCGAACTTTTGTCTATAATTCACCCATACATGAATCTAATCAATGTGCTTATCTATATCTTTGATTGGAGCTGTTTCATTCTTCTTAAAATTTAAAATTGTTTTATATAGTCATATTTTCAAGAATAACTACCAAAAATGATGAACCAAGAGACATTTTGGTGTATGATGAGGTGCCAGTAGGCTTGGAACAAACTTAAGGCATGTACATCAGTTAGTTGGAAGATACAATATATCATTTTAAAAACTGTTATAAAGCTATACAATTCAAGAAAATGGGAAATTGCTATAAGAATAGACAATAAGACCAAGGTAAAAACACAGATGGTATAGAAATATACTGACACATTCAGTGAATGAATTTAACAAAGTTACCAATATAATTTAAAGTTTAAGGAGAGTTTTTTGTTGTTATTTTGTTTTTGTTTTCTCATTTTCACACCTCTATAGCCCCAAAGAAAAATATGAACTTTAACCCCTACCTCACACCATGCATTTTAATTTGAGATGGATTATAGACAGAAATGTGAAGAATACGACTGTAAAATTCTAAATGAAACAGAAAGCATATTTTTACAACCTTACAGTTCAAAACTATTGCATAGAGAAGCATAAAAGAAAAAGGTGATTATATGTAATTCAAATTTAAATTATTCTATTCATAAAACACCACTGAGGAAATGAAAATGCAACTTAGAAATGAAAGGAAATAACCATGATAGATATATCTGACATTGTAACAGTTTCATTGATACATATAAAGAATGCTTACAAAGTATTAATAAATAAATAAATAACCTTCCCCAAAAGGACAAAAGACATAAACAGACACTTCAAAAAATACATACAAATGGCCAATAAGAACATGAAAAAGATCTCAGCACCATTAGTCATCAAGAAAATGAAAAGTAGGGATGGCCGGTTAGTTCAGTTGGTTAGAGCATGGTGCTGGTAGCACCAGGGTTGCCGATTCAGTCCACGCATGGATCACTGTGAGCTGCAACCTCCTTAAAAAAAAAAAAAAAAAGAAAGAAAAGTAAAATCACAAATACAACTTTGTAAAATTATTTCATGTTTTTATAAACGTCAACATTTGCATAGCATTTGCAGCAAATGCCAGCAATTGCACTCTTATTATTTCTCCATGAGAAATGGAAAAAAAAATCATGTAAGAAAATTCATAGAAGCTTTATTGATAATAGCCATGAATAGGAAATGATCCAAATATCCAGCGATAAGAGAATGATCAACCAATGTGTAGCTTTGTCAGACAATTGAATGCTTCTTAACAATAAAAAGGAATAAACAACGGATACATACAACTTGAATGGATATTAAAATTGTGTCAACAAAAGAAGCTGGAAACAAAAATGTGTATAATGCACGGTTACATGAAATATATATATATAAGCAAAACTAATGTACACTGATAAAAAACAAAACAGTGATTATCCAGGGAGTGGAGGCTATAGGGATTGACTGAAAGAAACAAGCATGAGAGAACTTTCTGGTGTTATGGGCAATGTCTATACCTTGATTGGGAAATGAAGGCATAAACCTTTACAAATTCCGTATGTGTTTGCCGGAATAATAATAAATTAGATTAAGGAGACTATCTCTTTTTTGGTTGATATAATGCATTAATATTTCCTAGAGAGTTAAAGACGTGTAGTCTTTCTGTGAAACCCATCATTTCATATGGTTTTCTAATGGAATATTTAAAAAAAATACTCATTTTATATATATATGCGTGTGTGTGTGTATATATATATGTGTATATATGTATATATATACACATATATATACATATATACGTATACACATATACATTTATACATATACACAAACACATATGTGTGTGTGTGTATATATATATATATATACATACATACACACACACACATAAATATTTTTTTTTTAAATATTCCATTAGGAAACCATATGAAATGATGGGTTTCACAGAAAGACTACATGCCTCTAACTCTCTAGGAAATATTAATGCATTATATCAACCAAAAAAGAGATTCAACAGTTTCTCAAAACATATATACATATACATATATATATATATATGTTTTGAGAAACTGTTGAATCGTGGAATCATTTCTTATTTTTCTGAGTCTAAGGTACAATGATAATGTGGAAGTAACTAAAAATAAATCAGGGATATCACTATAAGGAGCTGAGATTAATGAAACAGAATTGAAGATAGATATAAATTATTTCTTCATTTATTCATTTATGTGAACACATGTGCAAACATATACTTGAAGAGCTTCAGAGAGGGATCAACCATAGATCTGAATAAGAACTTAGGTAAATTAAGGGGTTAGAAGTGTTAGGAAATGAGCTACTTCTTATATCTGAATGGAAATCTTGCTTAGCTTTTTCTATTGATTCATTGTTTCTTAAAATGAATTTTGTTTCATATAGAATGATTCATTAACTTAAGGACAGTTTTTCTTTACAAAATCAAGAAATAATCTATAATTCAAACTAAACTACATTCATCTGCATTTAATAATCATTTAAAATAAATATCTATTTGAATTAGTTTATAATGATGAATTGTTGTGAAATAATAGCTAAAAAAATAACATCTCTTTAAGGCCGTACACTAAAATTTGTTTTCAAACTCCAGAATAAAAGAGCTCTCTCCCTGCATTTCATTAACAAGCAATATATAATGTTTGTAGGAATTACCCTTTCACATGAAAGAAAATATTTTCCTTTAGTGAAGAAAATAAACACAGGAATAGGTTACCTTTTGAATTATTTTTTTATTACTCTTAAACGGTATCTTGATAACAGTGCAAAGTATATCAACAAAACTAATAAGGTTTTGGCGTAAGATGACCCAATATACAGCAAAACCTATACATTGTTTAAATCATAAGAGTTATTAATATTGAAGGAATAAAACTACATATAAATAAAGGTGGAATGCAGCCTTTCCTGATGGTTTTAACCCAAAATTAAGGATGTTCAATCCTCTTAGGGAGAGTCACTCTTTCTAAACTGAAATTGAAACACAATCCAAAATTTTACATGTCAGTTGAGATATGCCAATAAATAATTATAGAGCACTCATTTAAAGAATTGAACAGATCTCACATTAGTGGTTTTTAAATCATTAGCAAATATCGTGTTCAAATAATATTTAAATGATTTAAATTATTTTATCCCCCGAGATGTAAATAACACCTTCTGATGAAATTGCAAAGTACTTCTTTTGTGTGAGTGTGTGTGTGTGTGTGTGTGTGTAAATATATATATATATATATATATATATTTATATATTTAAGTTATTTTTTGCATTGTGGCTGTTCTGTTACTTTTTTCAGACCCCTATCCGTCTATAGCAACTTAATGTGAAGGTCCATTACTGTTTCAGTTATCTTTGTCTTTCAATCCTCACATTGCAGTCACTTAATAAATGTTTAATAAACAAATCTTGAAAACCAGAAAGGCAACATAAGTATAACTTATGTGGACAGAAAAGTAGACACATGTTAAAAATGAAAAAAAACATATAAAATGGCGTGAACATAAAAATTCCTCACTTAAGTGAGCCCCGGCGGGTAGTCCCATCTTTAGTCTGAAGCTTCCTTCATAAAGTCAATCTTTACCATAAGTGAGCCTGTCGAGTTGTCTTTTTGTACCTAAAATAACATCCTTGGAATGTCAGTAATCCCCTTTTCCAGACCAGAGCAGGAAACTACAGAATCCTTCATTAGTATTCTTGTCTCCTGATTACCACCATTTCTATGTGCTGTAAGAAGCAAACCATTAACTATCTTGTACCCACCAATGTAAAAGAGGTACCTGTCTCTCCAATTTAATTTTGTCTAATCCCAGAGATTTTCCAGCTTTGCTTTCTCCCGCCCCCTTAGTCTACCACCAATGGATTTCATGTAACCTTTCTCCTTTGATTCTATGTATAAAATAAACTGCGAGTAGCCATTTTGCAGAGCATTTTCTCAATCCCTTGAGACTTTGCTTCCTGGCAATTGTCAATTTGGCTCAAATAAATTCTTATAAACTTTTTCTTAGGCTGGATGTTTCTTTGTCAACACACTTACTACACTCCCAGGATCACAAACATGTACTACTGGGAGATAACACAAATGGCTACCTAAAAATTAATGAACACAACTTAAAGTGGAGGAAGGAATTATGTAATGGTTTAATATCCTATGGAGATTAGCTTATTTAGTTTTATGGAGATTAGCTAGTGGACTTTTGGCAGTTGATAGATATGCGGACACATGAACATACATAGTACTTGGTGTAGTCCGCGTAAATAAATATTTATAAGGAAAGCCTTAAAGATTTATTCCATTTCTCTATAGATCTGACTAGATTTCACTATTTTATTCATTGTTTGGGCTTGTCTGAATATTACTCAATTACTCAAATGCTTTGTTTTTATCTGTCTCAGGTCCTCCCAACCTTAACTTAGATTAAAACCATAAAAAAGTCAATTTTTAAAGCTGTGCATAGAAAACAGTACATCAAAACTGTTAATATACATTTCAAACAGAAAACATGCATGTCTTCATTTGTCTTTCACCTCATTTATGTCAGCCCATATCTTACTGGCAAAAATTGCTTTCCAGCTCTAGACAATCTAATTTGACTGTGATTCTGTCTGACACTTGAGTATTACAGTGTGTTTTTTGTTAAAGATTTGCAAAACCAGTCCAAAAATTTTATTATCAGGCCAGAGCATCAGTGCATTTCTTGAACATTCATCACAAACAGAATGTATGAGAGCTGGAGAAGAATGAATCATCCTAGATTACCTATCTGGTACTTGAGAGGCCTACCACAAAACAGCAACAGCAGAGATTAACTTGCTGGATTTCCCAGGAAATTTACGGGGGCTGCTCTGTGGAGAAATAGAAAGCCCATTTGCAAGATCCTTACCTGTGAAAGGTATCTTAAATCACAGGAAGCTTGGACATGAAAATTCCGTAAGGGTGCCCCACAGGTCGAGGTAATCTTGATAATCTTTCCAACAATCTATCTTTTCAGTGGATGTTTTTAATCTTTGAAAATGTATGTGCATTCAAATGCAGAATAGTATGACTTAAGAACAGATGTTTAAAATGGATGTTACGCATGAGAGTGTTTCATGGTCCTTGAAAGATATTCTGATAGGGACCTTAAATCTCATGTTTTTGCCCAGAGAAGTGAACTGTGATCAGAGTTATATGTGCATCCTCTTTCTAGTCACTGATTTCCTGCAATCACTACTAGCAAGTTGGTCTTTCTAGACACTTTAATCAATCAGTGTGGCTATTCGGTTTATTCAGTGGAATCCTCAACTGGTTAAACTGTCAGCCTTCCTCTGTGCTAATCATCTTTCCAATTTCTACTTTAGTGACTTTTCCTCATGACCATAGTTCATTGACCTTGGAAGAATCCAAAGCAGCT
Organism: Rhinolophus ferrumequinum; assembly: GCF_004115265.2. Lineage (NCBI taxonomy): Eukaryota > Metazoa > Chordata > Mammalia > Chiroptera > Rhinolophidae > Rhinolophus > Rhinolophus ferrumequinum. Next base: position 55,044,681 of record NC_046290.1, on the reverse strand, counting down.
AGCTACTCTTCAGGAAAAGATTTTGGTATTCCTGTTTCCATATGGCCCCAGAAAAGGGGCCACATGTTTAAACCTGAAAATAACCACACAGGATGGTGTGAGCATAAAAATTCCTAACTAAGGTGGGCCATGGCTGGAAGTCACATCATTGGCCTATAGCTTCCTTGACAAAGATCAATCTTTACCTTAAGTGAGGCTGTCTGTTGTCCTTTTGCATCTAAGATAACATAAACTTGGAATGTCAGAGTAATCCTTTTTCCAGACCCCTGAAGGGCACACCCCACCACAGGAGAGCAGGAAACTACAAAATCCCTCATTGTTATCTTGTTCCCCAAATACCATTGCTATGTGCTGTAAAATGCTATTAACTATCCTGTACCCACCAATGTAAAAGAAGTGTGTGTCTCTCCATTTTGCTGTTTATCCAATCCCAGAGATTTCCCAGCTTTGCTTTCTCCCACCCCCTTAATCTACAACCAGTGGATTTCATGTAACCCTCCTCCTTCTTTGATTCTAATGTATAAAATAAGTTGCCAACCTGCCATTTTCTGGAGCATTTTCTCAATCTGTTGAGACTTTGCTTCCCAGTAATTGTCATCAGTTTGGCTCAAATAAACTCTTACATGCTTTCTCTTAAGCTGGATGTTTTTTTGTCGACACATGTAAGCAGAATAGGCACCAAAAACATAGGCCTTCCTCCACTAACCACCAAATATATGCCTTTGCATCTACCATTCTCATTTGAAACATTCATTTGAACCAAGGCACTAGGACCCTGGATACAATAACATTTGAACTAATCTTAAAATCCACTTTTAGTATTTTAAGATCAAAAGGCTATCTAGTGCTGGTAGATTGTAGTTAGAGCAAACCAAATGTTCTCATACTCATCATGTGCACTCTGTTGAGGTTTAGAACAGAGTCTCCAAATCAACAATGCATAATTTAGTATGAAGGATAGATGCATATATGCTATGTAATATATATGATATATAACATATATACTACATAGCATATATACATATCATATATAAATCTATGCTTTTCTTTTCTTAAACATCAAAAAGTATCCAGGGAGAGCACTATTTTCAAATAGAATATGTAGAGGAAATAATTCCATTTTAATGTATTTGCTTGTTTGCTAGATCCCCAAATATGGTGACAGGAGAGGCCCTAAATTAATCTCTATAATGGTCATGATGGAAGAGGGCACCAGTCTGCTGGATGCTGGTGTTCTGCCTAATGGCAGTAATTTAAGAATCTCTCCTATTCCTTTCAATTAATGTGTGCCCCCTTTAGTATATTATTCTCCATAATGGTTCCAGACCTCTTGCTTATTCTGGGTCTTAGATTGTTCACTTTCCTTTCTCATTAAGACTAAGCTTTCTGTTAGAAATGAAACTGCAATGCATCTGGATTCTCAGATTTCATATGAGTAGCTTGTTGATGTTGTTATTTTCCTAAAGTGTGTCCATGCTTTTGTATCTTCTAAGAAGTATATGTTTGGGTTAGAAGTTTTATAGATTATTAAAATATTTTCTCCACTTAGATGACTGCATTGTTGCCATATGATTTACATTTTAAACATGTATTAATTAAGCTGGGCATTAATTAGTCTTATGAAAATTGAGTAATTGAGTTTTTCATTTCTCTTTTATTTAAGAATGCTTGTTCTGGGTGTTTCTTTTTTCTTTCTTTTTTTTTTTTTTTTTTTTTTTGAAGTTCATTGGGGTGACAATTGTTAGTAAAGTTACATGGATTTCAGATGTACTATTCTGTAATGCATTATATATATATCTCACATTGTGTGCTCACAACCCAGAGTCAGTTCTGGGTGTTTCTGAAAGGGCAAGTCTTCTAACCATTCAAAAATCAGACTTTTACCAAGTTGAACAGACATTGTTGAGCTCTGTCTAGGAGTCTTTGGCTTGTCAAGTAGCTCTAGCTCTCTTACAAGTATAACATCCAAAGGTATCAGCAACATGAATTAGAGATTCCAAGTTTTATTGTAAAACTGGGATTTCCAAGGGAATATGAAATTCCTTACCCCACCTTGAGATGAAGATTGGGTTTCTTTATATTAGCTTCAATATCATTTCTGTCTCTTTATTTCTGTTTCTGAAATTGAAGTATAATAAATATTTTTCATATTTTTATAAAAGTAAGAGAACCCCACAATGAAACAATCGGGTATAATATCACTGTCTTTGTCCAGTCACTAATGAGAGAGATTAGGAGTTAATTTATGCCAGAAATTAAAGTCTAGACATGACTGTACAGTAAACACTACTAGCAGCAGTAATGAGACCAGGGATTCAGTTGATGATTCTGAGCACTTTTTGTGATTCAGGTTTCTGAATCTCCCAACTTCAAGGATGATTTTATAATTTTAACCACATGAGTTCTGCCACACCAAGGAAGATATCAAGAAACCCAATGAAGGAAATAGTGATTCTGCTTTTATACCTATAAGTGCATTCACCTACAGACCTTTATCCAAACTCATTATAATTTCTGAGATCTGCAACAACAACAACAAAAGCATGTGCATTGTTTTTTCTTTGTCAATAATGACAATTACCTCTAACTGCTTTGGAGCTTGGAGGCCAATAGTTGATCTTTTACCTATTCTGATGCCAAAATTAACTACTTCTCTAACAGAATAGCCTCCATATCTATTGTTTTTCTTATTCTTTAGACTATGTTTAATCTAAAATTATATAAAATTCACATGACATTGCATATTCTGTTTGTAACATATAAATTGAATTCCCATTATGTAAGAAATTGGCTAGATATATTGGAGGTAAAGATAAATATTTAATGTAATAGGGGTAATTACATTTTTTAAAGAAGTACTCTTGTAAAAGGACATATCTATAAATTGAAATTATAATCTAAAATTTTTATTTTTCGTATAAATAGATATACGCCTATTCAGATTATTTCTTATTATGTGAGTTTTGGCAGATTTTGACTTGCAAGTAATTGGTCCATTGCATTTAGGTATCAAATTTGTGGGCGTAGAGTTGATCATGGTATTCCTTTTCTATTGTCTTAATGTCCATGGGATCTACAGTCATGTTCCTTCTCTCATTTCTGATATTAATTTGTGTGACATTTTTTCACCTAGTTAGTATGAGTAGAGGTCTATCAAATTTATTGATCTTTTCAAATAATCAATTTTATATTTTGTGGATTTGTTTACTGGTTTACTGTTCTGATGTCACTGATTTCTGTTCTAATTCTCATTTCTTTTTTTCTACTCTTTTTCTAGTTTTCTAAATGGAAGCTTACATGACTGATTTTAGACCTTCATTTATTTAACAAATGCGTTCTAAGCTAGAAATTTTCCTTTAAGCACTACTTTCCTTTAAGCACTACTGCACCCAACACATTTTGATACCTTGTGTTTTTATCTTCATTTAGTTCAAAATATGTTGAAATTTCTTTTGAGATTTCTCCTTTGATCCATGTACTTAGTAGAAGTTGATAGTTATAAAACAAATCTGTGGGATAATGCCAGCTTATTTCAATTTTTCTCTGTATGCTTCAAAAAGGGAAAAAGTTATTTCTACAGATTACCTCTACTAACTTTCTTTGTTGTTAAAAACTAAACTATATACTTATTTTACCTATTCTGATGCCAAAATTAACTACTTCTCTAACAGAGAATGTTGCTAATGTTTTCTTACCTCATTTATATTAATGCTAAGATTTGGAATAAATGGCTCTAATTGATACTTCATAAATGGCACATGAGTGTAGTCACAGAATTTTTAATTCTTCTTACATTTCTTAAAAGTTATCTTCATTTTATGGTAGTAGATTTTGCTATTTTTTTCTTCTCAGTGCATAAATGCATTTCTCACTTGTCCCTTCTCTCTACTATCATGCTAATGTAGCATGCACAGAAAGAAATAAGCCTTGTGATATTATTCTATTCATGTATTCTGTGAACTGAAATAGCCAGGTAGCATCCACTCAATTCACATGAGTACGAATAACCATATCTAAAGGTTTTTGTTTTTTTTGGTTTTTTTGGTACTTGTGGCTTTATTTAAAATGCTCCCCAATTAGCATCTAATGGCTAAAACCACAGTAAAAATGAGTTTCCTAAACTTTTCTGCATCCATGACATATGATTTCCAGTATCATTTGGTAGTTTCTTTTCTTGATTGAACTCCTGATTAAACTGAATGGGAAAAGTAAAGAGGAATAGTTCAAATGGTATTCCTGCAGGGTCTGAGAATCAACAAGGCTCTCATCCTTGGAAGCCATGTATCCTGCTTTTCTTAAAATCTTTCTTACGTAGCTCTTGGGCTTCACTTAGGCAATTTCTCAAAGTTTTGATTTTTAAAACCGAATCATTTCTCTGAAAATGTTGCTTTCTTTCAAAAAGTGTTGCAAACATTGGCTGCTTTCTTCACCTGTCTTTCCTATAATGGTTGAAGAGGGCTGGTCCACTTTGCATACTTAAATAGAAGTTCCATGGGCTTCTACTTTCCTTGCAGCAGTCACTCTTCAACATGTTGGTTTTTGGTGAAAAATAGGACATTGTAAACCCCTTTAGAATTACCTAAAGGACTAGCCATTGCTGTTAACAGAAAGGCACTTAATTGCCTCAAATGATTGATTATTTTCTCAGAAGCAATAGGTGATAAACATTAGCATTTAATTGTCTCTATTCCATATTGTGAAGGTAACATTTAAACAGCTTTATTTATATGAACTTAGCTCATAACTTCTATCATTAACCTCTGCCAAACGCTTCTATAATTAATTCCCTTCAATTGTTATAATTTTTCCTTAAAATATTCCCTACATCTGAATGGATCTAGAGCAGTGGTTCTCAAACTCCATTATTTACTTTTCTAACGAGCTCTCAGATAATGTAGATGATGCTCTATCTGGAGGCCCATTTTGGAAACCACACCTCTGGAAAAAGAGGGAAAACAGTTCTTGTCTTTGAAGGGAAAAAAAATTTCTGCCACCATGTAATTAAATAATAGTTCTTTCTTATATTTACTTGTCAAACTTATTATCCATAAAATATAAATATTCAAACTATAAATATTCATAGTTTTTAAAAATGGTTTCATATTTTCTTATTTATTTGCTTTGCTTAAAAGAACTTCGCCATTTACAAAGCTGAGATTCAAATTAAGTTTTTTTCACTCTCAGCTCATTAGTCTTTCCTCCCATGAGTTTTATTTATAGTTAGTGTGAAATGTCAGTATATAAAATGCTAATTTTAATTACTATAATACCTTGATTTCCTAGACTGATAGAATGCAGTTTACTGTAGAGTTTGTTAAGACAAAATCACAAGGTTTATCATAACTCTCATGTTTTCTTTGATAAAATTGGCAGGTTTACTAAAATATCTTTATATAGACTTTAACAGGAAATGAAAGAACACGTAAAAAAAAAAATCACTGCACATAGAGTCAGGAAACTACACTGTTAGCTGACTATGAGAGGTCTTGAGTAATTGAATCCCTTTCCGCAGCAGTTTTGCTTTTAGACCCTGCTCTGGGCACTGACATTTAAATGCCTCAAAGAAACCCAGAAACACTTCAGCAGGTCTCTTACCATGTGTCTTTAACACTAGGCACCAGCATTCAAATGAGGTCAAGATGTGCAGGTTTTGCCACTGCTGAAGTGGGAGATGGACACTGCTTCAAAGTGTAGAGAGGACTGAAATCGTAGAAGTGTGTAGATAAAAGACAAATTAACTTGTCAGATTCCTCCGTTCAGAGAGTATGCATGCAGTAGCCTCTTCCATAAAAGAAGTGTCATTTTCTAGTAGTGCTAAGTGTCCATTTTTCCTGCCTTTCTTTTATGGTTCTAGAAGTACAACAAATGAATGCTCCACCAATGGTAGCCCATGATGGCTAAGGAATGTTTGATGTTATTAAATAATTCATATTATTCTTAAATTTGTATATGTGTAGGTATAGATAAAACATGCATGGAGAATTATAGCAATCTTTACATTGGTAACTAGAAGGATATTGAACATTGGAAAAGAAAACTAATTTATATCTAAAATATATTTCATTAAAACCAACTTTACAAACTCAGAATTATTTTGAATAATTTAAATATTATTAACCACAAGTTCATTTCAATGGCATTGACTTTCTTGACATTTTGGCTCCAAATCTAGAAGCAGATTTACATATATGTATGTGCCATGTATATCACTTAGTTTAAATTTACTCGTAGGAGTCATGGCCTTACTTGTGCGTAGAATGATGACATTTTCTGGAACAATTCATAGATTAAATACAATATACTCTGAATCAGTCCTAAGACGAAATAGCTTGATGACTAAAACACACACAAAACGTGACCTTCCAGGCACTGGCAGACACAAAATATGAATGTCAGATAAATGCTTTTAAAGCAGCTTGTGTTTATGAAGATGCATAAGAAAAGTTACAAAAATGACAGATGATTCTTAAGAGTAAATTGTGGTTTCTGGTAACTGTAAATTATGCTCGTTTTTATTCCATATATGGTCATTGGGTATGAACTTCTACTTGCTATTAATGTTAGTAAAAACTAGGAACAGAGATCTGTAATGATTGTACTTAAAATAATTGTTTACAAAATTATACAATGTTCAGAAATAGAGATTGTTTAGAAAAAGAAAAAAATAAATAAATAGAAGAATACTGACGATTTCCTTTTCAATGTAAGGGAAATACAGCCAGGAAACAAACATTTCTGACTATATTATAGAAAATTCTCATACAATTAATGCTAAAATTAATTACTATGTACACCATTATTTTTGCCATTACACTTTATTAAGAAAAATCCTGTTGCGTTCCTCTCTCTACCACAGCACTACTCTCAATACTTCACTTTTGACACTTCCAGTCACCAAATGTGTTGGTTTCACACACCAAACAATTTTTCCAACTCTCCAGATACCAGCTGGGTCAATTCAATTCACTTCTCACATTGTCTACCTGGAGATAGATCACACAGATTCATGGTTCAGTCCCACAAGACTTGCCGCGTCACTTCAGATGCCAATTCCATGACCAGGTTGTCACCTATGCTTCCGATAGACTGAATATAAGTTGAATGTTCTCATAATTCTGTAACATGCAAGTTTATTAAAAAAGATGTAATTCAGGAATAGCCAGATGGAAAAGATGCAGACAGCAAAGTATAAAGAAAGGAGCTTGGACTTTTCACATCCTTTCTGGACTCACTACCCAGCTAGTATTTCCACATGTTCACCAACCCAGGAGCGATCTGAACCCTGTTCTTTTGGGGGTTTTATGGGCACTACATTTAATAGGCATGATTGAGTAAATCACTGACCATTGGTGATTAAGCCAATTTCCAGTTGCACTCTCCTTCCTGGTTGTGAGTGGCAGTGCTGAACATTCCAACCCTCTAATCACAGGGTTGGTTTCTCTGGCAACCAACCCTGATCCAAAAGCTCATCTCATTAACATAACCCTAAGGTAGAAAGAGGCTTGATATGAATAATAAAGGACACATTTATGGCTCTTACCATTTTGGAAATTCCAAGGCATTTAGGAGTTCTGTGTGCCAGGAAAGGATGAAGATCAAATATGCATTTCTTAGTACAGATCACAGTATCTCAGGTATATTCCTGGCTGAAGAGAGATTTGAACAAGTGATCAACATGTTGTACTTTTAAATTTTCTTTATAATTTCCCAGCATTAAAGTTTGAAAGAAGTTCAGAAATAGTATGATTCTTTAACATCAAAATTATTTGAAGAAATTAAAATATTCTTTTTTCTTTAATGATGAATTCACCATGTAGGAGCCCATTCCATGTTGACGCTTTTTAATACTTGGCAATCTCGTAGGACTCAGCCATTAACATGCATTGTAAAATGAATGGCTTTTTCCAAATGTAACTATGACAGTGCTAATTTTAGATACTTCTAGTTGCAGTTTTCAGCAGAGTATGATTTTGCCATACTGAAATGAATATTAAAAATCTCTCTAATAACTATAATCACTCAAAGATTTCCTAATATTGTTGCCAAGATGTAGGTTCTTGATGAATGTCACAGGAAAGAATTCAAGGATGCACCAAATAAGCCAAGCAAGCAAAGCTAAGCAAGCAGAGGATTTGTGGAAAAAAAGGAAGAGTACACTCCCAAAATAGTGGGAGTGGGCAGCCCAAGAGAAGAGCAATTGCACCGAAGAAGAAAGAGGCTTAGGAATTCATTAGAATGAGGGCATGAAATATTCAAGATTCAGGGGTGGGTTATAGGCATTCCCAGGCAGGGCCTGGCTGACTACGCCCTCCCATCAGGAGGTGGGATTCCTTTGTCCTTATTTGGCCCTTATCAGAACTGTCAAGGTGACACAGGGGATGGAGATTTTTCCCTGTCTGCAATGCTAATAGTATTATAATCCATTCAAATGAGTTAAAGTTCCCCTTGAGGGGCAAGATGGCTTTCTAAGTCTGTTTTGGATCACCAAAATCTAGTTCTGGCCCGTCTGGAAGCTGTGCCTTTTCTTAACAGTCACCTCATCTCCTCTGCCTTCGCCTCTCCTTACTTCCGCCTTCCTCCCCATCTCTACCTGTGTCTCAGTTCTTTCTGCCTATGTTAACAATGTGTTGTTTTTTTTCTCAACAAAGCACAAGTTACATGACAATCTTAATTATAACAACAACAACATATTTGATTTTTTTCTGAAATTAAAGCACAAACCTAAATTTAATGGAAATATAAAACCATAATATGAATTATGTGTCTTGATTTTATTAGTCATCCAGATACTATCAGAATAACCACAAATGAGGAGTAATCGCTAAATTTAGCTGTTTAGAATATTTTACCAAGTTTCCTTTATATTAAAGCCATAGACTTTAAAAGATTATTTTCATATTTTTAGACTGGCCAGGAGGGAGGATAAAACATGTTTTACTTAAAACCTGTGGCTTAATTTATAACTTTTGAAGATTTAGATATATGTGGGTCTCTTTACCTTTTTGCCCAAAGCCCTGCAAATGTAAAGGTAAAGCTGCCCGTATGTCTCAGTTGTTTCAGTAAGAGTAGTGAGTTTGATGATCTCCAACTGTGTCATATATATGTTTTTGTGTTCAGAAAAAGATGAGAATTGCCACTGGCCTTTCTTGAAGTGCCCGATGGACTTTCAGGGTCCTCAAGACCCCCATGGACTTAGTAGACTTTTGATTAGTGCCAACCATATAATATTGATTAAGCTTTTGTAATTTTCACATCTCTGATTCTGCATAGCAGCCTTTAGTACAACTATCATGTTCCTTGACAACCATGCAGTTAATTGAAAAAACAGAAGATTGCAACTGCCTTTTTTTCCCCTAGAAATATCATGGTAAATATCCTGATTTTTCAGTTTTAGTATTATCCTTTTAATACATTAGAGTAATCTCAGAATATTTCTTTAAATCCTTCAAGTAGTCTCAAATCATTTGTGTTTATTTTAGGTTAAATAAACAAACACAGCTGCAGATTTCTGCCCCATACTATGCCTGCTGATAATGATTATGTACAACAGACTATGCTATCACTTATGTATTTTACTATAAACAGTAATGACAAATATGGACCTTTGCAGCTCAGGGATGAGTAAAGAAGGATTTAAATGGGGTGTTTTCTATCAGAGACTGAGTCTCATTCCTCAGCTTCCCATTCTGGAAACAAGCAAATAATCAATGAGATTTCCTTTGTTCAGAGTTACTGAATTCTCCTGGGATACATTTGCATAGTTTTACCATCAAACGAATTGCAGGGATAAGCCATTTTTGTTTTTGAGAACGTCAATAAAGAAATAAGAAACTTCTTATTGTGGAATAGCTTCAGGACTCTTGACACAAATGAAATTTTCAGTTTGCTGCCAAGAACAGCATCCCCAAATACCCACAGAATGGATCCAGTAGATGCAGATGTTTTCGTTTTTGTTATTTCTATTTTAATAGCATTAAGAAGTTACATATATTTTTTTTCCTTGAGATTATTGCATTGTTCTGATTATTGAAATCACTTGCACTTCACCCGTCATTTTTGTAAATGTTCTGTGGAGACGGAGGAAGACACTTGCGGTCTATGTCGTATTGCTCAATTATGAAGCACAGAAAACGCTCCTTCATGGGTATTACAAAAATAAAATGGGCTCATACATAATAAATCAAGAAACAGGCCCTACTGGTGTTGGTAGAACTCACTTACAAAAGAGGAATTGTAGATTTATGTTTTCCTAAGAGAATCTGAACTTTACATTAATCATATTAAGAAAGAGATGAAAGAGAAAAAAGATATTTAAAAAGATGGTCACATCTCACTTTATTTAATTATGATAAACTACATCCCAAGTACAGTCAGACTCTCAACATCAGAGCAATTATCATCTAAAATCTGAAATTCTGCTTTGCATACTCCCTAGGAGAAAAGTCCTTTAGTGGAATATAGTCATCGTCCAATGAGTTCTTTCCATGAACTCATATAGTATTATTTATTACCTTATTATTGCATGTTTGGCCTGAAGCAACCTCCAAGAGAACAATTTCAGCAGATTTTTTTTTTTCCTACCATGCTCAAAGAGATACTGAAAATCTTTTTCAGTAATGCAAATTACCAGAGATCTGCAGGTTTTTGGGCCTGAACAAAATTAGGCTTGCCTAAAATGAATTACAAGCTAGAAAATTTACCATTACAACTGACATCATGATTCAGGAATCTTTATTCAAATTATCAGTTTCTTTGCTGCTATAGCCTTCAATATTCTAATATTAAGTTTGCTGTACTGATAATCAGCATTTTTTTTCCCATTTGTCCTCGTCAGGATCATGTTTATTTTTCATTTATTGTTTGCTATTGACTATTGAAATGTAAGCTCAATATCTGTCTATTCATACCAAAATTATGGCTCTTGCCACAATGCGTGGCAGTGATATACTGAATAAAAGAGTAAACAAGTAGGCTTGTTAAAACTTGAGCCATGATACTTTCCTTAATATACAACACATTTGTTATTCTAAGATTTATAGCTATGTTTTGCTTTGAGAGAATGAATCCATCATTTACTTTTGACACTCTTCTTAGATCTTATATGTTTTATTTTGTATGAGTTTTTTTGTGTGTGTTTGTTTTTTGTTTGTTTGTTTTTTGTTTTTGTCTAAGTATTTACATTGGGTTGTTTCAAGGCTTAGGCATTTTATGAAGGAAATTTCACCCTGGTACAGCATGATAATGAGACTGCGTGGGGAGCATGAATTTTTCCTGCTTACCTAGACAGTAAGTATCTCCTTATATATTGCTGAAAGCAGATGAAGGAAAGTATTTAAAATGTTTACATTTTTGTTCTTTGAGTTCGAAGAATGAGAGCTTAGGAGGTTTTTTTCGTTTGTTTTGTTTTGTTTTGTCTTTTAGGACTGAAATTTTTATGTTGCACACAGATGAAATGTAAATGACATTAATCAGTGATGACAGTTCATCCTCAACCACTAGGAGGATCTTCCATGTCTAAGGACTTGACTCTCGCTCCCCAGATATACTCAGCTCCTCCATTCCTTGATAAACTCAACTTTATCTTTGGATCAGGCTAGACCATTAAAGACCTTTAGATTTGGATTGCACCATTTGAGCCTTTCATCTAATTGCTTTTGTCAAATTGAGTTCTGATTTTATGCTGCCAGCCAACAATGAAGAACATGGGAAATAGTAAAAACTATAAACTTGTAATTAGGTCTTTTGTGGAGAGACTGTTGAGAATATCCTGCAGTGTATCATACAATGTCTTTATTTTTAAGAAGACCCTCAGGAGAAATTTTCTCATGTATTTTAGAGAATGCTCATTCTTAATTGCTATTTGCTTTTTTCTCTTTGGGCTTAGAACCTTGCAGCTGACTGCCTTTTGCTCTCTATTTTTCATTTAAGAGTCTCGGTATCTCATGGATATTGGGAATCTTTCAGTTGTCTGCCTTTCTTTCTCTACTTTGCATCCAAGAATCTTAGAGTCAAATTTGGCACGCATTGCTAGTAATTGTGTGTAGGAAATACGGTATGTATTCCTGTTGGCCAACTGGCCTAGGCGCTCTCATCTTACTTTGCCCCTGCTTCCCTCAATTATTCATCCCATTCTTTATTACCATCTTTATTTTTCTAAGCCATCTCAAATCCTTTGCAGCAGGAGAGATCTGTATAAATCTATTCATGACATATTCTTTCTCAACAACATTTAAAGTAATATCTTTGCCTATGAGATACAGTCCAAATAACTTTATAGCGTATGAGACCCTCCATAGACTCACCATCTAAATATTAGCTCTCTTGTTAGTAACTCCCTTTGTACTTCCTCCTCTTCTCCCATCCCAGCACCCTCTGTTCCAAGACAATCCATTTATTCAAAGTTCCTCCAGAAAACCATGCTGTTCCATGTCTCTGTGACTTAATTCATATCTCTGTGCTATCTTGGATGCTTTTGCCATACTTCCTTTGGTCTTCTTCCTTCATATTCCTCCATCAAATAGCATTGACACCTTCTCCTTTGTTGTCCTGCTATATAAATCTCTATCTTTTAATTAGTAGACATTTGATAACAATTTTTTTTTTTTTTTTACCAAGTACCTCTTCTCTTTCTCTCTGTCATTAGACTATAAACTCTTTAAAGGCAGAGGTTACACTTGTGTTTTAAAATTAAGACACTTTGAATATCCCCCTAGTGTATTATACATTTTCAACAATATTTGTCATATGAATACTGGTAGATGAATGGATATATGAATAATTATTAAATATTACAGTGTCTATGGGAAGCATTATAGTCTTACTAAAATGGAGCCAGAGAGTGGATTCATTATTGCCTGTGCCATCTTCCCTCTTTCAATTTGGGGAATATACTATATGAAAATAATGATAAGAACAATGTGGAATGCTGCTAAAATATACTGAGTTCATATATTGAAAGAATATACTTATCTGCCTAATTCCCAAATTTAAAACATAAAGTAAAAAAAATATATAGACACTCTATTTGTGAATACATACACGTAGTAGGAGTGTTAAATTCTTATAAAGATGCCAAATTCATATAATACAGGCAGAATCCAGCTGCCACTAAGGTTGTTTTGATTTCATGGGAGTTCACTAACATCATACTGTAATTTTCTTTATTTTTTTTTAATTTGAAATAAGCATTAGGAATGATTCTTTGATCCATATGTTACTGAACAAAATTTAGAGCTATGAAACCCAAATTAAATAGTTGGGTAAAGTTAATATTTCAGTAGAAAGAAATAACACATGTAAAATAAACCTGACATTTTTATTCTGTAGATGATCAATCTTCATTCTGTTTCTGATTTTTCAAAGCTTTTAATACTTCTGTTTTTAGAAATGAATGAATAGATGAGACAATGGATAGGAATTTGTTTCATGAATTTTATTTTACTTTATTTTATTTCATTTTATTTTAAAAGCAGTCTATAAAGGCATGAGAATGAAACAGTCCTACTATATGCTGAAAAACATAAACAATTACCTTTTATTATTAACTATATACTTTTGTTCTATTCAGTGTGACTTTTAAAACTTTCAACATATCTAGCTTTTGAGACTCCTCTAGTTATTTTCAACACTCCATAGATGACAGTTAGGCTCTTTAATCATGGATTATGAGATTCCATAACCTTATAAATTGTTCTATATTGAAGGTATCTTATGAATCTCTCTAGTCTAACCCCCTTCATTAATATTAATTTAACTAAGATCCAGATAATTAAGCAAACTGGTCAACTCTTGCACAGATATTATGGTTTGGGGAAAAAAAAATTCCCTACTCATGAATAAATGCTTTAATTTTCTTTATATGATAGTATATTAATCCATTCTTTGTTAATATGGTAGTATATTAATAAATGTATCACATGTATAAGTTACATATATATCGTGAATATATAATTGGGACCACAGGAAGGATAATAGAGTGCTATTCTAACTGATACAGGATTTACGTTTTTACAGAATTGACAATTCATATTAATCTCTGAAAGGTACATATATATATATATATATATATATATATATATATATATATATATATATAGTGGTTCTCTTCATTTTGTCCAAATTAATGTTATTCAGTCTTTCTTTTATCTGATTTTAACAAATTAAAAAATCCAGTAAATTTGATTGAAAATGTCAACAACTATTAGGAACACACATATTAAAACATTATCTTGAGTAATAGGTTAAGTTATTATAAATACAAGAAATACAATTAAGACAGTTAATAGATAAGAGGATTAAGGCCTGTATAATGTATTTTAAACTGGAAAGCAATTACATAGACCAGCTCTACAATATTAGTGATAATTTTGTATTTACAAGTATATTTTTCTTTTATTCCTTAGACCTTATAAGGCTATTGCACTTCTGTTACAGATTGTAATGAGTGTAAAATTCATATACTTTTAAATTTTGTGTTAAAAATATTATTTTTGGAAAAAGTAAAATTATCTGTCCATAGATGACATGATCTTATATGTAGAAAACACTAAGGATTTTACAAAAAAAAAAAAAAAAAAAAAAAAAAAGATTAGAATAACTAAACAAATTCAATAAAGTTTCAGGACACAAAATGAGCAAACAAAAATCAGTTGTATTACTATATACTAACAATGAACCATCTTAAAAAGAAAGTTTAAGAAAATGATTTTATTTACATAACATGAAAAAGAATAAAATACTTTGGAATAAACATAACCAAGAATGTGAAAGATTTATACACTAAAAACTGAAACGCATTGATGAAAGAAAAGAAGACTCCAATAAATGAAAAGACCCCTAGGTGCCTAGATTGGAAGACACTGTGGTTAGATGTTGATATTACCTGAAGTGATCTGCACATTCAATGTGATCCCTGTTAAACTCTCAATGGCATTTTTTTGGCAGAAATATGAAAATTAGTACTAAAATGCATATGGAATATTAAGAGACAGGAATAACCAAAATATTTTTGAAAAAGAACAAAGTAGAAAGACTCAAACTTCCTGATTTCAAAGCATACTACAAAGCAACAGTAATCAAAACACCATGGTACCGGCATAAAAACAAACAAGTAGACCAGTGGAATATAACAGAGAGCCTAGATACAACTCACACCTGTATGGTCAAATGATCTTCAACAAGGGTGCCCGTATAACTTAACAGGAAAAGGACAATCTCTTAAAAAAAAAAAAAAAAGGGAAAACTGGACAGCGACATGCAAAAGAATGAGGTTGGACCCTTATGTTACATCATATATAAAGATTAACTCAAGTTAAGACCTAAACATAAGACCTAAAACTATAAAACTTCTGGGAGAAAGCAGAAAAAGCTTTATAGCATTGGACTTGGCAGAAAGGAAAAAGCTTTATAACACTGGACTTGGCAATGACTTCTTGGATATGACTCCAAAATCATATGCAATAAAACAAAAAGAGACAAATAGGACTGCATCAAACTTAAAAATGTTTGTGCTTCAAAGGCCACAATATTAGAAAGAAAAAAACCTACTGAATGGGGCAACATATTTGCAAATCATATATCTGAGGAAAAGTTAACGTGCAGAATGTATAAAGAACTACAACTCAACAACAAAAAATCAAATAACCCAATTAAAAATGGGCAAAGGACTTACATAAGTGTTTTTCCAAAGGTGATTTACAAATGGCCAATAGGCAGATGAAAAGATGCTTAACATTACTAAACATCAAAAATGCACATCAAAACTACAATATCTATCACCTCATACCTATTAGGATGGCTACTTACAAGTAATAATTATAATAATAGTAATAATAATAATAATAGTAATAATAAGTTTGCAAGGATGTAGAGAAATTGGAATCCTTGTTTACTATTGTTAAGATTTTAAAACAGTGCAAGTGCTATGGAAAATAGTATGGAGGTTCTTAAAAAATTTAAATGAGAACTACTATATGATCCAGTAATCTCACTTCTGGGTATACCGTGTTTCCCCGAAAATAAGACCTAGCCAGACAATCAGCTCTAATGAGTCTTTTGGAGCAAAAATTAATATAAGACCCCATCTTATGTTAGATAAGACTCGGTCTTATAGTAAAATAAGACTGGGTCTTATATTATTTTTTGCTCCAAAAGACTCATTAGAGCTGATTGACTAGATCTTATTTTCAGGGAAACACAGTATATACAAAAGACTTTTTGAAATCTGGATCTTCAAACCATATCTGTCCTCCCGTGTTCATAGCAGCGCTATTTATAATTACTAAGTGCTGGAAGTAGCCCAAATGTCCATTGATGGATGAATGAATGAACAAAATGTATATACACACAATGGAATATTATTAATCCTTTAAAAGGCAAGAAATCTTGTCACCTACTACACATGGATGAATGCTGGAATATTGTTTTATGTGAAATAAGCCAGTCACAAAAACACAAATATGGTATGATTTCACTTATGTGAGGCTGTTTAAAGTAGTCAAATTCATAGAAGCAGAAAGTAAAATGGCCTTTGCTAGAGGCTGAGGGGAGGGTGGAACAGAGAGTTGTGTATTGGACATAGTTTCAGATTTATAAGATGAAAAAGTTCTGCAGCTCTGTTCCCAACAATGCGAATACATTTAACATTATTGAACACTTAATAATGGTTAAATTGATAAATTTATGTTATGATTTTTTACTACAATTTTAAAAACCTTGTTTATATTTAAACCTTCTACGCGCTTCCCCCTTAATTCGAAATCACTGTTATCTTGAACTATTCAATAATTAATATGAAATGAAAATAAAATTTTACTCTGTATATAGACATCACAGTATGAAATATATGGTACGAAGCTCAAAATCTGAAGGACCCTCAAATAGGAAAGAAATTGTCATCTGCATAGTAAATTTCACATCATATACATGGGGGTTTCAACATTCTTATTATACTATGTTTAGTTTTTAAGAAAAAACAAAACACTAAAACAGTCCTTAAACTTTTCACTTCACATGCAAAATAGGGATGGCTAATAATCTGGAAATATATAAAAAAGTGAAAAACAGAGAAGTAATTCATTTTACATACATGAACACATTTTTTTTAAATCAGGTACATGAAATAAAAGAGTAAATGAAAAAATAGAGAGCAAATTTGTTGAAAACTAGACGGTGTCAATTTACCAGGAAAAAAATCTGTATAAATTCCTATTTCGAACTTGAAATTTTATGTAATTTAAGCTTCCCCAGAGGTATTTAGAAATTTGCTATTCAAAGTCAACAGACTGTTTTTAATAATACCTTACAATAACTTTCTTCCACCAGAGAAGGATTTTATAACAAGGAACTCTGAAAACAATATATAGGCAATGAAAGAAAATTAAAAATAAAGTGTGGTATTTAAAACCACACTTTATTTGACCTCCTCCCTTTCTAATGCTAATTGACAAGAATCAAAGCTCTTTCAGCAGCACTTAAAATTTCCTCCTCTCACGTACTTCTAGCCCTTTTTTTTTTTTTTTTAATTTTCCATTTCCAAATAGATTTAATGCAAAATGTGTGGGGTAAAACATGCTTTAATAAAAATGAAAGCTCTAATAGTCTGTAATGGAGGTCATTGCTTCTAAGAAAGACTTTCATATTTTTAATCTTCCAATGTGAGTCCCCTGCTAGCTGACTTGATTAGTGTTAATACTTATAAATAAATTGAATTGCCTCATATTACTTCAGTTTCCTGTATCATTGTCCATTTATTTTCTAAAGAACAAAGATAAACTTTTAAACTTGGAGGAAGCCCATGCCGTTTTTTTTGGTAATCTTTGATTTCTTACTTTTGGTGTAAAATTTATCCTCAGGATTCATTTTCTTATAAAGTTGTGTAGGGAAAGGAAGTGGTATTATAATATAAGAAAGAAATAAACCTGGTCACCTGAATAAAGGTTATGAAAGAGTTCCACTTCTTAGAGCCCTTTCTTTCCTGTATTCTCAGAATGCAAATTTGTGGAATGCAAACTTTGTCTCTTGATTAATCAGTTATCCCCTCAAGAAATATTGAAAGCCATCCTTTACCTCTATTACCAAGTCCTTGGAGGGAATTTATAATTCCCAAGCCTTTAGATAATAAGCCACAGACCACGTAAAAGTACTACTGAGAGTAGAAGATTGGCGTTAGAATACTTAGTCACAGATGGTAAATGGAATTTTCACTGTCTAGTGAGTCCCAGATACAGAGATTAAATTTCTTTCTCACATTTGTCTCCACACCATTTAAACTATTTTTTTGTTCTACAAAGTTTATTTTGTTCTACCACATTTTATTTAAGTTTGAGCTTCTGAAGAGACTGATACTTTCTCATTTTTCCAGGGAGGAAAAGTGATAGATTGCCTTTGTAAATGAAGACTCGTGCTGTTATTGTCTACATTTCATAGTAGTCGTGTTAGGTTAAACAGCATTCTGTTGTGGGCTCTTGATTAATTATGATATGTCCTGCTGCCATGCTGATTCTTTTTTTTCTGATGGCTTCACTATGGAGAAGTACAGCTTCTTTCAAAGAAGTCCATCACAATGCAAGCAGCTCATTAACTTCAGCCTTCCTCCCAGTTTCCTGTGACAAGCTGAAGAACCTTTAGAACTAACTTTAGAGAGAGATAATAAAGTTTTATTTCCCTTTCACAGCATTTCAAGGGCAGTTTATCATGTTCCTTTTTTCCAGACAGAATTTAGAACAGAAGCAGAGAGGCTCCAAACTCTATTTTTCAATGTTCTGGATGTCACTAAATTGGAAGTTACTGTAAATGACAACCCCTTACAATTGGTAGTTTCTGTATTTTATTTAAAAAAAAAAATGTGGGCATATCTTTTTGTACTTTGGACTCAGAGAATAATGCACTTACATGAAATTCCTATGCCTGTCTTTCCAGGTTCAAGTTGTATGACTTTTTCTTTAGTTTTCTTTATTTTTACTTTTTTGTTGGTTTAAAAGTGGATTTATCATGTACTAATTGATTGCTTGTATTTTATTGATATATTGCATTATTTTATTATATAGAAAATTATTTACCTAGGTTACCTAGGTTGAGAATTACTATGTTGATTTGCCCACAAATAGGTGTTAAAACCTGTGACATGGATAAAAAAAGCCTAAGAGGTGGTATAAGATGATAAAAGGTTGAATTCTAAGGCAAGAGCCCTAAGAAAAACCAGGGCTCTGAGAAGACTAAAGAATGAATGACCATAAAAGTAGAAGGAGAAACAGAAAAGAGTTTGGATGCCTTCCAAAAAGGGGAGACTATAAAGTATGAGATAGTGGCTGGTTGGCCACTGTCTAAGTTCTGAATAAGATACAAGTTGGGAAAAATTATTTGAAGAACCAGTCATTAACTAAGAAGACAATTCAGGTCTTCTTTAGGATAGCAACATTATTCTCAAATACAGTTTATTCACTGTTTACATACATTTCTTTACAATTTTAGTTAATTCCACCTGTCAATGAGAAAGTGCTATACTTTAATAAATTATGAGGTTTTATATCACATTCTTTAAGATATTGCTCAAGTTTTAAATCCTCTTCAAGCTCCTTTCTCTTACTCCTGCCTACCAAATTCTAAATGTGTCATTCTATGAGGCCTTATAACCCTCTCCGAGTACCTTCTACTTCACAATTAGAAGACTTTTTTTAAAATCATTAATTATATTATGTTATTTCCCTAAGGAACTGCAAAACCTTTGAGGATGGGATTTCTTTCCGTTTCTTTCTGTTTTCCCTTTCTTTTTTCTCTCCATGTAGTCAAAATACTAAGCACCTGGCCTGGTTCACAAGACTGTTGTTTAATGTGTCAACCTACTATCTGCCATTCCCTTTTCTAAGTGTGGTCTTCCCTAATCTACTAGCAAACTAGATTTAATGTTCCTGTTTCTCTTACATATTTGCCCTCTGATGATTTCCAGGTTGTTAGTTGTACCTATCACTAGTGATAGCCACTAGTCTTCATGTTGTAGACCACTAAATAGGTAAACACCCCTTCTACCATTGGATGGAGCAGAAGCAAGCCATTATATTATATCAGCTTTCACAAGACCAATGATTGGACTATAATTCAAATATAAAACTCATTACTAATACATGGAAGAGAACTACAACACAGGGGGAACTAGATGGAAATTCCAGTTAACTTAATATTTCCCAGTACCACATAAGGGAGGAATATTTAAGCTAAAGGTCTTCACGAGAAGAATGGACCTTATGGATTCTCCCTTCCTTTGGTCTTCATCACTCTATCAGTGTATCTAACTCCTCAGATTTCTTTGTCTAGTAGAACTCATTCTCTTTCTTTGTGAAAAATGTCTAACTTATTCACGGGAAAATATGTTGGGTCTCTCCTGAATTCTCATTCCAGGTCAATACCTGGAGTTCACATGCATATGTACTGACATGTCCCTCTACTCATTCATAAATTCCAGGGAGATTTTAGGCTGTGAACAAGCAGTAAGTAGGATCTCAGATTCTAGTCAGATCTTTTCCACCAGCAAGAGTATGAGTCACTGATTTCTTTATCTGGTAAATAATTCACTCTCTCCAAAATATATTGTATCATTTTCCTCTGAGACATTGCACTCTAATTCCATTTTTTAAAGAAATAATATTTTTCACATTAACAAAACCCTGGACATGGTCACTATAGAACAAGGAATATGAATGGCTTCTTGTCTATTCTAGCTCTACTCTTCACTAACATTTAATGCTTATGCTATTTATCAGCTAACTTCTCATCAAAATTGATTCCACTTAAATTGTTTGATTCAGAATCTTGCAATGATATAAAGGCAGGTTGCCAAATCTCCCCACTGAAAATGAATGAAGGAATGGATCTTGTTTATATTATACAGAGGATGCCAAAAAAATGTATACACATTTTAAGACAGAAAAAACTGTATTAAAATTGTAACACTCAATATATACCGATGACAAGAGGTGAATACAAGTCATGTTTGACTTCTGCTATTACAAGAGGTGCTCAAATTGTCCAGACACTTTGATGCATCAGCATCCAGACACTGCTGATTACATCGAACTACTGCTTGAGCAACTTTGACCAAAGTGTCCACTTGTATACATTTTTTGGCACCCCTGGTATACATTTTATTCCATTAAATAATCCCTACATCCACTGTTCTTTTTAATGATTGTGTATTGTCACGTCCTGCATGACAAAAGTTGTGGGGAACGAGGAGGGCAGCGCAGGGTTAAGAAATACAGTAGCCAAGAATAGAGTGCAAGCGAGGCCAAGGGACTCCAAGCCTCAAGGACTGAGAGCCCCGAATCGGGTCAACGCATAGCTTTTCTTAGTTAGGTGAGGAACTAAAGTTTGTCAATCTCAATATCTGTGAATCCCACACATTATAATAGGAAACTGATTCAAACCAGTCACCCTTGCCTGCAGGCAGCGGAACCATAAGTCTCAGTATGTATGTACTTCCCCAAGGGACAAAACCTTCATGCATATGAATAGATGGAAAGTACATCATTGAGTCACTTCCCCTGCAGGTTGTGGGAAGGAATGCAGCCACAGCGGCAGAGGCTCTCCTTAGCCAGGGGAAGATGGGGGACTGTGCCTATCACTGGCAGCCCCGCAAGATTCCCAGATGGTCCCCATGCGACTGTGTCTGACTTAGGTCGTTCCTCCCATGGGGAATCTTACCCATCATTGACTAACCAGCCATCCTTTGGGACCAAACAGGGAGACATCAGGTGTAAGCACAAAGGTAAAGCAAAGTCCCTGAAAGGATCCCTTTCACAGACTCTCCTTTCTTTAGGGGCAGGTACGAGGAGACAGACGGGTAGGCTGCTGCGTGGCAACAGAATATCATATTGGCACATGTAGAACTCATTTAACTGTAAGTACTCTGTCTCTTGTAAAACTGGACTCGGTTCCTTATAGACAGTGATATAATGGGAGGGGACATTTACTACACATGCAAAAACACTTGCCTACTGGGATTAAGTATATAAAAAGATGAGGCAACTGTAGTGGTTTGCACGCTAATTTACCATAAAAGGTTTCCCCAGCCCTAAGGGCAAAAAAGCTTTATGTCTAGTGTTTTAGTCCAGTGTAACTTATGATAATTTCAAAAATCATTAACACCAAAAAGTATTCTTTTTTTTTTTTTTTTCTGTTGTTTACTTCAATCATATTTATTACTAGCATCATTACACCAACTTTTAAACACAAGACAGAAACCTAGGGTTTATCCTTGGCTCTTTCCTTTCCAACCCTGTCTATTGTTATGTCATTTATTTTACTTTCTTAATATCTCTAGAATTGGTAGCCTCTTTTATCATCACCGGCACTACTTAAGTTCCTGTCCTTATTAATTGCCTCTGAATTATTTTTTTCTTAGCTTTTCCAGTGCAGCCAAAAGTTGCTGGCACATCTCATAGTACTTGTAGTCATCATTCCTACTCTAAGGATCTGTTGCAATAGCCACTTGTTTCGCCTATGCTTTGTCTCTAGTAGGTATTTCATTCCAGGTGACCACAGAAGGTAATTGAAGAAACCCATTAGCCATTATGTGCTGTGGACTTCCGGTGTACCATTTTCCTACAAAAAAACAACACTATCTGATGCTAGAAAACATATCTAGTACCAAGCGCTGAATCATCCAGGTTTTAGTAAAGACTAGGAATCATTTTATGTATTTTAAAAGGGAGGCATTTAATGAGAAGGGCCAGAAAAATGAGTTCTAGCCTGAGTTTCACACTATCTACGATAACCGTTTTTAAGGCATCTATGTATTTTAAGACAGGGTTTCTCCCCCATCCCCCTGATTGGCATATGTTAACATTTCAAAAATTGTGACACATCACTTCAGAAAGGTCGTTATTAAATTGATGATGTCTTAGAGTCACAGTAATGTAGCACTTACCATCTAAGTTATCACTTAATTTCCTCATTGTGCTCAGCACGACTGTTTTAAGTAGCATTCATCTTGGTTTCTCTAGTAGCCAGTGTGGTTAAGTTCTCCATCCCAGCCACAGCCCTAACTCCCTTGGCCTTTGAATGACCTGTTTCCTCAGGCTTTTCCCTTTAAGTGTCTTATCAGACTCTATTCCACATTTATGTGAATGTAGAAATGAAAAAAAATAATTATTTAAATATATAGGGAGAGTTTCATTTTAATGCAAATGAAAGCATGAAGTTAAATTTTAATCATGAGATATCAGATGATGTTTGTTTACCTCTAACATCACACCCTATGGAAATTTTATTTCTCTAGATACACTCAAAAAAGCCATGTATATCTGATTATATCAGGCTTTGGGATTTTCATTGTATTGTGAATTTCTGATGTAGACATTGTTGTTATTATTTTAATGGCTGTTTCCAATTTTAAAAGGCAATGACATTATCGAATAACAATCTAAAACATTAGTAAAATAATTATGCAGAGTATATAAATAGAGCAAATACTTGTAGAGAGGAAAGGTATAATGACATAGTGCTTTGATCATACCATTCCTTATTTGGAAGGCTTCGATGGATCTTATCATTTTGGTTTTGAAAGGAACCTGAATCTTCAGACAGAAGAGTCAAGTTCAGATCCTGAAAGCATTACCTCAGGAGGGTCACAACATTTCTCTAACCTTCACATTCATCTTCAGTAAAAATGGCAATAGAAATATCCAACTCTGAGGATTAACATGAGCATTAAATGCATTAAAGCAGGTGAAGAGGCTGACAATATGGAGTTTATTGAGCTGAATAATACAGAGGACCTGTGTTCTCCAGCTAGTTTATATTTTTAATACACACCACTAAAGGTGAGGAAGAGGACAAATAATTATTTCCTGAACTTGAGCAAGATACTTAATGTTGGTGAATTTTGAAAAGATGTGTATATATTTGTTTGAAAAACCTAAAATCCCTCTGATGTACTTTTATGTGTGCTTATGCAGCATGAATTAAAATTCTACAAACAATCACAAAAGATAAAAAGGGAGAGCTATTGTGTAAAATTTGCTTCTTGACTTTGTTTCGTTAGTGAACAGGGATGAAGCCCACAACCTTCATAAGATTGACATAGGACATCTCCATATTATGCAAATTTATATCATGAAAGAATGATTGGTGTAGCTTCCCTACTGTGAGACAATTTGTTAAGTGAAACAGATTGAAAATATCATGGCATTTCCTATAGATATGGGGCATGTAAATCAGCTTGCAAATTAAATGGGATCACAAAGAATCATTTGAAAATGACTGAAACCGAAGGTTGGAGGACAGAGTATGAAGTGATGGATAGAAAATAGGTGCCAGCTATGACTCAAGTAAATGATACATAGACCCTGAGAAAGGATGTATGTTTGATAGGTCAGGTGTAATTGGTGTGTCCGGGTTTCTAGTTCCTGCATATTGAGTTTTTAGGAGAAGATAACAAATTTGATGATTTCATATTCAATATTATTGAGAATTGCATAAAGAAATATTTGTGAAATATATTGAACCAACTGACTAACCCAACATTCTGAATCCACTAATCATTTTCATTGCATTTAATATGCAGGTAGAGAGAAAGGGTGGAAATTAATTCCTAATTTTATCACCAAGTAAAAGAATGCTTAGCCACTAGGTTTATCATTCTTCTATAGCCAGATTCACAAGGTTGTAGTCGGGGTAGCCCCCTGACAAAGGAGCTATGATACATGAGCTGAGAGTTCATCTCCTGACTTGATCCAGAAGAGAAAAGAATGAGAGTCGACCTCAAGGGAGGCTATATCTCTGATTTAATAGGTAATAAAAGAGAGAAGAACCAGAAGTATTGGCTGTTTTTGTAGAACAGTTAGTTGGTGTGTGTATTTTAATTCACAGAATCTTTTAATTCAATGGATCGTGGAGGTCATTGAATCCAACCCTTTTAAGTGCATGATTCCCTTCAATAAAAATCACCAGGAAGTGGTGATTGGATTCTGTTGGGCTGATTTTGCTGATAAGAAATCCCTAAATTTTTTCAGAAGCCTGTTCAATAATTAGATCTTTGTAATTATTCAGAATTTCTTCTTTATATATAACCAGTCTATCTCAATATAAATTTTACTCAGTTATGACATACACTTACACTCTCTCTGTCACATAGACCTTCAATGGTACCACTATTAGGTTCTTTGTAATTCTCTTTTAACCATGGGAAACACTCTGAATTAGTGAAGTGACCATTTCTTTCCCCGAACAATGGTAGCAATGGCAACACAGAATATGCCCAGTTGTGCTTGGCTTACTACATATAATTCCTGCAATTTCATTCTTTTACTAGATAAAGAAACCAAAGCACAGAGAGGCTAGCAACCTGCCCAAGATCACACAACTAAATGTTGGTACCAAGATTTAATTCTAGGTATTCCATCTATCGGGACAGTGCTCTTAACTACTTTATTTTGTTGACAAAAAAAAAAAATAATTTTATCAATTTTTACACTTTTTATTTTTTGAGAAATTCACTCAAAATTCAAAAAAAAATTATAAAATGAAAATATGAATGAGAAATAAGAGTCCATAATAAAGAAATGATTAGGGAGGTACAAGTAGTATACATAAAAATCAATACATATACATGTTATTCATCAGTGAATCAGTATTTTATTAATGAATTCCCGAAAATTTAGTTGAACTCATACAGAACAGATAGAAATTTAGGGAACCACCAATCTAGGGAAAGGCTAAGAAAGTGATTAAATTTCTACATTTTAATGTATGCTTAATAAACTTAGTAGCTTTTGAATCAAGAAACAGAACATATACAAACATCAAAATATTCAGTTTGTGTAGAAACCTACCAAAACTGAAACAAAAATTACATAGATTTTACATAGAAATTATAGATTTTAAGTGAGATTAGCTTAATTAGCTTTTTAACTTTAAGCCTCTGCAGCTCTCTCTCTTGGGGATTTCCATCTGAACCATAGAATATGGGAAATGTTCTCAACTCTACATTCGTGATGTACTTTATAATGAGTCCAGTGTCTTCTGAAACTGCCACTGTCAGGAATTAGGATATCCTTGATAGGTACTCCTTTAGATCAGTGTCATGTGTAGATAGTTTAGAATTTACAACTAAAGGTTTAATAACGGAACAAAACCAAGAAGTCAATTAATAGCAGTTTTTGTCTGCAAATAAGAATGTTACTTTTGCTTTTTTTTTTTCCTAATGCTCTTTTAACTTTTCTGAAAATCTTGTAAATAACTTTATAATTACCCCCCTATTGAATGAATGGCCTCCGATTCCATGAAACATATGCAAAGCAGTTCTTATCACAAACCATAAACGTATATTATAGCCTAAAATTGGGTTTTAAAAAATGACATGAATGGAATGTATGTCAGATTTTTCCCCCCTTGATGAATCATGTTATCCATTATTTCTCTTTTGACAGTCAGTCACTAATTATGTTAGTAACACTTCTCCTGCTGACAAAATTTGTCTCAGTTTATGAAGTAAATGTCTTTGGAAGCTGATTATCTTTTCATGTAGTCACATCACTGATGAGTAAGAGGAAGTTAACACCTTACTGCCCTAAGCTCCCACCTGGTAGTTCTACCATCCAGAAATGCGGCATTTAAAAAAAAAAAGTTCATTACCCTCCTTTTCCCTCTCTTCTCTAATTCTGTCCGTAACATCAACCTTTTGAAGCTTATCCAGAGGTTCTAAACACTAGAACCATCTTTGTCTCTTCTCTTTCACTTGTAATTTCCTACCACGACGTCTGACTTCACGTCTGTTCACTTAATTCAATGATGTTTTCACTATAGCTCTCCCAAATGTCCTCTCAGCACTATTCTCAATGGGGTCAACTCACTACACTTAATTTCCAGATTATTCTAATGTCTGCCTCTTGTTCTTCCTGCCCAGCCAGCCAACTATCTCTTCAAAAACCTCCAAGTGAAGGTTGTACCTGTCTTCTACCAATGGCAGGGATGGTACTGATAAGGAAAACTTTAAACTCTGCAAAAAAGATTGCTTCCAAATGTATGCAGCTTTTTCTAAATGCTAATAACTTTATTATTACACATATTTGTTGTTTCATCGCATATCTCTTTAGTTTGTTATTTAAATACGTAATACTTTCCAATTTATTTATATTCATCAATATATTATATTTTCTTTATATTCCCCTAAATTTGTTTTGATGGAAAAGTAAATGCATAAAAACATCACATATTTATCTATGGTTTAGTTTCCTTATTTTAAAACAAGGATAGCAATTGTAAGAATTAAATGAGTTAATGTATGTAAACCATTGAAACAGTGCATGGCACATGGTACGGGCTTAATAATGTTAGTTATAGTTATTATTATTTTATGTACTTTTCCATTAACTCACTTTAAGTTTAGTCTGGTGAGGAATTTTGTCCATTCCTTGTCAGCACAACCAATGGTGCACATGGATTTAAGGCACGGGTGCATTATTGATGCTGGGATGTCTGCCAATCAGAGCTAAAGATTCCAATTACCCTACGTGCAATGTGTAACCCAAGACTAACTTTGCTGAGGGTCTTGCTTTAGTCAGCTTAATGAACTGCAGACACCCCTGAGCAGTGTCTGGACAGCATAAAAGAAGCAAAAAGGACTTCTAAACATGCTACATTAGAATAAATGAAGGATTTTGGATCTGGGAATATCTCCTTCGTTTTGTCAATTTTGGGCAAAATATGGCAGGTTCTTTTGGTAATATGGGAACTAAATGGATGATTAACATTTTATAAGAATTACATAAAACTTCCAGCCAAGATGGAGTAATAGGCACTGGATTTCCCACCTGAAACAACCAAAACATGAACCAATTACATGAAACAGTAGTTTCCTAGACACTTGACATTAGGCAATAAAGAATAGTAATCCCTGACAGACACGAAACCAAGGGAGTCCTAGCAATGGTATTGTCCCAGCAATGGTATGACCCAGCATTGTGCCTTGAAAAAAGTTCCCAGGATATGGCATAGGCAGAGGGAACACAGATGGGACCTGGTAGACTCCATGGACTCCAACCGAGATGGACTCTGTGAGTTGAGGCGGGGCTGAGGGTCCAGGGAGTCTAACAATCAGGTGTGTACAGGTCAGAGTACCAGCAAAAGAGGTCTGGAGATCTGCAAAGGGTGTTTGCAGATCTAGTGTTCAGCTGAGGACAATCAGACGGTCTTGCTCCATCCAGTCTGAGATTTGAATCATGCCTTTGTCCAGTGTATCCAAGCTGTATATGTTACCTGTCTATTAGTTACTTGGTAGCCGTATTGATTATCAGATCAACTGTACCAGTATTGTGATACTTGTGTTCAAAGTAGCCCTTATAGTAGTCTCATGTGACACCACAAATACTGTATCATTCACGACACTTTATCTCACCATGGAGACATTGTTTAATCTCACATCATCACAAGAAGGGTGAGTATAGTACAATAAAATATTTTAAGAGAGAAACCACATTCACATAACTTTTACTACAGTATATTGTTATTCTATTTTATTGTTATCATTAATCTCTTACTTGCCTAATTTAAGTTAAACTTAATCATAGGTATATATGTATAGGAAAAAACATAGTGTATATATATATGTGTATATATGTGTGTACGTATATGTACATTTTTATATGTGTGTTTATATATGTACACATATATGTATAGGATTTAATAGTATCCATGATTTTAGGCATCCATTAGGAGTCTTGAAATAGAATGTATCCACAGAGAAGGTTCTGCTATATATATAAGTGTTAGAACTGTGCTTAAATGATCCATTTAAAGATACAGTACACTTTTGAGTGAAATAGGGAAATTTTATTCTGTATCACAAGGTTAAGATCCAATGTTTAGATTTATGCTGTTATATTGGTCATAGCTCCTTGTAAATGTATTGACTCTCAACATAGAAGATTCTAAAGTGGCGATCTTTGAACTTTATATAGAAATGGCCATCCAATCAGTTTATTCAACTCAGTAGTATCAAATTATTGCCTTTAATTAAGAGATGGACCTGCCTTAAGTTTGTTTTAGTAAAATCTGTAATTAGTCATTTCTTAAAATGTAGCAGATGTTAAGTAGCATAAACGTTGAAAAGTCAGAAAATTGAGATCCTGTTTAAAAAGAATAGTGAGGATTAGTACCAAGTGAAAAGTTTGTAACCTTCACATTGTTGTAAGATGGCTGTGGATGCCCTCTTTATGGTAGGTGTTCAATGCGTGTTCTCTTCTAAGCTCCCTTTGCGGGTCCATCAAAATCCTGTGGGTCTTGTTCTATGAAATAGACTCTTACCTGTTCATACCTCCTTCTCCTCCTGCTGCCAGCAGTGTATCCACATCCTCTTACTGTAGAAGTTCTCTCACCCTAAAAGTTTCTTTTTCTGAGTGCAGTGATTTTAGGATGATTCAAGTTTAGCTTCCTTTCAAGCCATCACATAGCCCAATGGAAAATCACATAGTGTGAGTGAAAGCTGCTCTAGTTCGGGGATCTCTTCTCTCTCTCTCACTCTCACTCTCACTCACTTACTAATATTGCCATTGAGGACTACTCCAGGTAGCCTTAGACTTCTAAAATTTCCCAGGCAAAAA
This sequence comes from Rhinolophus ferrumequinum, assembly GCF_004115265.2. Taxonomy (NCBI): domain Eukaryota; kingdom Metazoa; phylum Chordata; class Mammalia; order Chiroptera; family Rhinolophidae; genus Rhinolophus; species Rhinolophus ferrumequinum. The sequence continues at coordinate 55,015,087 of NC_046290.1, read as the reverse complement.
GAAGGTGTCAGTTTCTGCATTGACGCATATTATTCCATAATCCAAGCTCTGCAGTATTTTTCCTCTGTGCTCCAGTACAGTGGGAGCCCAGGATATGCCTTTGCATGTCAGCCTTGTGGAAAGCACACAGCACCCAGCCAATCTCTTCTGACTGGCACTGGTACTCCCATTCATTGGTTCTTTCGGAGCCTCCCTCTCGCCAATCCTAATCCTCTAATAAATTTGTTGACCTGAAACATAACACTAGCTACCATGCCTATAAAACTGTGCTCCTAAAAATCCCTTACTTAGTGAACTGTCTTCTTAGGGTCTTTTGATAGACTAATTTATTTATTAGGGATACAGATAACAGGATGGGAATGTCTTAGTAAACCTTAGAAGGAGTAGATGTCTGGCAATCCCTTGGAGCTGTCTTTAGAATAATAGCCTATTTACGTCCTACTTTCCTTACCTTTGGTTCTTTAGGGAAATCATGAGAAAACAGAAAAACCCCCATTCAGTATTTTGTTCAAAGTGCTTTTCATTATTATTTTGAATTTTTTTCTCCACTATAATTTTTTCATAATAATTTGAGACAATGTTTACAAATTTATCGTTTTACTCATTTACTATGTTCTTTAAACAAAAGTAATAGGCACATGTTTTAACATAGCCCCATTTTTCAAAATGAGGTAGAATAACCAGAATTATAAAATTAGCAGAGCACGACTTGGTCATAACAAATTATTCATGCAATCAATAGGGGAAACACTAGCAAAACACTAAGCAGCATCATAGCAAATTATATTATTTTAAACTCTATGCATAAATAATAGCTGACCTTGAAAGAATTAATCTGATGTTGGATACTGGGAACCATTAAGTGTGTAATAGAATCCCGTCATAGATTGAAAACATGGCTACATTATTTTAGAGCTTCCCTCATTAAGAGGTGATGTTATATCCCCACCCTTTAAATCTGGGCTTTCCTTATGACTTGCTTTGACTCATTGCATGTGGCAGAAGTGGCACCATGTGAGTGCCAGAAACTACGCTTTAAGAGGCTATGTAGCTTTTACTTTTGCCTTCTTGTAACACTGCCCTTTAAAAGGAAGACAATCTATCCTATAGGAGGATGACAGGCCACACAGAGGAGATACAGTTTACCCCAGCCTGCAGGCAGTGTTAATTGCCAGACATGTTCACATGAGTGAACCTAGGCAAAACCCAAAGACAAAGTGCCCAACCAACTGATAGAATCACGAGAAATAATAAATCATAATTGTTCTAAGCAACGCAGTGTCGAGGTAGTTTCTTACACAGCAATAGATAACCTAAAAAAGTAAAAAAAAAAGAAAAATCCCGATCACCCTCGACTCATAATGTAAATTTTAAATATACATTCCATTATGTGGTAGAAAATACATTGCTTTTGATTCAGGAGGTCTGTGTAAGGGTTATTAGGCAGTAGTCTTGGGCAAATCATAACCTCTGTCGTCCAAATTTCTCATCTCTTCATAATTCTGTATTCAAGCTACACATCAGACTCTTCCTGATGCTTTTTCTACCAGGAAAGACTGAATCATTCTCCCAGAGAGAGAAAAAGAAAGTTAGGGCAACCAGCGCTAACATTTCTTCGCTAGGTATTCTCCAAGGATCCAAACTGGTCAGAGATCTTGATGAGGGTCTTAGGGTGTGGGAAGGCTGGAATTTCTGTACATATAAATAAAATATTCAGATGTACATCAGAAGATGTAGATCAGAATACTGCCTCAAGACAGTAGGGGATCAAGACCAGCCCATATGGATTTAAAATTAGCAGTGATACAGGAGAAGCATCATAATCACTGACCCTGGTACTGTAACAAGGTCACAGACCCTTTTATGTGACTCTCAGTTCTCAGGGAGACACGCCTTAGAGGACAGAATGAATGGTTCTTATAGTATCTGTTTATGACCTATATATTTTATTTTATCATCCATTTATACCTTTACCAAATTTGGGTGCTAGACACTCTTCCCATCTATGGGGTTAGATGTCTCATGAGAAGGTAGATATCGAAATCAAACAAATTACAATACCATGCAAATGTTATACTAGAGGTGGACAGAATGCTATGTAAGTTCAAGAAGAGATTGATAAACTCTGGGACTTTAAAGTAAACCTTGTAGAAAATGTGGTATTTAATATTAGTCTTAAATGTTGATTATGACCTTGGTTAAGTAGAGAAAGGAGCAACGCAGCATCCAGACTATCAGTCCATGCTTGTGGGGGAGATTAATCAGGTTAAGTGTATTTGACATAAAATAAAGACAGATGTGTGGATTCTGAGTTTCACTGTCAAACTAAATATATTTTCAAATAGCTTAGATTTCTAGCATTAAATCTTATTAGAATGTCTTGGCCTAAGACTCATAAATCCTGTGGACATTAGATAACATCAAAAACTATTAAAATGTTAAATTTGAGCATTTAATGTATTTAAGATATCTTCATGCTTGCCACTGAAAGCAATCTAATATCTCTATTTCCGTATCATGTAGGATTACTCATGGTAACTATGCAGACTTTAGGTATAAACTGTAAGTAAATTCTTAAGTAAAATATTTAATATGTGGGTCTCATAATTGATAAACATTTTAATTTTGATGATTGCCCAACATCACATCTTTGACTAGGTGTAGAAGAAAGAAAAAAATTTAAACGTTTTGAATGATGTAAGTTTATATCTATAGAAATTGTTTAGTTATGGGAACTCATTCAGTATTTATAGTTTAAAGAATGTCTGGACATATATTAATCGACACTGTAAATGTATTCAACTTCACCAAAAGCGAATGTCAGATTTTAATTTAAAATTTCCATTATAAAATACTCTAAAAATTCCCAAACTTTATTCTCTTTACTAGGAATCAGTGAGTTGGAAATTACATGAAAAAGACTGGTACATGTATTCAGATTCTCAAACTTACATTGTCATGCCCCATTAACCACTTCAGAGAGCTCATTGAATTTTTTTAAATTAAGTTTTCAGGACACTTTTTTTATATTAGTCAAACTGTCCCTCAAGCAGATCATTCAAATTGTTCATGCAAATCAAAAATTGATCTTCTGTGTTAGAAACCATAAATTCATAAGAAACTTTTAGCATACTTGGAACTGAAACTATTTTTAAGTTTGAGAAATTATTATGTTTCTCTTCTTCCAATTACCATATAGGATTTATAAGTCAGACTGTGTCTTCCTCTTCATCCACTTGTATTTTCGTTTTTACTTTTTCTAAATTTCATCCTTGTCTGTCTTAATGTACACACATACGCACACACACACACACATACACACACACATACAATTAGGTTCAAAATTTTAAAACATTTTTTAGTCATTTATGTTCTAAAACATGGGTAATATATTTTAAATACATTTATTTAATAGAATGCATGCTTATAAAATCATATAGTAAGAGATAAACTTGACTTGGAATCCAGTATTCTAACTAATCTTCATATTAGAAAACATTCTCTGTTAAGTGTCAGCAACATCAAACCATTTTATATAGAAATTTAACATCAAAAGTATTCTAAAAGAGAGAGATGAAATATATTATGTATGAGGAGTTGAGAATTTGAAACCAAATTAATTTTAATACATATGTTACATGTATAATATACATAATATAACACAAAAAATACATATGTATGGCCACATATTTTATATGTATTACACACATAATATACATATGTGACTGTATAGAAGTATATATAACCACATATATCTATGTGATAAATGGAGAAAATGAGATAGTAAGAGAAAAAGAGAATGACTAAAAATTCATAAAAAATGCTAAAAATTATTAGCAATGCATAGTTAGTTAGCCTGGCTGTATTTCAAAGCTCTTCTTGATAAGTTCCAACTTGAGTGAATGTAATGCTCTCTCTCCGTCCGCACTTGTCTTCCCTAATGGACATGTCTGATTTTGCATTTTTAAAATGAAGGAAAACTAAACAAAACAAAGCAAAACTTTAATATTATATATCTCCTAAGTTCTCTCTCATCTTCCATCTTTCATTCTTAACACTATTGGTCAAACCAGGCCTGTCATCTGCTTTTTTTTTTTTTCTTTCTAGGAAGTAGTCCTTTCTTCTTCCAGCTACAGGCCAAAGATCAATTCTACTTACTATGAACAGTCACTTTATGAATATTCTTAACCATGATTTACATTACTTCCAGATTGGTTTATACATAGCTCCTTCACCAGTGACCCAAATGGTTCAGTTGGTAGGAAGAGGTTTAAAAAAATAAGTAAAAATTGTAAAAAATATGAAATTTTGTTTTTTTATTAGATTTGAAACTTTTTTAAAAGTACTTTATTTTTAATCCAAAGTCTCATTTCTATGTCTATTTAATTTGTAAATATCTTCTAGAAAAATAATTTTGTAATAGCAGACAAAAAATATTGAGGTCAGATTATTTCCCAATTATAAGACCATTTAATTATGGTTAGTTGACATGGAAAGCAACACATCCTTCAAACACATTTTTATTTATTCTTCGGGACTGATCATGAGGTTCCTAATCAAATAGAAGAAAATTGCTCCCTAGATCCCCTATAGGTATTTTCTTTTAGAGAGGAATTAGTTTTTGTTTTAAAATGTAGTCTTCCCTCAGTATCCACAGGGTTTTGCTTCCAGAACCCCCAGTGGACACCAAAATTCTCAGATTCTCAAATCCCTTATATAAAATGGCATAGTATTTGCATATAACCTGTACACATCCTCCCGCATACTTTAAATCACCTCTAGATTACATATAATAACTAATACAACGGAAATGCTATGTTGTTAGATGATGTTGTTTAGTGAATAATGACAAGAAAAATAAGTCTGTACATGTTCTGTACAGACGCAGCCATCATAGGCTTAACTACACAGTACATGTCAGAAACAGGGTAGCTTTTTTTTTTCCGAATATTTTCAATCCCTGGTTAGTTAAATCCACAGATACAGAACCCACAGATATAAAGGGCTACCTGTATAAACATTTACTCTTTTAATATCATCCACTGGCTTACACATTCTGTTTTTATTTATGGACATGAAGCAGAAAACACTGGGTGGAGAAAGGAAAAGGAAAGACTAAAATTTCTTCTCTCAGCTATAAATTACAGAAATAAATTCGCTATGTAACAAATGAATACCATAGTATTCCTCCAGTCTAAACGTTTAATATTTTCCAAAGAACATATATAACAAAGAAACCAGAAAGTTATACACAACCACAAGTTGACACACTAATGCCAACTTTAACCCAGGAGAGAAGTATTAAAATTATTGTCACTTGCAGATTATTTTGATGACAGTAGCCATCATTATTGTCAATAATTTAATGCAAAAGGGACCATAATCTAAAATATTTTAATAACGTAAATTGTTGTGTCCCAAATAAAAGTCACTCAGCAGAGCATCACTGGCTAAACACATACTCTCAGCACAACTCCATGAAGCATCAAGAATAATTGCATCTGATTCCTAATTATTATGCTTAGAAATGTAACTCTCTACACATCGCACTCATTAGATCTATGTGCTGTAGCTTAAATAATAAATAAGGAACATAGCAAGGGACTTACTTTTCAAACGTCATAATAATTACACACTTCTTGTTGACACGTGATCCACTAATTAACCATCAAAATTGCAGATCAATGTCTACTGCCTGGGTTATTTTGATACCCGCTCTTGGCGTGTTTCTGTCAGAAAGAAAACAGAAACCATCAACATACATCAAAGAAAACAATTTTGTGGGTTTTTTTTTTGAGTTGCCATTTAATACTTCCCTATGCTGTAGAGAAAGGAAATTATGGTAGAGTATGGCAATGTTTTTTCGAAGAAAAATAAATGGGAGAGAAAGTGAGAAAAGGGGAGGGAAGAAAGGAGAGAGGGAAGAAGGAAAGAAGAGAAAAAAGGAAGGACTGAAAATAAGGAAAAAAGCCTATTATTACAATACTATATCACAAATATATATATATATATATATCTGCAAGATATGTCTTCTACTATTTTAAAAAGATTCTCTCATCATTCCAAGATTTCATTTTCCTCCTTGATTACCTTTGATCAATCATTGGTCATCAGGGCAACACCTAATTTTAATAGTTTCTAATCTATGGGTTTACACATCAGTATAGTAACTGGGTTGCTGCCTATGTAACAGTATGATTTCAAATTGGTGTTTTCAACTGGCTGTTAAGTTGCTATTAAGGTCTGGCTAAAGAAAAGAAAGCCTAAAAGGGGTTCATCATAAAGGAAAAAAATCAACCAGTTGCTATACATTCACAATGAAGCAGCATAAAAGAAAAATAAATGACAGATCTTTAAAGTCCACGCATATATATATATATATATATACATATATATATGTATATATATATATTAAATATAGATATAGACTGGCTTCAATTTCATCCTTGTTATTCCTTCTTACTTCCCATTCTTTAATATTAGAAAAATCAAGGCCACTTGGCTCTCCTTGACTCTCTTTCTATGATTTTTACATATTTACATTTAATATAAATTTAGGAAGAATCTGTTACCAGAGCTGTTTCCATTTTAAAACCTTTTAAAATTATATTATGAAAGGGATTTCCCTGTTCAAGGATTCCAAAATTTAATCAGGAGAAAGGGGTGCATTTTTAGTAAATCACATGTCTTCCCTGAAATTCCTGCATTCCTATCATCAAGGCAACCACTTTCCGATGGGAGGTCCTTCGCTAATCAACTATAATCAGCCGTAGTCATGGAATTATTCTCTATAGCAGGGCCTGTTCCTGAAGCAGCAGAAAAATCCTCACTGATCCAACATCCATGAAGGCTCTCTAATGTTGCACAAAGAACACAGTGTGGGGTGTTTATTAGGATGGAGTTATGCCAAAATGCAAAAAGGAAAAAGGACGGGAAATAGGGAGCCCTCTTTCCTCCTTAACAAAGTTGCAGGGGGAAAAAAAAAAAGTTGAAGGCTAACAAAGAAGTCCCTTTGCAGCTAGCATCAAGGATATCCTCTCCACCGCCAGTTATTTTATGCACACCTTCTTTACCTGTGCCCCACATAGCAGAAACAATAGCTTTATTGTTAAATGACAACTTAAGTACCACACAAAACTATTTAGGAAGAAAAAATGACGGGAGAATAGTATTTGCCTCATCTGCTTGAGGTATGTCCATATGAAAAAATTCAGAAACTACTATAACCGGTACATTGTTTTGTTTTTGTCAGTGAATTCACAGAATATGTTGCAGCATTTTTCTCCTTATTGACAAAACCTGTTTGTAAAAGTGCTATTAAACACTAGAATGATTTTAGAGTAGGTTGCCTGATTATTTCCATTATATGTTCTCCGCACTTGGGCAATGCAGGAATCACATTCAGCGCTACACTATTAGAAGTGATCAAGTACGCAGAAGTACCCAGTGCTAGAAGGTCTATAGAATGCCATGGATTATCACCATCATTATCCAAATATTTTAGTCCCTGTGGCACACTGTGCAATCCTCTGAGGAAATAAATAAGCCAGAAAGATATTTTTTTCTTTTATTATACCTCCAAAACTAAAGCACATCATTAGTATTTTAATAAATTTTATTAAATCATTGGGGTGACATTTATTAGTAAAATTACATAGGTTTCAGGTACACAATTCTATAATACATCATCTATTAATACATATTCGTATTGCATTGTGATGGAAGGAGAATTGACTTTGGGTGTTGAACACTCATTAATATTTTAAACTATGTAAAGAAAGGAAGTTCGACAAGCTAAAAAAATAGCATAAGTTCAAAATAAGTTCAAAAACCAAGTTCAAAATAAGCAGATATTATATAATGCACTGGATAAAATGCCAGTGCCCTTTAGACTGCACTTTAAAGGAATTTTTAGCAATTATGTTGATAAGATTATAATGTTGGGTAAGGCACTATTGCCCAAGTCATAAAAAATATTTTCTTAAATATTTACGTTATTTATATATTTTCTGACATTAAAAAAAAAGATCTGTGATCAGGCAATTAATTATATGAGAACATACCATTTTAGAGTTGTTCCACGGGGGGAATAAGAGTTTCCCCAAGTTTTGAAGTCTAATTAAATTATAAATTAATGAAACTGAATTACTGAAGACAATTAAATTTGACATGTGTTTTATTCTATAATTAGTTGCAAGTTTTTATTACATTTGAACGCAATCCACTGTAGCATTTCATTAAAATTAAATGTGAAATTAGAAAAAATACGCATTCTCCACTATTGAGTTTTATTATTTACTTCTTAAGGGAAACTTCTTTAATGTACATTCAGGCCAAAACTTTGCTGAAAGGAGCTTTTTTTGGTTTTGGTTTTGTTTTTTTTTGTTTGTTTGTTTGTTTGTTTTGGTTTTTTTAGTTAGGTTGGATGTAAGTAAAGAGTTTAAGGGCAAACCTCATTAGACATTAAAATTATTCACCATGATGTTTTTGTGTCATAATATATTGTTTTTGTGATTCTTGATTATTTAAACATAGATTCCCTATGTACTTTTGAAACAATGCCACTAGGGTTGTAAATAATGGTCAAAGACAGAACATACTGAATGGAAGATAATCCAATTTCATATTTTTGTCTCAGACAGTTATGGCAAGAGCATATTTAGATTAAGGCAATTTCTTTTTCTACTCTGATGAACACAACCTTTTAAAATGCCTACAACAGAGATATAGGCTTCAATATGAATTGCAAACGACCTTTTAAGGCTTTAGTCTATTGTTTATAAGTCATTGCAAAGTTTCACAGTAGGGAAACTTTTTGCTTTCCAGTGCTCTTTACATTTACATACATGTATTGCTTTGCATATCTAATGTTCAGATGTGCACATGTACATGTGTTCATTACCTTTGAAGGATATAAACATGATGTTCACGGAAACCAAACTTCAAAGTATTCCTCAAAGTGACTTGGCTGCCCAACAGAATCCTCTAACTCTGAAATCACTATAAGGTCTCTTCAGAACATCGTAGACAGATACCAACAGCAGCTGAGAAACCTAGAGCGTAGTTGACATCTGCCTGGTTGGTAACAGACAATCTCATATGCTTTGATTAGGAATCAAGAAAGGATGTGTTTTATACAAGACAGAACAGGGGAATATAACATTTGAACAGTGAAAAGGAAGACGTTTCCCTTCTTCCAAGAACAAAAAGTAAAAGGCATTTTTAAAAGTCATGTATAGGAGGTGGGGGGTAAAAAAATAAATAAATAAATAAGTCAGGTATAAATGTTTACAGATATATTTAATATATGTGAATTCTCTTTAATAGTATCTTAATATCAAAGTATCAAGAAGTCGACTTCACAACAATTTCTACCCATTATGACTATTAATATTTAGATAAAATAGTCATTGCATCAATTAAAATATTTTTAACACTATACTTTCTGTATATTGAACTGAAAACATAACATTCTGCATGTGTGATGCTAAATGCAAAAAAGGAACTGCATGAGTCTTGTTAAATCAGATATTTTATGACAAGTCATTTCATTTCAATTACATTTGCCAGTTATGGAGAATTTGATTTTAAAATGTGAGTAAGCTAACTATTTTAGTACATTGTAGTAAAGGAGCTGGTAAAGCACAAAAATTGGAGGTGTTGTAAGTAGGAAAAGTATTTTTTATAAAAATAGAAAAACACTATGTGCAACATTGATATAAGCATTTTAAATATATTATCTCATTTATCTAAAAAACCCTATGAGAGAAGTATCATCATTTCCTTATTACAGATGAGGAGACCGGTACAAATATAGGTTATACAACTCTTCTTGTGGGTAATAAATGGAAGCATGAGGATTTGAATTCAGGCAGCCTCATACCAGAGCCCATTGTTTTTATACCTACACCAAGTTTATCCTGAAAAAGGTCACATGAGAGCATACAGGGAAAAAAGGGGGGTGGGGAGAAGGCATATAGCAAGACCGTGGAAGGCAGAGGAGTGTCACCTTCTCTTTGGAGAGGAAATAAGAAATGATTAAGTGACGAAGCACAGATATTGGGCAGAGGGGATTCTGATTGTTGGGGCTGATGAAAGCATGACCTCAAATCACCTATGAGATTATTCTCCGAAAAAAGAATAAGAAAAATGGAGAATCCAGGGCTCCTGATTCCACACTTAGGTGCTGTCAGAAAAGATTTGAAGCAACCACTGGGGGGAATGCAATTGGAAGAAAACAAGAAATAAACAAAAGAGCAGCTGAGAGTACTGAGGACTTGGTTGTCATATTATTATGACATGAAAGTGCATTAAGAAAATACATGTGACCGAGTGCGGGAGCTGACCAACCAATGAAAAGACAGATATTTAAGAGGTTAGGAACATTCTAAAAATTTTAGGAATCAGTGGTTTTAATAGTTAAAATAGATTTTATTGATATGTAACAATGGGAGATATAAAATTAGATCTTCCTATCTGAGTCTTTTTGAAAGAATGATGAGGAAATTTAGTCAAAGAACTTGGACATGAAAATGAACAATTTGCCATTAATGTGGATGATATACAAACAATACGGTAACAAGTGATAAGGAAGAAAGACCCAAGTTCTATACCAGATAATAAGAAATGAAGACCCAAGTGCTATAGTCATTGAGGGGATTAGAGGGATGCTGCAGACGTTGAGGGAAATGGTGATGCAGATGTAGAGAAACTGTGATACTCACACTCTAAAGTATAGAGTCTGACTCCGTGATGCAACCTTGGACTTGAAAACATTGAATTCTTTGAGTAACTGAGAAAACAGAACAGTGATCTGGAGTGGGTGAACAGGGATGAGGCTCATTTGCCTTCTCTTTTGGAAAGTCACAGACTATAAAAAAGGTAAAGCCTCCCTTGAGGCAGTCTCTGTGGAAAAGTGCTATTTTGGAAGAGACTGTGGGTTTCAACAAGAACTTTGATAAACTAGACAATGGAAAGAATATCTCTGGAACAGAAATGTTGTTCTAGGGTCGGAAGTATAGTGGAGAAAATTTGCTCGTTTACAATAAGAAGTTCCCTGGTTTGCAGCAGAGAAAGGGGGTGGAGAGATTCATCATGGCAGAAATGACAACTCGGGGAAGAGAACAAAGTTTGATAACAGAGACAATGAGTAAGTTTAGCCAATAGTGAACAAGTACAACTAGAAGTTGGGAGTTGGCTGAGGGATGAATAGGAGAAAAATGGTGCAGCGCAAATGTATTCATGGAAAAAGTTGAAGGAAAAGTGGTTTCCGCTTAAAAATAATTGGCTTCCAGAAGGTTGGAGAGGTAGCGAGAGTGAAGAGTGGTACTTTGAAAGGCTAGGTTGTAATAGCCCTGAGACATAGAAGGGTAGCTTAAGATACTTGAGTAGTGGAGAAGGTTGCCTAATGACCATAGTGATAATATAGTGGGCTATAGAAATTGACTTGCCCGTATTTCCAAGGCACCCAAAGAGAGGCACTAACCAGTAGTTACTTGAGAGTTTTTTGAAATTCTTTTTCACATTCATTAGTGTTTTAAACATTTTAGTTCTAAGGGACGTTCTGAAGTTTATGCTCTAAAAACTTCATTTGTCCCCAAAACAGTCAGGGGCACTATATCCTGTCATGTTTTTTATCAGTAAATGTGACTTCATGATAAAACATTTGCTACACAAATTGTTTTTGACCTTTCACCTCATACCACATGTAAGCCTATATAAAAATAGTTTCGTACAACTACAAAAGAAAAAAAATTGGGGCAAAATTATGTCCATATTTTATTTGCCTCTGTAAAACAGCGAAGGAAAAAATTTTCATCAGTGGTTCAGTTTTTTTCATATGGGTTGTTTCTATGTTTGTCTCCAAGGCTCTTTAAAGATTTTTTTTCCTCCTGTCTCAGTTAATCTTTTGAAATTCTGTGATTTCTGGTATCTAACCCATGTCAACATACAGCAAACAAATGTTTCAGAAGGAGTAATTGGTTCCTAGAAGAATGGGAGGTAGTATCCAGCGTCCAAACAGGATGATGAAAGTAGTTCATTGCATTTGGAAAAATTGAAGGGAACGTGTCTGAACCAAATATTTTTATAATATTTCAGTAGTCAAAAATACAATGTTTCATGAAGCTAAAAGAACAATAAAAATGTGTGCAGTACAATGAATTCTCTGGGACAGCCCACATCTATTATTCCTCCCTAACTGATCTATAGAACTTTTCTGGAGACACCTACCCTTCTCTCTTTCATTCCACGTCTTTCTTCGTGATCCCCAGTACTAAACTTTGCCTCAGAGCCTGAATTAATATTTTAAATTTAGTTAGTAAGAACAAATATCATGAATTCTCCATTATTTTGACAGTATTGAAATTGCTCTGGTGATTCATTAATCAACTTATCAAATACAGAGTGAGATAGTGAATATACTAATTGAAAGTCAAGAAATAGAGCTTAATTGTTTAATGTCAAAAGCTCAGGGACAGATTTCAGGTAATTGCTAGGATGCCTATTCACATGAGTTTTAAAATATAAGCACTTGATCTAGGTTAAACTAAAGACACTTTCTAATTATTTGGAAAGGCCTTTTCGGGCACACACTTCAATTCGGATTAAATAAGTAACTTAAAATGATGTGCCCGATTGTGAATAAAATTTTAATTGAAGTCTGGTACAAAGCTACAAAATTGAAAACAATTACACATATGCAACAAAGAAAAGAAATCACCCTGTTAAAAACAGACTTGAAAAACATAATATCCTTAAAGCAGTGCCTATTACCTATTTTGAAGATGTCATTTGTTTTAATATATACTTTAGAGCAACTATTTATTGGTACATTGATAGCACATAAAATCGGTAATGTCTCTGAATGTTCAAACTGAATATAAGAATTTAAACATTTTAGTCTCAGTTTAGGGAGACTTAACTTTCTATTAAAACACATAAAAATGTCCTACATATATAAAGGAGATTTTACATACTTTGATGTTTTTTTCCTTCAGTCATAAGTCTAGGAAATGAATGGCCTAGAGAACTTTGAAGTTAAGGAAGTGGTTTTAAAATACAGAATCCCAAATGGCTTCAATAGTCACTTCTATTGAGAATACTTCCATACATTTCTGAAAATCGAGTTCCATATTTCATCCTGCTTTAAATGCCTTTCCACCATGATGTCTTGTTAAAATCAATTTCAACAGGCCCCAAAGTGAACTTTTAACACAGCTCCTCTTCCAAACTTCTCCCTCTACTCTTGTTTTTCTGCCATATTTCTGCTGATTGTACCACCCTCTCAGTAATTGAGACTCAAAACCTTGGCATAGTTGTGTGAGTGTGTGTGTGTGTGTGTGTGTGTGTGTGTGTGTTTTGTTGTTAACAGACTATTTTTTTAAAGCAGTTTTAGGTTAACAGCAGTATTGAGCAAAAGGTCCAGAGATTTCCCATACTTTCTGCCCCTACACATGCATAGCCTCCCCCATTGTAAACAGCCTCCTCCAGAGTGGTACATATGTTACAACTGATGAATCTACATTGACGCATTTTTATCATTCAATGTGTATAGTTTATTGTAGGGTTCACTCTTGGTGTTATACATAGTATGGATTTGGACAAATGCATAATGACATGTATCCATCATTATAATATCATACAGAATAGTTTCCCTGTCCTAAATATTCTCTGTTTTCCACCGATTCATCGTTTCCTGCCCCCAGCCCCTGGCGAGTACTGTTCTTTTTGCTATCTGCTCAGTTTTTCCTTTTCCAGAATGTTATGAAATCTTACAATATGTAGCCTGTTCAAATTGGCTTCTTTCGCTTAGTAATATGCATTTAAGTTTTCTCCATGTCTTTTTATGCTTGATAGCTCATTTATTTTTAGTACCAAGTAATATTCCATGTATATATGTACCAGAGTTTATCTGTTCACCCACTGAAAGACATCTTGGTTGCTCCCAACTTTTGGCAATTCTGAATAAATCTGCTATAAATGTGTGTTTAGGTTTTTGTGTGGGTATAAGTTTTCACCTTCTTTGGTTTAAATACCAAGAATCCTAATTGCTGGGTCATAGTCATCAAGGTTATAATTTAGTTTGGTATTAAATGTTGAGTGAAAAAACAGGATGTAGATTATTATATTTGTATATATTTTAATGTACATTAGAAATATCAAATATTACAGGTGCATATATAGATACGTGAATTATATACACCAAACTCACAATGATAATTGCAACTAGGAGGGTGGTAAATAATGCAAACTTTAGTTTTATTTTATGTTTATTTATTTATTTTAAGAAGATTAAAAGTAAAAACAAATTTTTAAAGATTAGTTCTGTGTGACAGGAATATATTTGTTTAGTATATTGCGTTTTCTATTGTTCTACTTTTTTAAAACTAATTTCCCCCAAACTAAAAAGATATATGCATCTAAGACAACAGTGTCAAAGAATAAATGAAAACAGAAAAGGGAACAAAAGGATGGGAAAAGATAATTAATCCAAGACAGAGTTAGTACACAAAGTACACAGCAAAAACCCTGTGCAGTACAAACCATACAGTTGCCAAGTTCCTCCTCTGTAATATGTTTGACCTTTGTCTATTCTCATTATTCCTACTTCCCCTATTCTGTTTTCCAACTTCATTATCTCATTTATCTGAGTAGTGCCCCAAACCCTGCTAATTGGTCACCCTGTTTATAAACTCTCTTCAAGCCAATGCAAGTTTTACATGATACTAAATTATGGATGTACCATTTCCTAGGGCTTCCGATGCCATAAGGGTGTAAATATATAGACCCTTATGGCATTTGAAAATAATTTTACATTTAGTGGAGAAAGAATTCCACTGCCTTTTTTTTAGGGAAATAGCAATGATCTTTAAGTCACATATATAATATTATCAGAAAAAAATAATTTCTTTTATAAGAAAACTCACCAAGAGAATTTTTGTAGGATTGTTATTCATCTGGTTACATGTTTGCCATATGTGATGGTCATGATTGTCAGTCTCTTTCTAAAGTATTCTCACCAGGTGACAGTTCAATTAACCCAGAAACATTAATTTTAAATGTTAAAATAAATTTAAAAATATTAAGACAAATACAAATTATTATTTTAAATTTTCTAAAGTAAGCTGTAGTATGTCTGCATACACCAGAATATAATGGAAACTAAACAGTTATCAACATATGAATGAATGGGCTATATTCCCTCTTTATCTCGCTCCATACAATTTAACCCAAGCATTTTGTTTTGTTTTGTTTTGTTTTTTTGTAATTCCGTCATTGATATTTCCGTGAACATTGTGCTGCTCAAAGTCCAGGTAGTATTATTTTCATTTAATATGTCCCTTAACAACTTATATCACTTAAAAATATGTCCTTTTTCAGTTTAAAGGCCTGTATATGTACACTACAGCATCTTACTCAGGCTTCCACCAGCTACTGGTAAGAATACATTGAGAGAGGTGTGGGAAAGCCCATTAGAGAGTCAGGCTTTCAACAAGGCTTTTTTACTAAGTGATTAGCTTCAAGTCCAGATGCATGTTAAAAAGTTTCAGCCTGTATTTTGACCAATTCGTGTTATCTTCCACTTAAAGTGTTATGTAGGTAAAGTATTTGTTATAGCAGTTACCACTTTGGCACACTAAATACACCCTGATATATTTAAATTTAATATTTTGTTTATGTAATGGGATTATTATTATCTACCTTTTCCTTACAATATAATTTGATCCATTCAGTGTTTCATATTCTCACACTTGATGGTTTTTGACATTCACAAAATCTATTTTTGATATATTGTAGATAAAGAAGAAACGAGAACTGTCTATGTGAAAGTACCTTTAAATAACTGAGCCATCAGGCAGACCTCATACCTATGAGTTAGCTTCCCTGTTCCAAATCATCTTTTCTTACGGACCACAGAATTCTCAAAACCATCAATAGATTTCTTAAAATTTACTTAACCATAAGACAAAATCAAATTGAAAGACATACATGAAGTCAGTGAAACAAAGATACAACACCTTCCCTTTGTTTTCCTTTGGCAAACATGCCATGAAATGAAAGATCCAGTATCTTTCTATTCATTGACCCATACAGCCCTGCTACCTTGCAGGCAGACACACAACATTCAGAACTGTTGAGGATATGCTGCCAAAAGTGCAGAAAGCCTTGGCAGGGAAGAGCAACATTCAGGGTATTTGTACTGTGCCCATTGCAGTGACAGCTGCTGAGACAGATTTCAAAGTCGTTTACACCACCAGTTACCCATGTATTCCTATCTTTGGCACCTCTTCCAAGAATAGCAAATGCCAGCTGTTCCTTCTGGCTATCAAGACAGTGCATAGAATTGCTTCCTCCTCCAAAGTCAGTAAATAAGAAATAAATAACAGTGATGGGAAGTAGTCTATGCTAATATGGGAGATAACCAACCAAAAAGGGGAAAAAAAAAAAGCTTTGTTTGTGCTTCCAACTAGCAGATCACTACTTTTGGCTCACACTGTATCTGCAACATCATGCCACTCCTAATCTTTTCTGAAAATACAAACAACAGTGGGAAAAAAAAAAAGCTGCTAATAGTCTGGATGATGAGTTATTAGAGGGCTTGGAGGGATTTCAGTATGTTCCTTAAAGAGTGCCAAAAAATATCAATATCCTATAGATCTCAGTGGTCAATGCAGTGGTTTCTACACAAACCTTGTTGTTTTCATAAAATAGTTTTTAAAATATTGTGACTAATATATAATAATTAAAATCCAGTTAATAGGGAAAAACAGCTTTCTAAAATAGCTGGGGTATGTGGGAAAAACCTAGATAAAGGAGCCTATGCGTGTATAGATTCTTTCTTATTCAACATAAAATAGCACTGATAAAAATAGAGGAAGGCATCATGTTTACTTAAACCTTAAAATACTTACCTAGTATTACAAGACCTCCATAAATATTTAATAAGCTTCCTGATTCTTCTATTATAAGTATTACTTTCATACTTTTTATCTTTTTGGATTTAAAATAGACTCATAAATATATTAGCATAAAGTTGAGAAAAACTATTTTTGCTGAACTCCTGGAGTCTGTGAGTAAAAGAAGAAAATATTAAGTTAAAATCCGCATTTGGTTTTAAGTTCTATCTTGGGAGTGCATGTGCTTTTCATTATTATAATACAATTTCATAAAGCACATTGAAATATTTGTTCAAATTAACACTTAAACTGATAAACATTTTGAAGCTTTCCTGTCTCTGATTATGTAAGATTTTGGTAGGACGCCCATCATTAAATCTCTTAAGTGGACTGAACAGAATGAGAATACAATTGATTGGCTTTTAAAAAGTTTTTTTTCTAATTCTTCATTTTGTTTCAGTTCCTACACTAAAGGAATATGTACAATATGAAGATTCAAGCAAGCAAGTGAGCCGGTGGCACAGTATTATGAACAGTTCCTTAAGAAATGATCGTGCTGCTCATTTAATACATTTTATACTTTATTCTAGTTTCAGATGCATTTCATGAAAATAGAAAAATGTAATTCTTGTTGCACAAATGGGATTAAAATTAGATCGTACATTAAAAAAACCTACATAATATCCAAATCATGCTAAATGTTGGCTTTTCACTCCAGCTACTTTCTACCAGGTTGTTAGTTATTCTTTCTTATTGTTTTAATTTCTTAGAAATTAACAAATTATTTTATTTCAAAGGAGTCAGAATCTATTATCCAGTACCCATGTGTTCTTCCCTTTG
This sequence comes from Rhinolophus ferrumequinum, assembly GCF_004115265.2. Classification (NCBI taxonomy): domain Eukaryota; kingdom Metazoa; phylum Chordata; class Mammalia; order Chiroptera; family Rhinolophidae; genus Rhinolophus; species Rhinolophus ferrumequinum. Next base: position 54,997,349 of record NC_046290.1, on the reverse strand, counting down.
ACACATTTATTCATCTCATACTTAGGCCTCCTTTTTTCTCTTGAGAATTGAAAGCGTGCCTGTTTCTCAATTTGATTTTACAAAAGTTACCATATTACATTTGGAAGGTACAGGATTCTCCACCTAAGTCCTCATATCTCCATCTGTTATTTTATATAGACAGCAAATGACTCCTCTCCTGTGTTCTAACCCTGGCCTCCTGTCAGGATATTTCTAGAGCTTGTATTCTTTCAATTCGCAAGCATACAAGCTTCAAAGTTGAAGTGATTGGTTTAAAATGTCTCTAATATTACACATGTAAAAGGAATATTCACATACTTGGTACTATAAGAAATGTCAGTTCTCAGATGGTGCGCTCATTGAATGTCATACAACATGGCCCATAAGGGTACTCATGGTTTTAAGACACTTGAGCTACAGGCTTAGCATTCTACATTCTAGGAGGTTTATATGACCTTCTTTAAACATCATTTGGGATGTGCTTTTATTAAAAATTTTACCTTAGCAAAAATATTTTGAGAATGAAGTAGTCAATACAGGATTGGTTTGAGTTTACTAAATCCATGTCATTTAAAATTCTGATTTTTTTTCCCCTAGAATCGTAAATTAAAGCCAGAAGTCCTATTTTGTTAATGACTCAAAGTTAACACTTTGAAAACTGGAAGAAAGGTTTTGTTTTGTTTTGCTTTACTTTGTTCAGTCTTGGGTACAAAAACATTTTGTTTTTCATACCATTCGGTATTTTGTTCCAGAGGTTCTGCGTCAGAGTGAATGTGCATGTATCTTGGAGGACTGTAATTTACCACCTCTGGAATTCATTCTGTAGATATGTCCTCAGGAAAACTCATCTCTAATTTCTTGGTTGAGAATGTTGAAATAATCTTACTAAGCCTGTGTTTCTTTGCCTTCAGATCAGAATCTGTGATTGTTCACTACGTCTTTGGTTTTCCAATACTTTTGTATTTATGGTTTCTTTAATAATTTAACATTTTTTTTATTTAGCAACTACTACATAAAATACATCACACACATTATCTCTAAACATACATAACTATTCTGCATTTTACGTTTAAGGACACTGATGCTCAGAGAATCTAAGAGATTTGCCCTAGAACACACAGCCAGTAATATAAACACAAGGCTTTGATCTCACACTTATCTACTAGTTCCAAGGACTGTATTTTTCTCGACCTTACTACTTTGCTTTCGTTCAAGCTTATAATTAATATTTTTAAATCTAAATTTAGTTTTGAGAATGGGACTGAATTTAGGGTTATAGGAGACTTTGGCCTATCAGTAGTAATTAAGATTATACAAGGCATACATTCATGCATTATTGTTTATTAAAAATAAAATGTGTACTTTGAAACACAATTAGACTTCAAGTTTATGAAAAGTTTCTATTTTAATAGCTGAGTAGAAAATATTGCCCCGTAAAACGCTGGAAGTATAATTAAGTATTTTATGGTAAATCATGGACAAGTTTAGCTGTAATTATCTGTTCAATTGTGGCAAAGCTAAGGTCTGGCTTTAGTTTTTTCGTAAGTAGAGATTCTGCTTTAAAAGGGAACTATAAGAAGAGTGTGTTTTCTTTAGTTGAGAAATATATGTGAATAATGAGCAAACTTTTTCTCTAGGAAAGATATAACTTGAGACTTAAGTCTTTTACCGGGATTTTCTTCTGTTTTGGTAAACCGAGACATACTTAACTCACACATTTCATGTGTTTTTCTGTTCAGAAGATTTTTTTTCTTACATGTAATTCCCTGGATATTATTTTCTGAGCTGTTGGGTCAATCTAGGCCAACACACCGTGTGTGTGTGTGTGTGTGTGTGTCTGTGTGCATTTTTTTTCTCTTCTCCTTCTTAAGGAACTTTTGGTCTTGGTGTTGATATGTCATGTAATTACACTCAGTCACAAGATTTTTTCAGGCAAGAAACATTACACTGTGATATGTACTAAAATCAAGTTAATAATAAATACTTGATTAAAGTAAAGATTACTTACAGCATTATTTGGAATCACTGTTAGGCCCCAGTAATAGCCAGCCTCTTATTATCAAGGATATTAAATAGCAGAGATATGCAAGAAAAGGTTTATAATACACTTTTTTGGACTCCGAACAGATGAAAGCATATGCCTGTCACATTAACACCTAAGCATGTATCAGTCCCCTTGTGGGATACTTCTGAGTAAATCAGTCCATGAAATCCTTTCAGAAAAAAGCAAATGTATATAGATTTTATCATGGCAGATCATCAGGTAACAGACAAAGTAGATACAGTCAGCAACCAGGAGAGGTGGGGGCACATTACAGACTCTTGGCCTCCTTATAAGCTTCCTCTACTCATCATTAGCGCTCAAAGATCTGGTAGGTTCCCTGGGACTGGAACTCATATCCACAACATGGATAGGAATTTTAGCTACAATTAGTTGAATTAATGAAATAAAATATAGTCTAGATCAATAGTAAAGAATATCAAGACAACGTTAACTATATTTCCAAAGTAGAATTTCAAGCTGAACATTAGACTTTTTATTACTCTTGATACTATTAAAAAAAAAAAAGAAGAAGAACATTTCTGAGGCAGTCTTCTGTGCAAAAAAACATGAAAAGTTCTTTTCCTTAGGTACATGCTATATGGAAACTTGATTTTTTTCATAAAAATCATACAATAACATTAATATGAATATGCAAAATATAGATTATTCTATATCTAAAAAAAACCAAATTTGAAACATAATGCATTCGAAAATAAAGCTGAAATTTACAATTTTTGAAACAAATTTTCATTTCTTAATCCCCTGTGCTAAATGCATCTAGTAACTAATTTACTTGTGGCTTTCCTATTAAAGATGTGACTTACATTTCAAAAATCATGAGCTTTTGTTTAAAGTGTCATTACCCGCACAGGATTACTGAAACTCAGTTCACAAGTCATGATCATTCCATTTATTCAAGGATGTAGGAAGAAGACAGCTTGATTTTGTAAAGCTAGACTGCTGAGCAGCACAATAGCCATGCTTTAGCTCATGATTGTATCTAAATGGAATCAGCAGTTATAGAATAAGCAAATCAGGCTATTTCCAAAAGGCTGGCCTCAAAAATACTCACTTTTGGACACCTTTAAACACCATGTGAAGTCATTTCGATAAAAGGCCAGGTTTATATCCTTAGGAGCAAGCTGGTGTCGATCGGCCCTTACTGTTGCATACGATGACAAAATCAACTTGCAGTATGTTCACCGAGCTGCCTGTGTGGTACATGTTAGAGGTTAATGTAGTAAGATTAAAGGCAGACTGAGAATAAAGTAAAATCAAAGAATTTCAAGACCATAGACTTTAAAATCTCATAATATACTAGAAAGTCAAAGTGATTGCTCTCCATGTTTTAGCATACATGTATATTTAACGTACTTGTATTTAGCATACATGTATATTGCACACACATGAACAACTGTTCATCAGCTAGTCTCATTTAGCATTACCCTGTTTACCTGCTGATTTATTAACTACAGAAAATTGAGATATGTATAATGTTTCCAGCAACATTTCAGGTTAACTCAATTTATATTGATTACATCTTACCTACTCTAAGTAACTAAATATCCATAAGAATGGATCCAGTGAAATCTGGAATGAACCCAGTTTTTACAGGAAGAAAAGCATGCAGAAGAGTGGTGCAGGAAATGGAGGGAATTGAAGCCCTAGATTAAACAAGTCATATCTCCCCGTTAGCAGTCTTGAGAAGGTCAATGACTTTCTCTGGATCATGATAAATAAGACAAGCAAAGTAGTTCCTATTACTGGAGAAATGAGATACCAAGAAGCTTGTGAAGGAAATGAAGTTTAAAGTTATTTTCAAATATAAAAGGGCGATTGTAAATATCTACGTGATTAGAATTACTAAACCCAGAATGTGAATAAACTGAATAAACTGTGTAATTAGTAATTGTAATTTATTTGTTAGACTAATTCTTTCAAAACATGGGGCCTCATATTCTTTATACTATACCTGTTTTCTGTATGATATTATTATCCACACTTTCTCATTTGCATAATTGAATGATTCAGCTCTGACTTATCCATGCAATTTTTTTCATAAATATTCATGCTATAACCCTACACTCCATTGTCTTTTCTCATAGTCTTAAAATTCCTGGTTACTGGAGATGTATATTAGGAACATACAGTTTACTTTTCTGTTTATAAAAAGAAAGATAAACATTTCCACTCCCTACAGTAAAATAGTCCCCACTGGAGCAGCTGATGATACCAACACATGCTGGGAAAATATTTTACTGACAGACTGTCACCTGGATTATTGCTAATGACAATGAGGCAATTGGTCTGGTAAGTCTCCAGATACATTTCTGACAAAGCCAATCATGTGAATATGTCCAATCAGTTGTGCTACTATGTTAACTAAGATCCCAATCCTAAAATATATCCCTACCATTAGAATTTTGTAGTGTGTACAAACATAGTGACTAAAGATCCTGAATAAAGATTCATAGAGCTGTTGGGAAAGCTAATTCACAACAACGTGCTGTTACTTATTGATGAACTTTGTCAACTTACCTTCTGCCAACTATTGGTAAAATTGCTCTTTAGTAAAATGTATAACCCAAATCAGTTTTCCTGTTTCATGTTAATTTCTAAGTATGTGTCAGAATATTAATATTGGTCCCTTTGAGGGATGTTTTCTGGATTCTATATCCTGATTTACTGCAACTGAGGTGAGGTTTACTTCTCACTATTCTTTCTCCGGATGATGCAAGCATGGGGGTTGTTGACCAGATATAGGTGTGTTCATTGTGGTAAACAGTACATTTAAGAGTCTGGAAGGGGAACATAGCTGATTTATTCTTATACCTATAAACTATGTCAATTAAAGTTATATAGTACAGCTGCATAAGTAGAGAAAATGAAACTTGACAGAACTAAGTTTGATGTATAGGGAACCACAGAACTGAACAATAGGAAAATAAAGAGGTGTGTGCAGCTGTTGAAATAAATAAACCTAAAGACCTATTTCTTAAGAAGATGTTGAAAATTTAATGCATAAGACACAAATCAGGAAAATCATTGGACTTAATTATTTAAATTCCAAAGTGGATATAAGGTCAGTTTGTGTTCTAGTTATGTATCCATGTGCTACAACCTAACTTCAGCCACTACCCTTATTAATTTTTTCTGTATTGGTTTTATATTTCAGTGTATTTTTTTTTGTCTTAAAATTGGAATAACTCCTTTTTCTTCCCTGAGATAGCTCCCTAAGTTTTCTGTTTTTTCTTTCTTCCATAGGAATATGTTCTTATCTCTATTTGAACAAATCTCATAGGGTACTATAGTATGTATCTTTCTCCCTCATTTGGTTGTGAATTTCTCAAGAGCCTGTCCTATTTTTTTTTACATTCCATTCTTTCCTCTACCACCTAGCACACGGCCTGACACAAAAAAAATCCTTCAATAATTTAGTTCCATTTCTTCCATAAGGGGAAAAATTTGTGAACCTTTCCCTTCCAGAGAGAGAGCCTATAAAAATGTTTATCATAAGTACCTATCATGTATATGCATAAACACAAAGAGAAACAAATGAATAGTTAGAATCTGAAGTTCGTGGCAGTGTTTTTTGCCTCTTGGCCACAGTTTCCACAAAATGCTGAATGCGTTCTATAATATACAGTGAAACCATTTAGAAAATATCCATGGTATGACTTCTAACCACAACCTTCAACTCAAGGCAATATGCCCAGGACCTGCTTTAAATTAACAGTGAGTCAACTTAGTCCTGTACTAGTAGGGGAAATTTTTTTCAGGATCTGAGCAGAAAGGCTTCTCAGAATTTTTTTATTCCTTACTAAGAGGAAAAAAAAATAAGGAGGAAAAAAAATTAAAGTCTTGTGAGTTGAGATGAATCAAGTATTGACTAACCTAATTATCCCAGCAAGATTTCTGTGAGTCACAAACCCTAGTTTGGAAAAAGCTATTTTTTTTTTCTAGTGACTTAGCATAAGGAATGAAAACAGTATAAATAATGTGTTTTAGTTTAAAAACAGTATTGTTAATACGATACTGTTTAAGACTAAAAATGCTAATATGCCAGTAGGGACTTGTTTAAGGGAAGTTCAAATAGATAGTGGAAAATCAACTGTGGGAAGAGAGTGAAAAACGTGGAAAGATTTAACCCTTCTTGAGGTCTTCAAAATTGAGATGATCTACTTTAACAATCAATTATGGAGATTCCCAAGTTTTTCTGGAAATGAATTTTATGTGACTGTGTTCTGTGTGTGTGTGTGTGTGTGTGTTTATTCTCATAGCTCATATTATCTAAAGTGCTACCTGCTTAAAATAGATGGTAAAAACATTATAAAAGAACACAATGATTTTGACCACTGAACCATTTGTGTATTTAGCCTTATAGCCTTTGTATTTATTTGAAGACAATCAACATATAAATTATGAGATATGTCCTTATATTTTTGCCTACATATTCTGAGTTGAAATATGTGTGTCAATTGTTAGATCTTTAGTTGCTAAATCTGGTTCTCACAAAAGGGCTTCTAATTCCTGCAGAGCTGTTACTGAGAGACATGACAGAAACCCCTTGGACTAATAATTGGGTGACATGAAAATTTTTACAACCAGTTTGTCTACTTAAGAGACTACCACTATAAGGCACTTGATAAGAATCAAGTGTTGGCTGACATTTCCTGCATGCAAATGGATTTCAGAGAAGGAATAAGACTGTCAAATCCCGACCAGCCTCTCAGGTGTACTAAAAGGACCCAATCATAACAGGGTGGAAGAAGAGAAGTAAGGTATAAAATGATTAACATGCCTTGCCACCAGACCACAACATCTTTTGCTATTGAACATCTTAGGGTTTTTTTTGTTTGTTTGTTTGTTTGTTTTCCTATTAATATATCTTTTAGAAAGGGGCAGAAAGATCTAATACTTACTGGAATTATATGATTATTCAACCACAGCATAAAACAGATAAAAGAGAATTGTAGGCTGGTTCAAATGCTATTGATGGGTAATAAGCTACCCTAAAATGTAGTGGCTTCAAACAACTAAAGTAATTTATTTTTCTCAGGAAATCTCCAATTTGTCAGAGCTCAGTGGGGGAAAGCTCATGTCTGTTCCATTCATCATAAGCTAGGATTGCTCAGTTGAGAACTGGAAGATCTACTTCCAAGATGATTCACCAACATGGTTACCAAGTTGGTGTAGGATGTGGCTGAGAACTGAAGTTGAACTGAGGGATTGGGGGTCTTGTTTCTTCTCATGTGAACCTCACTGTGTGGGCTTTCTCACAGCATGGTAGCTGACTTTCAAGGTTAACCATCTTAGAAGAGAGTTAGCAAAGCTCTATCACTTTGTATAACTTAACCTCAGAAGTCTCAGTAAACACTCCCATCCTACTTTATTAGCTTAGGCAACTGCAAAGCCTCTTCCAGTTTTAAGAACAGAGGGAGGTTGAATTCAGTAAAAAAATTCTGAAACAACCTCTGGGAAGGGAAATATTGTTAAGATCATTTTTAGAAAACAAAATCTGCCTTAGAACCTTTAGGAATGAAATAAGGGATTTGTTTTAGAGATTAGAATTTAAGTAATCGTGTTAACTGGTTAAGAAGTCGATGGAAGTCTGGGTCACTGAGTCCAGTGGTGACCTGAAACCTGGAAGGGAAGATGGAATTGAAGTAGGGGAATGTAGTAGATACAAACTAAAACCTGGAGGATGAACTGGAACATTAAGAATGACCTGGAACCCACACCAGTCTCTCTCTAGAACCTGCATCAGTCTCACTGCTTCCATGCCTCCAAATTTGATGATGCAGGTGAACTGCAGAAATGGTAATGCACTTTGCCTAAGACCTGTACCCAAACTGGTCCAGGAATTAGCAAAACTGAAAGAGGTGGCCTAACTCTAGTGTGAATTGAAAGAGTTAATGACCCAGCTGCTATCTTTACTCTACCAAAGTGAGCCAGTACTTGCCAGCCAATGTACTTGATGTACAAGTTCTTTCAGAGTGAAAATATGGCTGCTATTTGGGTTCACATTCCACATCTTGCAATATTGTTCTTGTGGTGAATTCTGACCCAGAACCATCCAAAGAAGGGAACTGTAGTTCCAGCTTAGCTAAATTGACACAATACAAAGCTGTTACTGTAGTTTAAAATATGGTTCATTGTCATGAACCATATTTAAAAATAAGCTGTATTATTTATATTCAGGATTAGTTACATACCTAAAAATCTACTTCATTGATTACATGTTTTGATCTTCCATAAGCTTACTAATGTTTGTTCACTTGCTCCATCTTGGGTTGAAAGAATATATCCTGTCATTGATTTGTTCTTGTTTGTGCTTGCATAGTTTGTGTTCTGCTTTAAAACAGTTATTGCTATGTTATAGGGTCTATAAATATTAATAAATAATATAATATATAAAGAGCAAAATGTTAAACTAGCTTTGTTAGCCAATCACCAATCAGATCTTTTTTTTTTTCCTTCATTCAGTGAGTTAATCCAATTTAAATGCTTGGTCAATTATATCATGTTGACCAATTATATCATATTGACCAAATCCAATTCATGCTTGGTCAGTTAAATCATATTGTTTTATTTTCTCTCTATTTGAGGTGTGTGTGTGTGTGTGTGCGCGCGTGTGTTTGTGTGTGTGTGTGTGTGTGTGTGTGTGTGTTTATTTTGTGTTTTAGGAAGGGTTTTTATTCCAATTATTTGAGACTAAAATTTAATACAATACTCTTAACCTCTTCTTTTATCTCTATTATTATGGCTCTTTAATACAAGCTAGTATATTGAAATGAGCTAGTAATTTCTTCTTTCTACATCACTCTCTTTCCCCAGGATCTGAGTTGAAGTAATACCCTTATTATTCCTTGTATGCCCTTATTAATACCTATATATGCTCCTCATTCTTCCTCCAATTCTAACAAATTTAGCATATACACATTTATGGCAGAGCATAGTGTTGCTAGCCATCATTTACTCTTAGGTAACTATGGAGGTGCCAAAACGATGTATACACATGACTTGTGTTCATCTTTTGTTCTGGGTATATATTGAGTATTACAATTTTAATACAATTTTTTTCCTTTCTTAAAGTGTGTATACATTTTTTTAGCACCCTCTGGAGATAAAAATAGACTTAATGTTCATGATCCCTTTCTATATTAATGTCTCTCCATTTTTTTGTTTTCCAAGTTTGTAGATTTTTTTCAAAAAGGAGTTATGGGACTATCTTTGCATATTCAATTCAGATTATATGAAGTATACAAATTAAAAGTTTATTTTGACTAGATATAAAATGTATGGCTCACATTTCTTTCATTACGTGTCTTAAATTCATTATCTCAGGATCATCTAGTATGAAGTGTTTCTTTTGAAAAATATAGTGGATAAACTTAGCCATCATTAGGAAAAAATTCCAAACCAAGCAAACAGGCGATCTAGATCAATTTTCAGTTTTCCATGTCATAGCCAACTTTGTTGATCACCACTTTTTTTTCCATTTGTGCCAAAATATAATCCTAACCTATGCTAACAACAACAGCAAATGTATATATATATATATATATATATATATATATATATATATATATATATATATATATTCTCTCTCTCTCTCTCTCTCATATTAATGGGAAGCATATGGCTGTCTTGGCATGAAACTCTCACCACTTAAGAAATTCTCATTCAGGACAGGTATTTATATAGGTGGATATATAAAGGATATGCTTTACTCACCTCACACTGTATCCCTTCCTGAAACTTGACCAACTCTACCAAGCCATAAATTCACCTTTAACCCTTTTGCAAGCACTCTACCTGGCATCAAATGTAACTCTCAGGGATGTTTAATATTATACAGAATTGTGCCCTTTAACCCTACAATGGAGTCATAGCAAAAAAATATCTCCTGATTTTAAGATAGTCATTTTAAAAATTAACCTTGTAAAATTGAATCTGCTGTTATTGTATTTCTTGTATCAGAAGTTACACTTCTTTCTTGATCATTGTGCTCTTTTTGTGTACTATTTAATTATCGATTGGAAACCAAAAAAAAAGTTACCCTTATTTACTCTTTAGAAACTGTTAGGTTGGTGCAAAAGTAATTATGGTTTTTGCAATTATTTTTTAACTTTTAAACCGCAGTTACTTTTGCACCAACCTAATAACAAAAGTTCAATTTTTTTTCTTTAGTTTTATACTCTCCTCTGTAACCCATCACACACTTTTTTTATTGTTTCAAGAAGAAATACCATTTGAACTCAGTGTGATCAAATCCTGTAGCCACAGTTGATTGAATTAGGTGTGGGAGATATGATTCATGCTGGGGCAAGGAGAACATTTCATATGAACTTGAACTTGGTATTCAGGAAGTCAAGTTAGTCTCTTTTGGAGATTCTGAGCTGCAGTGTGCAAAGTAGTGATAAGGGAAGCCTCCTGAATAAGACTGGATATGTTCCATTCTTATCTTTATCACATTCTAAATGTGTAACCACAGGTTAGTTATTTACCTCTGTGTCTCAGTTTTCGTGTGTGTAAATTAGTGATAATAAAAGTACTTATCTTTTTGGGTTGCTGTGAGGATTACATAGGACAAACTATATAGAGAGTGCCTAGCGCTTAGTACATACTCAATAACTATTGTTATTGTTGTTGTTTTGTTTTACTTACTTAGAAATATTATAGACTAAAAAGATAGAGCAAGCTTACCTGCATTTAGACAAAATTAATCAAGAAATAACTAAATCCATGGCACTGGAGTCCTTGTTTTCAGTTGTCTTTGATGTCTAGTGAGTTCCTTTCCTGTGTTTCCATGAACTGCTCCATTAATATCATTCTAAAATGTTTTTGTGCTTAAGAGTATTTGTAGTGTATCTACTTTCAAGCAGAAGAGTCATACCTAATATGAAAAACTTGCATATACCCAAATATTACTTTTTATAGAAAACTAATGAATAGATCTACTTTTTAGAAAGTTTTATCATATTTAAGACAAAACTAAAACTGTAAGTAATGATTGACCATACCATTGTTTGCTGCCCCTTTGATAGTATATGTATACTTTTTATTTAAACATTAGAGTTACTTATTATTCTGTCTAGCCACCTTCAAATTTCATCGATCCTGTCTCAATAGAGCAGTTAATGAACAGTCAGTTGTGATGGTGAGAAATTATTTGGCAGCCTACATGATTTTAATAAACACATCATTTTAAACCTTTACCATCTGTCCTTTGCTCTAATTATAGTTGAAAAATGAGTATAACTATGAATTATGTCACAGAATAAGGCATGAGTGATTTAAATGTTTTACATTTTCAATCAATGCTTATCAACTAGTACTTTCTTTCATTTTTAATAAGTAGACAACAAGAGCCTATCAATGAGAACCATCTTCAGTTTCTCTCCAAGAAAAAGAGGGCTGCTTAAACACATTATGAGATGTTCATATAATAGGATATTATGGAGTGACTAATGATGGTAAAGAGATATTTTTGAAAATCATTCAAAATATGTTAATGGTAAAACGTAAACCCTTATTATTAAATGACTCATGTTTATATTATGAGAAATCGAGATATAATCAGAATATTATACATTTTGTAGATATACGTATGTTAGTGTGTGTGTATTCTTCCAGAAGCTGATCCTGAGGAAAGGATTTAAGTATATATAATAAATTTAAGAGCATATGAGTTATCTGTCATATAATAAATTACCTAAAAACATAACATCTCAAAACAATGAATATTTATTATCTCACAGTTTTTTGTAGTTGGGAGTACAAAATTGAGCAATTCTGATTCTGGATATCTCATGAGGTTGCAGTCTAGATGTCCGCCTATCATCTGAGAACTTAACGGAGACAGAGGGTCTGCTTCCAAAAGGGCTCAAATCCATAGCTCTTGTCTGGAGACCTTACTTCTCTTGCTGACTGGTCCCAGAATATGCCATCATTTCTGTTATCATTAGCCCTGGATGATGAATTCCAGCTCATACTTAAGGGGAGAGGAATTAGGCTCCACCTCTTAAAATGAGTATCACAAACTGGGTGGATTTGTTGTAAAACCATCACATCAATTTAGTATCAGGAGGGACTGGTACAGGAATAGGGATGTGAAAGTGGAATGGAAAGTATTCAAAACAGGGTATATTAATGTACAGGTTAATAATTACTGTGGCCACCTTGGATCCGTTCCACCAGGGCACCTCTGGGAGAGAGTGTGGAACATTCCTGTGTTAGTTTGAGGACTCTGAGAAGCAAACACCAAGTTGAGTTTAGATGGGTAATACATTTATTGAGGAAGTTTCTGTAAGGGATAAAAGAAGGAAGAATAGGCAGGGAGAGCATTTAGAATACAATGCAGGTATGACACCTGTGAAAGGAGAGGGGAAGGAAGGAGGACTCAACAGGAAGAGTCTCAAACAACAGGACAGTACTAAAAGTTTCAGACCAAGTGGCGTACCACCAAAGGTGGCAGTTGTAAGTCAACTATGATCCCTGCAGCATAAGATCTTAACAGTGTATTTTCTACGTTCCATCCATTGCACTGCACAGATCTAATTCGCAGTGTAGGTTGAAAGTATAGTTCCACCATGGTGACCATGGCCCTCCCTTCATGAGGGGGAATTTAGAACAGAGAGATTGCTGATACTAGCTACAGCAGTCACTCCTCTGTTGGCCTCAGGGTCATAAGTCATACTCATCCTCTCCTCCATTATCCATTCTAAAATTCTCGTACCCTCGGCTATCACTTTGGCAGGTTTTAATGATTAATCTTGAGTTGTTACCGAGACCTTCATTCCTGAGGGCCTAAGCTTTTGGTAATCATGGCTTCTTGGAACATAGTTGTTACAAATGTCCATTCCCAGTTACATTAGGCATGAGGGTCCTGAGGAACACATATGGTTGACCCAGGTTCCATATATATTTCTACCTGCTCTGTTTGTCTAAAAGCAACTCTACCATGTCTTGTTTGTGAGCATCAATTACTTTGACCAAGATGGTGACTCCTTTTTTTATCTGGAATCCAAAGTTCCCTGGTGGCAGCTATGGCTATTAGTTTAGTGGTTTTCTTGCTATGCTGATGGGATCATCTTTGCCCACTTGATGATCTGTTGGCCAATCCCCAAACTCCATCTTACCTCCTGTTTTCTCTAACTGCTCCTGGCACTATGTTTGTGCTTAATTTGTTTGTTTGTTTGTTTGTTTTCTGTTTTTTGAAAAGCAGTCAAAAAAGGATGAGATATATAAGAGATTTATTGGGGAAACACCTGTGAAGAATAAGGGCGGGGGGCAGGGAGAGGAGTTAGAAGGAAGTTTTCAGACCACAATGCACATCTATAAAGAAAAATAGAGGAAAGAAAAAATATTGGGCAAGAAAAGACTTGTGAGCTCCATTGTCTCACAGAAATAGGCTACCACAATGTCTTAGAATCATCCCACCTGGATTGCAAAGGATCTGAACTCTTCATCTTTTAATTACCATCATTATTGGACAAGGATTACACCCTGGGAAAGAAAGTTCTCAGGCAGAGGATCATGGATGCTTTCAAGAGGAAACCATGGGCATGTGTCAGTGAGGTTCTGGGGATATTTGGGGGGAACCAATGGAATTTCTTATAAATATGCCTACACGGATATATATTTTTAGGACTTATATTAAAGTCTAAAATCTGTAAAGAAAATGTTGACAATGGCAGTATTCAGGTGGTTAGATTTGGGGCTTCTGTTTAGTTTTTTAATATTGTTTGGCTTATCTGATAATCTTTTATAATATAATTTAGTGAGACAAGTTAGTTCTGAGTAAAATGGTATATTAACAAAATAGAAATTGCTTATGATATATTGTTTGTGAGAATCAGGAATATACAAATGACATAGATTATATATAGATAAAATATATTTAAGCAAACACATAAGGAAGAAATATAAAAATGACAGTTAAATTGCATTATTATGATTTTTGTTTTTTATTATTACAAATGGGAAATTTATTGGAACAGGTAAACAAAGAATCTAGTTTTAAAAGTTTGCACATTGAGCAAATCTCAGGTAGATACATATGAGTAACTCAGAAGTTCCCATTATTACTTTACCTTTTACCTCAATTAAAATACAGTTTGGAACTAAATTTGTCCAGTGAAATGTTTGAAAATTGAATTTGCTTTAAATTGTAATATCAATCCAAATGTCAACCTAATATTCACATTTGGAGAAAATGATTTTTAAAAGAATCTGATTGAACGATAGTAATGCTAATATTACTACAAAAATTCTGTATTAAACCACAACTGAGTTAGCATTTCCATAGCCACAGAAGAAAAATGGCAGTGCCGGCTACTACAGAGAAACCTCCTGCTGAACACCGTGCAGGCTCTCTTTCCACTGTAGTCAAACTTCTCTGCAGGATGATCACACAGATAAGACCCTTTCTTCTCTTCTACAAGGCAGTTCCTATTCTGTTAGCAAAAATGGGGAAAACATTCTGCTTCATGATGCTAAAAATAAGAAAACAAAACAAAAGAATGAAAATCATCTGAAGTTTAGATAGAAGTCAGTTCACATCAAAGGACAAAGACTTGGCTGCCAAGCAAAGCTAAATCTCCACAAAAGAATTTTGAACATAATTGAGCTTTTCTTCCCACTTTAATTTGTTTGGGATTCTGAATTAATTAGAAGTAGGATACTTTTTGAGTTCTAGTTATTCAGCATTTGGTCCTAACCCCACCCTACCTTCAATTTGACTCTACTCCTTCTAGCATTATCCATGAAATGAACACTTTTTTTTCTTTCTATAAGGGAAAAATAAACAAACAAACCTGCATTGTACTGCTATTTCATAGTCTTAATTTTTATAAATTCAGTTTGTTTGTTCTTTTATACATTTTTCTAAATTTGTTTTGTTTTGATACTCTAAATTTATGTTTAGAGAATTTTCTATTTTGTTTTTATATTTGATTCTATTTTGTGTGACATTGTCTGCTAACATGTATTTAGTGTGATAGGTGATAATTTTTTAAAGTACTTTTTTCTGTATTTTGCTTATAACTGATTTAATATTGTTCCAATGAGTTCTGAGGCTCTATGAGACTTTCCAACAATATTCTTGGAGACCCCTGAGTACTCAATAATATGTCCCTAAAAAATTATTTTGAATCATTCGGATATGTAAAACCAAATATTACCATATTTGAATGGCGACATTTGTGTTATTATATGATTGAGTTGGCAGGAGTACTAATTTGTCACAAGCTAATGAGGGGTAGATGCAATAACACAGTTCACACCAAGAGAACAGTAAACGGTGTCACTGTTCTACACATAAAAATCTTAGTATAGTTTGAAGTTGAAAATTTTATATCAATTTGGAAGAGCCTATGCCTAAGAAGCTAGTATTGACATCATGGAAGGCAATTTAGTTTCAGCAAAACACCATTTGTCAAACAAAATTGATATTGTTAATTTGAATTTTATTGTTTTTATGGATTACATTTAACTTATAAAATTGTTTGGCTTTATGATTTTACAAGTGCTATAAGCATAAGGGATTTATATTTGTTTTTATTTTTCTACCATTTTTAAGTACCATTGTAATTGAAATATTTTATGTTACTACTGGGAGTTTATGATTTTTTTTTCCTTTAAAAGTGATAACTATACTTTTCAAGTATACGAAACAGTGGATTAGGATGTAACTATAAGCAAAAAATTCCGAAAACTCATTGGTGATGAAGATAGTCATGCATTAAAGATCTTCATGTTCATTTTATTTTTCCCTGTTACAAGCTTCAAGGTTATCAGGTTATTTTATGACTCAAAGAAACATTTTAGGGTACAATTGACCTTTAGTTCTTCTCTGGAATATAAAAGAAAGGATTGTTCTTCAAAAATATTTATTGATACACTAAAGGACTGTGCTGTTTTCTAAATATTATGAAATAATAGATATATAACCTCTTTAAAGGAAATTATGTTAAGAATGGTGGCATTTTTATATTAGCAGGACAGGATAAGAATGACTTGGAGAGAGTAGATTAATACAAAAGATTGTGATCATTGTAAACCCATTAGGTTCTGTCATGGAGCAAAGCATTACTATTATTTCTTTTCTCAAAATATTTTTATCTTAATGAGCCCACCTCTTTCAATTTTTCTTTGTTAAGCACAACGCATACATCTCTCATGAAAATCTTAAGCATTGTTTGTTCTGTAAATCATGTGGTTCAACGATATAAAATAAAAATACAAAAATAGCATCATTACCTAAAACATTGGTTGATGAATAATGCTTTTATTCTCATAATCAATTTGAGGTCTCATAATCAATTTTTATTCTCATAACCAATTATTCTAAAATCAATGAATAAAGGTCAGTAACAAGAATCTTATACATTTGAAAGCACTATTTAGAAAACGAGGTACATATTTTAATATAAATTCTTCTCCAAGTAAACAAATCAATAAAAGGCAAATTAAATTATTTATAAGAAAAAAGTGAAAAATACAATTACAAAAATGAAAGATGTAAAATTCCCTAAGATATCCTGGAGGAAGATAGTAAATACCAGTATATACAAAAAATAAAGATTAAATACTTCTATAAAATGATATTAATATATATATATTTTTTGTTTTACTCAATAATAACAAAAGTAAATTACAGACCATCTGTTTAGTTTCAAATCCTTTACATGCTGTCTGTTATATAATGGGCGCTCAGTAAATGTTTTTGGCTGCTTGAATTATAACAGGATAATTAATGCTTATAATGATAACCCATCAAGCACTCAAAGAACTTAAATTGTAATTCCGTCAATGCAATTGTACCTTTCATATTATAATTTTAATATTAAATGTATTCTGTTGTATAGCTAATGTGTGCAAAATCATTAATATGTAGCAATTTTGCACATTAAAAGAATTGATCAACCAAAATGTTCTATTCCTGATTCGTCTGATAAATTTAGGTTACAGTTGTCTTACTGTATATGTAATCAGGAAGGTAGATGTCAAATAAATAAACTTCTAAGAAGCTTTACTGAGAAAACTGAAGTTCCACGAAAGTCTTTCCAAATAGGGCCCCTAAAACTTCTGTAAAATTAAAATTTCTCTGATTCAGTCAGCAAATACCAAGCCTTCGCTCTGCCACTACTTGCAATGCATTATTTTGTGTGTTTTAGGAATACAAAGATGAATAGGACAGGTGCTTCCTTTCCAGATGGTTGTTGTTCGATGGGTACAACTGAGTATATAGACGTGATGCAGTGAACCCAGGAATCTGTATGTCTCAGGTCTTCTTTGCTATACTCTGCGCCTACCACTTCACCACTGTCCCCCAGGGAGTCTCCATACGTATACTTATACTGTGTTTGAATTCTTGTAATTTAGCAAAATTTACAGGAATTTTGCAATTAATAATCCATGTTTATGTTAAAAGCTTCTGTTACCAAAAAACTAAGAAGAGAGAACTAAAATATAAAATCAAATGATCAAGACACCAAGTACATGGTGTAAAGCAGATACTCAATTCATACAAGCTCTCGTTTTATAACAGACAGCATGTAAATGATTTGGAACTAAATAGATGGTCAGTAATTTACTTTTATTATGAGACTGGTTAGTGGTTAGCTCAGTCTGTTAGACCATGATGATGGGATCAAGGTGAAAGAATCTTCCACAGATAGTATGAATTCCAGAGTCAGCCTGATGCAAATGTATAACTTGCCAAAAGGGAATCTGTTGAGAGCTACGGACAGTATACCAGGCCATTCAAAGCCATCAGTGGCTGTAGAAATACAAAGCACATACACTATTACTGTGTACTGAAAATACTTTCACTTAAATTAGCCATCACTTCCACATTATGGGAAACAAAAAAGATTGTCATTGTCTTGCTACAAATAAACCATAGAACTAAGAAATTCTGATACATAATTATAAATGGCAGATAAATATGCAAAATGCCAATTTTATTTCTTTTTGAGAATATGGAAAATATGTATTCCATTTGGTAAATAAGTTGACATCTGTCGGTTAGATATCTTGATGACATTTTCTTTCTTTAGATTGGTTGAAAAACATTGTTTCTTTATGTATTCACCAGAAGAAGTGGTAGAAAAGGTAAAAGATAAGGATATTTCAATATCATATTTTGTTCAAGGAAATAAAAATCAGAACAGTCAAATTCTATGATGCCATCCTATTTTAGAAAACACAGACACGTACCATTATTCTGCTGCTTCTGTAAATTCTCTTGTCTATTTGTTAATGATATGAATGTTGCCTTGACACCTTTGGAAACAAGTCATATTTTTCTGTCTCTGGGAAATTGATCCACTTTTTAAAAGAAATGTTGGCTCTGCCACTATATCCTACATGTATCCATTTTTTTTCCTCAAAATATTTTTAAGACAGTTACTGGCTGGTTTTATTTCTCATTTTTCTCAAATGTATTCTTTTCCTCTACATTGCCACCATTTTCTAAGTAACATTTGTCTTCCAAAAAATAACAAGGAAAAAGTGAGTTACAATGTAAAGGGATGCAATGGGTGCTATATGAGACATATGTGGTAAATGAGTTTTGGTGGTTTTTTTTTTCCTTTTTTCCCCACTGTTTTAGACACAAGTGAATCCATAGCCTACTATTTTGTAAAGCTATTGTAATATGATATCATCTTTCCAGTGATGAATACTTGATACATTTGTAATATTTTCATAAATCCCTTTACATCTGATGGAATTACAGGCATATTCCTTTCCAGTGGTGACTATATAATAAATTCAATTCAACTGACAGCCCCAGTGCATTCATGGAAAAGAGATGGATGGCTGAACATGGAGAAAGTGGCTACAATAAAAGCATACTCAAAGGCTGTCTATCAGTTAGAAAAGGCTGTGGTTCGTAAGGGCCACAGAAGCCTCACACTTAGGATCACTGCTGGAAATGTGCAATTACCATAGGAACCATCATTCTCAAAGACTGGTGCAAAGCATGAAATGAATGTATGGTTATTTTTTAATATATAGTCTCAACCTAATCACAAAAAGAGGGACACAATACAATTAGAGTTTGGAAGTTCCATGGTTATTTTATAATAACAGAACCAGTCTTTTCTATTTAAATTTAATTTATAGTAGATATTAAACATGTATAGTCAAGTCATCATGGGAATAAGTCATCTGATTTTTTTCAAGGCCTTCTTCCTTTTAAGGGAACAGAATATAAATAGGGAATGCTGCTTATCCTTCTTGGGAAACACAAACAAAAGGAGAGAAGGAAGTAGGGAGGGAGGGAAGGGAGAGTGGAAGGGAAAAAGGAAAGGAGGGAGGAAGGAAAGAAGGAAGGAAGGAAGGAAGGAAGGAAGGAAGGAAGGAAGGAAGGAAGGAAGGAAGGAAAGAAGGAGGGAAGGAACAAATGAACGAAGGGGAAAGATCAGGGGGCCGAGGGAGGAGGGAATGGGGGGGACAAAGAGAGATCACATTTGAAAGCCTTGTTTTTCCTGAGCCTATAAGCCTCGTATATAATGCAATTATATTTTAGAGGCCAAGGAAAATAAATAGAGATTACTAGCAAACTTCACCCAATTCAAAAATTCAATATTCAGTCACCAAAGTGAATGCTAATATCAGTAACGTTCAAGAAATAACAACCTTCTATCAAGTCTCCTACACCAAGGCCTACCTATGCCAGGAATATATCTTTATTTTTATTTACTACCTCTAAAAGGCAAACTAAATTCTAACAAACAGAACCATTTTAAAAGACAATATAAAAAAAAGTGTAAGTTCTGTCTTCATCCTAAGTTCGATATGATGATTTTCCTGTTTTCATCTAGAGAGAAGAATCATTTCAAATGTTTTTGTTTTTGTTTTTCAAGTTAGAGAGCCTAGTGACAAATAGATGGTAATTAAAAGAAAACTCTCAAATTACTTTTCTCGGTGTTTACCATATTTTCCTATATAAGGTTTTTGCTATCAAACTAAGCCTCAAATCTATAGAACAGTAAGAAACGTACTTTTTATCCATTGCCATACATTGTACAATTTGCCTTCTTACCATATTATTCTGTCATTTATTTAGCCATATGTTCACACAACATTCAAGGGAATAGTCCAACTTCACCAAAAGAATCATAATCGTATCCCTGATTCTTTGTGCTGTACCTGCAAAAAAATTTTACTTTACCTGTGGCATCCATTATCCATTTATGAGTTTTGATTTACCCATCTGTAAAGATGATAGAAATTAAGTCATGGCAAGCTAAAAAATTTTTTCCCTTAACTTAGAGAACAATAAAATGTATTTTTTGTTTTTCTATGAGTTTTTAGAATACGCAAACACTTTATTGTTCTCACATTACTACCTGAGCATGGTACTATATTGGTCCACTTTTATAGCTGAGAAAATTAGGTTAAAAGTGGTGATGTAAAGATTGTCTGAAGGGGGGAGGCGGGTGGTAGATGAGGGTAAAATGGATCCAATATATGGTGATGGAAGGAGAACTGACTCTGGATGGTGAACACACAATGAGATATATAGATGATGTGTTACAAAATTGTAAACCTGAAACCTATGTAACTTTACTAACAGTTGTCACCCCAATGAACTTTACTTAAAACAAACAAAAAAATGATTGCCTGAGGTATGGAGTTGGTTGTAACTTGTGTGACTCCAACATTTGAGGTCATGCCTATGCCTCCTACAGCATTTAGAGTTACAGATCAGATTCACCTAATCCTGTGTCAAATGTGGGGATCATATCTTCTTTTCCTGTACACTTTCCGTGGTACTTTACAATGCTTTCCAATAACTGTCAAATGAGTGAATTATATACCTACTTTGCACACTTGGTTGCTGCTCTTGAGAGAAACTTCATTGCCACTCTCAAATGTCTTTGGAAAATGGCCTTGTCAAATTCTTATCAGACATGTTTTAATATCTCTTCGAATATATGTCACTTGCATAAAGAACTTGCTTAAATACAAGTTTTGCAAATTAACATGTAAGCCTCAAACAATAACAGCAAATGACTTTGAGCAATACTAGGTATGTTACATATTGTAACTTTCGATATGATTACAGATTTTTACTTCACACTTTGTTGTGTAAATTTGTATTCTAATTTAAATGATCTTAAAAATATTAAAGTTCTCATTTTTACAAATTAGGTGTTTATGCATAGCCATAAAGGGTTAATTGAGCATAGACAGCACACACTTGAGACTCCAAATTGAATAATTTGATTTGTAAACAGGTACTTAGAGTACAAAAATCCATTACACATGCAATTATCTGTCTTCAATTAATTGTGCGCATCTCTAAGGAGCGACTTAAGAATGTTTGTTTCAGTTTCACTGGCTGTAAAGACTGATATCTATGAACATTAGTTTTGCTTATGCTATAGCTTTGAACTTTAGAAAAGTACATTGCTAACAGCAATTATTATGTGCCTATGAGGAAACACTGGGATTGGAATAATCATACTTTCTGCCAGAGTCCCCTCTTCCCCACACACAAGCACACATTCCCAGAAAGAAAATCAAGTTCAGGATTCTCACTATGGTAGCAAACCATGTGTTAAGGAATCTATGTTTGTAAATATGGAAGAATTGACCTCAGTTTGAAAACTCCTTGTACTGAATGTATTCTCCACCCAATTGCAGGACTAGCAGAAGCCTTGTTATGGTTGCTTAATCACCTGTACTGTGACACCTTTAACGAGCTGGATATCAATTTTGTCAAAGCTAGAACAAAGGTAAGACGCCATAAGGGCCTTTGAAGGAGGCTTTGACATTTCAGGGCTGCCTTTAGAGAAAGCTCTCCTCTCTCCCATCTCTTCAGTCATGAAAAGACATTCCTTGTTTAACTATGAAGAGACCCATAGCTTTCTGTTTCTGTTTGCTTAGAAATTTAGTTCTACAAATATTTGAGTGATTGATCCTCCTCCTCCCTCCCTTCTCCTCCTCCTCCTCCTTTTCTTCCTCCTCCTTCTCTTCCTCCTCCTCCTTTTCCTCCTCCTCCTCCTTTTCCTCCTCCTCCTTCTCCTCCTCCTCCTTGTCTTCCCCCTCCCTCTTCCTGTTTTCATCATCTTCTTTCACCTCTCTCGTCCTCACCCTTCTCCTTCTGTTGCTTCTTACTCATAGCCCCACAAAGCTGGAAATTAGAAGTTCAAAACAGGTTAAAGAAAAGCTCCCCATGCTCTATACAGCCCTCCTAAGTACAGCCTGGGTCTTATTGATCTTTCTACCCCAGCTTTTAAATGAGCAATTGGTACATTCATAATAATCAATGAATCATTGTTAGTGAGTGAAGGTGTTTTCCCTTAAATATTAAATCGGTAATGTCACTCTGGAAAACCTTGCTGAAACTGCCAGTCTGGGTGCGCTGCCCTTCAGTCCACTCATTTAGTTTCCCATATTTTCATCTGTTGTATACAAGACAATAGTTGAAATTCACTTTTGACATTGGATTATAATGAAATATCCATTGTTTATCTATCACATATTTGAGGACAGGAACTGTTATAAGAGCCATGACGAAGACATGAACAAAAGGCTTTGGAACCTTCAGATAATAATATACCATATTCTTATAACAATGATTATTTTACTGGTATGCTAAGGAAAACCATTCATTCATTGAACATTTTTGAACACCTTCTATGTTTCAGATGTGGTTCTCGGGTTTGGATTTCAGGAGTGAATAAAACAGACAAAAATCCCAGCCCTGAATTGTATATTTTAGTGAGGGAAACAAAATAAAACAAAATAATATGTAAAATAGGCAATATCTAAAAGATGATAATTGCTCAGAAAACTGAAAAATAGTAAGGAAGTAGGATATAAAGTATCAGGAATGGGTTGAAATGTTATATATGGTGCTGAGGAAAGGCAATTGTGAGCTGAGGTTTCAGTAAAGAACTGAAGCGGGGAATAGAGGTCACTATGCAGATGTTACAAGGGATATAATTTCAGGTAAAGAGAACATGTCGAGGCCCTAAGGCTGGAACGAGCCAAACTTGCTCAGGTAACAGCAAGGAGGTCAGTGTGGCTGCATGAGTGTGACAGAGAGGAGAGGAATTAAAGGTTATGCCAGAGAGAAAAGGAGCTGGGGTAATATAGATTATGCTCATCGTAGGATTTTATTCTAAGACAAATGGGAAGCCATCCATGGGTTTTGAGCTGTTTGAATGAGGTAATTCTGGCTGTTCCGTTAAGGATTTATTGCAAGAAAGAAAATGGTAGCAATAGGACAAGGAGGAGGGTATTGCTTTTCAGGCTGAAAAAGAATGGCTTGGACCAAACTGGGGTCCATAGGAGTAGGATCACTCTTATGGGCTGAATTGCGTTCCTCCAAAAGTCATATGTTGAAAACCTGACTCCCAGTACCTTGAAATATGACTTGATTTGGAAATAGGAACTTTAAAGAGGCAATTAAGTTAAAAAGAGGCCATTAGGGTGGGTCCTTATCTAACATGTCTGGTGTCCTTATAAGAACAGGAGGTGAGGGTACACTAAGAGACACCAGGGATGTGTGTGCATGGAAAAGAGGCCATATGATGACACAAGTAGGAGGCAGCCAAGGGGAGAGACCTCAGACAAAACCAAACCTAGAGCATTTGATCTCGGACGTCTTGCCTCCACAATTGTGAGAAAAGAAGCGTTTGTTTAAACTGCTCAGTCTACGGTACTTTGTTATGGCCATCTGAGCAGACTAATAGCACTAAGGATGAAAATGACTGGTCAAATTCTCTATGTATTTGAAATAAATCCTACAATATTTTCTGGTGAAGTTAATATGAGGAATGAAAACAAACAAACAAACAAACAAACAAAAGTCAGGAATGATGTGTTGGAGCTGGTAGAATTGGAGGTGTAATTGACTGACGTGGGAAAGACTCTAAGAGTGGGTTTGTAGGAGAGCATTTTGGCTTGGAGTCTCCTGAAGCATTATGATTTGACTGCAAGTAGTTTCCCTGTGAAGTTTAAAGAACAAGAATAGGGAAGTCTGGAAGTGAACTAGGAAAAGGAAGGCTGCCACTATGGATGTCGTATTAAGGTACCTGACAGAGAGAGTCTGAGGCTTCATGCTGTGAGAAAACTGTGGGAAATAGAACACTACAGCACTTTTGGCCTCATAGTAGGTTCCTACAGTTTTGGGAGAAGTAATCCTCAGCCACAGCGATGCAGATAATGGCAAATGGAAATGAGAATACAATCCAAACTTTTAAATGAATGAGTTTAAGCAAGTTTAAATTTAAGCAAATGAGTGAATGAAAGCACATGGGAGTGAAAATGGTATGAACTACGTGAAGTTTGAGATTCTAGTAGACTTCCAATTACAAATGGCAATAAGAAATCTTGATTTCATGCATGACTGCTAAGAAAGGAGTGAAAGTGTTGTCGGCATGACACAAAATGTGTCAATTTTAACCCAAAAAGTAGAAGAAAAAAAGAAAAAATTGAGAAAAGAAGTCCCCTTATGAAGTAGCCGAATGTGAATTGTAACGCATAGTTGTTTAACTAAAGGAAAATCAAAGTATTTGTTCCACATTTACAAAAAAACAAAACAAAAAGAAAGAAAGAAATATTACTTTGTGTAGTAAGATCAAAAGATCAAATTCTGTCATCTTTATTCAGGATTAAAATTACAGCCATTAATCCTCCCTCAATTATCAAGCTTTGAAAATTACAGCCTATAATCTCTAAAGGATTTTGTAAAGGATTTGTTCATTTATTATTTTATTAGAAGGTCAGTTATTTAAAAATGAATTAATTGTAATGATTCAAGTTGTATATAAATCCCTACCATCGATAATCATGAAAAGCCCAACAAGAAAAGAAGTCTGAAGTATTGTATGCCTAATTCTAATTAAATGTGAATCTTTCTCCAGATGAGCTTGGAAGACTTCATCTCTGCATAGTTTATCATGTGCATGGAGTTATTTCATAAACACCATCAGAGTAAGAATATTGCTTTTAAAGGAAGTCTTCCTAATGTTTTATTGAAAACAAAACTTCCTTAGAATTACAGATAGATTTCTGGAACTAGATATTCGTAAGTACTAAAACACAACATGTTTAAATACAGTCTAGCACATAGAAAACCTGTTTTTCTTAGGATTACATACCTATGCATACGACCATCCAGTCAGTTTTCCAAAAAAGAATATTGGAAGTCATGCTTCCTTTCCTCTTTTGCCCTCCCTCCCCCAGTAAATGGCACAATCATTCATCCAATTCCTGGGGTCAAAAACTACTGGTTCCATTTTTCCCACAAATAGTCCACCAGTATTCCCTGCTAACTTGACTTCCAATACATATCCTAGTCTAAATCCAGAAGTTCTATTTCTTTCCATCTTTACTGCTACCATCCTTGCCAAGTTTCCATCATTTTGGATGTATTATTGCAATATCCTCCTAACCTATCTCCTTACTTCAGCCCTTTACTTTACCCAGACTTTTCTCTATACATAAGAATGATGTCTTTAAATATAAAAGTTAGTTCATGTTGGAATCCCTTATTACAACTCTCTAATGGCTTTTCATCACACAGGAATACAATCCAAACGTCTTAGCCCAGATTACCAAACACCACATATCTGGCTCCTGACTACGTCTCTGATACACTGATGTCATTTCACAACTCTGTACTCTCTCTCATTGGGCTCAGATACAGTGATCTTTTTGTTACTTATTTTAACCCATCTAATGCATTTTGAAATATCGATTAAGGATGATAAGAACTTAACCAGACACAGTAGGAATGTGCAATCAAAACTGCATTTCAGTCACTGTGGTTATTATGAGCACAGCTGTGGCATGTGTCGGGGTCCATGAGCAGTTGAAGTTTGCTGCAGCGTACGTAGGGAGTGGTGAGAGACGAGGCGGGAAGGGTAGCAGGCATGAGATTATGGAAACCAAGACTTCTAGGCTTTGTTAAGGACCTTGGATTTTATATTTCGTAAGAGTATGTGATCAAGACTCTTTGCAGAATACGATAAAAGTTGTATATCTTCTCCAAGGCGAGGAGTGGGAATTACTTAGAAATATTTTAAAATTTGTACACAGTTTCATAGGGTCCTAATCCCCTGAACACCATTCTTGGACTGGGGTTAAAAATCCTTGCTAGAATCCTTTGGAGTCATGGAATGATGTTAATCAGGGTAGCATTTTAAGTAATACATCATGGTATCCTTTGCCAAAAGAATAGATGTGAGAAAGACAATGTAGGGTATAGGGAGAATGATTAGGAAATTATTCAAGAAATACAGAAGTGATGATAGGACAAAGGATGGGTTGTAGAGACAAATTACTTATCGGATGGTTTTCAGAGGAAATGGTGATTGATTGTATATGTAGAGTGATGGTGGGATACTAGTAAATAGCTGTCCCCTGGTTCGTGGTCAGGGATCCTCATATACCCCATGCCATTTGACTTTTGTCACCTTTAACTCCTATTAGTGATGCCACCTATATCATAATAAATCATGCACCATTTTACATTATGGTTTGACTCCTCAGAGAGTATGAAAGTTTTTGAGTAGGCACTTAATAAATACGGTCACTTCTCATTGTTTGCAGTAGTTGTGTTCTATGTTTGCCACAAACACTAAATCAGCAAATACAGAATGATTGCTCCAAGGCAAAAAACAGGGTTGGGCCCTACAAGCCTCTCATATGTTTCTCCAGTAGACCAATACTTAACCTAGTTTTATGTGTGTTTCTGTTTAAAAACACCTTTTTTGATATATATTGTTGCTTAATTGAATTCATTCATAACAGCACTATTTATAACTCATGCCTGAACAAAGCTTATCTAACATAGATATTTTTTCTGTAAGGCACACCACCATCCTCCTTCTGCTTAGGAACACTAGCCAACACTGCCCTTTGGAGGATTTGAAACAGCAAAATCACCATCAAAAAGCACAAACATGTGGAAACCATGGCACTAAGTAGACAGTGAAAAGGATATTTGTTTACTGTATGAGAGCTGAATCAAGATGACGGAGTGTCAACTTGTTCTACCTCGGCTGGGAAAGTATGCTGTTGGGAGACTCACATTTTTCAACATTCTGTGCATGTTAGCAAATGACTACAAAAGTTTCATTGGTATTGATTTTAGTGTTACAAATATATTTTAGCAAGTGGGCAAATTTACAAACACAGAATCTGCAAATAATGAGGACTGACTGTAACTTTTTAAATATTTAAATGTTTTAAAATAAACAAAAAGGGACATAATGTACCAACCCAATATACCCAAAACTTAGACTCACCAATTATCGAGATTTCCCACATTTCCTTTATTCATCACTTTTTCCTCGGTTATTTGTTGCTAAAATGTTTTAGGAGTTAATTTCAGACATAATGCCATTTCACTCCTATGAATTTCTAAAAATAAGGACACTTTTATTAATGGCAATGCCATTATCATACCTTACAAATTAACACTAATTCCTGTGAATCGTTTAATACTAATTATCAAATATTTCTGTTGTTTATTAAAAGATTCATTTAAAACCAATGTTCTCAGCAGCATTATGCACAAGAGCCCCAAAGTAAAAACAACCCAAATGTGTATCAGCAGATGAGTGGATGAACAATATTTGGTATATACATAACAATGGAATATTATTCAGCCTTAAAAAGAAATGAAATTCTGACACATGCTACTACATGGATGAAACTTGAAGCCATCATGCTAAGTGAAATAAGCCAAATACAAAAGGGCAAATATTGTACAGTTCTGCTTATACGAGGTACGTGGAATAGTCAAATTCATAAAGACATAAAGTAACATAACGGTTAATAAGAACTAGTGGAAGAGAGAGGTGAGGATTTAATGTTTAATGGGGACAGAGTTTCAGTTTGGGATGGTGAACACCTTCTAAAGATGGACAGTGGCTATGGTTGCACAAAAATAGGAATGTACTTAATGCAACTGGACTCTACACTTAAAAATAGTTAAAACGTTAAATTTTATGTTATGATATTTTATTGCAATAAAAAAGTTTATCCAACAACACAATGACAGTAAAAAAAAAATCCATTTATTACCATAAGGATCTACAAACGGTTAAAAGAATTTTCCTATGAAAACTCTCACACTTTGCTGCTTCATGGCATCATTTGATATGTCCCTATCCCAGTGCTAATCAAAGTATGGGTGGGATTCACCAGCATGGATTCCAGATAGTGACAGCCTGACTGCTTATTATAAATGCAGAATCTTGGGCCATTCCACAGACCACAATTAGAATCTTCATTTTAATAAGATCCTTAGGTGATTTGTATAAACATTCAAATTTGAAAAGCTCTTCTTTATGGCCTGAATTCTCTTCTATAAATGTAAGTTATCTGCATAGGCTCAATCATATTCAAATTTGGCTGCATACTAGAATCACCTGGGAAGATTAACAATGAGCCCCCGCAACAAGCATAAGTTCTGCCTCCAGGGATCTGATGTAATGGTCTGAGGTGTGGACTGATCATTCTTTGTTGTTTTTTATTTCTCTTTGTGTGTGTGTGTGTGTGTGTGTGTGTGTGTGTGTGTATTGTTTTGTTTGTTTGTTTTCAAAGCTCCTTCGGAAGCTCTAATGTGCAGCCAAGGTTGAGAACAGCTGTCATATCAGAAGAAACACAATGTTAGGTTACACCTCAGCTACTTATGCTAAAAATCATCAGTAGTTTCTCATCAGAACAGCGGATCCCTATTTGGCAACATTCACCACCTTTAATGAAATAAATATCTTTTGAATTTAACTGATATTACAATGTTGGGTCAGAAATCTATGAAGCCAATAAACAAATTGATTCATTAGCTGCTCCCTTCAAGGCTCAAAGGGTTCTTTTCTTTTCCTCAAAATACCTTAATCCCCAATATATTTGGAAAATCAAATGGAACATTTAAAACAAAGCTTCAGACATTATGTAATTTACATATTTGAAAGAAATTTACCTTAATTTTTTTAGTTTTCTTTTTTTGTAATGTCTTTGTCTGATTTTGAGATCAGGGTGATAGTGGCCTCATAAAAAGTGTTTGGGAGCCTTCCTTCTGGATTTTTTGGAATAGTTTGAGGAGAATGGGTGATAATTCTTTTTTGAATGTTTTGTAAAATTCACCTGTAAAACCATCTGGTCCAGGGCTTTTGTTTGTTGGAAGCCTGTTGATTACTGATTCAATTTCCCTGGCAGTAATCAGTCTGTTCAGGTTTTCTGTTTCTTGATTTAGCCTTGGAAGGTTGCATGCTTCTAGAAAATTGTCCATTTCTTGCAGATTGTCTAATTGTTGGCATATAGTTGCACATAGTAATTTCTTAATATTTTTTGTATTTCTGTGCTGTCTGTTGTCACTTCTCCTCTTTCATTTCTGATTTCTTATTAATTTGGGTCCTCTCTCTCTCTCTCTCTCTCTCCTTTTTTTTTTCTTTTTTTTTTTTTGATGAGTCGGGCTAAAGGTTCATTGATTTTGTTTATCTTCTTTGAAAACCAGCTCTTGGATTCATTGATCTTTTGTATTTTTTTTTTTTTTGGTCTCTCATTTATCTGATCTTTTTTTATCTGATTTTTTTTGGTCTCTCATTTATCTGATCTCCGCTCTGATCTTTATTATCTCCTTCCTTGTACTCCCCTGGGGCTTATTTTGCTGTTCTTTTCCAAGATCCCTTAAGTGTAAGAATAAACTCTTGATTTGTGATTTTTCTTGTTTCTTTAGGTAGGCCTGCATTGCTATGAATTTCCCTCTTAAGACTGCTTTTGCTATATCCCATAGATTTGGGGTCGTCGTGTTTTCATTTTCATTTGTCTTGAAATATCTTTTGATTTCTTCCTTGATCTCATTTTTTACCCATTCATTATTTAGTAACATGTTATTCAGCTTCCATATATTTGTGTATCTTCCAGTTTTTTTCCTGTAATTGATTTCTAATTTCATAGCACTGTGCTCAGAGAAGACAATTGGTATGATTTCAATTTGCTTAAATTTATTGAGACTTGTTTTGTGGTCTACCCTGTGGTCTATCTTGGAAAATGTTCCATGTGCCCTTAGGAAAAACGTGTATTTTGCAGCTTTGGCGTGAAATGCTCTGAAAATATCGATTAAATTCAACTAGTCAATGTGTCATTTAAGGCCACTGTTTCCATATTTATTTTCCATCTGGAAGACCTGTCGCTTGTCAGGGGTGTGTTGAAGTCCCCATATAATATCGTTACTATTGATATCTGTCTTTATGTCAGTCAATATCTGTTTTATATATTTCGGTGCTCTTATGTGGGGTGCATAGATGTTTACTATGATTATGTGCTCTTGTTGGATCGATCCCTTTATTATTATGTAGTGCCCATCTTTATCTTTTAATATAGTCTTCTTTTTTAAGTATATTTTGTCAGATATACGTCCAGGTTTTTTCTCATTTCCATTTGCATGAAATATCTTACTCCAACCCTTCACTTCAGCCTGTGTGTGTCTGTTGATCTGAGGTGAGCCTCTTGTATACAGCATATGCAAGTGTCTTGTTTTCTTATCCACTCAGCCACCTTATGTCTTTTGACTGGAACATATCTTCCATTTACATTTAAAGGGATTATTGATGGGTACATAGTTATTGCCATTTTGTTATTTGTAGTTAGATTGTTTTCATCTTCCTTCTGCTTACAGAAGCCCTTTTAATATTTCCTGCAATGCTGGCTTGGTGGTAATGAATTCCTTTAGCTTATTCTTTTCTGGGAAGCTCTTTATCTCTCCTTCAATTTTAAATGATAGCCTTGCTGAATAAAGCAATCTAGGTTGTAGGACTTTGTTTTCATCACTTTGAATACCTCCTGCCACTCCCTTCAGGCCTTCAAAGTTTCTGTAGAAAACTCATATTTGATAGTCTTGTAGGAGTTCTCTTGTATGTAACCTGCTATCTTTCTCTTGCTGCTTTTAGGATTCTTTCTTTGTCTTTAACTTTTGCCATTTTAACTATAATGTGTCTTGGTGTGGACCTGTTTGCATTCATCCTGGTTGGAATTCTTTGCACTTCCTGGGCTTATATGTCGGTTTCCTTCACCAGGTTAGGAAAGTTTTCGGTAATTATTACTTTAAATATGTTCTGGATCTCTTGCTCCCTTTCTTCACCTTCTAGTATTCCTATGATGCAAATGTTGTTACACTTGATGTTATCCCAGAGTCTCTTAAACCATTTTCATTGTTTTTTATTCTTTTTTTCTTTTTGTTATTCCACTTGAGTGATCTCTGCTAACTTGTCTTCTAAGTTGCTGATTTTGATCCTCTGCCTCATTTAACCTGATAATTCCTTCAAGTGTGTTCTTTATTTCATTTATGTTATTCTTTAGTTGTAACTGGTTGTTCATTATGATTTCTCTATCCTTCTTTATGTCGTCACTAAACTCCTTAAACATTCTTATCATCAGTATTTGGAACTCTGCCTCTGATAAGTTGGTTACCTTTATTTCATTTGGTTCTGGAGGTTTCTTCTGTTCTTTTATTTGGGACATGTTTTTTTTTGTTTCCGCATTCTGGCTGACTCTCTGTGTTTGCTTTGATATATTAGGTAGATCCCCTAGGGTTCTTGGTCTTTGCTGGGTGATCTTATGTAGTTAGTATGTGTCCTTTATATTTGACTTGTACCACTTCCCTATTCTCCTCTGTGTGTGCTCCAAAGGTGACCCTTGTGTTGTTTATATTGTCCTATTAAAGTTGAGCTTTAATTGTTTTTGGCTTGTCAGTAGATGGGATTGACTCCTAGACTGACTAGTTGTGAGACTTGGCTACGCCCTCAGTGGATGATCTGCTGCATGAGGGTTGACCACTCAAATGAGGCTTGGCCTCTATGGGCTCTTGTGTCCTAACAATATTAAAGCTATCGACAATGATATGAAAAGCATGAAAAGCAGACAGAGACAGTTTTAAAGTATACAGATGAAAATTGACCTGCTGGGAAATTAAAATGCTCCATATTTTTAACTTATATACTGAAGTTTTGTATTGTTTACAAAAATCTGACTTTTTAAAAAATATATATAATTTTTATTTGACAAAGTAGAAATTAAAATAAAACATTCACCTTCATTTGTTAGCTCTATACTGCCATTATTATTATTATTATTTTTTTTTTTTTTGAGTAGAATGGAAACTCAGGAAAACTGCAGAATCACTAAAACACTCTGGAGATTTATCATTGGAGAACAACCCACATCTGCACTGCTTTCTGCCTGTAACTTAGTGAATGCGGACAAAAAAGGTGTTCTATGGGAAGTCACCTCACAGGGTGATCAGATCATAAAATTTCTAACAGGGCAGGTCATGGTGGTTAGTCATGCCCCAGGCATATAACTTCTCAGTAAAAGGCCTTCAGTAAGCCCTGTCTATTGTTCCTGGGCTTCTACATTACCACACTTTGAGATAAACTATAACCACCCTAGAGAGCACATAATCTTGTTAATTATCCTATAATCCATTCCCTACCTCACTTTCTCCCACCTCCATGTAATCTCCCTTACATTCCCTTCTTAATTTCAAATGCATAAAAGAAGCTTCAAAACTGTTATTCTCCAGAGCACTTGAGATCTTCTCCCCTTCATATGTCATCAGTTTGGCTCAAATAAACATATCAGTTATCTACAGGTTTGGATGTTTTTTTATGTTGACATGAATAATGACATAATGATTGCACATGTTATTATATATATTTTATTACAAATTGCTTTCCAATGAATAGGTAAGTTGAGCTTCACAATAATTTGTAGATTGGGTAGGGCCTGTATTGTTATCCCTAAAGAAATCAAGGTTTTAGTGTTTGACTTCTACATTTTGAAATTCAAATCACTTGTAGATCAAGAAAATTGCAATGTGATCTGCATGCAGAAGAAAGGAGCCAGGCTAATTGTCGTGGGAACTGTGTTTGTACCCGTTTTACATTCAGAGACAAGAGCTCTGAATAGGTCTTGGTAATGCTCTCAGGGATTTCTATATAAAAGATTTCACAAAGTGGAAAGAGAATCACAATATAAACTAAAAGGAGAAGACATACAAAACAACCTATGAATGAAAAGTTAGAAATGGATGTAGAAGCATATTATTCTTTAGAAACAAAGAAAAATAAGACAACAGATGGAGTGTGGGTTATAGACTTGTTCATGGTAATAAGCAATACAATTTAATAAAACCAATAAATAAAAGCAGCTTGACCTGTGGATGCAATTATCTCTGCCTTGGAACTCTAGAACATTACCTATACCAGTGAAATACAGCTCACTTTATTTTAATTGAATGAACCTGCCTAGTTGGAAACAGTTCTCTGACAGTTATTCTGTTGAAGTCCCAATATCCTTGTGAGTTAACTGAAAGATGTGTCCTAGAAGAAACAGTGAGACAAGCACAGGAGAAATTTGGGAAAATGTAGTGTGAAGGAAACAGGCCAAAAAAAAAAAAAAAAAAAAACCCAAAATAAAAAAAACAAACTTACAGTCCAGATGTATTAACAACTATTAAACTGGGATATATATCTATCTATCTATTAAATATATATATATATTTAAGGCTACATGTTATATTTGTGTGTATATATATTTTTTTAAGGCTATATATTATATACATGTATATATATTATACATATATATAATAGATATATAATATATATAAAATACATAAAATATATAATATAAATATAAAATATATATATATATATAAAATACACACACAGATACACACACACATACACATACCTAATTGAGAAAGGGATGTAATTATAATGAATTCTGCTTATTTTATTACTCTGGGTGGTTAGAGATTAAACTTAAAAAGCTGGCTGTCTCCTTATAGTTCCTCTATAAATCCGTTTCTGGAGGTCTTGAGGCAACAGTTAAATTGGCGAATCCGATCCTATCTCTAGCCTTTAATAAACACTTAAATGCAATTTAACTAAATTTAAAGTAATAGCAAAAGAAGGTTTAAAAGGCCTTAAATATCAGGGTACATTTTAGTAAACAAGTATTAATTATACAGGAAGACAATGAGGAGTGCTAAGGAAGAAAACTGAGTAATACAAAAGTCTCAGTCTCAGTGAAAACCAATTATAGAAAAGAGACACCGGGTTCCATTTCACTGGAAAGTATTTTTTAGCTACCATTAGAACATATGAACTAAGCTAACTCAGTAACTTAGGACCTTATTAAAGCCCTCTGTCATCATATATTGAATAACCAGCTAGGTACAAGCTGTCCAACTTTTGGAGGATTTTTACGTTACAGTTTACACACAGAAAGATTTTAGATTTACATTTAGATGCCTGTAGCAGTTCTGCCACTTGCTTGTTGTGTGGCAGTTAGTGATTCATTTAAATTCTGTGGCCCTCAGTTTCTGCTTCTATAATAAAGTTGGATTAGAACCGTATGATATATTCACTTTCTGCCTGGTTATTAAAAATACAAAAATTGATGATTGCACCATTAAATCTGTGTTGGAAAAGTAAAAGTGTATTTCACTGTATTAGAAGTAAATCTCATAACAATAGATTTTTCTTTTTTCTGAAACACGTTAATCCTTTGGTGATTTAAAAAGTTCTAATGTATTCTTTCTCAGCTTGTGTACTTGTATTTAAAGTGTAATGTTCGCAAATTACTATATTTGCCAACTAACAGCACACTTCATTCATCCATTAATTTGTTCATTCATTTGACCAATACTTAAGAAGCAGCGTTTGTGTTCCAGGGACTGTGCTATGCAATGTGCATATGATGATGCTTCCTGCTGCCTGGAACAGAGAGTCTACTGGGAGAAGCAGAGTAAGTACAAAAAAATACAAATACAGTTACACATGGTACAAACTAATGAGGACAAGGTGAATTGAGAGGTAAAATGGAGAATCTACTTTACATTTGGACAAGAGGGAAGTCCTACCCGAAAGTGAGGAGTGGCTTTGCAGCAGCCTGACTGTAGGAATGAATAAAGGCCCGAGTTGAGAAAGTGCAAGATGTGTTTGAAGAAGTGGAAAGTCATTGTGGATTAAGTGTGCTGAAGAGGAAGACAGCCTAAGAGGAGAATGTAAGGCAGATTAAAAGGCTCTGTAATGTAGAATACTTAAACCTCCTTATGGGGATTAGGATGCTACTTAAGGGCAACTGAAAGCCATTTACAGTCTTTTAAGCGTGGGAGTGATGGGAAGTGATTTACAGTTTACAGATCAGATAGCGGGCAGGGATATCACAAAGGTTAGAATCTCGTGTATAGCTAGGAAAGAGAAGTTGGTAGTGATGGTAGAGAAGAAGATGGGAGAACACTTGACTAATATTTAGGAAGTGATTGTGCATTCGTATTGATATCAATCTTCCCAGTTTGTGGGGTTTTGTTTTATTTGGGATTGGATTTGTTTTATTTTGTTTTTCCCAGAATTATTCTTTTCATGAGTCCAAGGATGAAAAAAGTAGAGCGTAGAAGGCATTTGCAAGAGTATGATTATCATAAATCATGAAATGTAGGTTGGATGAGAAGGGAACTAAATGAAGGAGGGAATTGACTGACCAAAAGTGGTGGGATTCACAGACTAGCAGCCTCAAAATGTTATATATACAGTTATAACATGGGGAAGGGTATGCGTTAGCAAGTGAACTGAAAGGGTGAAACAATGTGCTCATAGTGTAGAGTATTTCAGTGAGAGATTTTAGAGATGGTTCATCATTCTCTATGTGGAAGTCACCAAATGGTGACAAGCCAAAGGAACAAGAAGACTGAGGCATGACCCAGTTGGTGGATGAATGAATGTAACGTGGCCCTATGTCACACCTGTGTCATAGTCTTTGTAGCTCAGCTATGTGCCTTACTGATAACAGCAATAGATGATGTAATACAGAATAGTACAATTGAAATCTATGTAACTTTACTAATAATTGTCACCCCAATAAACTTTAATTAAAAAAAAAAAGAAAAGAAATGTCTGTTACTCAAGAGTAAGGCTTGGGACTTTTTCAATAACCTTGAAACATGATTTACATTAATTTTATTACAACATCATGTTACTGAAAAGCTGTCAAAATAAGTATAAATTAGTGTTAATACAGAATTGTCTCAAAATCTTGATAACATCTTTACAACTGCCTTTTAAATTGAACAATTTGTTAGCAATGTGCTAACCTGCCATTAAAAAAAAATCATTTGCCTGGTTATTTAAAAGAAATGGTAACTTATGAAGTTTGAAAATACAGTTAGATGAAATAATATATATTGAGAAAAATCTGTCATTCAGAGAACTTAGTTCAAAAGGATATTAAGTCCAATTCCATAATCAAAATATACTGAAATTTATAAATTTATATGTACAAAGGTTAGTGCAATTAAAATTAGTTCTGCCACCAACTATTAAATATAAACAATATGTAACAGTTATCTTTGACCACATTTTAGAATCTGCATACATGAAGACCTTTAAGATTTAAATATGTATGAATAGGGGTCTATTTATATACTATGTTTTAAGTGAGATATATACAGTGTAATAGTTGTGATTTTGTTATTTAAGGATCATCATGAAAAATGTATAACAATGATTATGTTTAATATGTGAATGTACTTAAATTAGAATTATTTTAAATTCAAGACAGAAAAAGATTTTTGAGTGTCATCTATGTGCTAGGTTTCATGTAAGCCTCGGTAAGTAAGACTGAGTACGCCAAGGAATTCACAGTCTACTACAGATATACATATTGTTTTTTTTACTTATTATGTTTTTTAATTTATTGATTCATTCAACATTTTTCAATTTGAAAGAATATGATGTTGTGATGTTTATATTGTATCAGTGACCTGCCCACTTTGAACTAGGAAGGAGCAGGTAAGTTTTATTTAATATAGAACTTTCTTTAGGATGGTATTTTCTCATGAAATCCATAAATTGTTCATCAAAATTATTTTAAAATACAGTACTATAATATTATAAAGATTGTCAACACTAAGCAAAAAATGATGAATGATTTTTGAGTGTCATCCCTGAGATTTACCCTGAGAAATCAGCTCTAACATCATTTCCAGAGTGACAAACTTGTATCTAATCTCAGGACAAAGGCAGCCACTATTGCAAAAAAGGGATAAATGTTGTTTATAGCCTTATCCAGGCTCCTCATTCTCTTGTCCTTTTAACTATATGAAATTCAGTCTCCTATTTTCCAATGAATCTTCATGGGCAACTCCAGCTCATTCAGAGTTTTCCTTGTTCTGAAGTCATAGTTCTTTCTAGACTCATTAAGCATGATATACTCGTAGCATGTAAATTGTGGTTAAATTTGTTATTTAACTTCTCATGGCTTAAGATGCATTTCTATGATTAGATCACCAATTCTGTAAGAACACAGATACCATGTATTATATATCACTTGATTATAATTTTTCTTCAGTCAGACTTTTTTTTTTTATTAGTTTAATGTTCACAACAAAATTGAGGGGGAGCTACAGAGATTTTGGATATATTCATTGCTCCCCACAAATGCAAAGTCTCCCCCCTATCAACAACCCCCACCATAATGTACGTTAGTTACAACTGAAGACCTTACATTGACGTATCATAATCACCCAAAGTCCATGGTTAGCAATAGGGTTCACTCTTGGTGTTGTACATTCTGTAAGTTAGAAAAATTGTATAATGATATGTATCTATCATTATAATGCCATAAAGAGTACTTTCACTACCCTAAAATACTTTGTGCTCTGGCTATTCATCCCCGCTCACCTCCAACCAGTAACAACCACTGATCTTTTTACTGTCTCCATAATTTTGCCTCTTCTAGTATGTCATATAGTTGGAGTCATACAGTATGTAATCTTTTCAGATTAGTTTCTGTTACTTACTAACGTGGATTTGCTTCCTCCACATCTTTTCATGGCTTGATAACTCATTTTTAGTGCTGGATAACATCCCATTTGCCTACATGCACCACAGTATAGTTATCCATTTACCTACTGAAGAACATCTCGGTTGCTTCCATATTTTGGTAACTATAAATAAAGCTGCTATAAACATCCATGTAGACATACCTTTTCAACTTACTTGGATCAATACCAAGGTACATCATATAAGAGTAGGAAACTGCTAAACTGTCCCCAACGTGGCTGAACCTTTTTGCATTCCCACCAGCAGTGAATGAAAGTTCCTGTTGTTCTACATCCTCACCAGCATTTGTGTTGGAATGGATTTTGTCCATTCCGATAGGTGTGTAATAGTACCTTGTACTAATTTGTAGTTCCTTAATAACATATGGTGCCAAGTGCGTTTTCAATCTTAGTTGCCATGGTAAAACTTTTCTGGTGAGCTATCTGTTCATGTCTTTCGCCCATTGTTTAATCAGATTCTTTGTTTTCTTATTATCAATTTATAACAGTTCTCTTTATATTTTGGATAATATTCCTTTATCAGATTTGTCTTTTGCAAATAGTTTATGTAGTCTGTGGCTTGTCTTCTCATTCTATTGAAATTGTATTTTGCTGAGCATACATTTTTAATTTTAATAAAGTCCAGTTTATCAATCACTTCTTTTATATATTATGCCTTTGGTAGTATATCTTAAAAGTCGTGCCCATACCCAAGGTCATCTAGGACATCTGTTATCTTCTAGAAGTTTTATAGATTTGCATTTTTGATTTAGGTCTGTGATCCATTTAGAGTTGATTTCTGTGAATAATATAATGTCTGTGCCTATATGTTTTTTCATTGTGGATAATTAGTTCGAGCACCATTTGTGGAAAAGTCTATCGCTCTATTTTATTGTCTTTGCTCCTTGCCAAAGGTCAGTTGACTATATATATATATATATATATATATATATATATATATATATATATACACACACACACACACACACACATATACATATTTCTGGGTTCTCTATTCTGTTCCATTGATATATTTGTCTAGTCTTTTGCAAATTCCACACTGTCTTGATTATTGTAGCTTTATAGTTAGTCTTAAAGTTGGGTTGTGTCAGACTTTGTTCTTCAATATTTTGTTGGCTATTCTAAATCTTGCCTTGCCTTATAAACTAGAATTAGTTTGTTGAAATCCATAAAAATAGCTATCTGGGATTTTGACTTGGATTGCATTGAAACTATACATCAAGTTGGGAAGAATTTACATCTTGACAATGTTGAATTTTCCTACCCAGGAACATGGAAAGAAAAATATCTCCATTGATTTAGTTTATTTATTTTTATTTCATTTTCCTCATGTAGATTTGCACATATTTTCTTAGGTTTAAACCTAATCATTTCAATTTTGGGGTTGCTAATGTAAATGATATTGTGTTTGTAATTTCAAATTGCACTGTTTTTTGCCGATACATAGGAAAGCAATTGACTTTGTATCCCTTATATCCTGCAGCCTTGTTCTAATTGCATTTTTGCCTTGCTGCATTAACAAGGAATTCCACTATAATGTTGAAAAGGACTGGTGCGAGTAGATATCTTTGCCTTGTACCTGATATTACTGGGAAAGCTTTGAGTGTCTCAACATTAGGTCTGATGTTAGCTGTAAGTTTTCTGTAGATATTCTTTATTAAGTTAAGAAAATTCCCCTCTGTTTCTAGTCTACTGAGAGTTTTTATTATGAAGGAGTATTGGACTTTGTAAAATGTTTTTTCTGCATCTGTTGATATGATCATATGATTTTTCTTTATTCTGTTGAGTGATAGATTGCATTAATGAATTTTTGGATGTTGAACTGGCCCTGCACATACCTCAGGTAAATTCCACTTGCCATGATGCTTAATTCTTCTTGCATACTCTTGGATTCAAGTTGCTAATATTTTGTTAAGGACTTTTGCATCTATATTAATGAAAGATACTGGTCTTTAGTTTTCTTGTTATGTATTTGTCTGTGTAGGGTATTAAAGGAGTGGTAGCCTCATGGAATGAATTAAGAAATATTCCCTCTGCCTGTATCTCTGTAGAGAATTGGTATATTTTCTTTGTAATATTTTTTGTCGAATTCACCAGTGAAACCATCTGAATCCAGTGCTTTCTGTTTTG
Source organism: Rhinolophus ferrumequinum (assembly GCF_004115265.2). Taxonomy (NCBI): domain Eukaryota; kingdom Metazoa; phylum Chordata; class Mammalia; order Chiroptera; family Rhinolophidae; genus Rhinolophus; species Rhinolophus ferrumequinum. Next base: position 54,957,288 of record NC_046290.1, on the reverse strand, counting down.
GAAGATTATTAATTAAGATTCAATTTGTAAAAAGTTATAGGCCTATTAAGACTTTTTTTTTTCCTTCTGTGATTTTTGGCAAATCGTGTCTTTCAAGGAATTGATTCATTTTGTCTAGGTTATTAAGTCTGTAGCAATAGAATTGTTTGTAATATTCCCTTCTTAACCTTTTAAAGTCTGTGGGATCTGAGCGATGTCCCCTCTCTTATTTCTGATGTTAGTGTATCCTCTGTCTTTTCTACTTAACCTCGTTAGAGGCTTATTAATTTTATTGATCTTTTCAAAGAACCACCTTTTTTTGTTTATTTAATTATTGATTTCTTATTTTCGATTTTATTGATTTCTGCTCTAATTCTTATTATTTTCTCCTGCTTAGTTTGAATTTAATTTGCTCTTGTTTTTCTAGTCTTCCACAGTTTTTAAATATTCTGTTCTTTCTTTTTCAGTCTTTGTTCTCTTTGCTCTTTAGTTTTCAAGAATTTTATTGATATATCCTCTAGCTCAGAGATTCTTTCCTCATTTGTCTCCAGTCTCCTAATAAGCCCTTCAAAGGCATTCTTCATTTCTAGTACAATGTTTTTTTGTTTGTTTGTTTTGTGTGTGTGTGAGTGTGTTTATCTCTAGCATTTATTTTTGATTCTTTCTTAGACATTCTATCTCAGCTTACATTGCCCATTTGTCCTTGCATGCTGTCTGCTTGATCCCTAGAGCCTTTATCCTAATCATACTTGTTTTAAATACTCAATCTTGTAATTCCAACATCTCTGCCTTATCTGTTCTGATGGTTGCTGTTTCTTCAAATTGTGTTTAGTACCTTTTGGTATACTTTTTAAAAATTACTTGTTTATTTGTTTATTATTTATTTTTTAATAGCCCAATTTGAGGAACTTATAAAGAACGGCTGCAAATAAACCTTTAGTAATAGGGTCGTGGTGAAGTGGAGGGCAAGGTCAGGCATTCTACGGTCTTACAATTAAGTTTCAGTCTTTTATGTCCCTCTAGACTATGAACTTCTCATGTGTTTCTCAGTTTTCCTCCCAGGTTAGTGGGGGATGACTAGAGTGGGCTAGAATTGGGTATTTCCACAGATCATTGAGGCTCTGATAATACCCTAGAAGGTTAAGCTTTAGTTTCCCCTGATTGCCGGGTTTATTAAGAAAAACAGAATACTCTGGAGTATTTAAAAATGTTCCCTTTCCCACCTCCTCTACCCCCATGGGAAACATGATGGAGAGTTTTTCTCCTATATATCTACTTTGGGACCAAGTAGAGCTGCTTGAGGTAAATCTCAATATTTTGGTGGGCCCCTTTATGTTTGGGTACTTTGTTCTTCAAGTTTCACTCTTTATTTATCTTCTTATCATACTCAGCCGTGTCAGGTATTCCTATGCTGTTACTTATTTTCTTTTTCCATAGGAATAGAATCCCTTAAATTTTATCTTGAAGATAATATTCCACGATTCTCTTGCAGCTAGATATGCCCAAATACTATGGTCTGGACAATGAGTCATAAAAAAATCAAAGTGTTATCATTGACTTCCAGAAACCATTCACAAGAGACAGTGAGCATACACCCATATTCTTGCCTTCCTGTTCCTTCTACTCTGCTGCTTGAAATTCAGATGCTATTGTCTTTGATCCAAGGTTAAGTTCATACCATGGAACAGTAAGGTTGTTTCAATCCTTCATACTGTAGTGCAACCTATAAACCCTGCATCTGCTTATTTGACTTTTAACTGAGAGAGAAAAAATGTCTTCATTTACACTTCTCTTATGTTAGATTTTTAAATTTTATTTTATTACACACAGTTTAGCTTAAAAAACTGATTTAAAACAAGTGTTTCTAATTAAAGACTGTTATCTATCTATCTATCTATCTATCTATCTATCTATCTATCTATCTTTTTTTTTCACTGCACTGTGGAAGAACTCTTCAAAATAAAACATTATAGTACATTTTTATTTGTAAATAGAATGACCTGGGAAAGCTCATTTCTTTCTAAAATTTAGGTGATAACTTCCGTTTTCTTGCCTGGTGGCTTTCTTCCTATGACATCTAACATCTACTACTCTTGATCAAGAAATTGCAAAACAACATCAGTATACTCTGAGACAAATGGCAGGTAACTATGGAATCACATGTGGTAGGACACTCTCAAACCAAAACTACATTATATTTTAAGCTCCTATGTTTAAATATTGGGCAAGTGACCTCTAGACAGCTGAATTATTGGGTTTTACAAGGCTGTTTCTTAAAGGGTTGAATCTGCTTTAGGCTAAAATGTGCTTGGTTCCTTTAAAAGTCACAAGGTTTTAATTAGGCTCCAGACCTTTCTACATTAAAAAAATAATAATGTGCTTAAAAATGGTATTTTGATTGTTAGCTTGGAGACATTATAAAGAAGGTGAAAATTAAATTTGAAACCAAAGTTAAAACATATTAACTTTTCTATATGTATGCAATTCTAACTGGTGAGACTAGAAGCCCGTGCCTTTACTGCAAGGAGAGTATTTTTGAGGCCTTTAAACTCAAAACTTCCTATGAATTGAAAAAGAATGTCAGGGAAATGCATCTATTTAGCAACTTGCAGTTTGGGGAATATTCTTAGAAATACTGCACTAACATCAAATGCAAATTGGGAGGATATATAATGGTTTGCGACGTCTCACTGTCCTTCACTTAAAAACCTGAAGGTAGCACCGGAAGCCATCCGGTTTGAGAGCTGTTGGTTGTCTGTGTTCTGATATTACTGTTGCTAACAAGGAAACTTGTTACTGTTGTAAAGAAGGAAAAAAAAAAGAGAGAGAGAAATAAATAAAATGAAATAGAGGTTCCCTATATATGCCCTCCAACTGAAGGCAACACCAAACTTGACAAGTCAAAAAGAGATAACATTGAATTCTAATAATTCAAAGCCCACTTAATAAGTAAGTAGGATTAGTGCTGTATCTTAAAAATGCTACTTTGAGTTCAGGGCTCTATTTGTGGAAGAGAAGTGAAGAATAACAGAAGCTACTCAGTAAATGATAAAGAAACAGAAAATAAGAAAAAAGACTAGAGCCCAAGGCGGGGAAGCTGACTTAGGCTAAATCATAGCTTCCCTTTAATAATCAGTGAAATGTGTAAAAATCATTTTTCCATGTCTCTGTATAAAATACGCCCATGTTAAGCCAAGCTATATATTCATAATCAGAGGTCAATGTGTTGATCACGTGATGATCCTGAGATCAATTGCACTTTGCATAGCAGGAAAACACCTTCAATGTAGAGAACTGTTTAATAAATTACTTTTGCCTGGAATCTTGGGCACCCACAGATATGCTGGTCTCTCCCCAAGTTGGTCCATTTATTCAGTGGGGAGTAAAGATTCGTTATCTTGCTACTTATAAAGTGAATATGTATAGTAGAGTCTTAGGGGCACCGTCCTAAGAATCTGACCTGCTTTCTATTAACCTTTTGACCTAGTTCCCAGTAGGCTTGGTTTTAACCAGAATGTACTTTAATCCAGATAATTCTCAGTCACTTCCAACAGAATCGATAAAAACCTATTTTATCACATGGGGTGCATACTGAAAAATAATATAATTAATAATTTATTATTTCAAGTAATCATAACTCACAAGTTAACAGAGATTTACAGTTTATAGTGTGTTATCATTTGCATTATCTCATTTGATTATAGGCTGGCTTGCTACTCTGTGTCTTGCATTTAATAAGAACCCAGGAAGTATGTGTGGATTGATTAACTATATAATCTTCTTACTAATGCATGCAGTGAAATGTTCAGTAACCCTGGTTAAATCATTACCTCAGCTGCCTGGTCCATCATGATAATTTCCACAGGGAAACAGCTTCCAAATACAAACATGCATATAGCTTTACTGAAAAGGGAGGGTGATTAAGCCAGGCAGTTAGACAAGGGTGTGGCTTTCTGTGTTGCACAAAGACAAAACAGCCGCTTTGTTTACCTGGTGGACCAAATTCTATACCCACAGCTACTTTGAAGTCATGGCTTGTCCCATTTAAATCCCAGTCACAGGGAATTGTTCTCACAACATTTGTTATCATGCTAAGCAATACTTGAGTGTGCTTTGGCTTCAGATTGTTTTGGGGTTTTGTTCCATAACGTTTTCATTAAATGTGTATGCTAAAAAAAAAATGAGTCAGAGAGTAGAAATTACCATTGGAAAATTGTAGCTAAGCAGGCTTTATAAATACTTTGTTTTTGCTATTGATGTCAATCTAGCCAAGTCTTTCAATGCCTATCTTTGTTATTCTGAATATTGCAGTTGCTAGCACTAGAGCTTGTTCTCTCTCTCTCTCTCTCTCTCTCTCTCTCTCTCTCTGTAGGAAAACAAGAAAGATTATAGATGAAGCCACTATGAAGATCAAAAATATGTTTTGCTACAAAAAGAGACCTCAGGATATGAATAAATGCAAAATTGAGCAAATTTTAAGTTTATTACTATTCCATAATACTTAGAAAGGAATAGAAGTGAAGAAAAAGTAGAATTGTAAAGTAAGTGGAATATTACTCGTAACAAAATGCAGTAAATGAGTTAGTAGTACTTGTCTTCAAATAGATAAAAAATATTGTTGAGAACAAAAGTCCTTTAATATGTCTTGCACCATTTAAGCACACAGACTTTCATACATACACACACAAAATCACACAAGTAAAATGGGGAAATGCATTCAATAATACGTATGTGCTTAGTTTTCAGGTGCTTATACCATGTCATTTAATCATGATATCGGGAAGATGCTCTTAGGCCAGTATGGCAGACACACCTATTGTAACATCCAGTGAGTCATTTTCTTGCATTATCCCTTCAACTAGAGTTCAGGAGGACCTGGGATGTCTTCTAGACAATGGAATGTGGCAAAAATTACATATATATACATATGCATATATATTTATTTTTATTTTTAATTTTTTTACATAAGACACTGTTTCAGCAGACATGAGTCAGAGGTCTCCTACTGGCTTTGAAGAAGCAAGCAGCCATATTAGGAATGGACTAGGAAGAAGACCCCATGTCGGGGCCCTACGGGCAGGTTCTAGGACCTTAAAGGGCCAAAGTCAATAGCCAGCAAGGAGCTAGAGCCCTCAGATATATAGCTGCAAAGAAATCAATTCTGTCTACAACCTGAATGAGCTTGAAAACAGATTCTTCCCAAGTTGAGCCTCAGACGGACCACAATCCAGTCAAAATCTTGATTGCAGCTTTCTGAGAAGGAGCAAAAGACCCAGCTAACTCATGCCTGACTCGGTGCACAAAAACTGAGATAAGTGTGTGGATTTTTCAGCCTCTAACTGTGTGGCAATTTGCTAAGTGGCAATAGAAAATTAATATACCCAGTGTCACCAAATTAAACAGAAATGCATTTTTAATCTTTTCTTGTGTATGAGAACATTTAAGTTCTACTCTCAGCAAATGTCAATTATATAGTGCAGAGTTATCAACTATAGTTACCATGTTTTACATTGGATCTTCAGAGCTTATTCATCTTATAGCTGAAAGTTTATACTCTCTTTATCAATTTCTCCCTATTTCTCTCACCTCCAAGCCCCTGGAAAGCATAGTTTTTACTCTCTGTTTCTATTAGTTTAGCTTTTTAGTAGATTCTACATATAAGTGATACCATTCCAGTATTTATCTTTCTCTGCCTGGCTTATTTCATTTAGCATAACACCTTCAAGGGCTATCTATGTTGGCTCAAAGGCAGGATTTCCTTCTTTCTGATAGCTGAGTAATATACCGGTATTTTATACCGGTGAGATATATATATATCTCACATCTTCTTTATGTTCATCCATTCCATATATATATTCCATATATTAGCTATTGTGAATAATGCTGTAATGAACACGAGAGTGCAGATATCTCCTTGATACCCCATTTTTGTTTTCTCTGGATAAATGCCCAGACATGGATTTGCTGGATCATATGGTAGTTCTATTCTTAATTTTTTGAGGAACCCCCAAACTGTTTTCCGTAGTACCAATTTACATTCCCACCAAGAATGCACAGGGCTTCTCTTTTCTCCACATCATCATCAGTCAACATCTGTTACCTTTGTTTGTTTGTTTTGATGAAAGTCATTCCACCAGGTACAAGGTAATATTTCCTGGTTTTGAGTTGTGCTTCCCTGATGATTAGTGATGTTGAATATCTTTTCATGTGCCTGTTGGCTATTTGTATGTTTTCTTTGGAAAAATGTCTATTCAGTTCCTCTGCCTATTTTTTAATCTAATTTTTTGGGTTTTTCTACTGAGTTGTATGGGTTCTCTATATATTTTGTATATTAATCCCTTATCAGATATATGATTTGCAATTATTTTCTTTCATTCCATAGGTTGCCATTTCATTTTGTTCATTATTCTCTTTGCTGTACAGAAGCTTTTTATTTTGATGTAGTTCCACTAGTTTATTTTTCCTTTTGTTGCCTTTGCTTTTGGTGTCAAATAAAAAAATGCTAAGACCAATGTCAAGGAACTTATCTCTATGTTCCTTTCCAGTTTTACGGTTTCAGGTCTTACACTTAAGTCCATATTGAGTTGGTTTTTGTGTGTGGTGTAACATAGGGATCTGGTTTCATTCTTTTGCATATGGCTGTGTAGTTTTCTCTGCATCATTTATTGAAGAGACTATCCTTTCCCCATGGTATATCCTTTTCTCCTTTATCATAAATTAATTGACCTTATATGTATGGATTTATTTCTGGGCTTTCTGTTTTGTTCCATTGATCTGTATGGATGTTTCTATGCTAGTATCATACTGTTTGATTACTATAGTCTTATAAAATAGTTTGAAATCAAGAAGTGTGATACCTCTATCTTTGCTCTTTCTCAAGATTGCGTTGGCTATTCCGGGTCTTTTATGATTCCACAGAATTACAGCATGTATAGTATCTATGCAGCACTGCTACTGGAGATCAGTAGAATTTGGTGAATGGTCTTTCCAGAGCAGGTTGACTTTCTGCAGAGTAAAAGCATGGTGCTAGAGTTTTGGGATTTAAAAAGATAAATTTAAAGAAGTGGAGTTATTTAGCTCATTTCTGGTAAAACATGACTTAAGTTTTGGGATTTCTACATTATATAGTAAATGATAATGATGCAGTATTACTATTTTGAAAGCTAAATCAATAGGCATCTCTATATTATTGGAAATAAGAAAATGATGGAACTACTGGATGTGTGAAAAGCTTGATTGACTAAAATCAAAAGCTGCAGAATCTGAAGACTCACTACACAGATGCGTCAGAACTAAGGTAAAACTGAATTTTCTTTAGTATGCCCTGTATATGGAGAACTGGAAAAACTCACTGAGTAAATATCCCCAGTTTTTATAAAGGATAGATATTAAAGATTTTGCTTTAAATTTTCATTTAGAATTTGGTTGGACGTGGGAAAGAAAGCCAACTGACACCAGTATTTTCTAAAAATTGTAGAGCTGCTGGAGAGGGTGAAGAATTGCTGTCTGTTGAATGAAAGAATGAGTCAGTTACCATATATCTTAGGTGACACATAAATCACCTTCAGCTGCTCCTGGGATCTGGGAGCCCCAAGGTTGCTGCTCCACTAGAAGTACTGCCTACGGAAGCTAGAGCAGCAGTTGGGTCTGGTTACAGAGCATGAATTTCAGTGCTTCCAATCTTGGCTATGCCTGGAATTCCTTTTTGCTGCTACCAATACAGGTGCTCATGTCATGGCCACCTCTGCTGAGTAAGAAATTGAACAGGTTCTGTCTAGGGCTGGAAATTAGCCCCGGCTGAGGACTTGGAGAGGCGTGGTGGCAGTGGGGAGCTCACCCTGGAAGCAGGGCATTCTCTTTGGTGACACCTACCTTGGATGACCTGGTATAGTAGGGCAGGTATTACGGTGCCAGTGTCTGGAGAGCACTGGGCTCCCATATGCCTTGTGTCTAGTGTGTGCCTTGGGCTGGTTTCTTACTGCTATTGACCCTCACAAAGAAAAAAAAAATCCAGTTTTTACTTCTAAAACTTTTTGATGACAAATTTCAATCTATACTTAGAGAAAAATGGTCTATATCAAAGATTTGAAATTTCTGATTGCCTCTTTAATGAAAATGTTGGGTGTTTTTTGGGGGCCGGGGGGCAGGGAACTGTTGGGTTTATTTGTTAACATTCATAGCTTTAAATGACCTTGATGAGCTTCTCTTTCACAGCCTCTTTATCTTCCTTTCTTTCTTGATTTTAGACTCTGTCCCATGTTTTCTTAGCTCTGTTACTTTGGATAAATTACCTGTACCATTTCTCTTTCCTCAAGTACCTCATCTGAAAAATGGAGATAACATCTCACACAAATGTCAGTTTACAACAAGGTCATAAATATATAGTACTTAACTTTTTATCATTTTCTTCTCCCATAAATATACAGTTTCAAATCATGATTGTGTTCTTCAAAAGGTCCAGATTTTAATCCCTAAAACTTTTTGTGAGAGGGACTCCAGCTTTCTTTCAGGAATTTATAGAAATAAATATTTTACTGCATCACAGTAAATTCAATAAAATATGAGCGCTCACTTATTTTCCACAGTGACGTCTTTTGAACTTCTCAAGAATTACCTGTAATCCTAACAAAACTGCTATGGACTTTGCTTGTACCTCAGATTTACAGTTAAAGGTTTAAAAGGCCAATGGTTTTTCATTTTTTCACCTTTTACATTTGATCAGATGAATGACTGTAGGTGCCTAAAAGTGTTAAAATAACAGAGCAAGTTAAAGTGTCTATTATTGCTCTGATGTGCTGACTTTTATGAAGTCAAGTTATGAAATACTATATTTAGATGAAAAGCCAACTACATGCTTTCTTCAGAGCACTAACTGTCCTCACACCAGTTTAAATTCTCTTAAGGAAATGTTTACATAAATCTGTCATTTAGTAATTTTGAGTTTATGATAGTTTGTGTTTTAATTTTTTCCAGTTTCATCATAATGCTGGTAATGAGATGGTTAGACAACAAAAAAATTTGTCTCCAAAATGTATAGACTGTCATTAACCAACTAAGTTGTAATGAATACAGGAAAAATTAGTGTCCTACGTCACGGGAAAGTTTTATATTATAGCTTCAGATAATGAAGATTAGCAAAGCACTTTTCTAAGATGTAATTTTGATTAGATTAGATGAGTGAAAACTACTGTTTTAATCTCACTGGAGTTTCCTGAGAACAGCCATCCCAAAAGTCGAATAAAATGTCTCAAAATTCAGTTGGCACAGTGGTTCTGGAACTTTCCCATAACTTTACCCTGGGAAGTTTTGATTAATTTCTTGTAGCTGTTATGTGGCTGGGAAGAAATGCCAGCAATTTCTGTAATGTAGAATAAAGGATAAAGATGCAGTTTGAAAACATCTTTCTTATGTAATTTGAAATAATTTGTTTCTTAAATATGTCCTCTTAACTTTTGAAGCTAGCCATGAACGTGAAGTACAGATAGGGAATGACAGACAGAATAATCTGCTCTCTTCATTGGACATAGCTATGATTTGAATAAGGAGGAAACAAAAAACCATGGAAGTATTTAAAGAGTAGAATAACAGGGCTAAAATGACAAGGCTAAAATTCTGGTTTTAGTGATCCCACTTCCCACAAATAAAAGCTTTCTTCCTTGTGTAAACCTTCAATCTATGAATTCATTCTTTAAAACTATTGAGCCTATTTGTGTTTCTGGCATAGGTTTGGCCGTTATTTCCTGTAATACAAACATGCTACAATTTGTAGACAATTCTAATTCACGTTTATATTAGAATTGTCTACAATCTGAAGACAATTCTTAAACTCCTTAAATCTTTTGTTCAATACATCTTTCAATATCTAACTATTCACTTTTGGATATGTATTGTATACTCTTTGATATTTTCATTAGTTTTACATTTGTCCCCTCATTTAGCAACCTAGTTTCCTAAGGGGTGGAAAGGGGGAAAGAGGAGGGAAGGATGGGGGTGAGGGAGGAGAGAGAGGAAGAGAGAAAAGTCTTGTGACAAGCGTATTGGAAATACAAGATTAGGTCTCTTTTTTAGTTTTGTATCTTACGTGGAGTAAATGCAGAGGGTGCCAAAAAAATGTATACACATTTTAAGAAAGGAAAACTGTATTAAAATTGTAGTACTCAATATATATCAATAACAAAAGGTGAATACCAGTCACGTTTTGATTTCTGCAGTTACAAGAGATGCTCAAAGTGGCTACCATCAGCATCCAGACACTTTTGATTACAGCGAGCTACTGCTTGAGCAACGTTGACCGAAGTGTCCGCTTGTATACATTTTTTTGACACCTCTGGTATTTTCAAATTCTATTTGGGGAGGAGTGGCAGTGGTAACAGGATCCATGAAATGCAAGGAAGTTGAAGGAAAGAAAGCATGAAAAAATGTAAAAAAATAAAATAAAAAACAGAATTGGAAAAGTAGAAAAGAATACAGAAATAAAAGAAAGCTAGGCAGTAAAGTAATAATAGCATCTAACATTTATTGAGGGTAATTTATGTTGGGATCATTTAATGTTTGCAACAATCCTGCAAGTCCTGCAGCTTTAACTTTGCAGATCAAGATACTGAGTCTCAGAAGGTTAAATAACCTAACTTAACTACTATGTGGCAAAACGAGGCTCTGCAAATATGGCTGTCTGATTCCTATGTGCCGGAATGCCATCGCCAGTTACAACATTCTGGCTATTCTTGGTCTTACAGTTTCTGATTTTCTCAAGAACTTTTTCTTGGCTTTCATGATAAATACAATTCATGATAAATAAAATTTCATCAGGAGTAAAAAATTGCATAGCTTCCAGGAATAACTGCCAACGCACATTAATGCATGGTTGACCTTTCATGTAACCCTGGCTATAAATTTACATAGAGTAACAGCCTAGTTTTTAATTCTTTGACTTTTAGTTTGATAAACATTCATACACCCTTTCACACATAATGCCAGTCATTTTAGAGAAGAGAATTAAATTTTAATCAGCTGAGAGACATTAAAATTATATTATCTAAAATTTAAAGAGTTTGTTATAATTAATAAAACACTAATTTAAATATGATGGGCCTTTTTAAAGCATTATGAAAATATGTTAGTTAATTTTTTAAATAAACCATAGGGCAAAATTAGAGTATGCTGTTGGAAATAGGCATTTGGGAAGTCCATAATAAATATAGCTTTTGAGATTCACATAGTTATCTCTATGTGTATTAAGCAATGAAAAACAGATTGGGCAAGAATTTAGATTTATCAATTAGGTGATAACTGCATCTCTAAAGATTCCATGGAGTTTTGATAAGCATCCAAGGTTTCTGGAAGTTAGAATTTTATCTCAAACCAAATAAATGTTTAGTCAGAAATTAGACAGAATGTCCTATGACACTAAGTTCTTACATATAAATTGGTGTAAGTCTTACTCATATTTAGGACAGCAAATACTTTTTTGTACTGGTAATCATTTATTAACTCATTAACTACTAAGTGCCTGTAATGTGACTAGCATAAAAGGCTCAGGCAATGAGGACAAAGATATATAAGTAAGATATGACCACTCCCTCTCAAATAGCACATGATTTTGTAAGAGATATAGCCATATGAAAATAATTATATTTCTGAGAAGTGCTAATAGAGGATATGAATAAGATCGAAATTAAGGATAGATATTTCTGCCAGAAGTTGTGGTTGAGGAAAGGGCATCATCCAGTAAACACTCTTGAAAACGGAATTTTAGCAGAGTTTTGAGTATATTAATTAGATAAAGTAAGTTTTCTCCAAATTTCTAACTCAAGCACTCGCCATTGGTGGTTTCTCAAAATAGACTCTTAAAAATTCTACCTCCCTTTTCCCTCAAATACTGTAGCTTGGCATTATGGGAAGCACTTTAAAAACTTTTTTTTGTTTGCTTTTTTTTTTCTTTTTAATGAGATGATCTAATGTTTATATTACTTTTCATGGAAAAGCCATTGTTTTCCTCAAATATGATTCCTTTTTGTTAAAAAAAACCTTAAGTTATGGTATTATTCATCCACTATAAATTCTCTGAGACAAAAGGCACTCAAAAGCCTCATGCTAAACAAAATAAGTCGGGCAGAAAAAGTCGAGAACCATATGACTTCACTCATATATAAAACTGAAAGCAACAAATGAACAAAGGAAGAAACAAACTCATAGACACAAACAACACTTTAGTGGTTACCAGAGGTTAAGGTGCCAGGGTGGTAGAAGAGGGAAAAGTAGGTCAACTATATGGTGATGTTAGGAGAACTGACTCTGGGTGATGAGCACACAATGTGAGATATAGATGATGTATTACAGAATTGTACACTTGGAACCCATGTAATTTTACTAAACATTGTCACCCCCAAAATATAAAATAAATAAAAATCCTGTGAGAGAGCACACAAGGAATGTGACCCTAGGATTTGCCTAGCAAGGAGCCTATAAGCAGTTTTTCACCTTCTCATGAAAGAAACATTCTGACCTGTAGCCATATCTATTTCAGTTTTACTTAGCTTCCCTAATATCCCTGTTCCATTCTTTCCACTAAAAACTCATCTTCACTCCCTCAACCTCCCTAGTCCACATTATAGTTTTGTCTTTTAAGGCTTTTCTCAGCTCACAGATTAATAGAATTCCCCCTGTAATGGCTCTTATAACTTTATGTAGTTTCTGCTTCATATAAATTCAGCCAGACTGTCTGAGCTTCTAGGAGTCATTCTGGAACCTTGAACTTCCAGATACTTTTGTTTTTTTTTTTTTTAACTCTTTTATTATTGACTTTAGGTATTCTAAACAATTTTTGGCATAGCTATACGTGCATCCCAGATATTATTCTTTTGTAATATCCCTTTTAACTTCATTTTATTTATTTTTATTGTATATCATTTTTATTGTTACAGAGACACCATAACAAATTTACATTGAAGAATTTCTTTAAGACATAAAGAATGAGTTAAAGAAGTTAACTTTTTCAGTGTATTGTCAGCAGAATAAACTGATTAGTAAAGTCATGGAATTTCAGAATGTGATAAAATTCAATATCTTGCCCCAGCCCTTTTAGGTTAGGAATAAAGAAACTGAAAGTTAGGAGTCTCACCACCCAAATATTTATTCAGTGTAACTTCGATTTTTTTTGACTTGATATCTTTGTTTATAGCATGATTTTTACACTTTCTTTGAATATGTTTAATTTTTATAATTTAACTTTTCCAATAGAATTGGTGTTATTTCCCACTGAAAATTTTAAAAGTTTTTCAGTTTATGGCCAAAACCAAAAGCAAACACACACAAAAATAATATCCCCAAACACCTGATCTTGAAAAAGCAAATATAATTTCTTCTACTTTATAACAAATTGCTGAGTGTTTTTAATGTGTCTCGCAGATGGATAGCTCATCAACAACCCCATGTAGCAAAAATACATACTAAAACATTTAAAATTTGTGTATTTGTTTAGCCTGATAATTAAAGTGCCTCCTTATTAGTTGTTATTGCTTGCCCAGGAAAAGTAAAGATTGTATTTACTTTCACCTATTCCAAAAAGCATTTGAAAGAGTTTACTAGAAGACACAGAGAAAGGACATATAAGAAGAGAGGAAAGCAGTGTTCCGGGGAAAATGAAGGAAGGAAAAATACTGGTTAGGCAAGGAGTCAAACAAGTAAGTGCACATAATGCTTATCTTAATATAATTTATTGCTATAGTTGACAATAAGACCTCTGACCTTTCTTTTTCTACTTTTTGTAACATTTACCCCCTCACAGGTAAAAACCACTTCAGCTTATAGTGCAATCAAGCAAAAAAATATTCTTCTAATTGAGCCTTCTGCTACTTTTATTCTTAATCAACTCTCAGGAAAAAAAAATACTGCCTCCTTTTAGCTGTGTGTTCTGCCATTTTACTACGTTTTTAATGTGAAAAAGGAGATTTTTCCACTGAGTGATAATAGTTACGCAAGGAAATACACTTACATTGTTCTCACAGGCAGTCAACCAAGAGAACTATGAACAATAGTTTATCAGAAATAGTAACTGGATAAAACAGTAGTATCAATTTATTTAAGAAACATAATCCACACACTACCCCTGAGTTTTGCATCTCTAACATGAATCCTTTTATGTTTTATATTACTAGTATCATTATGTTTTTCAACAAATAAATGGTAAGCAGAAGCACAATAGAAAAAATGACTATATATTTTTAACTCTCTGGAAAGTGATGAATAAAATTCAGCTATCTCCTTTACATTTCATCTTGGCTTTTTCATTTAAATCTATTCTCTTACTGATCTTTGTATTTAGCTGTTAACATGAAATATTTCTAAAACGGGGTAATAAGCTAAAAGTTTCTTGTAGAGTTGTAAAAATTTTTTTAAAAATTATCAAAGAGTGATGGTTTTCACATCAAATTAACATCAAACAGTAAGCTATCACTTAGTCCTTATGATAGGATATGCAGATAGGAAGGACAGGTAATTTATTTTTCAACAGAAAAGGGAAAAGCTTGTTTCAGAAAGTGTGATTAAAATGTAACACTTGCCTGTTACTGAGACTGTGCGGAATAGATGAGAATTTACACATAGGTGCTAGGTGAAAACCTATTATGCATATGCTCTCTAATTTGCCACGCTCAATCATTTTCAAATTGTGATCACCCAAAGTAAAAATGGAACAGCTGTCATTAGTAATCAGTGGTATGACCAAATAGGAAAAAAGAATACGTTTGACCTCAGGATTGTGAAAAAGGCTAAAATATAAGCCCATCTTTGCAAGTTAAATTTTAAGGCTCAAACAGTTCATCAACTAGCAAAAGTTTTAATGAAAACATAAACATAATAATTCTAAAAAATAATGTACATAGTACTGAATGGATCTCTTTTATTCTCAATAACTATTTTTAATTCTGTGAAATTAAAAAATTATACCTTTGATCAGAAACAAAAATTACATGCCTCAGGAAGTAGAGACATTTATTTTTAAATTTAATATAAAATCAGCATTCATGGCACTATAAAAATATCAGTTATTTTGGAAGGACTGTAGTGATAAAATATAATGTTATTAATTTAACATACATTTATGAGTTCTGTATTTGTTTTCCATTGCTATTTAACAAGTAAATACACATATACCATGTTTCCCTGAAAATAAGACCTAGCTGGGCCATCAGCTCTAATGCATCTTTTGGAGCAAAAATTAATATAAGACCCGGTCTTATTCTACTATAAGACCGGGTCTTATATAATATAATATGATATAATATAATATAATATAATACAATACAATACAATATAATATAATACAGGGTCTTATATTAATTTTTGCTCCAAAAGATGCATTAGAGCTGATAGTCCAGATAGGTCTTATTTTTAGGGAAACACGGTAGTAGCTTAAAATACCCATTAGCTCATAATTTTCTAAGTCAGAAGTTCAGGCATGGTGAGCCTGGGTTTTCTACTTAGGGTCTCAAAGTCTGAAGATATATATTAGACACCTGTTTCTCCAGAGAAACAGAAAGTGTGTTAGAATGTGTGTGTGTGCGCGCGCGCGCGTGCGCACGTATATAAGTGAAAAGATTTATTACAGGAATTGGCTCACACAATTATGGAGGCCAAATCCCACGGACTGCTGTCTGGACAGCCTTGTATATAACTGTGTTTCTGTACCTCTCCTCTTCTATCTTCAAAATGTAAGGATTGAACTATTTACCTTCACATCTCTTCCAGTGCTGAAATGTTACTATTTTATAATAACAACAAGAACAATAATAATAATATATTTTACTGGCATATTTAGTTTTAATCCATAACTACAAAGAGCCTGTTCAACAACAAAGAAACGTATAGAATTCCATCATTCCAGATGAAAAATGTTTCTCCAATTAAGACACAGAGTATTTCTATAGCAAATTGTCAGGGCAGGATTTATTTTTAACCCAAGGGCTATATAGGTCAATTCTCCTCACTTTTATATCTGCATTAGAAATGCCATGGAAATCGTAGATTACCTTGATAAACTTGTGTGTCTAAAAAGTAAGGAATTCAGACATAGAAGAGACCTTAGAGATGATGATCTAAGACCCTCAATCCCCAAAAAGGGAAACTGAAATAACTGGTCCCAAGTGCACAGTTATATAGCCCCTTGGAGGCAGGGTTCCTGGATGCCAAACAAGTGTTTTTATATTATGCCAGGTAATAGACATTTATTTCCCAGCAGAGCTCTGTATCTTGCTTTCTAGGTTTGGATCACAATTGATTACTGTTTAGAACCATAGTGAAATGTACTGATAAATACCTTTCAATTTTTGCTAATTTGAATGAAGCAGTTATCTTACACATTTAACAATCGTCAAGTATTTTTTGAGCATTCACTATATGTCAACCTCTATTTTAAAATTAGGACACAGTAATAAACTCAATAGATGATTTCAGTATTCTCATGGAGCTTAAGACAAGTAACATAAATTTATTCTTATTCCAGGGGTAGATAAATAGGTACTCTCAAGAGACATTTTTTCACCATTTTACTTATTCCAAGAACATGGAACACTGGGCTAGGTACTGGTGATAGACAGAAGCGTAAGATGTGGTCCTTGCTTTCAAAGAGCTGATAACATATTGAAAAAGATGGAAATGGAGAATAGCAACTGCAGTTGACATTGATAAATGCTGGGACAGAAGTGTTGCACAAAGGAGAGACTCTAATTAAGACTAAGAAGTCAAACCCAGCTTCCTGGTAAGCTGATACCGGTGTCCAACAGATAAACCTGTGTGAAGAAATTAACCCACAAAAGGTGGGAAGTTAAACAGTTTTTAAATTTACGTTCAAAAGCCAAGATGCTAGGGAGTAAATAGTACAATGTAAGACATCAAGACATTCTGCTGAATGAGCACACCAGGCAAAGAGAAAGGCGAGACTGGCATAGGATCGGGTTAGAGAAGTCCCCAGAGAGCTAGCAGATGGAAATTCTGTGTATTAGGCTTTCACTGTGTGTCAGAAATTCTGCTAAGTTATCCTTCATAACAGTCCTATAATTCTTCTTAGTCAATTATTTTACCCCATTTCACAAGTGAGAAATATAAGATTTAAAGAGTAAGTAACCACCTCCACTGTAGTGTGCGTTAGAACTAGTGTTGAATGAAGATCTTTCTAACTTTAAAGGCAGAATTTAATTATTACCCTAAAACATATTTCACATCTTATTTTTATTATTTTTTGTTTGTTTTATTTGGTTTAGTTTGTGTGCTTTTAACTGATGGCAAAGAGAAGCCTTGAATGGTTTTCAGTAAGAGATTGATTTCATTCAGGTAAATTTGATATTTTTGAATTTTAAAATAGTCTGGCTATAGAATGATTTTAGAGAGAATTGATGGGTGGGAAAAGACAATATTGGAAGCAGAGAGACATTTTGGAAGTCCCTATTAGAAGGCTCTAAAAATAATGAGTGTCTAAATTAAAATAGTATGAAATGATATAGATAGAACTGAATACATTCAAGAAATACTAAAGATGCTCAATTGAAAATACTTGGTGACTGACTGTGGAGAATGAGTGACTACTATGAGTATTCCATCATTAATAATGGGAATATAGGGAATATAGGATGGCAAGTATTGTGGGTTGAATTGTGTCAACCAAAAAGATATGTTCAAGTCTTAACCTTAGGGATCTGTGAATGTGAACTTATTTTTGAAATAGGTCTTTGTAGATATAATCAAATTAAAAGGAGGCCTTAATCCAAGACGGATGTCCTCAAAGAAAAGGACAGTACGCAGAGGAAAGAAGGGCACGTGAAGATGGGGGCCGAGATTGGGGTGATGTAGCTACAAGGAAAGGAACAGCCAGGATTGCTGGCAACCACCAGAAACTAGGAAAAAGGCATGGTACAGATTCTCAGACCCTCCAGAGGAACCAACTCTGACAACAGCTTGACTTCTGACTTCTAGCCTCCGTAACTGTGACAGAAGCACTTTCTTTTGTTTGTGGTAATTTGTTATGGGCGACCTAGGACAAATACAGTAAGCAAGATTATGGGGAGGGAGAGGAGGTATTATAGATTCAGATTTTCATTGGTTATATTTGAGGTCATTGTGGAAAAATCCAGAAGGAATTAGAAATATTAAATTTAACAATTAAGAAAGAGCTATGAGCTCAATATATAGATTAAGAATTTTCTTCTTTTTAAAACTTTCTACTATTAACTCTAAGTGATTGGTTCCTTTACTTCATTCAGTTTTCAGATTAAATGCCGTTTTATCACAGAGACCTTACATCATCGTCCAATCTAAAGTAAAAACTTCAATTATACCTATACATTACATATTTTCTATTCATTTTATAGTTCTTATTACTCTGTATTTTTCTCCTTCCTTTTCTACATCCCTTTTTCCCCCTGCCTCATCATAAGCCGCTGGGATGTGGTCATGTTAGAATAAAATTGTATGTAGCCTGGAAACCTATTACTTCACTATGTTCCTAGAAGACACTGTCTTCACCAAGGAAGTGATAAATTCACTAATGATGGTGGTACCAGCATCATAAGTATGTCACTATAATGTTACATAATCAGAAGAAATCATGAGTAAGACAACAAAAGGTTGATGCCAGCCACAGCAATGGAATATTGTAGCTCCTCACCCAGTTGCTGTATCTAAACAAGTTCTGTGTCAAAAGTGCGCTCCCCTCACCAGCACACACACATTGAAGATACGGGTAGTCTAGAATAAAAATAGCAAAACAAATTCAGAAAATAGATGTAGTGTGGAGTATTCAAAAACTAAGAAAAAGAAGGAAAATGCTAATGGAAAAGCAGGAATGCAAACAATGTCCTAAGATTTCTATAAGAATTTGGCAGAAGTGAAAGACTGCAGACTATATTTTACACTTGGAAAAAACATTTTAGCATAACGCTTGTGTAGGAAAAAAATCAAGAAACTATGTTCTTGGAACACCTTGTATAGTGTAGAATATTATAAAACAAAATTGGCTAGACTCAAATTTGGGAATTACTCCATATTGTCTATAATTAAAAAGTGTAACTTGGTGTATTAGATTATAGCTGGCGCTAAATATTTTGTTTCTTCTCTCATTGAGAGGTAAAGGCTAATTCACTTATCTTTGCATCTGGACTGCTATTCGTTTCCCTGGGCAACAGAATACAATGGAAATGATGTCTGGGACTACCGAGGCCAGGTCCTAGGGAGCATTGCAGCATCCGCTGAGGCCTCTGGGAATGCTCACTCTTGGGATTCTATTGAGATGCTCCCTCCTGGAATTTAGCTGCCATGCTGTGAGAGGCTGAAGCTGTGTTGAGAGGCTCCAGTCTGTAGCTGTAGCAGAGATCTCAGGCAATAGAGAGCATTAATGATCAGCCATGTTAGTGAGCCATTCTGAAGTGTAGCCCAGTCAAAGTTCAGGTCAGTACAGCCCCAGCCAGTCTGACTATAACCTCATGAAAGACGCCAAGAACAAATTGCCAAACAGCTTATTCAACCCATGGATTTACAAAAGATAATATTTTTAAGCCGTTGTATCAGTTTTCTAGGGCTGCGGTAACAAATTACCACAAAGTGAATGGCTTTCATAGCTGTGTTTTGTAACATGTGGTAGAGATACATATAGCAGACACATGTGTAGCATTTGATGGTTGACTGGAGAGATGCTGGCTTCTGATGAAGTCATTCCTCACCTGCTGCTGCTGGGAGAACAGATGGCACAGTTCTTATGGACCAGCAAAGTCAACCTATTCAAATGAAGGCTAGGCAGGGTAATAATTGAAGTGGCCATATATCTTGATTATATGGTCATTGTAGTGATAATTTAATTCCCATTTGACTCCTGAGCCTTCAAATAATGTTCTTCATGGTCATCATTTGATAAATTCAACCACTAGACATTTCATTTACAAAGGGATAGTCTTTTCACTTTTTCCCCAGTCAAAAATTCATGTCCGTCATTTTTTCAAAATGGAGTTTGATGGCTATTGATTCCACAGTGTAAACCAAACAGAAAATTTGCTTCCACTTTAAGGGTAGGTAATACTTAATTTTTTTCCAATGCATCTAAGACAGGAAAAAATTAAATTTCTGTGCTAAGATATTCTAATCTTTTATATACTGCAACAAAGGTCTTGAAATAAATGATCTTAGATAACTTATTTTTCTATTTTTTATTAAAAGAAGTGAGATAGATAAAGCCACTTAGCAGTAGTATAGGACCATGAAATCCACATTCATCTTACTCTATGGGAAACAGGAATTAGCATGTGCTTAGATCAATAACCTATCTCCTTAGCTTATAAAATCCTCAAATAAATTGAAGACAACTAGAAAGCAAAGTGTTAAAATTGGAGTTTTCCAGTTCAAGGTGCTAAAATAAATTTCAAAAAGCCAAGCGTTTTTAAGCAAAATAAAATTCCCTTTCTATTTATAATGAAAAGGAGAATTTTAGCCCCAAGGAAAGTGGCGGAGCAAAAAAAAAGGCTAGCATCTATCCCTCCCTTTACTGGCAAAACCCAACGCCCCCCACCTTTTTGTCGGATCTTCCTGAGTATCCATTCATAGGTTTTTGTTTTTTTTTAAAGAGGAATAATTCCATAAGTAAAATATAAATATTCCTTTCACTCTCTTTTGTTGATAACTTGAATTGTTTTGCTGGTACAATATTTAATGAATTAAAAAGGGTTCATTTGAGAGATCTGATCTTTTCTTTTGGGAATAAGAAGAACAACCTTCTAACCATTTTTGCCAGTAAACAGCACGAGAATAACCAACTCAAAATTCAAGTAAATTATACAGTGGATGTGGTTTCAATTTGTGCGATACTTTGCTGAAAGATCAAGTTAATCAAGGTAATGTTACATAAGAATTTGTCTACTCAGTGTTTGTTAAGAGAATTCAGGTCCAGGTCAATAACGTCAAAATTGAATGTAAGCGCAAATGAAATCAATTTCAGTACAACTTGTGTAAGAATAAAATCTTTTCAATCCTCAAGACAACTTGATGTCAAGTGGAGGAAACTTTAGATGAATACTATGAATTAATTTTAGGAAGAATGATTGTCAGGGGAAACTAAAGGTAAAGACAGAGAGCTATATAACTGCTTGTTTAAATTCACTGCCATGGTAACTTTAAACATTCCATTTATGATCTTGTTAAATACTCTACATCACAAAGGTTTATAAGAACAACTTAGCTTTAGATATTATAGTAGAAGATAGAGCAAGTGTTAGTTGAAATCATGATACTCTGGCATTTTTCTCTGTTGAAAATTGAAAGCCAACTTGAGTTGTCTCGGCTTCTACATTAATCTGGACTAGAAATATATTGGTTTCACAATGTGGATATGATTTTTAGAGAAAAAAATGGAATACTGTAAAAAATATTTCTAAACATAGTGTCAACCTTTTTCTTTAGTATTACATATGGGAGACATCTTGCATTTATAGTTGTGTTTTTTTTTCATTTAATTTTATTAAATTGATTGGGGTAACATCAGTTAATAAAATTATATAGGTTTCAAGTATAAAATTCTGTAATACATTATCTGTATATGGCATTGTGTGTTTACCACCCAAAGTCTAATCTTCTTCTGTCACCATATACTCGACCCCCTTTTCCCTCTACTACCACCTCTGTACCCCACTTTCTCTTTGGTAACCAATATACTGTTGTCTGTGTTTATAAGTTTTTGTCTGTCTTGTTTGTTTGTATTTTCAGTTTTATATCCCACATATGAGTGAAATCATAAGGTCCTCAACTTTTTCTGTCTGACTTATTTCATTTAGCATGATATTCTCAAGATCCATCCATGTTGTTGCAAATATTTCATTTTTTCTTATGGCTGAGTTGTATTCCAGTGTATATATGTATCACATCTTCTTTATCCGATCATCTCTCCTGCACATATCATGCTCTGCAAGAAACCCTAAAAAGTAGTAGGAGTTAGTAGAGTTCTAGCAACAAAATCTTACTCCATATTCCTAGTATAAAGACACCTAAATTATACTACTATTTTGGAATCAGTGTACCTCTGTACCTTGAATGGATGTGAGAGGTATTACTGCATCTAGGGTTTCTTCATTTACATGTCTCCTACTACCAAAAGATTGGGGCATAATTGCTGGTATTAATATCCCTAACAAATAGTTTTAAACTTGAATCTACTATTAATTAATATGATTTTAGTTTTGTTACTTACACCCACTATGCTCCAGCTTCTTCATCTGTAACATGAAAGAGGGATTTTAGATAACATCAAAAGTGTAGGAGACTTTTAAAAAATTATCAGTGAATATTCACTATTCAACCACATCATAAAAGCACTATATAAAAAATGCTATGTTGTTTAAATAAGCCTATTCTAATGAACATTAGTTTGTCTTAAGAGCAGTCTTTATTCAAGATCATGTCTACCTCCATACTAATAGACTTCTATGTCTGCTTTATAGAGTATGCCAAATTCTATCATCAAACTATCACTATAAACATCTCACTATCACATCTAATGAATCATGAACTCTCTTTGGAGTCTGCTAGATCCAAACAAAATTGAAATCTTATATGAGGTTTTCTCTCTGATATTAAAGTAGTCAATTGCAAGATCTCCTTGTTGCTGCTTCTCCGTATCTGTGAACCACTGACCTGCCATCTTGTTTGGCCCTCTGTCACCTTTGGACATGATGATTTATGAGTGTTTTATTGTGAGGGTCTGATATCCACACATCCGATTTTTTGCACACACTAAACATTATTTTTTTTAACTTCTGAATTTAATTGTTCCATCATGCCAGTGTGTTGTCCCTAAATTTTCTACAGCTTCATGCAACATTTTGAGTTTAAGAATTCCATAAATGAAAATAACTTTTGATCTCTGCACATTCTCCTTAACAAATAGGGAATATCTAGTCCTAGACACAATCTTTGATCTCAGAATAATTTTGTAAATTCCTGGTTCAACAGTAATGTTTGTAGAACCTCATTCACTTTTAGTTAGTAATGTCCCATTAGTATTACTAATTACAAGAAACCTTAAATTTAATTGTAACAAGTAGATTCTCAGGGTTTAAGATAAGAAATTGTAAGAATATCTTTAAATTGGTTAGGTAACGGATCAGTTTTTTTAATTTGGAAAAAAAAAACCAGAAAAAAAACAGTAAATGAGTCAACTTTGTCTTCTAACATAACCAGATAATGACTTTTGGTTCTTATAAGCTGACATACTGGCCTTGATGAAGTACTTGATAACACGAAATATATTTATTTAACTCTAAAATATTCCTTTTTAAGATATATTTCAGAAATGTGAGTCAATCCTTCATAAGATGCAAAACTTTTAGAATTGTGCTAAATGTAAATTAAAATATGTAATTGAAAATAAATTAAGAGAATCTTAGTGCAGAAAGAACTATTTTAAGCTGCTAGGAAGTTTATTGATAATTCAGGAATTATCATTGTTAGACCAGATGAACAATATGTGTGGAATGAAAAAGCTACTAAAACTTCCTGGTTGGCCTTTTCTCCATGCCTGTATTTTTCTTTTGTTTATTTTCCTCTCTCCAATTTTTCCTTCTCCCAAATACTCCTTTATCTGTCCATTATTTTCTGTTTCATATCTCCTTTTGTTTGTTTATTTTTTTTTGTGCTTCACAATTCTCTTCTTTTGTCATTAACTGCCATGTAAATAACGAGGTCTGACAATTAAGATTGTGAACTCATCCTAGAAAAAGTGCTACATACCTCATTGCTAAATATCACTATGGTCACTTTTGAAATATTCCCTTTCTGAAGCTGTGCACTGACCTCATTGCCTAGTCCTTCAAAGCAATTCTGGAACTCTTTTTCTGGAATGGCCTTCAGATCTGTCGTTGTATTACCCTTGATGTACTGAATGTCATCAAAATGTCTTCCTTTCAATATTTTCCTTATCTTTGGGTAAAGGAAGAAGTCACTGGGGGCCAGATCAGGTGAGTAGGGATGGTGTTCCAATATAGTTATTTGTTTATTGGCTAAAAACTCCCACACAGACAGTGCCATGTGAGCTGATTCATTGTTGTCAGTTGTTGGTGAAAAGTACAGGACGTCTAACTTTTTCACGCAGCCTTTTCATCACTTCCAAATAGTACGCTTGGTTAACTGTTTGTCCAGTTAATACAAATTCATAATAAATAATCCCTCTGATATCAAAAAAGGTTAGCAACATTGTTACAAGTTCACAAACTTAATTGCCAGACCTCGTATATCATGTAGGTAAATATTTTAATATTGGGCTTGATTATAATAAGCATTTGGAGTTTTTTTTCTTTTTCACATATTTGTGTGTGTATAATATATATATATTTATATATACATAAATATATTTAGTTTAAAAAAGAATATGTGTGTGTGTATATATACATATGTATGTACATATGTGTATACATATATGTATACATATATTCTTTTTTTAAAATAAATTGGATGAGTAGGCAAATGCTATAAGGCTTCTAAATTCTCCCATTGCGATACCTAATCTTAGACTGATTTCTTAATGTAGCATTCTATACTCCAAATCCTTCCCTTTTTCCTGTCATTCCAGTAGAACTTACTTCCTTATAAGCCCCTGGAAGGGCAATCTTGTCTTCAGGTTTGTTTCCACATTTATAACCTATTTTTAAAACAGCTTTATTAAGATATAAATGACTTACAATAAACTTCACATATTTGAAGTGTACTATATAATAAATTTCAACATATGAATATAACTGTAAAGCCATCAAGTTAGTGACCTATCAAGAGAGTAAACATTAATCATCTACTAAGGTTTCCTTGTGCCCATTGTAATTTTTCCCTCCTGTACCCGCTTCCTCACCTCCAGTCAACTACTGGTCTGCTCTCTTTCATTCACTAGCAAGATGTTTTCATTTTGATTCATGTTATTACATGCAGTCTATTTATAAGTGATTTCTTACAAGTGAATTGTCAGATTGGCCCCATAGATCCAATCACCATGGACAAATGGTCCAGCATAAAAGCTCTGAGAATGGTGACTAACTGCCTAGACACTCATCTTTGGGACATTTGAACTTGAGATATAGAAAGAGAGGCACATTTAATATCCAGAGCAGAATCTACAAAATACGCAGAAAAGGAGACAGGTTTTTCCATTTCCTTACACTGGCAGAGCAATAAAACAAGACCAGTGATCTTGCCCATAGCTTTAAACCTTGGCATTTAAGTCCTCACAGATTCCCAAGGGTGAGTCTTTTAGTTAAAAATAAGTGTGTGTGTGTGTGTGTGTGTGTGTGTGCGCGCGCGCATGCGCACATTTAAATATAAATACATACATTTAATTCTTTCCTAGGGTACATATCAAGCTATAGGCGTTTTTATCAACCAAATCAGTAACCAAATGAGGCCGTCTACACATTTGTCTCTACTCATTCAGCTTTTTTATATTCCTGTGAGTATTTTATTTCAAGATGATAAATTAGATGACAAATGAAAGTATAAGAATTATATAGAAGAATTCCAGGTATTAAATATAAAAAGAATGATAGAGTTAGAATCACCATTTTTAACACTTCCTGAGTGAAATAAGCCATCTAGGTAATGATTGTTAGTGAAAACAGAACCCAATAAATGAATGATCGATGGAGAACTTTGTAATGGATAAATAAGGCTGTCACCATTTGAATCCACTGATTAGTATTTGCATCCCTAAAAGTGGGACAACTACACATATATATCTCATGATATAATGCAGTAAAAAATGTACAGATTCACCTATAAATATTTATCCTTGATTACTGAACTTGAATGAAACCAAGTTTCAAAATCATACTAGCACAACGACAAACAGGACTTAGAATCATAAGTTAACACTATGAGGACATAAAAAAACAAGTCCAGAGTGTGGAACATTCTATAGAATTGGACCAAAAATGACTGAGTTTCTTTAATAAATCAATGACATTGAAGAGAGTGAGGGAGGATATTCTAGAATAGAAGAGATGACCTATACCAAACAAATGAGTAGATCTTTCTGGATCTTGATTTGAACAAACCATCAGCAAAAAGACAACTTAATCAAATATGAATATGGATTAGGTTTATGAAAAGAAAAAAATTAATGAACTGTTAATTATGTTGTGACAATGGCATGGTAGTATGTAAATAGTATTTTTTTCCCCTTCATCAGAGAGCACACTGAAATAGTTAAGAGGGAAATGATATGATGTCTAACTTTAGCTTTAAATTCCCCTGAACCAAGCAAAGAAACAAGCCCTTGAAAACAAAGATTAGAAAAATGGTAACAGATATTGAAGTTGAAGGTAAAGGGAGTCAAACATACAGTGATGAAAGAGGAATTAACTCTGGGTGAAAAACACACAATGCAATATATAGATGAGGTACTATAGAAATTTATGCTTGAAATCTATATAATTTTACAAATGAGTGTCACCCCAATAAACTTAATAAAAATTTTTTAAAATATATATGGAAGTTGAGTGGTAGGAATATATGTCCTTAGTATATTCTCACTTATTTTATCTAGTTTTGAAATGTTTTATAATAAATAAAAACAAAAGGCTGGATTCTCTTTCTGTTACTATCTTTCTTTTATCCCCTGGACTGAGCTGGGTGCTCAGTGAATTCTCCTGACCTTCTGAGGACTCAAGTATCCCTTTTCTCTACTCTGTATTTCTCCCATTGAGATATCTGATCTCTTAACTACCTAAGCCACAGTTTTCCTCTGGTGCCCATTTCTAAAAAAATTATTAATGCCCTTTTGGTTTCTTCCCTGACCATAGATTCTATTACATATGTTATATACCATTTTCTATGACTTCAAATCTATAATTTTTTTCTTAGTGGAACAAAAGCAAGAGCTCCTATTTATAAACTAATAGTAATTCACTTTTTATATTCAGCTTAGTTTTTGATGTGTTACATGTCTTAGAATGTTAATGAAATATGTGTGGATTTATTTAGTATTATTGGTTATTAGATGTCAGAATGAATAAATTAATAATGAAATAATTAATAAAATGATTAAATGTCACAATGAATACAGAACTCAACTACAGAATACACTAAACATCCTACTTTAAGTGAAAATAAAAGTGAACCATCAGATTATATTTTATGATGCCAGAAGAAGGAAATGCGCACAAGTATCTGGGGTCATCCAAATCAGCCACAGAAATGTGTGACTCTCATCACCTAAGTAGGATATAATGTACTAATTGTGACACAGATGATTTATTGTAGCTCTCTATGCCCACCTATTTGAAATTTTCTACCTTAATTTCCATACGCAAATGTATTTAAAGATTATTTGAAATGTTATCTCAAGTTGAGTTGAGGAATGGTTATGTAACAGAGCTGCTTATGTTTTTTGTCTTAGCTATAGTCATTTTCATCCAGAACGGCGTTGTCTGTTAAGACTGTTAATAAGACGGGTGCCTCTGTCTATTGTAGAAACTCAGGGTAAATGTTTGTGTAGTTTTTGATTAAAAATGCTGTTAAATCTTTAGAAAATGCCCTGCTAAATCAGTAGCTATTTTGTCACTTTAAACCACTGTGTATGTTAATACATTTCTTTAATATAGTTGAAAAATATAAGCATTCCTTTACTAAAAGCAGTTCTTAAAATAACTTTCATTTTCACAAAGCTACTTGCATTAGCAAAAGTAAAGGCAGATCAAATGAATTAAAGAAATACCAAGTTCCTGATGTTGGCACACTGTACTGAATCACATTGGTAGGCTCTTTTTAGTGACAGGGAAATATCCTTTTCAAGGACATAAATAACTTTGGAGAGTACAATATTTTTCTTTGCTCTTTTAAAAAAGCATAATGGGTAAGACATTTTAGAGGAATAAATATTTCTAATAAATGCAATAGGACAGAAAGTATTGTTCGGAGTACTTCAGGAGTTATAATGCTCCTGGTTGTGTTAGAGAAGACCAATGCGTGTTTTTTATTGGCATGAAGTATCATAACTTTTCCATGTACAAACATATAACCAATTCATAATAAATCCAAATCATGGATGAACTTTAAGTTGTCTTCCAGGAAGACATTAGATATAGCTCTGCTTTGAAAGGTTAATGATTCCATAAGAAGTCAAAAATATTGATGTAATATTAGGTTAAATCATGTACTGCATTGGTATTCAGGCATGTTTGAACCGTTAAATATTTTAAAACAAATTATTATTCACAAGTGATCCAAAATTCATGTCTTAGTTTTGTTGTGATATTTTTAGTTTACCAAAAAAGTATACATGGGATTTACTATCAAAAATTGAAGCCATCTACCCTGTTTTCCCGAAAATAAGACCCAGCCGGAAAATCAACTCTAATGAGTCTTTTGGAGCAAAAGTTAACAAAAGACTCAGTCTTATTTTACTATAATGTAAGACCATGTCTTATCTAACATAATATCATATAAGACCAGGTCTTATATTAATTTTTGTTCCAAGATGCATTAGAGCTGATTGTCTGGCTAGGTCTTATTTTCAGGAAAACATGGTACAATTAGTCTAGTTAAGCAAATTTTATCTGAAATATAATTTTAGTTCAATATCAAATGTTTTAACTGAGTTATAGGCTTTCCTGAGCTTTTAGAGAAACCATTAATACTGCATTTGCAAGCATACTGTTTATTCAAAATCACTTTTGGTGTGATTAAAATTCTCTAGAATGCATTTTTATTTTATTTGCTTTTAACATGATTACACATACATGCAATGTGCAAATCTTGGATATATTTATTATTAGACATAACTAAAATACAAAAAATAACAACAAGAAAATCTTTTCCTGAAGTGTAAAGAAGAATTTAAAGTAAATTAGATGATTAAATTAGTAAATAAGATTAGTACATTATATAAATGTAAATCCAGAAGCTTAAACTATTTCTAAGATCATATATTTCTAAGAGAATGTAATAAATAGAAAGTGAAGAAACCCCCCCCTTTAATATGTTTCTCCACTATTTCTTATTTATCTACCCTACATATTATGAAGTTTCGTATAAGCTTTTTTTTTCCAATTCTAATTTTACATAAATGCAAACTAAGGTTTAGAAAAATTGAATAATTTACTCAAGATCTCAAAACTTGTATGTAATATTGTGGGTCTTCTTTCAAACCAATACCCACGTTCTTAATCACTCTACTAAGCGTTCTATTGTCTATGGATGGGATCTAATTACATAGTATTAATCTTTAGCAAGTTGTTGCTTTATATATTTAGTCTTTGGTTTCCACATCTATTAAATGAGAAAGTTGGATTAAATAAGCTTTAACATTTTTTAGAGTTAAAAACATGGTACATTGTGACCCTTTCTTCATTACTAGTGTAAATGATGATTTATTCTATAACCACCTTGATAGTAATTAAAACTATATATTTAATAGTTCAGAGATTTATCACTGTCCATAAAAGATTGTAAGTGTCGGAATGGACATTCAAGACTATTAAACTTTTTTCATATGTCTACTCTCATCTCCCTCACACGTCTGGTGCTTGAATTCTCAGAGACTCATTTTGTCTTTAAATAAATTAGACAACTCTGATCTTTAGAACATTTTTTTATGTAAAATTAATTATATTTCTCAGTGGTATGCCGTGATTCATTCTATATTTTCTTTAATGGGGCCATGCAGAGGCGTACAATTCTTGTTTCATGTGATAGCCCTGAACATTTCTTTTCCATGCCACACAGCCCTGTTTATGATTCTTACTGTGACAGAGGTTCTAGACTTTCATCCCCCCAATAGATTTTTTTTCCCCTTTGTGAGATGTTTAGATTACCTAAAATCCTTTTGAAATATGGTTCCCAGAGCTATGCTTAACCATAGTCAATAACTGTTTTAGTAATATAAATGAAATTTCAAAGAGTGCATTACAGTAAAGAAAAAGAACAAATCAGACAGTACTTTAAAAAGTTTAATATAATGGTGTACATGTGCATTTCAATTTAAAATAATTTAAATATTAGAATAGAATCTATGGTACAATATGCACAATAAGTGAGTCATAATTTTAACATTAGGATGTTAAAATATTCAAAGATTTGTGTTCTTCATTAAAAAAAATTGTTCACTATAGCCATCCCTGTTTTATTGTGCTTCACTTTATTGTGCTTCACAGATGTATATTTTACAAACTGAAGGCAAAACTCTCAACCAGCAAAAAGATTTCAACTTGTTTTATTGTGATACTCTTTTTATTCCTGTGACCTGGAACTGAATTGCAGTATCTCTGAGATAGGCCTGTATTAGCATGTTTTCATTTATCTTCCTAATTATTAAAATGCTGATAATAGGTATCATAGACTTTTCACGATAACTTTAGCACATTTACACAGGGCAAGTAATTTACCATCACTGTCTCATATTTTTGTTTGAAAATATTTTTGAAAAGAAATTGCAGTGTTGTTAAACATTGAATTTCACTTTACTCAATGTCAGAAATGCTTAAGGTGATATACTTAGGAAACAGAATCAAGAGGAGTTTAGACAAATCCGTAGGAGTTGAATTTATTCGAAGAATTTGCTAATTGCAAATTGTGAACCAGATGAGGGATTGGAGGAAGATTTATATACAAATTATTAAATTATTTTTGTGTGATCTCAAGCATATATTTGCTTCAAATACCTGCTTGTTTATGACTCAGTAAATTTTTTGGTGCTGCTCCATTTGTCAGCAGTTTTCCCACTGACGAATGTATTGTTTTAGTGGACTTTTATTTCTTTCTGAATCACTAGCTAAGAAATAAAAATATCAAATTAAAAAATTGTTACTCTAGTTATTTCAGTTGTCTTAAAACTATACCTCAAGTTGCTATATAACAGATTCCATCACCTGTTTAAAAAATCAGCTTTTAAAATTGGCAAAACCATCTAAAATAAGTTAGAAAACTATCTGAAAAAAAGTCTATGTCATATGTGTTAGGCAAGGCTGGAGGAGTGAGTCACGGGAGACCAAGACTGGTCCATTAGAATTTGTTTGGCCTGTTTGAGCTGCAGGAGGTCAGGCTAGAGCACAGGGAAAAGATCATAATCTCCCGAGCAAAGAGGGGTATGGAGTTTTACAGGAGGCTGTAAACGTGGCTGTTCCTCCTTCAATGCTTCAGGGGGTTTGCCTTGGCAAAGGGTTTCAGGGCATGACCAAGCCCTCCTGCTCCACACTCTGGCCCTAATTTGCTGTCCAGATGGCCCAGGCCCCTAGGAGATAAAGCAAGACAGGATCAAACAGGATGGCTTTTAAGATAGGGTTTCTGCTCCTGGCCTAAATATGGCTTAACAATAAGGCCAATTAAGAAATTACATGACATGATCAAGAATATCCATGTATCATTTAAGCTACTTTGTTTTTTTGTAATATTGAAAAGTGTTTTAAATTTTAAAAATTAAAGGAAATGCAAGAGAGATCATGAATGTATACATGTAAATAACCCTGGGAAATTCTGTTAGAATCCCACACTCCTTGAGGTTTTGTGTTTTTTTTTAATGCTCAATATTATCACAAAACCTAATATTTCTAACCTGTTATCTCCCTGTAAGTCAAACATTTAGTGTTCAAATGTATTGAACATTAAGTAACTTTTTCCATTTATTTGATATGTTATAACTATATTTCATATGCACTTTGTTACTCTTGATTATTTCTCAAGATAATTCCTTAAAATTTAGAGCCTGTAGTTTTAAAATTAAACTATTATCTATTATCTATTGAGCTTGCCTGGATGACTCCCAGAGATGGAGGATTCTAGGGTGGTACACTTACCCTTTTTAAACCTGGGGAAACTTAATTTTCAGAAAGTAAGGGCAGATTAGAAAAGGATTATGGGCCAGCCATAAAATTGGGTTACATCTATCCATAAAAAGACACAGAATTCTGTTGTCGTGCACAGCTTTTAAGGATGCATGAGGAAGTAGCATTGGAATATATAATTAGAAAGAGAACAAATAATTATAATGATTGAATAATGAATGATAATTTATTAGATATAATCCTAATATTCAATGAGATAATTTTTAAAAAGGAAGTTGAAGCCATGGATGAGATTAGATGAAAATATGACTTTTTTACTTTTAGCTGTGGTGAATTAGCTTAAAGCAGACTAACTCTTCTACAGAAAAGAACTGAAGAAGCCATACAAAATGTAAGAAATATCTATTTGATACGTTATAGAGATACCCTCCCTTAGAAAGTTTCGGAAGAAAGAGATGTAATTAAACCTTTTGTATTCTGAGGGTCCAACATGAAAATCTTTAAAATCCTAGATCAGGTGGTTGATGAAGGGTGATGAGATGGAATAAATAATACAGGGAGTCAATTCATATTCTAGATATTTTTGTAGGGGATGTTTCTGGAACCAGTTGATGTCCTTATAGATTACTGTTTGTGGGAACTAAAAATGTCTGTATTGAGAGCTACAGGTTTGGTTGGAATGGAGGAAGTCCCTGGACCAGTGGAAATCCAGCACAGTGTTCAAGGGCCTAATTATAACTCCACCAAAAGCTCAACAGCAACACATTTTGGCATCAAAACATATTAAGAGTGGATTGATCAGAACTCAAGGCCTTTGTTTATCTGTAGAAGTTGGTATGGCCACTTTTGAATTGTTTAAGTGATTCGGACACTTGGACAGTTCTTGGGTTCTGATGAAAGAGTTGGGTTCTTAATCAATTAATTAGAAAAATAAAAGGAAGGTAACCCTCTCTGTCTCCAATTTAACAACCAATTAATAGACATTAGAATTTAAGAAACTGCTGTGCTCTAAATATCTGTATCTAATTGTTTGAGATGAGTTGGATGTTGGAAATACAGCTTTCAAAATTTTGTGATGTGGGTAATATGTCACAGAAGAAGGAAAAGGATAAATAATGCAGTGCCTTCCTTCAGCCACACTCCAAGGCTTAAGCTTGGCCCATCACAGGGAGAAGGAATAGGACAGAAAGTAAATAAATATTTTTTTCAGAAGGGACATTTTGAAGTTTTGGCACCAGCAGTGCTAATTCAGAGCCCATGTGTTGACATACGTTCCAGAGTTGTAAAATGGCCCTTTTCCCACTGTATTTTCCCCCCTGTGTATTAGGATGTTTGTCATCTTAAAAAATGTTTCTGCTGGGTAGAGACCTTCCCTCCTGGGGCTAACCAATTCTTAAAGATAGCAAAGGGCTCAGCTGGGCGCATGCCTTTGATATGTAAACTAACCAATCCAGAGCCATATGGCCTCTGCACCGCTGGAGGCACTATTCCTTTGCCTTAATCATCCCAGTGCCAGGTACCAGGCAACTAGAGATCATCTGTAGCTCTATCCTGAGGGAATTATTCAAATTAGCCAACTTAACTGTTTAACCTGCCTTGCTTGACTTTTCTTACGGAAACCACAATAAAGGCCATGCCCTAAGTGTGGCCCTTGCTCCTACTCCTGCCTTCTGCTAGCATCATGCCCTGTAGCCCTGACTGGCGTGTGTTGACTCCCTTCTCTGGGATCTGTGAGTATAATAAACTTTTTCCTTACAGGCCTTGTTCTCATTTCCTCCTGTGGCTGCACCAGCTTTAGCATACCATATCTAACTGGCTCTGTGCCCCAGGCATCTATCTGTACAGCTTTGGCAGCTCTGGGGTCAGTGAGCCTGCCAGGGGAGGTGAGGTATTGTCACTAGAGGAAAGGCAGTGACCAACACCAGCCACTGGCATGCCCTATCCCTTGTAGTTAATTTGCATGTTACCTCATTCTGATTTGAATCTTCAATGTCCTTCCAGATTATAGTTATCATTTTTTTTTATTAATTTATTTTTAATTTATTGGGGTGACAATTGTTAGTAAAATTACATAGATTTCAGGTTTTGCAGAGCAGTTCTGCAGAGGAATTCAGAACGAGAGCAGACTTCTTTCTGATTTCCCTCAGACACCTTCTAGAGACTCTCAAAAAACAAC
The DNA here is from genome assembly GCF_004115265.2 of Rhinolophus ferrumequinum. NCBI lineage: Eukaryota > Metazoa > Chordata > Mammalia > Chiroptera > Rhinolophidae > Rhinolophus > Rhinolophus ferrumequinum. The sequence continues at coordinate 54,923,346 of NC_046290.1, read as the reverse complement.
TGGACAAGATTTTGAAGTAGACATTGATTTCTCCAAATTATGTGAAAAACAAGCCAGCAATACTTGGAAATTTATATTAGGGTGACCTGATTGGACCTATAGCCTGGGAGGCATAAAGACATTCTTGTTGCAAATCAGTTATTGAATATGTATGTGCAGTTCAAGGTGTACCTGGTTCCTGCACTTTTCAAGGGTGAATACATGTTTTGCATCGACTTTTTGAATACAATTATTCGAAAATTGATTTAAGGGATGTCATGGGTGTGAATAGTTTGCTATATTCCCTACTCAGTGTCATAAACTCTGTAACTGAGTATTCCCAAAACTGTTCAATAAATGTTTATTAATCTGAAGTGAAATAAATAGGAAAATTCAAGATGGCATAGAGAAAGTGCTTTTGGAAGAACTTAAAGAGTTTAGCAGTTATCCAAAAAACAGAAATTGTTGGGGAAGGAAGGGAGTTTTATGTTTTGTTTTGATAGGAAGAGGGTATAATTTTATAGCCCTAATTATAGCACTATTGGTTCATGATGTATAAGTGTTAAGTAATGCTAGCTAATCTTTATTTAGTATTACTATATGGTAGGCATTAGATTAGGTCATTTAAATTCATCATCTCATTTAATTCTCTCAATAACCTTTAGTGTGACTATTTCTACATTCTTCTTTATTTTACAAATTAAGATATTGATGAATAGAGTGGTTTTAGAATTTTAGTGAGGGACCTGTGAATAACTGTGAAGGCTCTAAGATTTTATCCTGCTTGCAAGCTAACAAGTTAGCCTGCCAGAGTTTCATGGGTGCTGGCAGAAGACACAAGATTCCTGGGTCATAGACAAAGGACTTTACTATTTATCGCACAGTAAGCAGCATGAGTTTCATGTTTGTGTCAATTCTTTTGTCCCAAAGTCCCACATGGGCAACACAAAAGGATCCAGTTTTATGATGTGCACACAGTAGGTCTGTGCTACCACTGAGAAAACACTGAACTAGAGAACCTGATGTTTTATAATGGATAATAAAATAACCTGCCTGCCTTTTGATCTGGAGAGGGATTTTTTATTTTAATTTATTTTACTGAATTTCTTTTACTTTATTTTACTTTTCTCCCAAGGAAGACACTCACTCTATATTCCAAGGCTGTTTACTATATAAGCATCATTGAAAGATACTCTGGAATATAAAAGGACAGTAAGTCTCTGCTTACAAGATGTGTAGAAATAAGAGAGACTCCCTGAAGTTTGTTTCCAAAATATATCTACTTCTAATTGTATGCCTTCTTGCCTTCCAGTGAATTTGCCCTTCAGTATACCACTCCGTCACCAGTCAGATTAACACCCAGTTCTCAATAGTAGAGCTAAGGTTTAAACCCAGACATTTTGATTCTGATGACTCTAAAAGGATATCGAAAGGTACTGAGTAAGTAAAAATCTGGGATAGTTTGTGTGCATGGTATTAACTAACCAATAGAGAAGAAACCCAGACTTCCAGATTGAAAGGTTAAGAGAATTAAGTAGAAAAAGAAAATTGAGAGAGCTAGAGATCAAAAAGTCAGATTTTCATCTTTTGCTATTTTGATTTTCCTAGGAGTTCCTCAATAACTGCATAAAAAATCAAAACCGAGTCTTAGTGTTAAAGATAAATTTGCTTGACAGCCATCAACTGTGATATATTTCTTTTTAAAACATATATTTAGTCATACAACGAATATATATTTAGTACTAATCAGTGCCAAGAATTCTTCTAGGTACTGTTGTTTAAACATAGTAAAACTCTCTATTCAAATATGCTCTGAAGGGGACTCAAAGTAATGGTTAGTTGGTGCCAATCCCACGAATTATTCTAGATCTTTCTCAGTATTCTTACACATCATTTTAGAGAGACATCAGAGTATAGTGACTTAATGAGTGTGACCGATGGAGTGAGATTGCTTAGGTTTAAATTTCAGGTCTCCCACTGAGTAACTGTGGTGAGCATTGTAATAGCCCATACCATTCTGTAAGAGATAAAAGACACTCAGGAAGATTGCTTCAAGAGAACCAGAGAAAAAGTAAGGCAGGTGACTATTTTTGTGATGGTACTTCATTCTCTTGGCTCTGCTTAACTTCTCGTCTTATCTCCCATTTTCCCTCGGCTCCTATGCCATCACCAGGCATCCATCCTACTCATCTGAGCAGATCCGTTCTGATAGCTCTCTGTACATGGCTCCCCACCCCAGCGCTCTCCCCACTACGCATCCCCCTCCTGATCAATGTAATGCTTATCACACTGCGTTGGAATCGCCGGTTAATTGTCCAGCCCCCTACCAAAGTGTATACCCAAGAAAGCAGTTTCCTTTCCTGGCTGATATATCAAACAGGGCACTTGGTTGGCATCATCTTCCCTTGGGAAGGTCATTGCCCATGCGTTGGTCTGTACTTTCCTCTCTAGTGACTCTCCTGCAACAGGTCTGATTCTCCTACCACCCGTTGATTTCAGACTTGTTGTTTTTGACCTATATTTATACGATAAATATAAAACTAACAAAGCTCATCAGTCCCAGGAGTTAAATCTAAATATGCATTAATCTCTTTAAAAACAAAAACAAAATCTTCTCTACAACTGTTGTATTTGCTTTGACATGTCTAATTATTTTATAATTTTATTTTTTACTTTCTTAAATATGTTTCCTAGTGATAATGACCATTTTATTAGTTTTCCTCAAAGAACAAGTCTATGACTTTTCAGTTCTGCTTTACTTTTTTTTTTCTGAATCATAATTCATTACTCTCCTTTTGCATTTTTTCATCCAGTTGCTTTATTTTTAATCTAACCATTTTAAAGTAGACTTCTAGTCATTGTTTGAAGACCTATATGGTTCTCAGAGCATTTGAAATGACAACCATCTAAATATATGTACTTTCTAAGCAACACTAAAAAGAAAGGTTTTAAGGTACCTAGTGTATGAATTCTGTCATTCCTATGAGGGTTAGGGCAGGTGATTGGCACATGAGCAAACATATTCTGAAGGTGGCTAAGGGCCCCAAATTATGGGATTTGAAGGAGAAAAAGGAGAACAAAAGATTTTTAAGAAGGTGTTCAGAAGAGAAACATTTCCTCTACTTCTAGGAGACTCGCAACCTTCAGGAGCTTTACGTTTCTGGAGTCGACTCATAGTTTTCTAATGCTGACAGATTTCTAGAGTTTTGGCTTTGGAGAACACTTTACTCCCCACAGGACAACCATTTAAATAGAAATCAAACATTTTCATCTGTGTGTCTTGGCCTTTTATAAAGCTTTTTGTAAAGAAAAAAAGTACTCTGAATACCGCAGTTGTTCCTTAATTCTTTGTGGGTTAAGAAAAGAAGACGAATATTATGGTTTTTAAGTTTTCTGAGTATCTTGACTTGTTTTGAATTTGGCTTTAGATGTGTTTTGCATTTCATGTGTTTTAAACCAGTGAATTCATGCATTGTATTTATTTTATATATTTTCTGAATTTCTTCTTATATATACTCATATATATGTATATTGCGATATATATGTATATAGGGATATATATGTATGTATATAGGAAGTATGCATGTGATATGTATATATTAAGATATAGGTGAGAATGAAACCTAAAATGAACTTTGGATTGTAACGTAGAAAGCGATAAGCGATGTTTCTCTCAGTATTTTAAAACCCAAACAGAAGGGGCAGACCGGTTTCTGAAATTATGTACATCCAGTGATGTAAATAAATATATTTTACAATGTAGCTCCATATGGCAAGGATGAATTCCAAATACTGGAATTTAAGCTTGCTAAAGTAGTTCTAACTTATAAAATATTTTTCAACATATAACAACTTCCTATCAGTCCACAGTGACAGTGTGCTAAGATCCCAAGCAAGAAACACAGGAAAATGATTTATAACTGAAGTTTATCATCAGTACATAGAAACATGACAAGGAAGAGAAAAACACTTCATCAGCCTCACAGAAAAGAAACCCCATTTCTTCTAACTGTTGTGCAAATGGGCTTAATTAAAGCAACTGAATTTTTTGTTCAGCAGTCCTCAAGACAGCAACCTTAATGAAGTAACCTCTACAGATAAGATTTTGAGTGTCTGGTTTGATGCTAAATAAGCTTTTTGCTTACAAAGAATTCAAATCACCTTTAGCTGATACAGCACTCTATAGCCAACTTTCCCTAGAATAGAAGAGTATGCTGAGACTTCAAGAGAACACCGCAAGAGCAGTTAAATTATTATTTTTTTTTAAAAGGCAGGTGCTGAGGGAGTGGGATGGTGAGGTTGATGGATCCTGATGGTGAAGTGGGTTTTAGAATCCTTTTCCTCAAAAATTAGCTATAAAGGTGGCAGACATCAGTGACTCCTGGACTTGTTTTCAATCTGTCTGTACACATACATTGGTAGAGAAAGGACCTCTACTTCTATCTGTCTTTCCATACCTACATTTATCTCTATTTTTTACCTCTTATGCCATAAAAAACTAGACTATTCAAAACCAATGTGATATATTTTCCCAAAAAATTTCAAAAAATATATTTTAAAGGATTCACAGCCCTGTAAGTTTCTGAAAGACTGCTTCTGATAAGTTCGGATTTCCAAATCCTACATTTGAAATCTACTCAGTCATATATAATCTTTACAGGAAAAATTCAGTGACTTAAAGGAATCTGATCGACATTAAGGTGACAGTTTACTAATTTTTCAAGATGAACAAAGCAGGGAAAATAGTTCACAGTCTTCTTTTAGGATACAGCATATACGGTAACCATGAAATACTAAAAAAAATAAAAATAAAATGTCGAATCTGTAGTGTTTAAAAAGCAAATGAGAAATATTTGTTTATAATTTAGAAACGGTAAACAGACTTAATTTATAAGGAATTAACTCCCCTTAACGAAATCTTTCATATTTTAGCAACATAGGAATTCAAATCTTGACACTTCTTTAAGTCATTAGAGAATACATGATTTCTCAGGTAAGAATGACAGCTGCCATCATGACTTTTTTAATTGAGAAAGGTATATTATCACATTTTTAGGAAAAGATTCTAGTTATATTTTATTATTTTGTTTTATTTTTCTCTTGCAATTGTTTCTTATCCCAGTTTCCTTCAGAACTTCTGTAAACAGAGGCTCTCAATGAAAATATATTGACTGACTCAGTAAGACAGTCAGCCTACTCTTCTAGCATTATTTCAATAATATATTTGTTTCTTTTGGAGCAAGAGCAGCATTAAAAGGAACAGTACTTAAAAAAAAAAAACTTGTTTCATTCAGTAACTAAAGAATAGTTAGTCATGGTGATAACTAGAAGCCATTATATTGATCTCAAAAACTCTAGTTGTGTTTTTGCATAAAGGAAATTTTGGCACAGCATTGACAGTGATCATTGACTTCTGTGTGAACATCAAGTGGTTGGCAGAAGACATGTAAAGTGGGCATCAGCATGTAGTGCAGAAGGTCAGGTAGACATCTGCCTTTGCTAAAGACATACCATGTTCTGATGAACTGTGGCAGACTGAGAATGTCAACAATATTCCCCCCAGAGTTAAAAAGCTGGCAAAATATAGGTGATCTCTGTTCTGGATGGAGGGCTTTGTTGTTGTTGTTTGTTTTTTTTTTAAGTGATGGTTTCTAAGTTGTCTCAAATCCTCAGTTACATGTACCCTTTTCCCCCCTCAAGCTTAAGAGGAAAACACAAATACTACTAAAATAAAATGACTACAAGTTGAGGATGAGTCATATTGACATAATTTTCCTTCCAGCTCTTAACGTGAAGCATTGAAACGATGCCCAGGTTTCCAAATCGCAGAGATAGTGCAGAATACAGTATTACCAGTATGGGACTGATATGCAGATAGTCAAACAAGCACAGACCTTTCATTTGTTTAACCAGTGGCATATTATGCAAGAATTATGAGTGCTTTTTAAAATTAACATTATTAAATAGCCACTCTTTTCACCTTCAGTGCTACTTATTCTTTCTCAGTTCAAATCGCAAAATAAAATAATTGAAATTTTAACCCCCAATCAAACCCCAAAGCAAAAATCAGAAATATTTTAAAAATTAAACAAACAAACAAACAAACAAAATGACTGAAAAATAAGCGACCATAAAATCAGTGGTAGGAAGTCAGTATGTATCTAAATTCTCTATTTAGTAGGTTAAAGTCACGTCTCAATTTTCTCCTAAGAGACTGAACTTCAGTTTTCTTTCATTTCCCAAGTTCCTCAGACTATGAAATGTAATATCTTCAAATAACATTCATTTCAAACAATTCAATTTCAACTGAACCAAACCAATTCAAATGCCCCAGGGATTGATTACATAGAGATGATAGGCTAAGTATATGATGAAAATATGACTTACTTGCTGTGCTGAGAAAAATCACTTGTCCTTTAGTTTTCCAATCATGATAATATCTATAACTCAACAGCATAATGAGGATTATTTTCCATATGATTATTTTGATGTTCCAAGCCAACGTCTAAAGTATTTTTGAATTATGCAACAGAATATATTTCTGAAAAGATTTCTTTTGTAAAAGCTGGATTTTGTAAATCATGCATTATTTCTTCATTGATACTTTAAGTGTATTTTCAAAAGTAAAACAGATATAAGATTATCTTACAATCTGAAACATGCAGTTAGTGTTGTTTTTTAAAAGTCTTAATTTTAATGTAAATCAAAATTTGAATATATCTTTAAGATAATCCTAGAAAAGTCTAATCTTCTGTGGAAATGACTATTTCAAAGTTATATTAAATTATTTAGCATGAAAATTTAATCTCAGAATCAACGAAATTAATTTAGCTGTGTTTGATTTTTGTCTCTATCTGTTAAATGATTGGCCCTGAGGAAAAGGCTTTTAGAACCATAGTTCCTAAACATCCTCCTCTACTTTAATAATTGACCAACTGTATTTTATTTACTTTCTAATGCTTATCTCCATTCCTCACTGCAAACCTGTACGGTCCATAAGGATACAGACTATACCAGTCTCGTTCATCACAGGATCTTTATGGCCCAGAGCAGTGTGTAGCACCAAAGAAATATTTAATGGCAAGACTGTCTGACCAAAGGAGTAGAGATGGGGGCGGGGGGAGGAAGGGAAGGTATAAAGAAGGGAGGGAGAAAAGGAGGGAGCAAAAGAGGGAGTGAGGGAAGGACAGAAAGAGGAAGGAAAAGATGGAGGAGTGGAAAGATGGAGGGAGAGAGGAGAGAAAAAAGATTGGAAGTCAAGAGGAAAGGAAAGAAGGAAGGAGGGAAAGGAAAAAAAATTTATAAATTTAAAGAATAATCAGTTTACAGTAATAAAGTTATACCATCCCTGTAATGTGTACTAATAGAGATCCGTTGCCTCTTCAAGATACATATTACCTCCATTCTACATATTTATATTTATGTGTTTTGTAACTAAAAATATATTAATGAAGTTCTAATACACAACATAGAACTTGGGCCAGTTTTTATAAGTAAGTGCCTTAGCTTTTTATTCCTGAAGTTTTATTGAGATACAATTGGCATATACCATTGTATTAGTTTTAGGTGTACAACATAATGATTTGATAAATCATTTTGCAAAATAATTTTGCAAAGTCATTACCACAATGAGATCAGATAATATCCATCACATCACATATTTTTTTCCTTGTGATAAGAACTTGTAAGATCTACTCCCTTAGCAACTTTCAAATATACGGTACAGTATTGTTAAATAGAGTGATCATTGCTGTACATTACATCCCAGGACTCATCTATCTTATAACGGGAAGTTTGTATCTTTTGACCCCGTAACTCATTTTCCCCATACACACCCCCTACCTCTGGCAACCACTAATCTGTTCTCTGTATCTATGAGGTCTTGTGGGGTTTTTTTGTTTTGTTTTTTTTAGATTCTATATGTAGGTCAGATCATACAGTACATGTCTTTCTATAACTTATTTCACTTAGCATATGGCCCACAAAAATCCATCCATATTGTCACAAATGGCAGGAATCCCTTCTTTTTTATGGCTGAATAATATTCCACTGTGGCGTATGTGTATATATTATATACTATGTCCTTAATATAATTACTATAATTCAAATGTGCGAGTGTATTTAAGACATTCAGCTATCAAGTCTATACTGTTTGAAGACTGTGTCTGCTCTTAGCCATTCTGTGGATATTGTCATTTTCCTAAAGCAGAGAAAACTGTATGACTTACAGTCAGTATATGATTACAAAATGAAAATGACATGTCCCATTACTTCCTATGGAAACATTTGTTTTTATGTGCATAAATATTTCAAAAGCAGCTAAGGAGTTGGAGAGGGAATTTCTTCTTGCTGAAGATGTATTTGTTCAAATTTTAAAAGAACAGAGAGATGCTAAGATTTTTCTTTTATATAACTTTTTCCAAAAACGTTTAGAATTTAAATCCATATAACTATTTTCTCCAGTGACTGTTTACTAGAGCTAATATTATTTGAAATTTTACACTTTAACTTTTTCTACTTAAACCCTTAGATCAAATTGTGAAGTCCTTGTTTGGTTTTGCATTATCCCAAGTTAGTCTGCCCTCAGGTAATGCTGACCTCCTCTCTTATAGCACTGAATTGTTGGCCCTCCCAGAGAGGTCACAGGCTTCTCCAGGACTCTGATGCCCGCAACTGCTGAAATTTCCACATATAGTCTACTTAGATGAAAGTAAAAAATAAGTTCTCACTCTAGTACTGAGATAAAAATGTTCAAATATTTACCTTAACACATTGTTTTTGTTTCATTTCTTTGTTTCTGGGATAATAATTGAAATCCAGTGTCCTGTTATACACAGAATTTATACATTATTAGGCCATGCCTAGGTCTGTTCCTGGCACTAAGTATTTTATTTATCTATATATCTATATGTATATCTATCTATCAAATGAATGAATGAAACTTTTCTAATATTTCAAAATGTTAAGTACACCTGTCTTTTCCTGATGACTTTAATTTCTTCTAGAAAAGCTTTCCTCCTTAGTAGAACAAGCCTTTAAGTTGGAAGAAAACCACTAATTTTAATTAGATATAGTATGACGTTCTCCATCCTAGTCTAAGACAACCAAATATTTTCACAACATCAATTAAACAAGGACACATTTCTACATATAATTAACAACAATTTAAAAATAAACAAACAGCGTTTTCCAATAAAAAATAACATGAATAAGGTGTCCTGTACTGTTTTAAAATGTAGACTTTATTATTATTCAGGTATGGTGAGACCAACAGAACAACTGCCATAAGAAGAGACTGTGTTAGTCACATTTCCCAAGAGGAGGGGGCACACCACACCACAGGGGCCACACCAGAAGCACCAGCGTCAGTCAGGAGGTAGAAGAAAAAGTTGAAAAGTAAAAATGTGGGCAAAAGACATTGAGGTTTCCTTGGGAATGAATCAACAAGGAAGGGTAAGTAGATTTAGGATTACCTAGTTTGAATAATTGTTGCAGGCCTGGGGACATAGGAGGTATCCTTAGCTGTCTGGTACTTGGCCCTGGGGGTGATAGAACAGGGGAATAATGGTCCTGTGTTTCAGACCTCAATAAAGGAGGTGTTTTGGGGGATGGGCTCTGGACTTATTTGCATATGAAAGGTGTGCTTGTGAGTACTCTCTCTAGCAGGTGACTAACCTGGGATAGAGCAGTTCCTCTGGAGTCAAAAAGGTCACAAGATTTCCACTGTCTCTATTCCTAATGCTGTAGAGGGATAGTGGATAGGGGGCAGGGGGTTCACACAGTGTGAGGGATATAAATGATAAACGTCTTAGTATTACTTTGTCTTGTGCACCTGAAACTAATAAAAAAAAAAAAAAAGAAAAAAGAAAAAGGTCCCAAGATGTCCAAAGCATCAAATACAAAAACTAGGAAGACCTGATTCTAAGTGATGAAGAAGTACAGAATCATTCCTTATTTCAGTCTTTCTGCAAACTTTTTTAAACCAGTTGGGGCTCCTGGTTATTGTACTTTCAAGCTACATTTAAAACAGTTGCATACAAAAACAAAACAAAACAAAAATTTATGGCAATATAAAACCAATTAAAGCAAAAGAAATGTGGAAGTAATAGAAATTGTTACCACTTAATTACTCTTGTTTAGTTGTAAGTGTATAAAGAAAGCCATTTTGAGTTCATCCAAATATGGAGCACTTCTTATCTTTAGTTCCTCATGATATTTTTTGATTATGAAAGTAGTATAAAATTAATTGGTATATAGTATTACTTATTTACTGATGTTCACCAAACATCTGAAATTTTCAGTTTCATTCTTTTTTCTTTCATAGCTTTTCTTAGAATGGTCAAACCTCTTCTTTTTTCTTTTTTTCTGAACGTGTAAACAGTTCCAAAATGAGTCAACAATCTTTAGATAATCATAAGTTAAAATTTTCTTGACACTGTCACTGACACTCCCCAGAATACTGCAGTGGTCCTTCCATTCTGCTTATGTTTTCTCTTTTGAGCCTTCCATCTATTTGTCAAGAGCGTAGTTTTGTTGCCAAGGCTATAATATCATATTCATCTTATTAATTCTTTATTTCTTAGTGTTTCCATAAATATCTTGATGAAACATATGCCTGTATCCACAGTCATACCCCCGCAGATGTGAGAGCTGCAATTAATAGAATTTTTTTCCCCTATCTGCTCAGCAAAATGATCAACCATATTTTATCAAATATAAACTTAAGGGCTTTTTAAAATATACATATTTTTAATGGCTATAATTATCAGCTCCTACCAATTTTCTCACCACATCCCTAACCGTAGCCCTGGTTCTAACCTCTTTGGGATGGATAAGGATGCCAATTTCCCAGAAAACTGATAATTTGTTTATGTTAATATACATACTTATGAATTATCTCTTTTGTCAGCTGTTTGGAGACAATGAGCACACTGTTTTAGGGCTATTTGCTCTGAACAAATCACTGTACTATGCACCGTGAGGAAGAGATACACTCTCAGCAGCATGCAGCTGCCCCAGTTTTGCTATCGTGACTGGAAGAATGGGGTTTGGGAGAGGAGCTATAGGATCACAACAGTTCTGAAACAGTCTGCTTAAAAAAAAAACAACAAGACATTTAATTTATACATAATAGTGTAAATACTGACTTAACTGAGTCACGAACATTTCTTCTCTGTTCTCATTATTAAGTCCCCTTTTACTACCTCTGCTTGTCCCTTGTCCATCTGAGAAAGATAAAGAATAGAGGGTGGAAAAATCTTTGACGCTGGACTCTGCTTTCATTTCTCCATCAGTGCATATACTCTGTTGCAGAGAGTAGGTCATCATTCCCTGAGTAACCTGCACTCTCACAAAGGTAAAGCATTCTTCAAACCACTTCTCAGAGATCAGAAAGCTACCTCACTAGATTCCCACACCTAGTTAACACACTGGATATTATGCTGTTACTCTACTCCTGAAAAGAAGAACACAATTCTGCCCTTCCACATAAAATACAAAATTTGGTAACCTATTTACTAATTCATTCAAAAATTACAATTTGAATGTCCTGGGATCACAAAGAAAGCAAAACAAGGAAAGTCATAATTTTTATTAAACTTTTGTTCATAAGAGTAAGGAGCAATGAGTTTTTTAAAAAACGAATGAATAAACAAATAAGAATAAGTAAATAAATATATCACATAAAGGTGAATGGTTTTGTAGAGAATTAAATACAGTGATATGAGAGTGTGGCAGGCTAGTTACTTACAGTTGGGTGGGAAGAGACTCCACCCTGAGGAAATGACACTTTATCTGGGATCTGAATGATGAGAAGCAGGCAGTCTTTAATTTCTATGAAGAATCATTCTAAGCAGAGGGTATGACTAGTGCAAAGGTTCTGAGGTAGAGGGAACTTATTTATTTCCTAAGAATGGAAATAAAGCCAATGTGACTGGAGCCTAATGGTGGAGAAGGTTAAAAGTACAATATGAGTTTGGAGAGTATAATGAGTTAAATAGTAGCCCCCCAAAAGGTATATCCAAAGTCTTAAAACTTGTGAATGCTACCTTATTTGGAAAAAAGAATATTTGCAGATACAAAATGAATCTTGGGCTGAGATTATCCTGGATTACCTGGATTACCTGGGTAGACTCTAAATCCAATGAGAAGTTCTTATAAGAGACAGAAGAGAAGGCAACAGAGACAGAGACAGAGACTGGAGGGATGAGACTACAAGCCAAGTGAACCAAAAAACTCTTGGTTTGATTTGATATATGTATATGTTGTGAAATGATGTATGTACACACACACACACACACACACACACACACACACACACACAAAGGTCTGACAATTAAGTTCACAAACTTTTCGCAACGATGTTGCTAACCTTTTTTGATATCAGAGCGATTATTCATTATGGATTTGTATCAGCTGGACAAATAGTTAACCAAGTTTACTATTTGGAAGTGCTAAAAAGGCTGCATGAAAAGATTAGACGACCTCAACTTTTCACCAACAATTCACGGCTCATGCATCTCGACAATGCACCAGCTCACACAGCACTGTCTGTGAGGGAGTTTTTAGTCAGTAATGAAATAACTGTATTGGAGCACCCTCCCTACTCACCCATTCTGGCCTCCAGTGACTTCTTTCTTTACCCGAAGATAAAGGAAATATTAAAAGGAATATATTTTGATGACATTCAGGAAATCAAGGGTAATACGACGACAGCTCTGATGGCCATTCCAGAAAAAGAGTTCCAAAATTGCTTTGAAGGCGTGGACTAGGCACTGGCATTGGTGCATAGCTTTCCAAGGGGAGTACTTTGAAGGTGACTGTAGTCCACCCATATTCAGCAATGAGGTATGTAGCACTTTTTCTAAGATGAATTTGCAACTTCATTGTCAGACCTCGTGTGTGTGTGTGTGTGTGTGTAATTTATATTACAATATATACATATATCAGGCCACCAGAAGCTGGAAGAAGCAAAAAATTCCCCCAGAGAAGCCTCCAGAGGGAGTACAAACCTGCTGACATCTTGATTTTGGACTTCTGGCTTCCAGAACTGCTAGAGAATAAATTTCTGTTGTTTTAATTCCCAGTTTTGGGTGATTTGTTATGGCAACCTTAGGAAATTAATACAGAAAGATGAGCAGTGGGCAGATAAAATTAAAGCATTGAGGATAAGTATAAGGAACTTAGAGTTTTATCTAAGTTTAAAAAGGAAAAAAAGGAAGGGGGAAGTGGGGACGACGGATGAGGCACTGTTAGAGGACTGAGATGGTCTGGCTTTCAGGAAGTCAGATGGATAGTGGTTATTAGCTCATGTTCTACTGCTAGACATCTTTAGGTTGAATCCTGGCCTCTATCAGCTATGTGACATGGAGCAATGTATTTCAAACATCTAGGCCTTAAGTTTCCTCATCTGGTGGGGATAATAATACCCTCACTCATAGGTTCCCTGTAAAATTCAATAAATTTACATTTTTAATTACTTTGGGACAGTGTCTGGCACTTAATAAGTACTTAATAAATATTATATATCATTGCGTTTTTTTAAACTTTGGAAAATAGGTTTAGAAGGACAAGAAGAAAGGTAGGGAGAAAAGATGGATGCATAATTCCCAAGAGAGAGATTGGATAAAAGTAGTGATATGAGGAGAAGTGAATGGATTTAGGACATGTTTTAGAAATGGAATTTACCCAACTTGGATCTGGGAAGTGAGGGCAAGAGAAATGAAGGAAGATGCCTAGATTTTCACTTTGAATAACTCAGAACATTATAGCAATGCGAATTAACAAGAAGACATAGAGTCCTTAAAGGAGTAGAATTTTTATAGGAAAAATTCTGATTTGAATATATTAAGTTTCAAATGCCTATTATGTATATAAGTCAAGAGAGCAGCTTTGAACAGGATTGTGGAGTTGGGGGTAGATTCTGAGTTTAGAAATTAAGGTTAGAGATAAGAGATTTGAGAATCGTAAATACACAGTCTTTAAACTGTAGACCTGGGTGAGATCACCTATGGAGAATATGTAGAAATCTCAGTGGAGCTGATATTAGAAAAGAAGAATCAAAAAAGATAAACTTCATCACTTCTTAATAGTTTATAATAGTTTACTGTGATATACTCTATCTGAATCAGCTTGGGCTGCTCTAACAAAATACCTTAAACTGGGAAGCTTAAACAATAGACATTTAATAACATTGTCTTTTATATTTAAAATCTGCTGAGAGAGTAGATCTTAAAAGTTCTTATCAAAGAAAAACTTGTAACTATTTGTTATGATGGATATTGACTAGAATAATTATAGTAAACATTTCATAATATATACAATTTATATATATGAAATCATTATATGTTGTACATCTGAAACTAAAATAATGTTATATATGTTATATTTCAATGAGAAAAATGGAAAAAGAATAGGTAACAGCAGAATACACATGTTTCCTAAGTGCACATGGAACATTCTCCAGGATAAATCATATGTTAACCCATAAAGTAAGTCTTAATAAATTTAAAAAGACTGAAATCACACCAAGTATTTTTTCCAATAATAATGAGGTGAAACAAACAAACAAAAAAAGGCATTTACTTTTCACAGTTCTGAAAGCTTAGAAATCCAAAATCAAGATACTGGCAGATTTGGTTCTTGGTTAGAGTTCTCTTCCTAGCTTGCCTTGTCACTGTGTCTTCTCCTTGTAGAGAGAAAGAGAGCTCTAATCTCTCTTCCTCTTCTTATAGGGACAATAATTCCTTCATGGGGACACACCCCCTCACGATCTTATCTGAACTTAATTACCTCACAAAGGCCCTGTCTCCTATATAATCACATTGGGGGTTAGGACTTCAATATATGAATTCAAGGGGGATACAACCATTCTTTCTATAACATATGCGCTTTAAGTTATTTACTTCTACTATGTCTGTATGGTAGAAAGTCTACTTACAATCGTGTGATACTGTGCATTTCTCGGAAACTCCATGTTCAGTGACATTCCGCTGATAACTTGAAATCACGTTTCAGAAAGAAGTCTCATTTACCTGGTTACAGCTGCCATATCTGCCCCTAACTGAAATCATCATGTCCAACAACTTGCTCACCAATTTATTTCCCTCATTACACCAGATCTCCAGAGATAAAACTGTTTAGTCAAATGCGTTCTTTTCAATTACTTTTGAAAGGTGGATAAGTCTTAGAAATGAAAATACTAACCCAAATGTATTTACCTACACTACTTACTTACAAAAATTAATTTCTGAAATTATATGCAAGTCACAGGTCTCACAGTCCCTCCAAAAGTACATTAGAAATAAACTCATGGCAAATTTCCCTAAAGTTTATATAAATCCAAAAATACTGTCAATGTTTTATGAATGGAATGTTTAGCTCGCCATATAGTTGATGCTAAGAAGTTCCATTAAAATGTAAAGCACTTGAGAAAATACTCTATTTCTAGTACCTAAATACAAAAACTAGAACGTGTTATCTTTAAAATGGAGAAATCTTTAGCTTTGTGTGGCCACCGAGATAATAGGTAATCTCTAAGATAATAAACCTCCAAATTCCTCAGAGTTTAAACCTCATAAGTGGAACTGGCTGTCAGGTGAGAGTAACTCAGCTGAGCTCAGGGTAGCCAAAAAAGCATTTTATATTTCAGTAAATTGCTTCTTCTTGCTGATGACTGGAAACCAACTTGAATATTATGGTTTTATGATTGTGATATAAATTACCATCAGGAAAGATTCTAATGTCTCCAGATCAGAAACAAGATAATCAACATAGTCTGAATTAATTTTGAACTATTAGACTAAGGTAAATCTTTCCATATAAACTGTAATAATTTTCTTACTGGTTTAATACCATTAAGAAAAATATGTTAGTTCTCTGAGGAGAGGATTTTAAAAAGTTATCCTATGTCACAGATACTGTGACACATGTCTCTAAGGTAGCAACTCATGAATCAAATAAGGTATTTCCAGTTAATTATTTGACTCAGAGAGAGATTCATCCAGGTTAGCTAAGGAGAAGAACATTATTCTAGAGATATATACAGGACAAGAAAGCAGGCAGAATCTCACAGAAGTTAAGTATAGGATATATAATTGGGTTAGGTTTTACACAGAAATAGTGTTCTGGGTTCAAAATATTTGTCTATGTTAAGAGCAAGAGATTATAATCTTCCTTTCCAATGCTTTAGCATTAACCTGACTCACATATTCTCTGTACGTCAGCTCAGTTCTCCATTCACTACCTGCAGATTTTTTACCCTGTGTTCTGTGTGTCTCTTAAATGTTTCATAGCTCGCTTCATTCATTATTTTCTGAGACCCTTTTATACACTAGGGACTGTGCATGGCAACAGTGAACAAGACAGATGATTGTACCTTCACAGCGTTTGCCTTCTAGGGAGGAGATGGAGATTAACTAGGAATTCAAGATAAGTGTAGATTGTGAGAAGTTCTACAAAGGAAATAAACAAGGGCTTACAATTATAAAAGAGACTTAAGTGGGGCAAAGCTGGGGATGACCAGTACTGCTTTAGATTCAGGGATTCACATTTAGTCATCCATTTAGAGAGTTAGGGAATGAGTGACACAGCGAGGATGTGAAATGGGAAGAATTTGGTTTAATAATCATAGCAATCATTTACTCATGACCTGCAGCTTACTGATAGCTGGAGCTTACTGATAGGTGGAGCTTACTGATAGCTGGAGGTCATGAGTAAACCATTGACCATTCATCCATGTGCCCCCTTAGTGCTGGGCCATGCACGAGTTGACCCAGCCAGGGAAGCCCTATGCTCCCAACTTAATTCCTTTATTGATTCTGCTCATAGCAAACTAGGTTAGATGAAGATGGTGACTTGTATCAGATTTTGCTCACTGCTATATCTCCAATGCCTAGAATAGTTCTTAGCACACAGTGGGAACCTAAGAAATATGGATGGAATGACCTGCTGGAAAATAGGTGGATTATAGGATGAATTCAAATTTTATCAAGCTAGGTAGGAATAATGCACTAGTGTGTCATTCAAAAGCTTTGCCCACGATCAAGGTTTGCTTGAACTATCTTGGACATGAAGTTTAGATTTGCATGACTGAATAAAAAAGTTTAAACTGTTACTGATATTAGTTTAAGTATATATACATGAAGACATCAGGACTCAAAAAAGTCAGTGTATAATTCGTATTTTAAAATTCCAAACACTGAATACAGTACTTGTACTTAACTGTAAGTAGCTGTTGAATAAATGAAATAACATACGTATACTTTTTTCTTCTACTTTAATATTGGCTTGGGAAAATTTATAATATGAATTTCTTGTCTTCTAAAATATGTGGAAAACCTGAGATGGTTTAAGATCAAATATACACTTTTTTCTTAACTATAGCATTAATTATATTGTTCAATTTTAGGTGATTTCCACCTCAAACCATAACTTTTGAATGTAGGTTTCAGAACTTTTTGCAAAATTATGTGTTCTATGAAATGAAAAATTAATTATCAACACAAATGTCACCCACAGCAAAGCAGTCACATTTAATTAGTTTTTTGATATATTTGCTACAATATATTTTTAAGTCACTATTCAGTTAAAAATAGTTTTTTGATGTTACTCAAGCCTCCATACTGTCAAATTCTGGTGGGGATACATTTTTTTTCAAATTGAATCAGAAACAGACATCTATTACAAATACATAAGAAAATGATTTCAAACTCTAATAAAGATTTTCTCTTGACAAATTGATGTCAAGAATCCGAAAATTTCAGTTTGTACATTGTAACAACATGAGGCATCTTGTCCCTCATTCTCTGGAGTTAAGGATGCTAATTGGAGTAATGATAGCTAGCATTGAATCACACATAAGTTCCAGATGAAGTATGGATTGCTGCAGCCACTGAGAGAGGGAACAAGGCATACAAATAACAGCTCTGACTGAGTGAGAATCTTATTTCTCAGACTGTTCAAACAGGGTAAGCGCTGTGACATATGCTGTAGTTCCAATGAAAGCACAGTCGCATGTTAACAGATTAACCACCGTTAAAGTCTGCCTACAATGTCAGACTCCTAGCATTTTGTTCTACTAATAATTGAGACAATTTCCATTGAGTCATTCATGCTACAAACCTGTTGTTTGGTGCCCAGTCAATGCCAGGCACTGTTCTACGTGCTGTCTGGTTGACTTCATAGCCAAACAGAACAAAAAGTTGTGTTACATAGAACAGAAAATTATTCAAAGTCGTTAAGTTTTAATATAAATTATAATAAGCATGAATTACAAATGTTACTCGGTAAAATGTTATAGAACCTCAGATGAGAAGACTGAGGCCCATAAAGTGGTCTTGTCATTTAAATGAACTTAAGCAGTAGGAACAACTGCAGAGCAGAGCAGGGACTCAGGTACTCAGGTGATAAACGCAGTTTCCCAAGACAGTCACAATTTGACATAATTTTATCATTTTAGTGAAAGTTATGTATGTTGATTTTTTATTGGTTTTTGAGTTAGTAATATAGACTATTTACTGTCTTGTGGTTCGATTTCAGATATACATCATCATCCATAAGTGTGATAATTCCATTGACTTACATTAGGTTACGGGTAATGAGCCCTTCACTTTTTTTGTCTACAAATGACTTAACCTTCTCCAAACTAAACTAGTTTACCTTTATACATAGGCTACACTGCAGTGATCCCGGATGCCCCTTCACCATCATGAACAGTTTTCCTTCACCTCTTTTCTGTGTGGGAGCTTGCTTTCCCAGAGTGTAATAGCTCCTTTCCTTCCCCTGCCCCCCTTTCCTCTTCTCCTCTCCCCTCCTTTCTCTCTTTCTCTTACTCTCCCCTTTGGTAGATTATGACCTTGAGTAATTTTCTAAGAAAGCGTATGTGAGAAAAAAATGTTTAAAGTTCTTGTCCTTTCATTTGGTTGGTAGTCTGTGTGACTGCAGATTTCTAGGTTACAAATGTTCCCCTTCAAAATTTTGAAAGCATTGTTCTATTATTTTCTAGTTTCCACTATGGCAATTGAAAAATCTGAAGCCATTCTGATTATGATCCTTTGTTGAAGATCTCTTTATTTTTCCTCTCTGAAATCTCTTTGACTCCAGCAATCTAAACGTCACAGTGATTAGTGTCTTGTGAAAGTCTATTTTTAACTATTGTGCTGTGCATGATATTTTTCATTTGTGATTTCTAATGCCCAGGATGCCATATGAACTCTGCCCTATGTTCCTTGCCCCAAGGAAATGATCCTGATTTTCAGACTAAATGAGATAATGGAGGGAAATCTTAATAGATAGTAGGAACAGACAAACGTTATCCAACTGCTGCTTATTTCTTGTTCTTCCAGCGTATGGGATACTCACAAAGAACCGAAAACGGTAGCAACCAATTTCAGTTTACCCTATGCTACATGAAGGTCAACCAGTAACTCATGTTACCATTCCTATGGAGGATTGCAAAAATGTTCACCATTCTTTACTTCATAAAGAGGCAGTCTGTTTCTCCCTTGAATCTGAATTGGCCATTAGAATGTGGTGGAAGTTACCACGCACCAATTATGAGGCCTTGTTCCTTTCCACCTTTCCATTTTCTTGTGAAACTGTGACATTGCTATGTGAACAAGATCAGAGTTAGCCTGTTGGGCATGAGATACTCGTCGCTAGATCCCCTCTTTACTCCAGTAAACAGCTAGCCAAACCCCAGAAATAGTGCTGCCGAACTTGTCTGAAGCTGGATTGGAAAATAAGACTTTCATACCTAGTTTCTGCAACTAATAAAAGATTCTTAAAATAAACAACATATGGGGAAATGACTAACTCAAGCTGTAAAACCCCCTTACAGCTGTACAGCTGTAAGACCCCCTTCTTAAAACATCTAAAAGTATTCAGATTGTGTTTATTAGAGCCCTTTCAAATAGGAAAAAAAAGAGGGGAGGGGGTTCCTAGGAGTCTTAAGGATCTTTCACAGCAGCCTGGCGTGCCTAATCGAAGAAGAGAGAATTATGGGTATGGTTTTTGTAAATCAAATTCATACAACAAAATTCATTGTAAACCACATGTTTTAAAGAGAATTATGCTAACAAAAGCACCATCTGCATGATGAAAAGGGACTGAGGCAATTCAAAAGGGAAAACGACTTCTGGGCCCCTATCTATCTTGGAGCGGGAACTAGACTAGGAAAATCCTCAGAAGTTCTGTTTTCCAATGCCATCTTCAGAAGTGGCCAAGGAGAGTGGAAATGAGAGGACATCCAGAAGTTTGGGCTGAAAGCCATGGGAAACAATGGACTGGAAGAGTGATTTCCAGTGAGCAGAAGCAGGCCCTAATTAAATAAAAACAAACAAACAAACAAACAGTCTGTGTTCCTAAAATAGATAGACCCGGAAACATGGGTCTCCCTGGATTTCTGAATTGTCATGGACCAGGGACTGCAATACTGTTCTGTTTTTCCCCAAAATGCAAGTGCTTGTGTAGTTTCTCTGTTCCTGTCTCTCAATTATCTGTTGGGGTGTAGGAGAAAGATAGCTCATTTTTCACGGGTCTCTGGAGAAAAAAATTAGGTATATCCAAATAGCTGAATCTAGAACTGATATCAATTGCAAATTCCAGGAATTTGAACCTCGGGCCAAAATTACATGAGATTTTTGAGGTTCCTGGGATGGCAGTAGCATATATTGCAGTGAAAAGGATGTGATTAAGTCCAGATGAGACTTTTTGGATGATGAGAAGCACATAACTCACTTGCGCCTGTCACCTAAGAAGAAGAACCTTCTTTCTAACCTGTCGACCGCAGATGCATATGGGAATCAAGCTTTCCCCCCAAAATTTCCCAGCATAGGGCAGCCTGAATTGCCCATCTATAATTTTCATCCATTATACTAGACACAGTATTTTGCATTTGCCTACTGTAATGCCCAGGTTGGCACAATGAAACCTTCCCTGTGATTTAACATGTGGGACCCTTAACCCTGGAAATCATTCTGATTGTGACTTTTATGAAATAATAGGGAGAAATCTTTTCAGGTAATAAGGAACACAGACTTATCATCTGTCCCAAACTAGTATTCTTTTCTTGATGTCATGACACTTGGGATACCCCTTAAGATTGCAAAATGTTAGCAGACGATTCTGGACTGTCTCATGCTCCATGAAGTCCAAGAAATTGCAAATGTCACCCTTTCCTTAGTACTTACGAGGAATTAGGTTTAAAATACTGTTCACCATTACTAGCCACTATGGGTGAGGCAGGAGTCATTTTAAGGGTTAGCTCCTAACTGTACTGTAATCCTAAAGCTACTCTAATGGCATGAGCCCCTGTAAACAGGAAATAATCTTGGTTGTATGTCTCAATGAGACAGTAGGGAAGAATCTAGCATATCATAAGGAAAATGCTTATCATTGATCTAAACCACTGTTTTCTGGATCATTGATAAAAACCTCAATTTAATGTGGGATGAGGAGGAGAAAGAATTTGAAATTAATCTTCTGAACCATTAATGGTGTTCAGAAGGGAACGGGGGTAAAGCTAGGAGAGTGGAACTTTAGCTGCTCCAACCTGTGCTTCACCGGAGCTACTCACCTATTTCATTTGTAATTATTACTATTACTTTCTGAGTGGTAAATGCTTAAGACTGCAAAAGCTTTGTCTCACAGCTACTCCATGAGGTAGGCTATTATTTGTATCATTTTCAAATGCAGAATCTAAGTCTTGGGAACTGAATTACCCAGTTTTGTGGTTAATAACTGTCGGGGCCTTTACTCAAACATACACACATACATGGCATAAAAGACAACGCTATTAAAATTATGTTCTAACTCTATTTTATAGGCTTTATTAATTTTTTGTAAAAGAAATTTGCTGCTAAAATGTTTGAGAACCATTGGATCACTCATTATAGGAAATCTAACACAATTTCTATTCCAAGTTGTTTCAAAGGTATACAAATTGTTTTTAAAAGTACAAAATTTTTAGAAAACAAATTAGAAGTAATTATTTACCCATTCATTGTGTTCTAACTTAACTTTCTTTATTTTAGTAGCATGGCAGATTTTAACATGTAGAACATACCACCAGATACCAACTTATAACAGTAAATACAGAGGGTCCCAAAAAAATGTATACACATTTTAAGAAAGGATAACTGTATTAAAATTGTAATATTAAATATATATCAACAACAAAAGATGAATACAATTTATGTTTGACTTCTGCAATTACAAGAGGTGCTCAAAGTGGTTACTATCAACATCCAGACACTTCTGATTATGGTGCACTACTGCTTGAGCAACGCTGACCAAAGTGTCCACTTGTATACATTTTTTTGGTATCCCCAGAATATGTATTTCCAGGCATCATCATGGAAAATTAAAGTTTGATAGTTAACTTATAAAGGCATAAATATATCAAAATGAAATTTCCGAACATAAAATTTTAAAGCACAGATGCCTCAGTCTTTCCTTTACTGAAACCCTGAAGCAAAATTTTTTTAGAATATCCTAAAGTGTTAAGAGCAGAAAATAAACAGTGATTCTGATTGTATGCCAATGTATTAAAGTGCTAGGTTAACAACAAAGTTTTTGGATATGGAAAGACATTTTCTTTGTGACTTAAACTTGGCATTTCTGCGAGGACAGTGCTATCCAGTTAGGTTTTGTTTTAACACAAAACGTTTAAAATTTAACTTACTGAAAATATTTTAGGAGAAACCCTTAATGAATGATGAAATAAATGAGAAAGCATATTCTCAATAGACATCTGTCCATCTCAGTTATCTCATACTACTCAAGCTGAGCAATTACGTTCTTAAACAATCTTGAATAAATCTTATTTTGTCATAGTTTTCAAATCTTTGCAATGTAATTTATAAGTTGAATGATATTTACAAAGATGTTAGGTTAAAATGTAAATAATGAATTTTTAGTATTGTAAAGAAAGTCTAAAATATAGTAAAAATATTGAGTTGTGGGAAATATATTCTGATATATTTTTCATTCACCGTGTGTTGTTTTGCTGTGTCATGACTCAATGAGAAAAAAGTTATAATCAAAAATCAATATCCATAGTCACTGAATTTCTTTCTAGAAGATGAGATATCCATCAGAACAGGGGATAAAGTTGTGCCTTCTGCTAGAACAAGTTCTGATGGGGCCTTTACATCCTAAAAGCTTTTGGTCAATAACATTGGAAATGTCAGTAATAATGGTAATAATAATAAATACGTTATGCACAAGGGATATTTAGAGTATAAATGGACATTAGAAGTATCTTTACTGACGCTCTTTCTTGACAAGTAATAAAAGAGAGGCTAAGGAGGTTAATTTACTCTCATGTTGACATAGAGTTTGAGGTTGACACTTTCTTAGCTTTCTTTCTAACTTCCATGTTACTGTTATTTACAGTTATGTCAAAAATTGTTCAGTCTCTATTGTCCTCACCTTGAGTGACTGCATTTCACTGTGCTACAGTTAAAATGACCATGTTTTGTGAGAAACAAAACCCCATGAGGAATTTAATAGTAATGAAATGGTCAAAATATTAAATGTAATGTACTCTCTTACTAAAATGCTGGTAAATCAAGTCAAGCATGATAATACTTCAGTTTATATCATGCATGATTTTTAATGAATTTTACTTTGTGTTTATATTGAGGATTTCTCATTGCCAGGAGCATGAGTCTTGGAAACCCTAAATCTGTCAAAGAACATATTTTCCATTACTGTGTTACCTGGTAAGCACCTAGCCTATTTAGGAATTATTTTGGTTGATAGAAAATAATGTCCATCTTTGGGAAAATGAGCCATTAACATAAATTAAGATCTCTTGATGTATATGAGGTCTGACAGTTATGTTCGAGAACTTGTTGCAGCGATGTTGCTAATCGTTTTTAATATCAGAGGGATTATTCACTATGACTTTGTACCAACTGGACAAACAGTTAGTCAAGTTTACTATTTGGAAGTGCTGAAAAGGCTGCATGAAAAAGTTACATGACCTCAACTTTTCACCAACAATTCATGGCTCTGCATCATGACAATGGACCAGCTCACACATCACTGCCTGTGAGGGACTTTTTAGCCAGTAAGCAAATAACTATATTGGAACACCCTTCCTACTTCCCTGATCTGGCCCTTGGTGATTTCTTTCTTTACCTGAAGATACAGGAAATATTGAAAGGAAGACATTTTGATGACATTCAGGACATCGAGGGTAATACGACGACAGCTCTAATGGCCATTCCAGAAAAAGAGTTCCAGAATTGATTTAAAGGGTGGACTAGGCATTGGCGTTGGTGCATAGCTTCCCAAGGGGAGTCCTTTGAAGGTGACCATAGTGATATTCATCAATGAGGTATGTAGCACTTTTTCTAGGATGAGTTTGCAAACTTAATTGTTTGACCTCATATATGGAGAACACTTCATGACTGTCAAAACCTATGGCTAGCTGTACATGGCAGGGATTAAGCATTCTGCTTTGTAAAATTGCATGTTATCTAAATCATAGATCAAAAATGACTGAATGTATTATGTAAAAGAACTTTCAGAATTCTGGTTTTATATCAAATGCATAATGTGGTAAAGCACTTGGAACAGCTAATGAGATAATAATGTACACTAGGATTATAAATTGTAAATTCTTCAGGACACTTGTATGTGAATTAGTTCATTCATTTGGTATTTATAAAAATCCTACTATGTGAGAGACACAAGGGACACAGAGGATAGTCCTTTGAGACATGAACAATGCTATTTAATATAACATCTTCATTTCAACTTATGAGTACCTGACTTAGAAAAGGTTTGAATAGCCAAATACAGTTTTTGTAAGCAGTTTATTAAGTGCAAAATTCTAACCGCATCTAAGACCATTTGTGTCTCTATCAAAATCAAGTTTATGGCCATGGGATGCATAAAGCAAAAAGTACCCGATAGTATTTTTTCTAATAATATAAATACATTAAAAATTTAATTTGATGAGGTGTGTTTTCATATTTTATGTTGTCTCCCAATAATAAATTATAAATTATATTTCCATTACAAATAGCTTGTCCTTTTGCTGTGCATTTGTATATACTAAGCAATTATTGTAGATTCATATATGAAACCCTAGATTATGAAACATAATACATTTTTGGCTTTAAAAGTGTTAAAATTCCAAGACTCAATTGCATTGATTTTCTTTTCGAAATGTAGATACACTTCTATAAAGAAATAGTAAACTGGAATTCCACAACTCACTATCTTTCAAATCTAATAACTTAGTTTCAAGTAAAATCAATTTTTAGTCATAAACCAAAAAATGCTTTTTCTACAAATTTATTCCACTCTAAAAACAAATACATTCAATTATTTAAACGTATACAAAGAAAAAGAAAGCATTCATTCTAATTATAAGGGGTCCACATTTTTTGAATTTTCATTGCAAATAAGACCAAATAAGTTCATGTAATTATTTCACCATTCCCTGGCACTGTTTATGACTGGATTCCCATAAAGGTAAAAACAGTATTCAGCAAAATGCCTACAGCAGCAGAAACTAACCTTAGTACAGTGTCAAGTACATTCAGTTCTTCCCAGAGTCCCACTAAAGAATGTAAACATGAAAGTTACTGAATTTTTCTCAGTCTTGTGCATCTCATGGTTTGATGTTTGATGGGCAATATCATAACCTTAAAAAAATCCCTCAACTATAACAGATCTTTTTTAATGCAGACCTTTGGTGACTAGGAAATTAACAAGTGTATGTTATTTCTCATGTTAAAAATTCTTCAGAGTGATTCTGCCGAATTTTTCGTAAGGCACTCATTCACTGGGCTTGCTGGTTGGTGTTCTGGAATCATTATTTCTTCTCATTGTAGTATTAAAGTGATTATTTTCCATTCCTTGGGGAATACATCTTAGTTCAGTTAGCTCTCAAATAGTTGTGGAGTACATGTTAAAACCAGTGCAGAAAAAAAAATGTTTAAGACAATTATTTAAGAAAATGTACAAAGACAATGGTTACAAAACAAGGTCTGACCAAAAAAACAATCACGACCCACTTTACAAAGAAAACTGGAAATAATCACAACTGTGTTTAGACTCAGTTTCAAATGCCAATCTGGTACTCGTGAGCTGTCTAACTTGGAGCATACCAAGAAGTTAAAAATACCAGTCTTGCCTTTCACTGAACTGTCTTGACGAGATGCAGTTGTATAGATAAACCATGTCTTTAATTAGTCATCGAGTATTTAAATCCTTTTAGGTTAAGTAGTGTAATGATTTCCATTGGATGTCACTGATTCCTTCAAGATATAAGTATTATTCAAAGAATATTTAGCAAAAATACGCAACAGATAGAATACACTTTGTTGTAATTGACTAAACATAAATGTCCGATTTTCCCTAGTGTCAAAGTATAGTACTATTTTAAGTGTTTAGGGAAGCATATCAACTCTTTTAGGTCACTTGGGTATCATCTAGTACATTTCAGCAATAATAATTTAGGAATAATTAAAAGCCATAACCTGGAAGTTTAAAATGCCTTTGATCCTTTGTGGCTACCTTTGTGCTAGCCCTGTAGATAATTCTGTTTAGTGAAAATAAACTATATCATAATAAATATAAATTATTAGCAAAACAAGTTATGGTATAAATGACTTCTTATATGTTATACTGCAATATAATTCTATAGGATATACTGTTATAAATGTATAGGAAGAAAACTTTAGTGTTTGGAGGCACAGAAATGTGAGATCTCTATAGGTAATTTAGTGTTGCTGGAAATTTTGTGTCATCAGATATTTATAGCATCATGTGATATACTATTTCTGTCCTTTAAACATTGATTTTAACAAAGGAAAAATACATAATCGTGTATATAGTTCCAGAGTCAGTTAATAGAAAAAGTTCTTTCTTATTTCTGTGTAGTTAGGCTTTGAAATCCTTTTTGCAGTCTAATACACCATTCAGTTATTGCTACTTAGAGATGAAATGGAAGTTATTGCATTATGAGGTAACCCTATGGTTAGATGATTTTTTGATTATTTGTTTGGTTTCATTTGATTGGTTTTTATAAACTGCATGTTAGTGATGAGGTAATGACTAAATCTAAGAAGCATAAACATTAATCTGAAAGTAAACATGAACCAGATGGATAGCTTGAGCTATCTGTTTATTTCAGCCATTATTCCGTGGATTAAATTAATTAAGTCTGATAAATCCTTAACTCATTAATAAATCTTGGGATACTTGGTAAATTTCCCAAGGTTAACCCTGGGACAGAATGATGGAATGTCTCAAAAATCAGTTTAACACACTATTTATTTTCTCTGAAATTGGAAAGGCTTAACTTATTTTTATATACAAGGACTACTTTAAAAATAGAAGAAATTCTAGTAAAATACTATTGTATTTCAGAGTGAAATGAAACTAGTGAATAGCTAATATAGCTGAGAATACACGTTCTATATTAAAATTCTCCAGATTATGAACACCTTCTGATGTCACTCCATTATCATCCAGCCTCCACTAATGGAAAGGAAGCCAGTTTGCTGCAAGCGCAATGATCAGTGAAAATCCCTTCTCCCTCTCTTCGTCTCTCTCGTCATCCTCCTCCTCTTCCATGTCATCTTTTATTCTCTAGTCAAGTTGTTGCTACACCATCTATCCACTCACTCAAGTGAAAAACCTAAGAATCATTATTCTTGATTCCTCTGTCTCTCCCACAGCCAGTGAGTACTGAAAATTGCCCTTTGTCTTGGAAGTTTTGTTTCCTAAACATTTCTTTAATTGTTTTTTTTTTTTTCACGACCTCATCACTAGTATTAGTGTCCTTGTTGAGGTTCAAAAACATTCCTTCCCTGGATTATTTCAACATTCTCTTAACTACCTGCTTTTCCTGCTTCTAACCTTGTGCTCTCAAATCTGTTCTCCATATCATTGCTAGGGAGCCATGTTTGAAATAGAAACCATCTCTTAAAAAACTCTTTGGCGGCTCTCTGGTTTCTATAGAATGATGTTCCAATGACCTTTCAGGGAACAACTAACTTACTTTGACCTGGACCCTTTCTATCTCTGCCAACATATCTTCACTCTTTTCTTCTGGAACTTTATGATCTAACTGCACCAAATTGCTTATGGTTCTCCATTTACACTGCTTTTTTCTGTCTTCAAGAGTATTCAAATGAAGTTCCATATTATGGAAATGCTCTTGTTCAACTCTTCTTGTTGTAAGATAGTTCCTACAAGGTTTGTTTTTTGTTGTTGTTGTTTTTAAGGCTTGGGATGTATATGTCTATAACTAAGTTTCCATTTTTAATAGTTATTTGTGCATATGTTATCTACCCGACAGCATCTTATGGCTCTTTAGCTCCCTTGGACCTGGCAGAGTGACTAGAATAAGACACTCAATACATTGCTGTGAATTAAAGGTGAAGTTCAATTGAGTATACCAATTTCAAAATATTTATCCCTGTTAACAGAAAATGTGAATAACTCGACTTAGTCTTCATAATTCAACCAGAGCTTAGCCATCTGTTGAAATGCCAAAATAGAGCTCAGGAATTATCGTAATTCATTTAAAGCAATTTAAAATGTGATCATCGTATGATGTGTGAAGGAAATGTATTCCAAGAATGTTCTGCAAGTATATCCCCCTTATATGTATGTGTGACATGTCGTTGAGTTGATTCTAACTCCTGGTGACTCGGTGAATAAGTGATATCTACATTGTCTTGTCCTCAACAGCCAGCTCAGCACCTGTAGACTCAAGCCTGTGGCTTCTTTCACGGAGTCAGTCTATCTCATATTGTGTCTTCCGCTTCTCCTGCTGCCTTCTGTTCTTCTCAGCATTATTGGCTTTTTCAAAGACCCCTGTCTTCTCATGATGTGCCTGAAGTAGGATAGCTTCAGTTTTGTCATTTTTACCTCCAGTAATGTTTCAGGCTTAATTTCCTGTAGGACCCACTTGTTCGTCTTTCTGGCATTTCAGGATATGTATAGAGCTCTCCTTCAGCACCATGTTGCAGATAAGTTTTATCCCTGTTGGCTTTCTTCACTCCCCAATGTTTGCCTCTGTCCACAGTATTTGGAAATTACTGTGATCTTAGTAATTTGTGGATTATCTTAGTCTTACGGACATATGAGTAAGTGCATGCTATTCTATGTACTAAAAGGCAACCCTTAAAAACTGTGGGTCCTTTCAGGGCCAAAAAAAAAAAAAAAAAAAAAAAAAAAAAAAACCCTCACCTCTTCTCAGTGGACAAATGATACATTAATAGGGTCTTTCCAAAGTCAATAGCTGGCTATACATATGTTTCTTGTTTTAAAAGTGCTGAAACTCTTATTATCCTTATGAACAAGAAAATTATCACATTCATTGAGTTTTACCTAAAATATTGGCCATTTTCTATCAATCTTATATTCTTTATTGAAATTTAAATTCTTTTCAGGATAATCTTCAACGTGTAAGAGAAAAGTATTGATATATTTTAAATCTAATCATATGTTCATTTAATAGTCAATATTATGTGTAAATGACACAGTTTGTGAATTTTCTAATCCCATTACTGCACCTTTTCTGTGGCCTGGTAAAGTATAAAAGCCAGTGCAGTCTCTGCTAACTGCTTGTGACTATGTTTCCCAGAGAGCACTTTTTTTTTCAAGGCAGAGGTCTTGCCTTTTCATATCTTCAAGGTAGTAGAATTTTCATTAATAGAAATATGTGGGTTACATAAAATCTTCCTACCATTGTAAGTGCTTGAGTTCTATTCAAGTGAAATAGCTCTTCAACAAGAAGTTAATATGCCAGTTGAAGTGTTAGCATGACACAGCTTCAGCACAGAGCCTTTCTTTTCAGTTCACAGAATATCCTGTTGATGCTGGGAAGAAAAACTTATTTCAATTCAAAGAAAAATGTTTAATTCATATGAGATTTTTTTCCCTTGTTGTTGAGTTATGCTTTGTAGGAAACGTGAATTGAAAGTTGAAAAACTGCACTCTATTCTCAGCCATGTCACTGTCTTGTTGCTTTAGGTTATATGAAGTCAGCAAAGCAATTATCTCTGTTTTTCCACATGTACAAATAAAGATATTAATTTTTTCCCCACAAATAACTAGAAAGAAATAGATTCAGTGGGTTGAAAAAGAAATTGTTAGTAATGAGAAGTAACATAAATAGGATTTGATGGCTGACTGGATAAGGGTGTAAGAGGGCCTTCTGAAAAGACTTAGCTTCATATACGGCCAGAAATTGAGTCTTGAGAAGTGCCTGTATTTACAAGGTACAGTAGAAGGATGTGAGCCTGAAGTGATAGAGAAAATTCAGAAGGTTGGAAGAGAAGCCAGAATAACTAGTGCTGCAGAGACCAATGAAACGATTTTCCAGACAACCCACCCGTTCTCTGATAAATGTCTTCCATGTCTATAACCCATTTAGAATCATCTCCTTTGAGGCAGGGCAATAAACCTTCCCAAATGTTTTCAAGTCCTAATCCCCAGAAACTGTGAAGATGTTTGGGTGTATAGAAAAGGGAATTAATGTTGCAGATGGAATTAAGGTTACTAACCAGCTGACATTAAAATAGAGAGATTTTTCTGAATTATCTGAGCAGGCTCAATGTGATCACAACTGTTTTTAAAAATGGGAGAGGATGAGAGGGAGATGTAAAGATAGAAGCAGAGACTGGAGTCTTTTGATGTGAAAGGATTTAATCTGCCATCGCAGGCTTTGAAAATGAAAAGGGCTGTTAGGCAGTTTGTGGGCAGCTTCTTGAAGTTGTAACAGTCAAGGAAATGGATTCTTCCCTACAGCCTCCAGAAAGGAGCACAGCCCTGCAGACACCTTGATTTTAGCCCAGTGAGGCCCTGTCAGACTTATGACTTCCAGAACTGTAAGATAATAAATTTGATTTTTAAGCCACAACATTTGTTGTAATTTGTTACAGTAGCAATAGAAAACTAATAGAGACATTTCCAATACAAGAAAACTTTGTTTTCCTTGGTACACTGGTCAAAATGCATAGTTAAAAAGGAAACACTTCAGTTCAGTAGAAATAGTACTGGAGTTGGAGTTAATAAAACTGGACTCTAACTTTGACTTTTACAGAAGAACCAACCACATGGAATTGGACAAACCTTTAAACCTCTGCAACTTATTTCCCTCTCCTATAAAACAAAGAGTGAGATTAGATGATATCTTAGGTTCCTTGCAGTTATAATTTATTATAAGCAGATTACTGAGTTCATTCACACTATCATTGTTTCACTTTTGTTTTATCACATGTAATCTTCTAAGGCATTTGAATTTCTAAGAGAATGTGCTTTCCCCCATAAAAGGAATTGCTTTTTGAATAGGATTTCTTGGGAGTTCTACAGGCAACTGTGGAAGGGTACATGGGATAAGGAACTCTCTAGACCTTTCCAAAAGAGCAAATGGATGGGAAGGTTAACCATCTGTATCACTAGCCCTTGGCCATTCTGAGAGTGTGCTCCCAGTGTGACCACTCTGTGCTGCCCCTTGTCTGTGTCCCCCTCTCCCAGTTACAATTCATTGGTTCTAGGGTACTCCCCTGATGCGAGTTGCTGAATTTGCAACTCAGAAGTATCTGGTTTGACTTCGTTGGTCTCTTGAACTAAAAAAATGTGTAAAAGCCTCCACTAGTGCAAGCCATATGCGGGTCATTTGCCAGTGAAGCTAAAATAGTTGGTTTAAGAAGGGAAAATAAAAGAAGCAGAGGTGTATGCTAAGCAGAGATGAGAGACTGTGTAGCCTTAGATTGGGCTGCAGAAGCGAGAGAGTGAGGGAGAGAGAGAGACAGAGAGAATATGAAATAAATGAATGACAATGAATGGCCATTGACTAACTCTAGGCCCTAGGGAGACTCAGCTTTAGCTTCTTTAATACTTCTGGATGATATGCTATGCACCTGCCGAGCATCCCCCCTTTTCTGTTTGAGCTCCCTTGTGTTGCTTCTTATTTTTGCAATCAAATAATCTTTGCCTACAGCAATAGACCCTCACCTGTTCAGCACTGATTTTTCCATGCAGATGCAAAACCATTTAAAAGATCAATTTAAAATGACATCATGTCATTCAATGATCGGAACACCTAATTATGAGCTAATAACTATTCAAGTACATAAATTAATAAGAATTATAATTTGTAGTTGTGGAGTTAAAAATTGAAATATAGCCTTCATGATTTTTTTCTCCTCTCTGCCTGTTTCCTGTTTGTCATTTCTAATTGAGAAACCTGAGCAGGTAGGGAAAAATATATTAGTATTATTTATCAGGGGTTTAACTTTGTGTAGGAAAAAAAATGTAATGCCTTGCCTAATAAAATCCTCGGCTTTGCGGGTACTTTTTATAAAACAACAATAACAAAAAACCTTTGTTATTGACTTCTGAAAGTTATTTTGTTTATACCCAAAAATGATAAATGGGGATTTTTACCCTAGGATACAGTTAAATGTCCTTTACTTAACAGATGTATACAGTCCTGTGTTTTGCATTGCATTCAAAGATATGAATGTTTTAAACACTAATATTCTCTTTTAGTTCTATAAGAGATTGTGTCAATTTCTATTCTACCTGGGGATTTTATCCTTTGCTGTAGGTATAAATATACAAAAATTCAGAAAGGGTGGAATTTATTGATGTATTACTAGAATTATGGCAGTGACAGCTTGTCATATGCTTTGCAAAGAAAGTCATTAGCCAAATGGAAATTTAGGTCAGCTAACATTTCTGAATGATATTTAGGTGATCACTGAAATTATTGAAAATGGGCTTCATATTTCATAATGCAAATGTCAAACTTGATTCCTCATTCATTTATTTACAGCCACGTTCCCACATTTACCTGAATATGCAACCAGTGATGATCTATCATTTAATAAACCTTTCCTCCCCCACAGTTCTGATTCTCAACAATTGTGGTAAATCACTCCATCTCATGTCTTTGAATAAACTCTCTCATTCTCTGACACATATAAACAAATATTTATGCATATTATATATACATAAACACATATGATAGATACTAAATATATAAGTATGTATACTTTATTTTTCCACTCATGACTTTTAAAGAAAATGTGTGATCTGTGCTGCATAATGGGGGAAGATACAAATGGCAGATATACCAGGAGCTTCAGATTGCCTTATGGCTTCAGCAGGGAGACCAAACAGCAAAGCGTGTTAGGTGATAAAATAAAGAGAAGTGAACTAGCATAGAAGAGGAAAGAAGTTAGAAAAAAAACTGAATGAACAAACAAGTTATTAAGAGAACTTTTCAAAAGTTTTAATGAGGGTTGTGTGCTATACTTCTTTCTATATAATATCCTTAAAGAAAATCTGGATTAAAGAGATAGTATAATCTTTACGTTTTTCAGAGTTAGAATTGTTATTATTATTTTTTGCATGTATTTCCATGCTGACATTAGACTTGGCTCACAAAAAAGACCACCTAGTATTATTTGGGATACAGACATATGTATATGCATGTATATTAATACAATGAATGTCTAGTATGTTAAAATGGTTTTCTGTGCTTTGATTTTAATGAAAAAGAATAATGAGCAAAATTATGTGACTATTAGAGATTTAGATGACATCAATGCTCTCAAAGTATGGTCTAGGATCTGGGCAAATACTTTGTGATTATTTCAATTTCTCTGTAATTGATTTTTGCAAAATTCTGATGTTTGGTCACTTTGACTTTCTCATTTCTAATGATCTTATTCTCCTTTCTTCTGTCAGCTCATTCCCACGATCAGGCTCTAGAACTTTTTACTAACAATCACACCCGTTCTGTACTCTCATTTATAAGCATTCAACTCTCCATGTATAATCTTGTATCTTTCAGTTCACTCTCTCTAGTATCCTGACTGCCATATCTGGCTCCATCCAAACCTCTAATTCATTGATCCTACCATCTTTTCATTCTCCTTCAACCACGACTTTTCCTTAGCCTCTTCCTTTTTTGACTTCAGTTCCACACAAGTCATTATTATTATTCCTGTGCTTAAACACTTCAAACCTTTCTTTTTCTTCCTCTATTGTATTTGCTGAGGACAATCCCACTATACTTTAAACTGTGTATTTCACATCTGCTTAGAGAAATGCACACGAGCACACGCAAGTCAATTTATGATCACAGACTTTATACGGTCTTTAGTACTTCCGATCAATTCTACTGTCCTCTCCTAGATGAGTACCTCACATTCTCCTCCATGTCTTCAAACTACCAACAGTCTTCTCCTACCACGCTATCTACTGCTTGTCTTCATTCCTATTTCACTGAGAAAATGGAAGTGGTTCGAAGAGACATTTTTCATCCTCTCACCATCAAATTATGTCCTTTAATGCGATGCCCTCTGATCCTTTCCTCGGCAATAAGTTTTATGAAGGTAGTTTGTTCTGTTTCTTTTGTTCATATTGTTTCTTTGTCCTCAGCACCCAGAACAATGGAGGGTATACAGCAGCCCATAAATAATTGTTGGATGAATTCAGTCTTATCACCGATGCTCTCTACGACTGTGGTACTATCCTTCCACCTACTATTTATTCTTTATCTCATCTTTTCAGTAACTAGAACAGTACCCACATATGGTATTTCTTTGCCAAAATTTATGGATACAAACATGTTTGAATATTCAGGGTATTTAATCATAGTTACTCCAATTACATTAGCTAACAGCAAATTTAATGATGCTCTGCCCATTTTACTAGGGCATTTTCTAATCATAGTTTAAGACATTTGAGAAACATAAAAGTTGATCTTCAATTAATCAGAAAATTCAAAGCACTGCATTCTATTAGAATTCTAACATATTCAAGTTCAATTATTATGTTTTTTATAATTGATTTTGAACACACCACTTTCTTCTCCATGAGCTATATTATTTCATTTTATATATACTATTAGATTAGTGCAAAAGAAATTGCAGTTTAAAAGGTTAAAAATAATTGCAAAAACCGCAATTACTTTTGCACCAGCCTAATACATTATAGACTGTGAAATCTTTGTAGCAATAGACAAACACCAAAGCATACTGAATAAGTTCCATTTTCATTGGCCACTTTGTTCCTAAGGGGCCAGCTTCCTCTTTGTGGGTTCTTTTTACTTCCATGTAGACTCTGTTGTTTTCAGACTTAAGAGGCACAAATGGAAGCTTACAAATCACAAAAGTTAATCAGATTCCAGAATCAAGCTTGAATTCATAACTCAGACCTTAGAGATATTTTATGGTCTTTAAACATGTATCTGTTTATGAACATCATAACACAAGATTAAGCTTTTGTGGTTGATTTCTCACTGTACTAAACTTTCTCAGAAAAAGAACAATCTGCGAGACTGTCTTTACATTTATTGACATAAATTGTTCAGTAGATTTTACTACTTACAATTTTCTCATTTTCCTCCTCTATTTACAGTCCATGATGCTACAGACAATAAACATGTTATTTTGCACATAAAATTAACAGCAAAAATGCACACACTTAGTAAACATTAAACTAAGGCAGCTTAGTTTAATTTATATGTATATATAAAAGCAACCTTTAGTTTGAAGGCAAAATGAATTCCTAGAAACCAAGTCAAAAGTGATATTGAAATACATTGTCTCATATTTTCTTCATTAACAAAATTGTATTCAAAATCTTTGTATCTTATTAAGGCAATGATATAAATTATAGACATAATTAGAAATGGGTAAGAACAAAAACAAAAACAAAAAAGAAAAAAAACCCAAAAATGCCCTAGTCCTGCTGACTAAAGCAACATAGAATGCATACATGTCCTCTTCCACATAAGAGTGATTTTCATGTATGAAGGGCACTAAATGTACTATCACCTCAATATTCTTTGCTGCAAATTAAAAATTCTCACTTTTCTATGCTGATCTGTCTTTTATATGCTAAAAATGTAATTATCCTTTAAGATTCCCAACAATAGAACTATCCTGTTAAAAATCCTTCACTTCCAAAAAGTAAAAAGTGATAGTAGCCTCTTTGGTGCTTTAATTGATACAACTCTAGCATAGACTTTATTCCCCGCTGACTTTGTACTATAGTTTGTGATACCTTTGTGGCTGCCCTTAAGGTAGAGACTGAATCTCCTCATTCTTGTTCAGGGCTTAGCAGGGAATGCAGGGCACATAATAGGTACTCAGCAGTGCGTTCTAAATTGAATCAAGTTAAGTTCAAGTATATTCTAAAAGCAATGAAACTGAAACATTGACTTTAACAGGAAGAGAAAGCTCAGGTCTAGTTCTGACTTGTTTAATATATATATATACTATTTTGAGAAGAAATTTTTTAAATTGCCATTTTGGGGTCTTGGATTATTTTTTTTAACTTGACAAGAAACACATATTCATTGTGGATAAAAATTAGAAATTCAAATGAACAAAAAGAAAAATAATAAAACCATCTGAAATCCTACCGCCCAAAGGTAACTACTACTAACATTGGGTGTGTATATTTCCAGGTGTTGTTCGTAAGTTACTTTCCTCATGTGTGGTTCTCAAAGGAGAGAAAAAGCGAAAGGAGACCAGGTCAAAATAGTGAGAGGCAAACTGTTGTCCATTAGTCTGAAACTATTGTCTGGGGGATACTTCGACAAAAGAATTTTAAAATGTTAATAAGTCTTTATCTTATCTCCTACCAATGTTTTCCATTGACCATACAGTAAAAACAGAGTAAGCTAAAGATTCTAATTTAGTTTTGTATTATCCTTACTGTTATTTTAAAAGCCTAATTATAGATATAGAACAATTTGGCTAAATGTTTTTAAATTTAAGTTATCTAGTTAATTTAGTCATGATATCCAGTACCATCAAATAATATGCCATAAAATTAACCACAAGTCGATATATATTTTTTTGTTTTGGTTATTAGTGTGTTAATTAAATAAGAAAATTCAATAGAATTTAAAAATGTAATAGAATTAAAACTAACAAAACTCACTTACATAATGTTATCTAAGATATTTAGCTATTTTACATTTTCAGGTACAATATATAATTTACCTATAATTTTAAATTGTGTCAGGGCTCTAGGGTAAATGTTACTTAAAGTTAATAAGAACGAATGATATATTTTTAATAAAGTCACTAATTTATCCTTTGATTCTTCTAGGTAATCTATAGTATAGCCAAGTGCTTATTTTCAAAGAATATGCTCTTATATGATAGAGGTATACCTGGGAGATATCACAAGTTCGGATCCAGACCACTGAAATACAGCGAATATTGCAGTATAGCAAGTCACATGAATTTTTGGTTTACCAGTACATATATAGTTATGCTTGTACTATACTGTGGTTTGTGAAGTGTGCAGTGACATTATGTCTCAAAAAACAATGTACATACCTTAATTTAAAAATGTTTTATTGCTAAAAAATGTTAATCCATCATCTGAGCCTTCAACAAGTTCTGATCTTTTTGCTGTTCAAGGATCTTACCTGTATGTTGATGGCTGCTGACTGATCAGGGTGGTGGTTGCTAAAATTGGGGGTGGCTTTGGCAATTTCTTAAAATAAGACAACAATGAAGTTTGCTGCATTGATTGATTCTTCCTTTTATGAATGATTTCTCTGTAGCATGCATTCCTGTTTGATATAATTTTTCCCACATTAGAACTTCCTTCAAAATTGGATTCAAGCCTCTTATACCCTGCCAATATCTTATCAACTAAGTCATGTAATATCCTAAATCCTTTGTTATCATTTTAACAATCTTCACAGCATCTTCCCACCTGGAATAGTTTCCATCTCAATAAACCACTTTCTTTGCTCATCCACAAGAAGCTTTTCTCATCTGTTAGTTTTATCATGAGATTACAGAAGTTTAGTCACATCTTCAAGCTCCCCTTCAAATTCTAGTTGTCTTGCTGTTTTCATCACATCTGTAATTACTTCCTCCACTGAAGTCTTGAACCCCTCAAAGTCATCCGTGAGGATTGGTATCAACTTCTCACTAGTTTGGATATGTTGACCTCTTCCCATGAATCACAAATGTTCTTAATGGCATCTACAATGGTGAATCCTTTCCAGAAGGTTTTCAATTTACTTTGTCCAGATCCATCAGAAGAATCATTGTCTATGGCAGCTATAGCCTTATGAAATGTATTTCTTAAATAGACTTGAAAGTTGAAATGACTGCTTGATCCATGGGCTACATAATGGATGTTGTTAGTAGGCATGAAAACAACATTAATTCATGGTACATATCTATCAGAGCTCTTGGATGACCAGGTGCATTTTCAATGAGCATATTTTGAAAGGAATCTTTTCTTCTGAGCAGTAGGTCACAAGAGTGGGCTTAAAACATCCAGTAAACCATGTCGTAAACAGATGTCATCCAGGCTTGTTGTTTCCTTTATTAGCGCACAGACAGAGTAGATTTAGCATAATTCTTGAGCATCCTAGGATTTTAGAATGGTAAATGAGCATTGGCTTCAACTTAGAGACACCAGCTTCATTAGCCCCTAACAAGAGAGTCAGCCTGTCTTTTGAAGCTTTGAAGCCAGGCATTGACTTCTCTCTAGCTATGAAAGCCCTAACAGCATCTTCTTCCAATGTAAGGATGTTTTGTCCACATTGAAAATTTGTTGTTTAGCGTAGTCACCTTCATTAATTATCATAGCTAGAGCTTCTGGATAACTTGCTGCAGCTTCTAATCAGTTCTTGCTGCTTCATCTTGTTCTTTTATAGAGATTTCTTTAACCTCATGAACCAACCTCTGCTAGCTTCAAACTTTACAAGTTCTGCAGCTTCCTCACCTCTCTCATCCTTCATAGCCTTGAGAAAAGTTAGGGTCTTGCTCTGGATTAGAATTTGGTTTAAAGGAATTTTACAGCTGGTTTAACCTTCTATACAGACCATTAAAACTTTCTCCCTATCAGCAAATAAGGCTATTTTACTTTCTTAGTATTCGTGTGGACACTGGAGTAGCACATTCAGTTTCCTTCAAGAACTTTTCCTTTGCATTCCTAACTTCACTAGCTGATCAGGGCAAGAGGCCTACCTTTCAGCATGTTTTAGCTTTTGACATGCCTTCTTCAATAAGTTTAATCATTTCTAGCTTATGATTTAAAGGGAGAGATGTGCCACTCTTTATTTCACATGAACACTCATAAACTATTGTAGTGTTATTAATTGGCCTAATTTCAGTATTTTTGTGCCTCAAAAAATAGGGAGGCCTGAGGAGAGGGAGAGAGATGGGGGAATGGCCACTCCAGTGGAGCAGTCAAAACACACACAATATTTATTGATTAAGTTCACCATCTTCCATGGGTGCAATTCATGGCACACCAGAACAATTACAATAGTAACATTGACGATCATGGATCACAGGTCACCATAGCAAATATAGTAATAGTGAAAAACTTTGAAATATTGTGAGAATTACCCAAATGTGGCACAGAGACACAAAGTGAACAGAGGCTGTTAGAAAAATGGCACCAATAGACTTGCTCACTGCAGGGTTCCCACAAACCTTCAATTTGTAAAAAATGCAACATCTGTAAGTCAAAACAAAGCAAAGCACAATAAAAAAAATGGTATGCTTTTATATGGAAGTACTTGGCATCCAACTCAAATTGCTTAGTGTGAAAGCTTTAAATTATTTCAGATCACTTGACCACATTGCTTTGCTTTCCTCTGATAAATAATACATAGGCTTAATCTTTCACTGATCATGAACCATATCTTATGACCTGTTTCTGATGCAAGGTTTTAATCTCCCTCCTTTCTCACAGGTGTTCTCCTACTGAGCACCATTTCTCTAAAAGAAGAGTACTTGGATTGGAATGGGTCTTTGGAGATATGTCTACTTTGATTGTCAAGTAGCCGTAAATGACTTTCCTTAAAAGAAGAGAAAAGACATAATCCAGATTACAAAGCGTTAAGGAAGGAATTTATGGAGAGAAAATGGGTAGAGTATGTTCCCATCAGGATTTAAAAGAGTGTATTTATAAATGGAATAATTACTATGGCGGCAACAGGCTTGGGGGAACCACAGGTAAACTGTCACCAATCCTAAATTCTAAGGACTAGGAAGGTTAGAATAGTTATAGGAACCCAGACTGTTGTGAAAAGAGCAATGACTTTTGGTCTAGGGATGCCAGCCTAAACTGACCTCTCAGGGAGGGAGTTGGAAGAATTAATACTTCACTTTCATTCCCCTTTTCCCTCAGTTTCCTCTTGGCCAGACCTGAAGGACATCCAAAGCCTCTGGAATCTATCAATGTAATACAGTCATTGTGGAGAAAGATAAAGACTAGATATGGAAGGCAAAGAGAAAATAACCAGCAGACATATGGAAGGCAAAAAGAAAATAACCAGTAAACATAAGATTATAAAATGTATGTGGCTCAGGGAAAATTAAGATAAAGAGAAAAACGATTTCTTATTTTACTATAAGAGAGCATAGTACCTATTTATGAATAGAGGAGAGGTAATAAATTGAAGCAGATTGAAGAAAAGGTGGACAAATAGGATAGTTGAGAAGACAAATCTAAAATCAGAAATGGCCATATCAGTGACAAATTTAAGTCCAAAATTATAAAGGAAATAGGGAATATATATATTTGGTGTCAACTTTTAACAAATCCCTCAGAGATAACTTCCACTGTACTTTCTATGGATCTCTGTCAGGCCATTTCCAATTTCTTCCTTTTATTATGTTATTTATGAAAGCTGTTTATCTCTCTTACTAAAGTTTAGGTCTATTTAAAGTGAGAGCTATATGTTTAATTCAGTAAACGTATTGAATAACTGTTATATATAAGGCACTAATATGTGACACACAGATAAATAGAGCAGGTCCCAGATTTCTAATCATTAAAAAATATCGTGGCGGGATACAATATGTAAAACTATGATAATTTAAATTACTCAGCATAAGTACAGTATAATAAGAAAATCTTTAGGAGACTAGAAGAGAGAATAATACATTTTGAGGAAGAAGATGAAAAGGATTTTATAGAGAAGGTGCTGAGATGTGTTTCTAGCAATGGAATAACAAAGAGCAATCAAAAGTAAGGAAATATGAAAATAGATAATTAATATGGGAGTAATGAAATAGTCCAGTGAGTAAACACGGGGTGCATATATAAAGGATGTAGTATGGACATTTCATTGCTTATCTAATATTCGTTCTTGTTTGCTTCTGTACTAACAGGATTCTGATTTCTCTGTGGAGGAAATATTCCCAAGTTAGTAATGATATTTCCCAGCCACTTTGCAGCAGTACGAGTGGACATGTGATTAAGTCCCGGCCCAATTTCTTGGGTATGCTTTAGGTAAGGATTCTTTAAAAGAGGCTGATGTCTGGAAGGTGATTTTTGCCCTTTGTCTTTTCCCTTGTCCCTTCCTGGAATACAAATATGAAGGGTGGAGTCTCAGCTGCCCTGTTGTGACCATGAGACAATAAGTACATTCTACAGAAGGCTGAGTGGAAGAATGAAAGTATTCTGAGTTCTTAGGACCTGCTGTACTAGTCTGAACTGCCCATTCCCAGACTTCACAGTGTGTTTTTGTAGATTCTTTTGAAAAACAATTCCGTCTTGTTAAGCTACTGCTTTGTGAGTCTCTGGACTCACAACTGAAGGCAATTTTTAACTGATAAATACAGAGATCAGACTGCAAAGGTCCCATTCATATTATGTTCATACAGTGCCTATCTCAGTTTCTTCTATGTTATAAACTCTAATTAACAATATTTTAAGTTACATTTCTAAGATGAATGATTGAATGCATTAATACATTAATGGTTGAGTCCTCCTAAGCCTGAATGGCATAGGTAGAAAAAAATATTTTAAAAATTTCCTCTCTTATATACCAAAATAGGTTTTACTGTATAAAGAGATAAATATGTTAAAGTTAATTTAAATTCACTCCCCAAAGACTATATTAAGTGAAAGTAAGAATACTTGACTTACATTTTTTAAGGTAAACATTGGGAAATACTACAATCTAGGTATTTATGTAGAGTAGCTTAATAGACACTGGTCTGATCTTAAATGACATTTCTTACATATTTTTGTTTTATGTTATTAAGACAATAACTCATCTTATTTTTAAAGTACACTAACTTTACCTCGTTATAACTTATTCCAATTTTTAGCAGCTTACAGTGTCAGGAATATTTTCTTTATATTTAACTCACACCTCTTGTGCTGTTCTTCGAAAACCTAGAGAAAAATACATACTTATTTTTTGAATAAAAATTCTAATCGAGGCTAAAGTTATATTTCTTAGAAAAACAGCCAAAAATTATGATGAAGCAGCTGATATGACTAAGACACTATTCTCCCAAATATTTTAAAAGAACGTAGAAAATGACTAGGAGAAGCCAATCAACTAATGATCAATCGATACAGTGTCATCTACTCTCTCCTACCACTGTCACTATTGAATTCTTCTTATGCAGAAAGTACTGATACGTGCTAACATAATCCAATTAAACATCTATTAGTAGTCTAAAATGGATCTGTGGACTATTACATTAAAATTGGCTGATTTTTACTAATTCAATCTTGAAGCTTTATGCTGTTGATTCCTTTTTAAAATGTAATATACTGAAATAGATATATTTCTTATATTTACATATATATGTATGTGTGTATGTGTGTGCATACATGTATAATGTAAACTAAATGATTTATGTAGGAAACATATTAAATGCCTTCAAATGCAGGACAATTGAGTAGTATTATGGGTGGTATAAAGAAAAAACAGGTGTAATTCAGTATAGTTATCAGTACAGTTGAAGCAATTTCATAAAATACTGAAATATATCTGAGAAATCAAGAGACCATATCTACAAATGTAATATATTATGAAATAAGTCCTAATTTTACTTGTTAGAATGGAAGGCTAATATACTTTGCATTAAAAAAATTCTATTGCATTATTTCTTTTTTGCTAAATGAAATGAAATATGTGAAGTACTCAGGACAGAGCCTGGCATCAAGTAGTTACTAAAAATTATTTATTAATTGGGCTTTCCATTAGTACCTCACACATTTCAAGTTACAGATAGCAAGTGACATTAATACTTAATCTTTCTAAAACATGTCTTTTTTCATTTCACTTCCCTGACCAAGAGCTTATTTGAATATTTCTTTTTTGTTTTAAAATCAAAGTGTTTTAGTCAAACCCCATAGCTCCCATATTCTACTACTCCTCAGCTATCTAACATTATCCTTACTTTTTCCAACATTTGCCCTCTAATCCTGTCTCCTTGCTGCCTTCATGAATGCCTCACTCGTTTCCACTTCTCCACATTCAGTTACCTGAAATGCTTCCCCTCTATAGAACCCATTCATCAATCCTACTCTTAATCTTGCCCATCACAGTTTCTACCACTGTGGGAGAACCTTTATTAACTATCATACTCTAAACAAACTTTTCCATCTTGTACTCAATATTTTACTTGTAATCACCACAATAGTATTTGATATTTTAGTAACCT
This sequence comes from Rhinolophus ferrumequinum, assembly GCF_004115265.2. Classification (NCBI taxonomy): domain Eukaryota; kingdom Metazoa; phylum Chordata; class Mammalia; order Chiroptera; family Rhinolophidae; genus Rhinolophus; species Rhinolophus ferrumequinum. Next base: position 54,879,913 of record NC_046290.1, on the reverse strand, counting down.
TTATTACGTGAAAGGATTTGAGAAGAAGAGAAAATAGATTAAATAGTAATATATTATCAAATATGATTTTAAAAGTTTTCATGAATAGAAGGAAACAGATGAGATACTGGGCCATTCATTCACTCAACAGCTATTAGATGAGGGCCAATTTGTGTCAGTCACTATTCTAGATACTTGGGATTACAATATCTGTGGGAGGGAAGAAGATCCTTGTCTATGTAAAACTTCTATCTAACGAGAAGAGATAAATATTAACTAATAAATATGAAAATGAATAGATTATCTAGTAGATTGCAAATGAGAAGTACTAAGGGAAAAAACAAATAGTAAAGTAGGGCATGGGGAATGTGAAGCCATATTCTGGTTGAGAAGTTTGAGCAATGAATGGGAGTTATTTGAAAAGTGGAGGTAGAATAAACAACTCTTTTAAGCAGTTGGACTGTAAAAGCAAAGAGAGAAATAGGAAACCAATCAGAAAGGAGAGCAAATTCAGAAAGAGTCTATTTGTTTGTTTATTTCTTTGTTAAAGTTGGAAAATAACTGAAAACATGGATTACTCTCAATTGTCATAGACAATTGAAATAGAGACAGGAAAAATATGATGATTAATTAGATAATGGAAGCAGGGACCATGCTGGGAGCTGACCTCACTGGAGCAAGTGATTATTTGAGATTGCTTTGAAATAAACAAAGCCATGAGATTCTCACCTTGATTTGATCACATCAATTTGTGTTCGTTCAAGAAGTCCTAGGTTTTTCCTCCTTTGTTACATTATAATACAAGGTAAAGGAAAGAAGTGAGTCTTACACCATTAACGTGGTCTATTGGCTTCAGAGAACTTGTTAAAAGTAGTGGTTGCTACAAGGACACCTGGATATTTCTCTCAAAGTAGGGATTTTGAACTTAAAAGATTTTGAACACTTAAAAGCCTACAAGCTCTAAGATGAATTGGAAAGACAAATCAACTCTGTTTACTGTGCTAAACAATGTGAACAGAAATTTGCCAAAATGAAACAGTATGATGCTTTCATCACTGTGGTGACTAGGAATCAGGAATAATGGAAGGGTTTCCAGACTAATAGCTGGTTGTGTTGGCAGATTAGCAAAAAGGCACTTATAATCCTAAATTCCAGAGCTATGAATCTAAGTAGAAAACGGTTTCTTCAAAAATATTTTAATCAATTCTTCAACTATGGCTGAAGAACTGACACCCACTGAAACCTTAATGAGGTTCATAACCCCATGGCAATTTGTACACCTGAAACTAATAATAATAATAATAATAATAATAATAATAACAACAACAATAATAATGATGAACTTAATGAGGGACAAGATGAGCAATTATACATATTGTTAAAAGATCCATCAGCACTAAATACTTCTGAAATTTGACTGGAAAATTCAAATTAAATCTAATGAATATGTTCATTTATTTCTTTAAGCTGAAAGGTGGCTTACATCTGTATAATTTTAATAGTAAAGCCTGTAAGGAAGAAAAACGGAGAATATGCTGTTCTTGAAACATTCAGAACTAGTATGAAAAAGATTACACTGTGTTATATTTGTTGCAATCAGACAGGTTTGAGAACCAGTTCTGACTCTGCCATTTTGTTAACTTAAAGACATTGAGAGGGTTACTTGGCCTCTCTAAGCCTTTTTCATCATTTAAAAATAAGGATAGTAGTAATAATTGCAATATATATTTGTTGTGAGAATTTAATGCAGACAGAATGCACTACCATTGCCCTTGATGTGAAATAAAGTAGAGACATTGGTATTGTCACTATTCATATTGGTGATATTGGCATTGGTCTTCCCGTTTGTAGTGGTGTTAATGCTCATATAGTGTTGGTGTTGTATTGGTATTGGTGTTGGCATTGGTACTGGTGTTGATATTGGTATTAGTATTGATGTTGGCATTGGTGCCAAGGTTGGTATTGGTACTGGGATTGATGTTGTTAATAGTATCGGTGTCGGCATTCGTGACAGGGATGGCATTGTTATGTACACTCCTGTTGGTGTTGATACTGGTGTGGTTCTTTTGTCGGTATTGGCATTGATGTTGACATTGATATCACTACAAGGTGCAGTCTGACAGTAACTATTAATGTAATAGTGAAAACAATAGGCCCACATTTTAGTCATCCACTACTAAAGGGCCAGGGCTACTAAGAAACAATATAAGAATAACTCTTTTCAACAACCTGGAAGACGAAGACCTTTGCAATGACAGACAAATGGAAGTTCTCCAAGTCTGACAATAAAACGGTAGTATGTTCTCATATGGATAAAAGGCCGCCTTCTGCATCAAGAGGGAAGTGTGAACTAAAACGTAGGCATTACACTTGTTTGAAAAGGATCACAGTACAAATTAAATGAAATACATATCTACAATAATGCCTGGCACATGATAGATTATCTTTTCCCCGTCAGTTCTGTCTTGCCTATGTAGATTCATCTGTTTTTTTTTTTTCCTTCTACATCTAAAGGAAAGAATCAATTGCAGCCCTGTCTTTTCTGACACTCTTTCATTTTCTATGGAAATAAGGTTTTTTTTATCCTCTTAAAACTAAAAATAAGTCAATGTATATGAATAAAGAATATAACAAATTCTGAAATCAAGATAGTTTTAAATCCTTTTATAGAAAGATAGGTTCTTATAATAGGTACAGTCAAGATAAAAGAAAACAACAAAACTTCCGTTACTTTCCTTTTCTTCACTGACATGTTGAGAAATAAGAGCACCTGTTAATTTCAAAGTACCTTAAACAAATTTGAAAGATGTGAGGGGAAAAATGCATCTGCTCAAAGATAATTTCTGACTTCTAAAAAATCATGAACTGTTTGCTATTTTTAGAAATTGGGAATACAGCTAATGGATTAGAAATTTAATACATGTGTTAATTTCCTTCTGAAAATTAACAAAAAATAATAAAAAGGTTAGGACTGCATAGTCCTCACAAGAGCCAAAAAGAAAAAAAATGAAAATAAAGACTGAGGTCATCTACTTGGCTAATACAGAAATACAGTTTTAGCAGCAGTTCTGAATAATTTATGTAAAAACTTTCGCTATCAAAATTATCAGAATTATTATTCATTTTTTGATTTTATTATATCCCTTTATCTTTATACTTTTAATAGTTTACAGCTATTAATATGCTTTTATATTAGTTGTTTATACCTATATCATCATCTAGATAATAAACTTGGGCAGAGGACATTTATTTTTCATCTTTTATTCTTTCAGCGCTTAGAAAATAGTTGTTATCGATATATATTTTTAAATGAACTGAATTGTGCAGATTTACTGTGAAATGTGCTTGGAATAATCAGTTTCCATTTATTCTAGTTTAGGCATAAGGCCCACAATTTCTATTTTAAATTTCATTGTCTTAAGAATATGATATAATAAGATAAATACCTTTTTCTTTTCTTCAATTATGAACCAGAGGAAAATTGGGTAACTTGTGGAGTGAGTTTTGTACAAGATTTTAAAGAAAAACAAATCAATTGTTTAAAGGATAAGAAGTAGGTTTTTGTTTGTTTTACTTTAATAAGTGGTAGGCTGGGATAATGTTTGGGTATACAGTAAGTATAATAAGAAATAATGGATGTAGAGAATATCTGTCTTAATGAAAAGGAATACACATCACAGGAAATAATTGAATAGTTTCATTCGGGAATGTGGAGCCAGCTTAGAATATCAGGGCAAAGAAACAAGTATATGATCGCTATAGACTGCCATTATTTCTTAAAGAGTACCAAGATTAGAAGGTGTGTGGAAATGTGAATAGGTCATGTTAGTATTCTTTGCCATGGTAGTAATGGATAGAGATTTTAAAACACACAATGAAGTCTTGGGTTCATTAACTGTTATACTTTCCTTGGTGCTAAGAGCAAGTGAGTATTACTGATGTTTAGACACGAAAGTCTGGGAAAACATTTTTAGTAAAATTCATGACTTATGGAGAATGCTATAGACATTCTGTTTCTCTGGAAACCATTATACAGATACAGTGATCTATTTTTTCAAAGGATAACATAGAATCAGTTTATTTCAGAAAAGCAAACTTTGTTTAAAATTTAAAAAAAACCAGTATGAAAATTTTAATGGCAATTCACATTATCATAACAATAAAAGAGAAAATAATGTTAATCTTAAATATGTGAAGAAAAACATTTGAAAAAATTCAGCAACCATTCATGATTATATGTCTTTTTCTAAGCAAATTAGGAATAGGTTTGAAATGGAAAGTTTTCATGTTGAGACTGGGAATGAAAAAGAATTACCATCACTTCCACTTTTAATATTTTCCCAGAGGCCCTAGCAAGAATAGTAAAGCAAGACAAATTATTAATATTGAAAGGAATGAATAAATTTTTCTTTATTTGCAGAAAATTTGATTGTATACATAGAAAATTCAATATATTCCAAATAAAATCTAAATGTAAATATGAGTGATAAATTATTAAACTTCTAGAAGAGAAACGTTGAGTATCTTCAGGATGTTCAGATAAGTAACAATGGTTTTAAAAGGACACACTAAGTACCGAACATAAAAAATTGAAAAATTGGGCTTCATTAAAATTAAGACCTTCTGCTCATCAAAAGACTCCAATAAGAGAATGCAAAAGCAACCACTGGGAAAAATATTCAAAATGCAAATACTCAATGAAGGACTCATATCCACAATACATTTTTAAAAAACTCCTATAAAAAAAGATCTTGGGATTATTATGTTAAGAGAAATAAGTCAGATATAAAAAGTTGAGAACCATATGATTTCACTCATATGTGGGATCTAAAACTGAAAGCAACAAATGAACAACAGAATCAAACAAAAACTCATAGGCACAGACAACAGTTTAGTGATTACCAGAGGGTAAGGGCGTGGAGGTAAAAGAAGGTAAAGGGGGTTAAATACGAGTATATGGTGATGGAAGGAGATTTGACTTTTGGTGGTGAAAACACAATGCAATATATAGAGGATGTATTATAGAAATGTACACTTGAAACCTATATATTTTTTTAATCACTGTCATCCCAATAAATTTAATTAAAAAAAGAAAGATGAAAAAGTCCTATAAATCCATAGTAAAAGACAAACAATACAAAAAAAAATAGTCACTAGAAAGTGGACAATCTAAAAGCAAAATATGACTTAAAAGATATACTACAAAAAAGAGGATATTCAAATGACCAATAAATAAATAAATAAATAAAATACCAGTTAGCCTTTTTATTTGACAAGAATTACAAAGTAAAACCACAATTACATACAACTACCTACCTATGTATTACAATCAATAAAATTAATTAATGGCTGATATAAAGTCTTACAGTACCAGTTTTTTAGAGTATCTGGAGCAATAAAAAGCTCATATATTGCTGCAGGAAGTGAAAATAAGTACAAACCCTCAGAAGAAACTATTTGGCATCGTTTATGAAAGGTGAACATAATATTCTTGTAGCTTCCTAATACTCCTAGTATATCCTCCAGTTTTGTTAAGTACATACTGGTAGGCGTAAACCCGTTTCTCTTAAGTATATAGTCATAGGTATATAGCTATTTGAAATATGCACATGTATGTACTAGAAGGCATGTATGTACACGATTACCAGTCAGGCACCATTTTATCAAGCCACAAAACTGGAAATAATCTAATATTCATCAATAGTATAATACATAAATTAGTGTATTCATGTATAGGATTCTATGCTGAAATTCAAATCAATAAAATACTACTACATGCAACATGAATTAAGCTCCCAAACACAAAGTTGACAAGATAAATCAGACTATGTAATTCTACTTATGTAAAGGCAAAACTAGTTAATAGTGATTGAAATCAGAACAGAGGCTGTCTTTGGGGTGGGAAAAGTAGTACTTGGCAGCAAATGGATGAGTAGTATCTGAGGTGCTGGTAATAATCTGTTTCCTGATTTAGGTGTTCCTTACAATGTTGTGTTCAGTTTGAGAAGTGGGCTGTCCTCATATGTTTTGTGCATTTTCTGCACGTGTATTACGCTTCAAAAATTTCTTGAAATCAGATAAAAAGTAAACATTGTAAAGGTTAAGAATCCAAAGAAATATTAAATTGGGATAATACACGTTAGGAAAATTTAAAGAGGAATAAGCCATGTAAAAGACATACTTTATCTTAAACACAAAAGTAACAATGGATGCAATTTAATTCTCTCAAAAAAAAGCAAATCGACTTTTTTACCAAAATGAGTAGAGAAAGTATTTTTAATTTAAAAACATGGAAGAATCAAGAAGAAAGTTATTATTTAAATATATGTTATTGCAGAATTATAGTGTTCTACAATTTCTAGTATTAGAATTATAGTGTTGGAACGAGCTTTTTATTATTTTTGTTGCATTAAAATTATTGCTTAAATTTCAGTGTTACTCAGAAAATTGCATCCCAAAGAAACTAATTTTGGTTTCTCTGTAAATGTGTCACGTAATTATTCCTAATGGGAACGTTTATTGTTTATTTTATACATTCACTCATTCGGAAAAAAATCTCATTGAATTCAGAAATAAGGTCCTCCAGAGGGCCAGCCTCTCTAGCACCACCTTCCGCCTTGCTTGTCCTCTCTAGCACCACCTTCCTCCTTGCTTGCCTTGGCTTTCTGCATTCCAACCACACTGACCTTTGGGTTTCTTTGTCAGGCTCTGAAGCCTATTAGAAAACTCTCCAAATGCACAGCACTCCGGTTTTGCCGATACCACAATTGTTGCAGATGCTACCTGTGGTTGATAGTTTGAATACATGGCCCCAATTTTTACACCTCTCCTTTGTGGCACTTATCACAAGGCACACGTTTTCATTCATTTCATTCATGCCTTTTGTTAATGTCCTTCTACACTGACTCTGGTCCTGGCCATGTAACTTGCTTTAGACAATAGAAAAGTAGCAAATTTGCAAAAAGGGAGGCTTGGGAAAGCAATTGTGCATTCTCACTTCCTCTATTGCTCTTCTGCTAACCTGCTGGAGGATAAGGCCATTGATGCAGAGCTGAATCACCCTCGGTTGTCTCAGCTGAGGCTACTTTTACCATCTGACAAACATGTAAAAGAACCCAGTCAAGATCATAAGAGACTTCAGAGTTGTTTTTAGCCACTGCATGTTGGGGGTAGTTTGTTATGCAGTATTGTTTTGTCAATAAAAAATTGGTATACCACTATATACTTCAAAGATTCTCTTTACCATATACAGCCAGAATCAGAGAAATGCCTCTAAGAAATGAGCCAAGTGGTTTTCTGACTTGAGGTACTTCCCATGCTCTGGATTTCTGACCTTACAGAAAATTACCAGCTATAGCCAACAAATCTAGCATAGCACCAAATTATAACCTGAAATTATCACCTTCTTGCCTTTTTTTATTGGATTTTGGTTGAAAATGTTGTTATTCTCATTGTCTTTAGATGCTTACATGCAAAAGTAGGAGCTACTCTTTCACTTCCAAAATGTATATCCCAGTAATTTCTTCTGCTTAGGACCACTTCACGTATGGTCTCCTATGGTCGTACTACATCCTCTGCTATTGTGACTTGTTAGCACCTACTTTTTCTTTAGACTGCAGCTCATTCATCTTCTCATTGAAGAGTTCTCTGACTTTCCTAAATAAATCAAGGAGTTCTCATTTTACCATGTACTTCTCCTTTGTGGCACTAATCACAAGGCACAAGTTTCCATTTATTTTTGTGATTTTTAGGTTATCCGTCCTTACCTAGATCTTAAGTTCCATGAAAGTATAAATGTTACATATTTTTGCTCACCATTTTGTTCTACTGCCTAATATATATCTAGTGAACAAAAGGCAGTCAATAACTATTTGGTAAAATAATAAAAATTTAAAGCCATCACAAAATCAATAAAAACTTTAACTTGAATTATGTATTTGTATATTTAATTAATAAGAATTTTTATTTGTTAATCTGTCAGTCTTCTACATCAAGACAATTGAATATGTTTAAAATTTTATCAAAAAAGCAAAATGAATGATAAACAGAAAACTCTTAAAAAGTTGGAGAAAAACCTGCAAACAGAGGAAACACATGAAAAACTGAGGACATGAAATACATTATAAAGATCATATTATAAAGATTATATTTATTGAAATCTAATATACTATCCCTCAATAATTGTTGAAATAAAAATATTGCCCCAAACCCTACATATCAAATTAATAAATCCAATCCTGACTCATTTAAGTGGTAATTTATAATGGTATAATTCGGTATTCATATTAAATTTTAATAAGATGCATAATCATTTGAGTCCTTTGGATGATATCAAAACACAATTTTCAAAGCAGATTTTTACCATTTAGAATCAATATGTATCTCATTCCATTTGCAGTTTAGTTAGGTTTTCAAAAGAAAATTGGAGAGTTCAAATAATTATATGGTTTATGTAAACAACTACATCAGCATTAACATTGTTAAGACTGTTAGATATATAAAGAAATAAAAGATATAAGTTTCAATATAATATTTTATACTTTGATGTTGTAATGTATTAGACTATATCATGTAATGTTGTATTAGATTATGTGGTAATGTTTTACTGCAAGTGCTCAGAATAAAACAGCCTATTAGATGACATTATAGTATCTATCCTGATACAGCAATATGAATTTTTCAGAGCCCATAATACAAGTTGTAAAAAGAATTTTAGCACAGTGACAGTAGCAAGATGGCCAAATAAAACATCGTACACACATATCCCCTCCCTAACAACAATAATTTGGTATTTGTACATGGACAAAAGCTCAATTATTTGCCTATTGAGTTCTTAGACGCAGTTATAAATTTTAAGAAGTAAAATAGTCCAAAATGGAAGTTTAAAACAAATAAAAATTTTAATTATATGTTCACATTTACTGTAATAATGCATATCATTTTAAAGTCTGTTGTTAGCAATCTGTTAACTTAAGGGGCACTGCTACATTGTTTATTTGCACGTTCCCTGCTTTTTAACCAACACTAATAGACCTATCCAGGCACATCAAGGATTCATTTGATTCAGTAAATATCTTAATCACAAGCTTGTTAAATCCTTTCTATCCTGTAGAAAGATTCAACCTATAAAAACATAGTTAACTGATACGTGGATAGGTATGCCCAAACACAAATTGATATTTTCTATGATCTTTAGTTCTTAAAGGTGCCTTTGTTCTCTTTGCCATTGTAGAATTTCTTTTTCTTTCTCCCTGTAATCCTTCTACACTATTGTACTTACTGGATAAGAACTTTATTTTAATTTTATCACTACTTCTAAAGAAAGGGCATGCTTATTCCTACCTGCTTTACAAGACTCTCATCTTTCTTGGGCCAGCCACTATCTGTGGCATGTTCTCATGGCAGAAGGCAGAAGACAAAAAAGCAAGCCCAACCTCAAAACAGTTTTCAAACCTTTACTTACTTGCATCATATCCACTAAACCCCCCCATGGGCCAAAGAAAGTCATATAAAGCAACCCATCTTTGGGGTAGAAACATATACTGACCCGTGAAAGTGTGGGGAAGAGGCATTGAATAATTGCCACAAAAATAATCTAATCTACCATACTTAGTAAGCAAGGAATTACAGAAAATGGAAACAGACATCTAAAATCTACCCCATTCCCTCTATTCCACATATATGAATGCTATTCAAATCCATAGTGTCTATTAAATGCTTTAGCACACATTTAAATTTATCTCTTTTTATTCTAAGGTCAAAAATGTGTAAACAGTTCATAAAGCTAAAAGCACTTTTTAAAATGAGATAATGAAGCTTTCTACCAATGTTCACATGCAAAACCATTTTAACTCTTTGAAAAATATGATAAGAGCCATAAATAGTTTCATAAACAAAAGGATGGTTTAAGTGGTCAGACTCTTGAGAAACTGCTCTATTTTTAGAAAGATTGTAAAACTGTATTTACACAAATAAATGCTGAGATAGAAGAATGATGCTTGTGTCTATAATACTTCCAAGTCAACACGAGATTATCCATGCTAATTGTTAACTTCTGTAGTTCAAGTCATTGAAGACTGTCAACTCATACTATATACAGTGGACTAGTTTATCCCATTTCTCTTAACTCCTTAATCATTCTAACTTTTTTTTTTTTATTTCTACATACAAAATACAAAGAGAAAATAAGACTGTCTAAAAGGAATAGATTTCTAAGCTTAATGTTGTGATTAGCTTTGGTCTACCAAAGATTGTGCCATACTGAGTTTCTCCGTTGTGTTATTTGATTTCATTACATATTGAAAGTTAATAGTTTATATAATTTTCTGTCAGTCAGTATTCATTGAGTTGTTTATCTATCTTAATGCTTAGTGATACATAGAAATCCAGGGTTAATAATGTATTCTGCTATCTTCACAAAATCTGAAAACTTAGGCTTCTTCGGAAAAGCAAAAGCACTTTGACGAGAAGTTTTTTTGGGCATATCCAACCAACAGTTTAGATAATTATTTGAAACTTTTGAACCTGATTGATTTTTTAAATGTTTGTTTTTTTTTGTTTGTTTTGTTTTGTTTTGTTTTTGCTATTAACCAAACACAAACTTCTGTAATTATGTTCTTTTGCATTATTTTATTTTTTAAAAAATCTCAAATTCACAGAAAAGTTGCTAGTGCAAATAACTTTTTCTGAAACATTTCAGTGTAAGCAGGCAGTCTCCCAGCGGGACACCTTTTTTACCTACCTGGGTTGGGCTGACTCCTCTGTCAGCCTTCCCCTCCACATGAATGCTATTGTTACTCTGTTCACCTGATTGCTTTAGAATGGAATGACTAAGAAAGGAAGAGGGAAGAACAGCTGTAATTATACTTCTGGATTTCTTTTCTAGTCATTTTGGTTAAGGAGTGCATACTGTGTCATCAGTTATAGTGTTACGCCCGAGGAACCTTGGAAAGTATTACTTCAGAAAATAGCAATTCAGAATACCTTTGCTTTGTTTTATGTGTTTGAATGCCCAACTCTTCAGATTTGTTACATAAAAATGTTACCTCTCACAAACAGAGAAATTAATCATGTAACAGCGTAACTCACTCCTATTTAATGTTTAACTGTTGTATATTTTTCTGTTATCATATTTGATAATAATCTAAATTGACACAGTTTGTATAATATTGAGGATACTTTGATTGCATATTTCAATTAGCTTATGTCCAAACACCTGAAGATAATTTTCATGTACTTTGTTACAATTGTGAATTATACTTACCTCGTTTCCCCGAAAATGAGACCTAGCCGGATAATCAGCTCTAATGCGTCTTTTGGAGCCAAAATTAATATAAGACCTGGTCTTACTTTAGTATCAGACCGTGTCTTTAATATAATATAATGTAATAAATATAATATTATATTAATTTTGGCTCCAAAAGATGCATTAGAGCTGATTGTCCGGCCAGGTCTCATTTTTGGGGAAACACGGTAGTCATGTTTATTAGTATTACTGTTCTTTTAGTTTATTTTTTATTTTTTAATTTTGCAGGCTAAAGTATTTTAAATGACAAATATTAAAAGATGTTAGGTCTCAAATCAAATATAAACACATAGGAGATAAAAGAGATAATCTATTCCAAAATAAAAATATTTCTGTCTTTAAATGTAGAAAAATGATCGGTTTTTATAACATTAGGGGCAAGGAATAAGCATGCTATTAGTACTAAGTGCATTTTCTACAAGTAAACCATGAAGTGCTTTTGTGAATCAATATGCTCTGGGAAAAAAAAAAAATTAAAATCTATCCAGAGGGGAAATAATTTTCAAAGCCAAAGGACAGTGGAAGATAATGGGCAATAGAGAGTTTCTTTTTCTTTCTGTCTGGGATGCAGCTGTATTCTCTCCTCCTGGAGAGAAAGGATTTAGGCACATGGACCATCCAATGGAGGACTAATAGCCCAGTAATCCTCAGACAGGGAGCATGACCATGGAAACTGCAGCAGTGTTGGAATAACATTTGGTTTTCTTTTAATCCGTTCCAGACTTTTTACAGAGATGTTTCCACTGTAGTATTCGTATTATAATTTAGAAGTACTTTTCTCCCATCTTGTACTGTGATTGTCCTCCAGTAACATAATTATATGTCACAATTTTTATAAAATCAATACATATGTTTTGAAAATAATTTTCACTCACTGGTTTTTATTCAATGGCAATCATATATTTCACTTTTCCTGGGCAAACTGTGCATGTCAATATTTTTCTTGTTATGTTAGAGGAAAGCTATAGGAGAGGGCAGATCACTTCAGTTCAGAATCATACAGTTACCAAGAATATGGATTATAATTATTTAGATTTAACCATTATCCTCTGATCATTTATTCAACAGGACAACATTTATTGAATAACCGCCTCTGCCACAGAACTGCAAAATGTTAGCCCCAGGAACACAGTGATAAATGAGAATGCACCTAGGCCTTAGAGATATTCAGTCTAAATGGTGCCTCCATGGAGCAGCCTTCAAAATGTTTGGCAAATCGAAAGTGAAAGTCGTTCTATCATGTTCTGTTAATATCCATGAGAAGAGAACATTCACTTTAGGAAGAAATAAATTGTGAGAATCAATGTACCTCGAAAACATTGATTAAATATTAATAGGTTTCTATGATACATTGAAAACAAGAATAAGTAGAAATCAACATTTGCTGGACCAAATCAGAAAGAACCTAGAATCTTCAAAATGTGGAGTTATAAATTTTATCAATATAGAATCCTCTGCCTTAACATAAGCAATTATTTTCCAGCTGTTAAAGAATCAGAGAATTAATGCAATATATGACGATTGAAATCTTGACTCATTCTAAGTCTCTTCTTTTTCCTTAAATTGCGGAAGCTTTGAAATATCTGCTTTAACAGGATAATTGACTCCACCCTTCACTTTCCTTTTCCATTGTAGACATCCTATATAATTGTCTAACAGCATGATGGTATACCTCATTATATGTTTTGTTCATTAAAAAATACTGACTAAATATATACCTTCTACAAGTAATAAAACTGTTCACATTCCATTTGGCTGATGGACAGCTTTTCTTTCACTTTTGTTATTGTACATCTTAGTAGAGTTACAGGTTTATAATGTCACTTTAAAAATTAAGTTCTGGATTGATTTTTAACTGCTATAACTTATTACATCCAATTATGGGATATAATAAGACTAAAGAAATGTATCAGTTATCTATTGCTATATGACAAACCACCGTACATCTTAGCAGCTTGAAACAAGAACAATTTAGTACTTCTTATAATTCTGTGAGTTAACTGGGAAGTTCCTCTGCTCGTTTTGCCTGGGCTCACTTATGTGGCTGCATCCAGCTGACAGGTGGCTGGGCTGGTCCAAATGGCTTCAATGCCATGTCTTGAAGAAGGGGCCACCTCTCAGCTGGGGTACTCAGGTTTTCCTCCAGTTGGCCTCTCATCTTTAAGTAGGTTTGACTACACTTCTTCCCAGCATAGTATGTTTCTTTATCCATTCATCCATTGACTGACAGCTTATTTTCATGTCTTGGCGTCTGTGAATAATGCTGCAATGAACATGGGTGTGCAGATATCGCTTCCAGATTGTGATTTCATTTCCTTTGGATATATAACCCAAAGTGGGACTGCTGGATCATAAAGTAGCTCTGTTATTAATTTTTTGAAGAAACTCTATACAATTTTCCAAGTGGCTGTACTAATCTGCTAGTACATTCCAACCAGTAATGCACTAGGGTTCCCTCTTCTCCACATCCTCACCAACATTTTATTTTTTTGCTCATCTGTCACTACATTTATTGACACTTCTGCTATGATACTCATAATCCATGTCTTCTTTTTCACCAACATTTTTTATCTCTTGTCTTTTTAGCACGTCGAATAGCATTATATTTTAATGTTGGAAATTAGTTTTAATCTCGTAGTAAAGAAGATTTCAAACTTCTTATCTCAGTATCATTTTCAAAAAATATACTTTGTCATGTTTGCCTTGGAATAATCTGAATAAGGGCATTTTCATATTTACGAAGTGATGGAGCATGTTTAAATGCATCAGTTGTTTCATGAAGAGCTATGTGACAAAGAACTTACCATCTCCTTGGCAGCTTTGAATAGCTCTGAATATTAAGATTTTCTTCCTTTTACAGGGCTGAAATCTGTTTCTTGGTAGCTTCTATTCAATATTTCTCACAAGAACTGTCTAAAATGATCTATTCACAATGGAACTCATAGCTCTCTCCATTCTACACGGTACTTTTTTCTTTTTCCATGTGGAAAGAAAAATGTTGGGGCCAGAGATTATTCTAACGGTTTGAAAACCTTTATGATGGAAGTTTATTATGGTTCCTTGGACTGGTGGATAGGCCGTTTGCTTTGGGAATATACTTTTAAGGTGTCTGAAATTTGGCCTAGTTCCTTAATTCTAATAGGATATATATCACCGTTATATGCTAATCTGTTACTGTTCAAGCGGATGTCTTAATGTCTCAAAATAGCTTCTTCTAAAGGAATAGTTTATAATCTGAGATATATACTAATATTTTAAAATCCCCTCTGATGGTAAAAGGATATTATATGTGTATTTTTAATGGTAGTGAAATATCCACTTTAGATAAACCATCTGGCATTAGCTAAAAAAATATTAAGCTTCTTTAAATGATTGGGAAACATAATGAAATAAATGCCATATAAGCACACTTTCTAGATTGAAAAAGGTCGGGTATATATTCTGGAAATTCAGACCAAAACATGGTTGACAGAATTCCTTTATCATCCCACTTCTTATATTGGCCAATAAAATTTCCCTTCCCATTATAACAAAAAAATCAAATTCTCTTAAATAAAATAAAGGTGATGACTAAATACAGTAAATGGAAAATTAAGAATCAGCATCTTGTATCCTGGACATCTAAAGTAGCATACTGAAAGCAAGCACTTTATTAGTATTCCTAAGAACATGAGAGATTGATCACTTTTAACCCTGAGCAAGATAGCATAACAAAATTTAAAGAGAATAAATAGGACAGTCTAAACAAAGCCTGGTTATACTGGTCTCTTCATACATACTACCTTCAAAACGTACAAGCCTCACAAACACTTTTACATAAATATTATTCATCCCATTTAACAGATGAGGAAAACAGATGGGGAGGCCCAGAGAACTTAACCCACATGCCCACATTTACATAGTTAACAAATTGTGAGAAAGGTCAACTTGTTTGACTCAAAGTCTGCACTCTTTCCTTGATACCGTAAGCCAAGTTATTATGTTGCCAGACCCACATTGAGGAAAATCCAACAAGTTCTGGGCTCATTTGTGGTTGCTTTAGCAACATAGCATGACAGCAAAAGCAAAGAACTGTGAGTCAGGTGAACTGATCTTCAGTTTTCCGTCTGAGCTGTGGTATTCCCAGTGACTCATTCTGAGTCATGTTATCTAGGTTTTCATATTTGTAAAATACAAAATTTGAACTGGATGTTCTCTAAGACTCATTCTAGATTAGAAGTTCTGTGATTCTCACACAACTCTTTAAGTTATATGTCCCTTTTAAAACAAGATTATCTGGATTTAGAAAGTTGTATTGATTTTTTTATATCGATTATTATAATTATTTGGAAACGTGATGAAGATTTTACTCTGCAAGATATTGGCACTACCCTGAGATAGATATTTCAGAGTCTTCTTATGATGATAGCAAGTGTTAGATTTCAAAATGAGCGATGTGTGACTGAAGGTGTTAGTGATTCCCTTCTTATTTGGCAATTGGAAGGTCCTTTGGATCACATATAGTTATATTTCTGAAATACAATGGTGGTGATTCATTTTACGCATTTTATGTAAGTCAGTGATTTGGTCATTGGAAGAAAAAGCTGACATTTAATTAAAACTAACAATATAAAATCTGAAAATTAAAAAAGGGGGATTGTACTCATATAATATACATATAAATATATGTGTATACACATACATACACAAGCAAACACATATAGGCCAAATCATTTTTCCTTTTTGAGACTGAAATACCATATTTCTCATATATTTTAAATAAGACTGAATTACTCAAACTGTTCTAACATCAAATTTATACCATTAAAATTTTCTTTTAATTTATAAATAAAAAGTGAAGAAATTTTCCAGTCCCTCTCCCTATCATTAGTTTTTGACTTACAATTTTTCTTTATTTTACAAAATAGAAAATACAACTAAGCAGAAAGAAAAACGGCCTTCAACCCCATAATATAGATATAACCAATTTTTAAATACATATGCCTGTCCTTCCAAACTTTCTCTAAGCATTTATATATATAAATATCATATTATGTATACTTTTTTTAACCTGATTTATTTTGTGTCTATTTCATATAAACAGATACAAATTATAATATTCAGTGCCTCCAAAGCATTTGACTACATGGATATAAGAAATTTATTCTTTATTATTCATCATTTAATGATTTTCCCAGTTTTGATATTATTAACAATATGCAATAAGTATGTATTTATCTACCTGTGCTTGACTAAATTTCCCTTAAAATAAATTTCAAGATGTGAATTTATTAGGTAAAATTGTGAAATAGTGGTAAAAATTTTGATATTTACTGTTAAATTTCCCTACAGATTAAAAAAAAAATCATTTTACATTTGTGCTTATTGCCTAACACTCTTCAAAGCACTGAAATCCCATTCTTAAATACTTTGAGCACCTTGTTAACATTTCTGTATATGATCATACAAAATATACCACTATATGAATTATAGAAGTACTAAAGATGGAGCTCCACAATGTCCCAACTGATAGCTATTTTGCCCTATGAAATGGAAGCCAGCTGTTTTATAGATCGTCTAAAAACCACTTCACCTTCTTTGATTTTCCTTTTGGGGAGGGGCCCACACCCACTTTCAGTCCATGTGCCTTGGTGGAGCTGGTTCCATCCCCCATTACATGCGTGTGTATGTAATCCAGAACTCAGCCACACAGTACATTTCATTTTCCCTTCAACAGAGATTGGTTCAGGGATGGACACACTTCTAGATTTAGAGCATTGACCATAAGATTTGGAATTTTGTTCAAATTGATGAAATATGAGATGTTATTTGAATATACTATAACTGTGATATGAAGCTGAAACTTCAGTAGCCATCTTTCCACCACATGGAGTATGCTTGTCAAACTGCAGCCAACACAGCCTCAGGCAGAACCAAGAGAAGGGGAAAAGTCCGTACTTGTAAACCATCTTTGATTCCCTGAATCCAGTCATGCCTGGGTTGTGAGAGATCGCTGGCTTTTAATCACATAAACAAGAAATTCCCATTTGGGTTGAGTTTTTGGTTACCTGCAAGTTAGAGACACCGGTGCTAACTGATACATTGTGCAAATAAATTTTTGAGTCTTTAATAGCTCAGTTTGCACCAAACATTTTCAGCAATAGGCTCATTTCTGAGTCTTCCAGAACTTGGTGTTTCCTTCTCACTTCTCTCCATATGCAGACCACACTTCCAACCATAGTATAGACACAAACAGTTTGTTAGTCACTGCCCTATCCCCTTTCTCATCTCTGGACACTGAAACAGTTATGTTTTACTCTTGGTTAAAAAACACATAAACAAGCAACAAAATGACAACAAGACCCTCAGTGTTTATTGTTGAACTACATATTATAAATTCTCCTAATTTTCTCCAAATATTAAGATCGTCCATCTGCACACAGACTATGAGCTTTTAAAGGATAGGTGTGATCCATATATTACTTTCCCTTTTCCTCAGTCTTGCTTTTAACAAAATAGGAACTCAATTGAAAATTAGCTGATGGGTTGGAAACATGAATTTAATGACAAAGGGAAGTAACAAAAGAAGGCCTTTTCACAGCATGGCTGATAGCTCTAAGAGCCCACTAATCCATATTAAAGAGAAGATAAACTGAACTACAGAAGTCTGCAAGGCTACACTAGCTACAGTATCTCAATGATTAGTAGTATCATGTTCCTAAACAATCACACATAGTATAAATTATAAAATATGTAACCAGAGAATTATACTAGCCCCATTCTATGTGGGGTATGTTATTAATATTTTATTTACTTGTCTTTTAATTGCAAAGTGTGTTGCTTTTCCTTTTCTTTGAAAATAGAAAAATATTTTACTGGAAACCTTGGTGTATAATTTATATTAAAATAAGTGAGTAATTCACATAAATAATTTGTTAATATGTTATCATAAATATATTATTTATAATCATGTAAATAATTACAATTTGTATACATAATTAGTTAATACATGTTATTCTGTATTTTACAAGTTTCCTGTATCCACTCTTGACACATGCTTTTGGTCGAGGTGAGATGACAGCTTTCTTACAAGCACAGAGGGATTTTCACAATATAGCAGGCAAGGCTCAGATTATCATCTGCTTCATCACTATTTAGCTCCACAAAGTAGGAAACCCATGGGCTTATCAAAATGTTCAGAAATGCTATATGGCTGATGCTAGAGTCAAGTAACTGGTATAAAAATAAGCTCTGAATAACAGGATGTTTTGATGAACTAAACTGCATTTCTATTAGATGAAACCTTTATAATTATTGTGTAGATTACATACTGGGCATCACACATTTTATCGTTTTTTTAACTAAAAATTGTTTTATAATTTTACAACATAGTTCAAAAGCTATATATGTAGTGTGTAACATTTTATTTTAAAATATTTTTAAGTTACATTTCAAAATATCCATAATGATATGCCTTAGAGACAACCTTGGCTAATACTTCAGTGAAAACTTTCCAAAATGTTTTCTATGTAACTATGAACATATTTTTACAAAATTGCATAATATTGTATATAATTTTGAAAATTGCTTTTTGGGTCACTGAATCATTATTTTCGTAAATATATTAATATTTTTCTATTATATAGTATTAACATTCACTTGTATTCCATTGCTGGGAGTACCATTATTAATCAATCAAATATTTACCTGTAATTAGCCCTTTAACATTGGTTAACTATTAGAAACAGAATTTTGATTAATAAAAGGATAAAGATTCCATCTATTTTAATAAGACTTTCATTTGTTTACCTCTGTTAAGCAGTTTTGTTGGTTTATATGATGGCCACCATGAACCAGAATTTCTAGCATCAGTTTGTCCCTTTTCTACTTTTCCTTTCCAAAATGGTAACAGAAAAATGCAGGTTACTCCACAAATGACTGAGCAACTGGCTCATTTCTTCTGAGGAAGAAAAGAACAATTTTATAGGGTGATCCCAGTTCTCTGTCGGATGATCTATCCATAGCTGTCAATGATGTATTTAGTTCCCCTACTGTAATTGTGTTTTGGTCAATTTCTCACTTTAGTTCTGTTAGTAGTTGCTTTGTATATTTTGGTGCTCCCTGATTGGGGGCATAAGTATTGATGACTGTTATATCTTCTTGTTGTGTATTCCCCTTTATCATTATGAAATGTCCATCTTTGTCTCTTGTTACCTTTTTTATCCTGAAGTCGTTTCATCTAAGTATGACTACACCTAGTTTTCTCTGAATACCATTTGCTTGGAGTGTCAATTTCCACCCTTTTACTTTGAGTCTGTATTTGTCCTTGTAGTTGAGATGTGTCTCTTGCAGGTGACATATAGTTGGGTTTATCTGCTACTCTATGCCTTTTTTTTTTTTTTTTTTTTTTTTTTTTTTGGTGAGTTCAATCCGTTTACATCTAGGGTGATTATTGATATATGAGGATTTCCTATTATTCTCTTTTGTTTCTGGTAGACCGCTGTCTCCATTGTTTCTTTGTCTTTTTGTTCCTGTGATCACAGTTCTCAATAGAGTCAGATTTATCTCCATTCTAGAGAAAATTAAGTTTCAGAGACTCTCATTTATATTATACCAGCTCCTTCCAAAGCCCAGAGAGGGACCTCGCAATATGCTCATCTGATCATATTATTTTGAAAAGTTTGAAAAACGAAGGTTTTTGACCATTGTTTCTTTCCAACTCTACCTTTGTCAACACCTTCCTTTATGAGAGGTGGCATTGGAGAGACCGTGGGAATTTTGAGGATCTGACTGAAAATTTTGAGTTAAGGGTACATTCACTTTGGGTTTAGTGGCATATATTTACATGATTTGCAGTCACTTTTACCTATAGCAAGTAACTGCTCACTGTAGTAGTGTAACAATGACTCCATGAATATTACCACCACTTACTAGCCTGAATAACCCAGGGCTGTGACAGCAAAATATAGGACTAGACCTTATGGAGGTAATGAGCACCAACTGTACATGGATCAAGTAGAAGAGAAACATGTTTTAACAAATATAGAGCCAGAAATCCATCTGTGGAACACTCCCTGAAGTGTTATACCTTGTTTATAAAAGAAAGTTGATTAAGTTTTATGAACCTTAATACTGATTCTGAAAGTTTCAGACATTACTGACTAGGAGTTGTGATATATTACAAAACTTAATTAAATTATTAATTTAAGTTTTTTTAATTAATGATGCTAGAGAACAGATCAAATTGTTTTTCTATTTTCTATAGAAAATCATATTTAAAAATTATTCTTAAATAAATAATTTGTTCAAAAATATGTCCAAAAAAGTGACAGAATATCAGGCATGTGCCAGTCTATTAATAATTAAAATATTTTATCTTGTGATGCTCAAAATATTGAGCTATATCTCAGTTTTTAAGATTTAAAAATAATCTTTGTCACTCTAAACGAATGTTCACTTATGTATCTTATTTTTTTATTTATAGCTTTGTATTTTTTTTTCATTTTTGTATAGATAAAATAATAATACAAATCTTACATGATGAGGGCCAACTACGTTGTACAAACCTCAGGTCCCATAATATCTGGATCTATTCCTAGCACTCAGTGCAAGCAAAAAGGAAAAATTGACTACATTCCTCTCTTATTTCATATGAAGGAAACATGATTAAGTGCTAAAATGCACAGCTGGAGAATGTAGCAAAAAAATTAAAGTATTTTTCAGATAAACGGGCATTGTCAATCTCCTATAGTAGGTAAGAGGCTTTCAGAAGATTTGTTTGGGTTGGAAAGATGCAAGGGCATGTGACAAAATGATAATGTCTGGACAATTGTCAGTTTACTTCTAAAGCAGA
This sequence comes from Rhinolophus ferrumequinum, assembly GCF_004115265.2. NCBI lineage: Eukaryota > Metazoa > Chordata > Mammalia > Chiroptera > Rhinolophidae > Rhinolophus > Rhinolophus ferrumequinum. Next base: position 54,858,797 of record NC_046290.1, on the reverse strand, counting down.
AAATATGTTTCAGTGTTTCTTCTAAATATGAATATAATATAGGTTCTTTTAAGTGGTTTTAAATAGTGAATGTGTGCAAAAGAAAGCATGTATACATATATTGTTTCCTTTTAATATATACATATTTGATAATCAAAATGTATATACATATGTATATCATTATATAAAATATACAAGGATCAGGAGTAAAATTTAATAGTCTGCATTTTCTCACTTCATTTTATGCCCATGATGATATAATAGTAAACATAAATGAAAAGACTGATAAACTGCATAAAATATTTAGAACTTCTGTTCAACAAAATTAAAAGAAAAAAACTGAATGATGAGAAACATTTAAGAAAACATTATGTCTGCATTGTATTAATTTAAACCTTCTATGAAATTATGTGAATAAAACTAAGTCTCATAATAAGACATGGGCAGAGAATATAAATAGGTAATTCAGCTAAGACAAAAATTATAGGTAAAAAAAAAACAAATGGAGATGCTTAACCTCACTAGTAGGGTAACACAAAATAATGAGATTTTTTTGACTATCACTTTTGCGTAACTCAAACAGTCTGCTCATTACCTAGTATTGTTGGGGAAAATAGGTACTCTGGTACACTGCTGGTGGATTAACTTGGTACAAATTTCCTGGAAAATATGAGTACCTATCAGAATTTAAAATAAGCATGTGTTTCACCCAGCAACATTTCAACTAAAAATCTTTCCTACAGAAATGATTGCTAGAGTTTATAAAGACATACTTACCAGACTGTTTGTTAGAGGATTTTCTATGATAGCAACATAATCAACGACAACAAAAACTGCAGACAACCTAAATATCAATCAATATTGGGTTGGATGATTGTGTTGTATTTGTCATACAAAGGATTGTTATATAACCATTTAAAAATAACCTTTAAATATGTAGTGAACCAAAACTATATAAATGATACATTGTTTAATGTATAATGAATGAGAGAGAAAAGAGGATGAAGATAGAAAGGGAGGGAGAAGGGAGAGAAGTGTAATATATACATATATATGCTCTTCACATACATTTAGATATATTCTGGAAAGATATGTTCTAAAATATTAGCAGTCATTAAGCAGTAGTGGTGGAGTATGGGTGAATTTTTCTAGCATTTAAAAAGATCTAGATTAAACATGAATATTTACCTTAAGTCTTAAAAATTAATTAAAACCATCATGTTATGAAGAGCACAAAAATAAACATTTTTATTGAATTGGTTAAGATTATTTAACCTTTAGTTAATGCTGGACATTTAACTTGTTTTGAATATTTGATATAATAAATGTAATACATCTTACACTTGATATAATAAATATTCGAGAATAACCACACTTGTACATGAATTATAATCATATGTAAAACTATATTAAATGAACTCCGTAGGATACATGCTTAGAAATAATTTTACTAGGTCAAAGTTTATATATATATATTTTTGTTGTTGTTGTTGTTTTGTTTGTTTTGTTTTGTTTTGTTTTAAGGTCCCTCATCTATATTGCTAAATTGCTTCTTAGAAGGTAGATGCAATTAATAGTCCCAATAGTGGTATATAAGAGTCAATCATCACTGGGAAGTATTCTTCCTGCTTTGATATTTACCTTTTAATTACTTTTATGAGTTTTTTTAATGTACAGAATTTTTTTTCATTTTTGTGTAGATAAGAAAATTTGTCTCTAACCTCTTTCATTGTTTTCACTAATTTTTTTACTACTCCAAAAATTAGACTAAAATACTGACCTAAAATTTTGTTTTTGTATGGTTTGATAGCAAAGCTAATTAAGTTGCTTATCTGTTTTTAATTTATTTTAGTCTATTTTTCAAATGGATTTTTTTTTAAGTTTTCAAAAAAGTATGCTCACTTTACTTGATTTGCATAAATGTTGACTTACACCTGCCTGCATGTTAAAAACTGGGAAATTTCAGGTGTTGAAAATTCGGGGTCTGGCCCTACTGGGCCCATAATCCCACAAGGAAACAAGTGGCTGTAGTGGGTAGCTGCCGTACCCTTTAGATCTGCCATGCACCTCATAATTTGTTACCACCCCTTATTGTTTTCTACTAGGTCCACTTCACTCCTGAATGTGGCTTGCCTCAGGACAGTAGGCATTTAGTATGAATTTTCATTTTAAATAATAGATTAGCTAGATGTTCACAGAGGTTTACCAGGGTTAACCTGAGCTCTGGTTTCCTTATGAAACTGTTCTTTCTGCTGTGCGTGGAACTAAATGGGTTCCCATATCTGTTGAATTCAAGTAGATGTGTACTCTTGGCAGACCAATAGTATGGGTGTACATGTATATGTGGAGTATGGGGCTATGTGCTGGTAAATTTAGTCAAGACTAAGAAGTTACTAGAATATTTGGGCTGTACACCAGCACTAATGAAAAATAAAAGCATTTATCTTAGCACTTCATAGGCTTTAAATTCGGTGGTTTAAAGTATAATATCTGGTGTTTAGTATAATATCTGAAACATAGCATTTGATAAATAAGTATTTTTCGGAATGCATGAAAGAGAAAATGAATGACTGGATGTTCCATGAGTAGATTCCACTACTGGCAAGGGAGATTAACTGAGGGTGAGAATCAATGCAAACTGCCTGAGGAAACTTAAATAGAGCCCCGAGTAAAAGAAGAGGAAAATAGTACACAGTGGCAGAGGAGCAGGCAGTGCTTCTCGTGCCTTTATCTCAGCAGATTGAAGACATAGACTGATCGGAAATTTTAATTGATAAAACTTATTAGGTGATGAACCAAAAAAGGAAAATAAGACACAATGTTTAGATCCATTATGTTGGTCTAATTTTGTGAGGTAGCTTGTTGATGAAAAATATCTCCTTGTTCATGCTAAGAGATATCCTCATAGTACATTTGACCATTTTTTTCCTAAGAGAATCACACTTTTCTTGATATAGCAACGATGAAATAAAGTTTAGGAAAACATTTATATTGGACAACCAACACTCCTTTTTGTAAACAGTTGCAATAGAGATTTATTTCATAGAAGGAAGTTTAATAAGCACTAAATAATTCATACAATCTTAAATATTCAAAATGCAAGTGGAATGCAGGCAAGCCCCACTTCTGATTTTCTTAAGTTCTCTTATGGTTGAAGAAGTGTCCTGGATACTGAGGCTTCTGCTTCCTATAATATGCTATCCAGGTAGTTGTCTTCCCAACTCAGCTGAGCATTCCATTTCCAGCCCTCGCAGGACCGTGCCAGCCCGCCTCCCCGGCTCACTTCTCCCAATACAGTGTGTACTCTGGGCTCCAGTTATCCAGGTATCAGCATTTATCCATTAGGATATCCTTAACCTTAGAGAGGAATACTTCTCATTGTCCTTCCTGGGAAGACGTCAGTGCATTCTCCCCCATCCTCTTACCAGCCCCACCTTCCTTTTTCTATTAGGTTGGTGCAAAAGTAATTGTGGTTTTTGCAAAATTTTTTTTTTAACCTTTAAACCACAATTACTTTTGCACCAATCTAATACTTTGCCTGTTTTTAAAGAAAATACAAAAATCAACCTAGAAATTGTCTCCCATTGTTAGATGTCTTCGCCACAAAATTGTTTAAATGGACTTAGGGACTGAGTCATTATCCTTTGTAAAGATTTACACGAACAGATATATCTTCCTTCTCAGCTTCAGATACTTAGCGTCCTGCAGGAGACAGAGACTAGCCACCTTATGATATGCTTCTATAGGTTTCTCCCACTTGCACACCTCTGGCATTTCAGTTGGGCGGGAATGCTACCAGCCGTTCATACCACTGAGTTATTTAGATGTGTTTTGGAAGTGCTAAACAATGACACTAGTAAAGTAAATAAAACAAAACGAATTATGATGACTTCCAATTTTCTTTTCACCCGGTACTATAGACTGAATGAAGGCTTGGTCACTGTCAGAAAGGTATCTTTAATTCATGGATTCGTGTATTAAGGACTGAATGGTACTAGAAATTAGGAAGCACCAATACTCCTGTCATTGCCCTGAACTGTCTGTGAGTTGGTGCTTATTGCTCCCGTGGGAACGAATCCTTAGCTAGCAGTCCCAGAGCTGCCAGAAACAATGATTTAAACTCCCTGCTATGAACTTCCTCCACGGGACTGCCTTTTAGGGCAGGGGTGCCATCTGGGACTGAAAAAAGAGACCTGTTTTATAGCATTAAAAGGGATTTTACAGAACTAATTAGAAGCAAAAGAGCTGTCCATCTCCCTTGTTAGGAATGTAAGCAATTCGGAGGACACATAAAATTATTCTTCTGCATTGGAAAAAAATAAAAATTAAAAAGCTAAAAGAAATATAATAATAATAATAAAAACATACGTACAGTAGAATACAAAGCAGACAAAGCAATAAAAGATTTTACTGTGGTTAAAAAATTTAAAAACTAAAGGGCGTAGCAACTCCCTTTATTTAAAGTGCACTGGCTAAATGCTGTGGATCAGTAGCCTATGCACTTGTTATCAAAACTAAGGCTCTTCGAAGGAGAAAACTCTCTGGTATTTTTAGTTATCGCTCAAGGTCCCCAGGCAGTGTCTTGCACAGAACTGAATCACCAGCCTGCGTCATAGCCCAGAGTGACACATTATTTAATAGAGGAAAGGAAAATATTAAAATAATACAGGGGTGTTTTCAGCTGAGTCAGATCATGGTAGGCAGCAATGGAAACAGTTCTACCCCTCAGCCTACATACTATGATGACTCTTTTCCTCCTAGATAGGACTACAAAATAGTTTACATATCAATCTCACTGTTAATTTTATTTCTAAAAGTCGACAAATGCAATTTTAAAACTTTTTGGCAATGGTACCTATCTTCCATTTGGATGCACTTTTAACTTACTCATGTCCAATTTGCCAGTTAAAGGATTCTCGAAATTAATCATTTAAAAAATAATAAATTTATATTAATAATCCGTGCTTTCAAATTCATGTTAATTTTTTGTCAACTTTATTTTGCAGGGAACATTCAGGAATGTATATCTTACAATAAAATGGTGAATAATAATTCAGCTAAATAAACTTTTTTTTCAACTTGGTTGGTTGGTTGGGTGAGTGAAGGCTCACATTGCAATGGGTTTTACTATATGAGCTGCAACTTTCCACTTCAAAATGCCCATTTCATTATACTTCAGATCACTAATTGCATTACAAATCAAATTGCATCCGTATATATGCTTTAAAAAACGATTATTGAAATCAAACTGAATTCTCTAAGGATGTATTGAAGCAATGGTGCAATTTTGCTTCACAGTCTTATTTACATGTTTTATAATTTATTTTTTTTTGAAAATGAAAGCTTCCCTATAAATCATCCCCAGGATCATCAAATAAAGCAAAGAAGGCATGCTGTCATTATATTTTGAAAACTTTACTAAAAATCTCTTGGTTTAAATTTTTATATTTGTTTTGGTCACTCTCTAAAGCATAAGGTCAAGATATTATAATTTCCTTCTAGGTGAGGACCATGCCATTTCTTTCATCCTTCCAATTTTAAATACAGGCACTATGGTTTTGTATTGGTTTCTATGGAAAAAGTGTGAGTTTAAAACATTAATCAAATATTTCAAATTATGCTAATACAATAATACTTTCAGACAAATCATAACTGTGTTATAAGGCATGCATAATATTTTACTTTAGTGAAATATTAAAAATTACTATGTAAAGGAAAATGTGCTAGTAGTATTTTATTTATAGACAGAAGTAAGAAAATCAATGTCAACATTAAACATTTAATTAAATGTTATTCTGCTTATGGCTGAAGAAACAAACCATATTTTAAATTGCACTTGCCAAAATACCATACATTAAAATATAATCCATTTGCATTTTTCAAATTTTTAAAATGAGAGTGATTATGAAAGGCAAACTATTTTTTATTGACAAAGTTTTCAAGTTGAAGACCATTTTGGAACCGGGAAAATCAAAGAGGATCTTGTGTATTCATAATCTTTGTCATTTGTTTTGGGATAGCTGAAACATTTTTCTCCATGTTTCATTTATCTTTGGTCAACTACTATACTCGATGTGTCCAACCAACAGTCTTATATATTTGAAATAAATAAATCTCTGACTCAATTTTCAGCAACGCTATAATTGGAGAAAAAGAGGGAAATGTCACTGAAAACTAGACAAAGTGGGAAATAGTCCAATATTGTCCTTTGAACTGGTATAATATCATCACTTCCCCAGTTAATCACACATTTAAATAGCTATGGCTATGATGGATGCAAAAGAAAATTTTATTATTTTAAGTCAGAAGACACTGAGATTCAGTTTTCTGTCAAATGCAACCTCAAAGCTTCTAGCATCCACTCCTGATGAATCCTCACAGGTGTCTCTGTCTTTCCTGCTAAAGAAAATGTGTTTTTATCTCCTATTCTGTGCATTTATGAGCACTCATTTCCTTTCTACACTGACAGTAATAGCTTCACTCCTTAAAGTTATTTTTTGAACAAACGCTGGTATATAGAAAATTACTGTAATTCCTGGACGGGACTCAGGGAGCCAGAGGACATGTGCTATGTCCACAACAGATGACTAGACTGGTCCTATTAGAGTCAGAAACAATACAAGTGTGTTCATTTATTTAGTATTTATTTGGCAGCAGTTATAACAATTTGATGGGGAAAAGCAGTTGAAAATTTGGAAAGAGGAGGCAAAACTAATATTTTCAGATAATATAATTGTATATCTAGAAAAACCAAAAGAATCAACTGAGAAACTAATATAAACAGTAAAAGACTTTGATGAAGTGACTAGATGTAACATTAGCCCGCGTGTGAGCACACACACACACACAAACACAAATAGCCTTATAAACATAAAACAGCCAGACACAAAATATAATAGGAAAACACTGCATTTAGATGGGTACATGAAAAGACAAAATATATAAGTAGAAACCAACAAGAGGACATACATGAAAACTTGAATGTGTAGATAGGAATACTAATATTATGAATATATTTATTACTATTTCAACTAGACAAGCTCATTCTAAAGTTCACATGGGGGAAAACATAAATGTCCAACATTCGCCAGGGAGTATTGTTTTTAAAAGAAGTAGATGAGAGTATTTTATCCTAGCAGTTACTAAAAACATTTGTAAACAGCAATAATAAGGATACAAATTGTAAATGGACACATGAAACCCATAATACAAATAAAAATACTATAAGAAAATATATGAGAATATGTTTATAAACTTTTCTCTTACTATAAGTAAGATAGGCTCTTACTATTCTTATATACTATTATTTAGAATAGTAAGAGTCTATCTTAGCAAAGCAACACAAAACAAAAAAATCCCTAGAAACCATAAAGCAAAGATGAATAAATTTCATCACTCCAAATACAAAACATTTTAGCACAGCAAAATCAAAACAGCTGTAAATTAGCTGCACAAATATTTTGACATAAATGTGAAGCACAATGGTCTAATTTCTTTAGTATATACAGAATTCCTACCAATAAAGAAAAAGGTCAGCAATCCAGTAGAAAAAAGAGCAAAAGATATGAAATGTCATAACATAAAAGTAATATAAAGGAAATATAAATTATTTTTAAGTATGTAAAAAGTAAGTTGCTAGAATCCATTAATAATAGGAGATATTCATGCGATGCCGGTTTCATCTACAAGATTGACAAGACCAAAAATTATAAACATATATTGGCCACAATGTAGGGAGACAAGCTCTCTGATACATTGTAGGTGGAAGGATGAATTCATACATCTTTTATAAATAGCAATATGGCAATATCTACCACAATTTTAAATGGACATACCCTCAACCAACAATGCCGTTTCAAGCAATCTATTCTAAAGAGTTAATTTTGCACACGTGCAAAACGTGTGTCCCATGCAACATTATTTGCAATGCCCAAAGGTTGTAAACAACTTAAATGTCTATTAAAAGAGATTCACATTGCACAAACACTATGCTGCCCTTGATACAATTTCAGAAATGTTCAAACTTTTGTGGAAAAACTAAATGTGTAATGTTTATATAATTTAGTAATTTTCTTAAAATTACATACATATTTACACTGTATACACACATATGTATATGTATATATATAATCATATACATATGTATGTGTGTGTATACATACATATGTATGTATGTACACACCATAAACAAACACACGTATATACATATGTGTGTGTGTTTGTTTACAGTGTGTATGTATATATACACCTTTTCAGGTCACACAGCAATAGCTACTAACTGCCAGCGATTGGCCCAGGGCAGGCAACCCTGTGTAAGGAGAGGATGTCACTAAGAAGGAAACTTTTATTTCTCTGTACCACTTGTACCTTTGAACTTTTATTATGTGCAGTATTGATTATTCAAAATAGTTTAGGGAGCTAAAAACTAAATCATTGAAATGAGTTGGGTGGAAAACGAGGGAAGGAATTAGAGGCACAAGAGATTTTTCTTACCAGCGTCAGACTCTGAAGGAAAAGGCTTACTCTTATGTAATGACCGTGCATATTTTCTGGAACGAGCATCTGTCAGGGAAACAAGCAGGAAAATACTGGGAACTAGGAATTTGGTATAAAATGTGTCATCTTAAAAATTAACTTTCCTTAATGTTCATAGCGGGAAAACTGCAGAAGTTTAACACATTAACACTCAGCTATCTCTAAGGCATGCAGTTACCTATGTGGCAAGAGCCGTTTACAAATATTTGCAAAGATAAGGTTAACACCAATGAAAGAATTAGAGAAAAATAAAAAGTGTTAATTCTAATCATGGTTCTGTTGTGCTGGAGAGGTCTCATGGAGATATAGGGATTCAGCTAGCAGAAGATGTAAGAGGTCGTTTCAGATGAGCATAACAGTATGAACACAGGGTTGGAGGAGAGAACCAGCTTGGTGTTTATGGAGCATGATGAAAAAAGTGCTGTGTATCACTCAAATATATTAGATAATTTTACAATGTGCTTGGAACTCTACATCTAAGCAAAGTATACTCTAAAATGATAAATCAAGAAGGTCAGAGAAAATGCAGACTGTACTAAAAAAATGACAATCACAATTATAGTTACTTCAATTGAAAATATACATGTATATATACATAAAATAAGTTAGAGGATTGTCTAAATCAAAGCTACAACATAAGGGGTATGAAAATCACTCCCGGAACTGAAGCAGGGCCCATATCCTGGCTCCAATCCTGGCTCCATCCCTCACTGCTGCCTTAATCCTGGACAGATTACTTCAATATTTTAATCCTTGGTTTTGTCAGCTGTTAAATGGAAATAATAATAACCTAATTTACCTATAAAGCTTGTTGGGATGATTTAGTAATATGTAAAAAGCAATATGTAAAATGTAAAAATACCTTAGTGCTTAGCACATGGTTGACCCTCCCTAATCGTTGCCAGTAGAGTGTAGCGGGCTCTGGATTCAAACTGTTTAGGTTCAATCACTGGCTTCACCGCTTACTAACTTGAGACTGACTGAGGGCAATTTTCCTAACCAATCTATGCCTTACTCTTTCTCTCTAAAAAGGGGATAATAATAGTGACCTACTTTATTAGTTTTCTCTTTCTGCTTAACAACTTACCACAAATTTCATAGTTTAAGACAACACCAATTTGTTAGCTGACAGTTCTGTAGATCGGCAGTCCAGGTGGGCTTGATGGGTTTTCTGTTTTGGATCTCACAAGGCTGAAATCAAAATTTTATTCCAGGGGCATTTTGGAACTTAAAGAAAACAAGGTTCTTGAAGTGCAAAATGTAGTCTTTAAATGCAAAATGATAAAAATTAATAGAATTGAGTATAATTTGATCACATAATCTGACTCTTTTTATATCTAGTTTATTTATAAAAATCAACAATTACAGAAATATTAAGCAACACTGTATTTAATGTTGTTTGCTCCTTGATATATTAGAAGGTGAGTTTAAATTTTTCCAGATGATTTAATGGGAGTGGTGGATGGGGAATAGAGAGATCAGCTATTGAGAAAAATTATTTTGGAATTCCATCTGTGATTACTATCTTCTTGTTCATTTCCTCCCCTTCCTCCTCCACCATCTCATCATCATCATCATCATCATCATCACTGTCACTGTGTACCCAGTCCCTGGCTAGGCCCTTCTGTGACCACGCTAGCCTATCACAATGAATTTAGAACTCTTAATAAATCTATGTCATCGATGAGAATACTGAGGTTTGGCAATGAATTGGCTTGCATGTGTTAAAAGAGTTATAATGATAGGGGCAGTATTCCAATTTAGGTATGTTCTACTCCAGAATCCAAACCTTGAGCCAAAAAGGATAATTCTTGAAAACCAGTATATTTTCCATAATCCTGTTTTTGTTTGTTTTGCTGATACCTCATTCTGCTTTATTTTCTGGCAACATTTTCCAAGTTCTTTCTCTTGTAGGACAAAACCTACAAAATGTTAATAGGTGTTAATATATGCTTATCCTAGTGAAAAAAGAAACGTTTTCCAAATTCTGGATTAAACACTTTGGGAAAAGTTTCTTAAACACTTTTGTAGGTCCTTTCAAAGTTTTCATATGCTAACATTCACCATGAAGCTTTAAGATGCTGCTTTGATATGCAATGTTTCCCAAAATTATTTAACCATGGAAGAATTTCTTTTCCCCGGAAACCTATTTACATTCTTGGAGAAAGTAATCCTACATTAAATAAAAAGTAAGCCTACACTTTTAAGAAGTGCTGTCTTCAAGTGATGTATAAATTAATTTTTGGCACCATTAGATACATATTTGGACAAGCTTTAAAACTGTAGGCTGGATCATATGTAATTGGTAAAGGTCCATTAGCACTTTATGTGAGGTAAAAGATTCATAACAGAATTTCATCCTTTTACTTTGTTTTAAAATAAATCTATTTCTTTTGGTTTTGTAACAAACATTTTGTATATTATACTTCTGAAGAGGCTATATGTGAATTAGAGTGAAATTAGTCCTATAAATGTAAATTAGGTAAAGTGCCTGAATCCTTCAAAATGAAAGGCTTATTGGTACAAGATCATTATCAATAAAGGGGGGGGGGGAGAAGTAGCTAAGAACCGGGAGCTATGGGTCTATCAAATTTATATTGGAAATGGGACTTCAGGGAGTAGAGGTAGTAAACTGGCAACATTTTACAAGTCATCTACCAGGTAATACAGGATGGCATTTATATTTACAACTCCAGGTGTTTGGTGATATAATATGCATTTTAATGTAGTTTTTTTTTTTTTAAGACTTTAAATTAAAACAAAGATAAAATTTAGTAACATACACTGTTCCAAAAAAATTGTTCAACTTCCTAACATGCTTTTAAGGTCATATATTACCAGAAAAATGGAAATAAACAGGGAATTAAACAGGAAAATAATATCTCATCACAGAGACACTGGTTTTTGATTTTACATTTCGAGATTGAGTACCATCCTTTAGAAATAATACCTTAAAACTAATACTAAACATCTCATTTCAATAAAATAAAGAAGTACTTTATGGTAGACATGCCACAACATGACTGAAAGCACACTTTTAAAATTAAGTAATAATGATGTGCCAGAAAGTTGGAATTTGATTGTTTAAAACTTCTTTACTACATCTCTGGGCAATGATGTCTTATTTTAATATCTGTGGCTTTGAGCATGAAAATAGACAGTAAATAAAATGGTTCTCCCTCTTTCCCTTAACAAAGTCATTTAAAAAAAAAAAATGTTCTCTTACCGTCCCAGCAAACATGAGATCTGAACACACCTGGTTTCGAAATAATTTTTGTTGTTGCTGTTTTTTTCTTTTGTTTGTCAATGGTACAATACTTTAACTTCTCAAAAGCAGTATTACTTTTCCATTGCCCTTGCATCCTTGATTCCACTTCAAATTCCAAAAGGAAAGTAGAAATTAAGTTTAAAAGACTCAAAGAAGCAAAAGTAGATGAAATCGCACAACCAAGCACCCTCTCTTAGGTATCCTTGCCTTCAAGGATGTTTCCTTCAATTTTTCTGTCTGTGTTTCTGTCTCTCTTTCTCCCTCCCTCTCTAGAAGGAAAAAAAAAAAAAAGAAACTGTTTCATTTTGGTACCTGTAACTGCGGAAATTGAAACCATGTACACTAAGCAATCATTCCAACGGAAAAACAGAGGAGAAAGCACTATTGTAAGCCACGGGCTGTATTTTGGTTCAGCCACTTTCACTGCAAAAACCAGTCCATTTATATTGTTTTTGGTGGGTAGCAGGGTAATTTGATCCACTTCAGTGATGCTGCAAGAATCTCTCTTTGCCTTCTGTTTTCTTGCAGGGCCCGCAAGCCCACCCCACTATTTCTCATCTGAAACAGATGTCCTATTTAATGAGAACCGTGTCTCCTAGTCGCTTCCCCTGTGTCTTCGCCTTTTTGCCCCAGTGAGCAGATGAGCCCACAACCCTCTCTCCCCAGCCCAAAGTTAACTAAGGTGCAGACAGAAGAGTAGAGTAGCCCTGTCTTAGCTGATTACCCTTTGGCAGCTGACTAGGGTGCATTTCCTGAGAACCCAGGACAATTCACTTTGCAGACTTCTGTCTGTCACACAGCTTCGTGCCCCAAGAGCGAGCCACTTTTCAAAATCTAACTTCTTTTTCTGGCTATAGTGAGAACGGGACTTCAGGGGAATCCTTAACGTGGTTATTTATAAAGCCAATGCAGGAAACTAAGAGAATATCACATACCAAACGGGCTTCCCTTAACTCCAGTGTCTCTGGCACGTATTGAAAAGGTACAGGTAATGAAGGAATGTAGGAACTTCAGAAGGTGGTGGCAGGTGCCAGGGTGTGGCTGCAGATGTCTCCCTTTTCTCTTCCAGCAGAAGGAGCCACTTCTGAGAGAGAGAGAGAGAGAGAGAGAGAGAGAGAGAGAGAGAGAGAGAGAGAGAGAGAGAGAGAGAGAGAGAGAGAGAGACTGTGGGAGGGAGGCAGGGAGGGAGGGAGGGAGTAGAGGGAGGACTTGGGGAGGGGGAGGCAGGCGCTGGGGGAGAGCGCCTGTGAGGCTTCGGCTCACACGCACGCTGCCTCTGTTTGTACACAGTGCACTCGCCGCCGCCGGCTCCCTCCCTGCCGGCTCACGCTTCATTGTTCTCTAAGTCAGAAGCCCGGCAGCCTCGGAGGAGAGAGGGGCGCTAGCGGCTAGCCCAGTGTAGCCTGCGGTCCTCCAGCGCGGGTGCCCCAGAGCTGCCGGGCGCCCGCGCCCCGCCCTGCCCGCCCAGCCTCAGCCAGGACCCACTCGCAGCAGAGGCTGAGCCGCCAGCGGCGCCCTGGAGCTCGCCCACCTCCTGGCGCCGGAGCGCAGGCAAAAGGAGAACAGAGATTCCTCTCTTTAGTCACCACTCTTTCTCACCCTCTTCAAGAATTTGTTTAAGGAAGCGCTGCGGGAAGAAGACGTCTTTCTGCATTCACTGTTGGGCGGGGTCTGCCGTTATCCTGAGGTGCCACCTTAGAGACACTGCCCTCCGCTTCGACCCCTGACCAGTCCGGGTCACGTCCGGGAGAAGGGATCATGAAGCACTCGGTGGCCACTTGGCTCTTGGTCGGGCTCAGCCTCAGTGTCCCCCAATTCTGCAAAGGTGAGGCGGCGGGGCGGGCCGCAGGGTGCGGGACAGTCAGGGAGTCCCCTGGGAAACACCTTGCAAGGGGCTGGAGGTAGTCCCCAGGGCGGCCAGGGCTAGCGAGCGCTGCGGGAGGCACGGAGGAGATGGCACGCCCTGGGTTCCCCCAAAAGTGCTCGAGAAGTCAAGAGCGAGTGAGAGGGGCTAAGAGGGGGAATGGGGTTTGGGGTACTGGGGTGAGATCAAGGAAAGATGTGGACAGAGGGGTGGCGGGAGGGAACCGTGTTCTTGGGAACTAGAGATTCTGCAGCTCACTGGACAACCAGGTCGAAGCTGGAACCCTCCCTGGGCAGTGCTGGGGAAGCCCGCTACCGGCACCCGGCACCCGGTGGGGGCTGGAGCCAAGGAAGCAAGCTGAGGCGTCATCTACCGTTAGTTGAAACGCGAAGATGCTGGAGAGCCGCAGAACTGTCTGCCCCAGGGTGCGGTGCTTCCGCTCCAGGGGCTGGCTGCGAGGTTCGCAAATCCAAACCAGGCGCTGGGAGTTTTGGCGGTGGGTGAGATGGAGACGGGTCTGACAAGTTGGTTGGGCTTTCTTCCGCTCCCCCCTCCGGGACTCACAGCATCGATTACAGAAGAGCCCTGGGAATTTGTCTCTCCTCTAACCCAAGGGGCCTCAAGCTTTTCTCAGCACTCCGTTAGGGTATAAGTGTAACTCTTGGAAATAGGGAATGGTGCGGTGCGAGACAACTCTCACACCCCCACCCAAGAGCGGAAAAGTTGTAAGAGCTGGTCTGGTGCTGCTTTCCATGACTTGTGTGAAAGAAACCAGCCTGTCAAAAAATAGAGGACTTTAGCGACTGTCCTGCCGAGTTCCACAGACGACTTCCAGGTCCTTTGGGAAGGGTGTTGTCAGTACGATCCCTGGTGCTGGCCCCGTCTCTGCGCTGGTGGTGGTTGAAGTTGGCACCAGAAAAGGGCAGGGGCTCTGGGGAGATCGCACAAGGGGGTCTGCACTCCTTCTGCTCTTCTAAAGGTTCCGCAGGCTGCTTCAAGTGGAGAGCTGAGGGCACTACAGGACTTAAAATGCTGTGCCTCTAGAAATGGGTAGTTGAGTTAAAAAATGCGTTGACTAGAATCCATTTGAGATTAGACAGTGCATGAATATTCTGCACCATCCATGCATACACCCATCCATCTGTTTGTTTCACGGGAAAATTGTGTACTCTTTGGCTACTGTTCGCCCAAGAAGCCTGGTGTTCCTGGCCACATGCCCTTACTGCTCTGCCATAGGGATCCATGGCCTCTCCTTTGCTAGGCCTCCCTCCCACGCCCCCCCAGCCCCCCCTCGCCCCCCCCGCCCCCCCTCGGCCCCCCCCCGCCCTCCCCCAGAGTGTGGCTATTTTCCCCAGCTTGTAGGCTTGTGTGTAGGTGTGTATCTCGTCTGCGTTTACAAAGTGCCCTTCTAGTGATCAGGCAGAGGCAGCCCACACCACTGAAGGTTAAGGAATGGTAATGACTCTGTAGTTGCTCGGCTGAGTTCCACAGCGATATGAAAAAAAACAGCGCTCCCACCACTGATATTTTTCCTTTCTCTTATTTTCCATCCGGATTTTTTCTGCACTTTGATTCCTTAGCTAGAACGGGGAGGGGAGAACTGCAGGCCGTCCCCTCTCTTCCTCCCTTCCCAGCCTCTGTTCCCACCCCAAACAGGAAAACACACACTCACCCACTCCCAGGCACCTACACTGTGGTACCGCCACCACCACCATCTGTCCCCGCCCCAAGGTGGAGGGCGGCGGGGTGGAGGAGGAGATGGTGCGTTCAGCGTTCAGCGTGTGTAGGGGTGCTATCATTGCTGGGTCTGGTTGCAGGAGCTCTGGAGAGATGAGTCCTGGCTCTCTGCAGCTAGGACCTCAGCTTCCTCAAGATACCTATGCCTAGGGCACAGCTTACTCCTCCACTCAAATAAACCATGCTGAGGTTGCCTAGCCTCCCCATTCAGGCTGCCAGACGATGCTCCGGCAACTATGTACTCCATATTCTTCAGTAGATCTCTCTGTCTCTCTCTCCCCCACCCCATGGGTAAAGGGAAAAAGGGCTTTAGAAAGACACAGACCATTTTACAGGAGGCATTTTTGTTAAACTTGCACCTTTCTAATTTATTCTCTCTCAGCCCTGCAGAAGGCAGAGTGCAGCTTGCATGACAGCTCCAAACAATTAAACTTTGAGCAAACTTATTGAAACCAGTGTTAACACAGACTTTCACTTACGCACACCCACACCCTCACACACATCGTTTATCTAATGTAAGTCTTTTAAAAATTGGTGTTTCCCTGTGTGGGTTGCAATTTCCATGCATTAATTAATGCCTGGGATTTGATAAGGACCTGTAATTCCTTTTATTAGTCGTTTTTATTTTAAAATTAAACCAATGGATCAGTCAGATTGAATATTTTATTAACTCTTAAATTATTCATCATTATGGGTTGCTCTAAAAAATCCAATAACATGCATACAGTTGCAGCAAGCACGTGACATCTTATGCAATATGTCCCTGTGCCTGCAGTTCGTGCCTGAAGTCTTTGAGCAAATGGCACTGTCTAAAACTGTCTAGACATGTCCTAAATACTATGAATCAGAATCATTGGCATTTGCGTATTTTTTTTTTTTTTTAGTGAATGGCAATTTTCAGTTAATTCTACGTGAAAATAAATTAGTACCTGAAAAATCTCACTTGAAATAGCAGCACGATGCTTCTCTGATTAGTGTAGCAATATTGATGCTGAAAAGCAGGTTTTTAAGTTTCTAAAAAACGTTACACAAATTTATGTGACCATTAATTTTCTACTTTAAAAATAAGTGCTAACTTCAGGTTCCTGGTGAAACATTTTTTAAAAATTTGAAATATTGAATTAAAAGTAATAAAGTGAATATAAAGTATCCTGCTGTGACTATTTGACACTAATGCCAAATCTTGGCCATGTCATACACTGTCGTGGTACAACACACTTTTTTTTTGTTTTTTTACTCTGGTCCTGAAACTTTTTTCCGATTATTCTTTTTTGGTTGTTTGCTTCCAGTGTACAAGACAATGTGCTAGTTAGACATTTAATTCCTCACAAAGTGATAAACCACCCTTCCCCAATCTATTGCCCCTCTGACATCGTATATATCTATTACAATTCCATCGATTCTATTCCCTATTCTGTACTCCAGATCCCGTGACTATATATACATTAAATTATAGTTGACATACAATATTATTCAGCTTCAGCTTCAGGTGTACGCTGCAGTGGTCAGGCATCTACACCGTCTGTGAAGTGGTCTCCCTAATGAGACATGTGCCCATCTGATACCTTACAAAATCTTTACATTATTGGTTATATTCTCCAAACTGTCTTTCATATCCCCGTGACAATATTGTAGTTACCAATTTATGCTTTCTAATCCCTTCCCCTTCTTCCTCATCCCCACCACCCTCCCTTCTGGCAAACATAAGTTTTTCCTCTGTATCTCTGAGACTATTTCTGTTTACTTTGCTCATTTATTCAGTTCTTTAGATTCCACATGTAAGTGAGATCATACGGTATTTGTCTTTCTCTGACTGACTTACTTCACTTAGCATGATTATTCTTGAAATGTTTCCTTAGAATTGAAATATATTTTGTTTTAAATTTATATGGTTTGTGGAAAATATTTATAATAATACAAATTAATGGTTAAAATTTGAAATGGTTTATTCTTCCTTCTATGGTCTTAACGTAACAAAGATCTTCAACACCAGGAAAACGTATACCATTCCTAAACTCTTCTCTAAATTAAAACTCTTGTATACTTCTCAGATATCTTGAGGTTAATGTTTGTATCAAACATGTATTTAGGATCTAAGGTATTTTTAATAAGTATGTTAATAAAATATGCTTTCATCACTAGATACATACATACGTATGACTTTTTCTTCTCACAAAATTATAGCAGTATAAAGTAAAAGATTGAAGTATACATGACTACAATAAAATAGCTTGGTTACTCAAAATCATTACGAAATATAAGGTTGACGGTTTTGAGAATCTAAATTTATAATCCACATTCTTAATTTCACTGATATTAAGGTAAAATTTTTAATTAGGTAATTTATTTTTAAAACTTTTCATCTTTTGAAAGGTTTAAATAACGGGATGGACGGTATACATTATCATTTGTATACAGGTTAAAAATTTGCTTAACTTGTGTGTTTCCTAAAGCATAAGAAACTAATTCTAATATTTGTTGTTTACTGAACACACTTGCAGATGCAATAGCATTGAGTGTGATTTATGATGTAGTAGATTTATTATATCCTTGCAAAAACAAGACAAAACAAAATAAAACAAAAAACAGTGCAAAGTAAATCAGAATGTGTAGGTACTGAGAAACAATTAGCAAATTTTGCACATGAGTCATTAATGGCCTGGGTTCTGTCATAGCTAATAAATTTACTCTTTATATAGTAGAGTTTATGTCTTAAGTAGTTTGCAAACTGACATTATTATGAAAAAAAAACATAATAGAGAATCAAAGCCAAGCCATTCCTATTATTCAATTTTTATCTACGTTTTAATAAAGATGTGTAGCATGTTTTTGTTTTAGTTTTCTTTTTTTTCCTAACTCACTGCCCATATAATAATTACAATATGTTTTGGTTAATCAAATCAGACATGCATTTATATACAAAGAGTCAAATGATTTCTCATGTGAAGTAAGTAGTGAAAATTTTTTCATACTTATGTGATAATGCTAGAAATTAAGTACTATAAATACTTAAACTGAATGAATTACCACTTAATTGTCACTGAAAATACCTCTAACATCTCTGATTTGAGGGAGTTGCTGAAGGTAAAATAGACTGGAATCAACTCTGCCCTTGCCAGCAGGTATCAGGACAATCAGTGGAGATCTTTTAAAGGAAAGATGGGGGGGAAAAAAAAAAAGCAAACTAGTATATGCTAATCTGCAAATCCACATAAAGTGACTTTCTACTCTGTGTGAAAATGGTATTATTAGTTAGTTTTCAAGGCTCCCCTGAAAAAGAGAGGGAGTACCTACCGCTTGTACCATAGAATTTTAACGGGAACAGCTCTAATTGCCACAGACAAAAAAAGTGCATATCTAGGTTGAACCTTATTTTTCAGGAATCTCCTGAGTACCTTCAAGGGAAATGAACATAGAATATGAGGTGTTTGCAGTAGAAAAACTATTGCTGAAATGTTTGGCATACTTTTAAGCTTATTCTTCATACCAACTGTACATTTATAAATGGAAATTATGTTATATTGATTTACATGGAGATGTATGTATATGTATATATATATATACATATATATACATATATATATGTATATATATATATATATACACACACATATATATCTCAACTATATAGTTATGCACATCTGTAGTACTGGTAAGAGATGACTGCATAGCCTTTTGTATCACGATTGTGAACTGCATGTGTCCTGGAGCTTATAAGTTTCTAAATAATGTAAGCCATGTGGCCAAAAGAGGCAAAATGACATGATAAATAAAGTTTTGTTTTTACACATTTCAGCACTTTATCAATCCTTATGTATGTGTCTATTGTGTATCAGTAGCTGTCAGTAACTTGACGTATTTGTTTCTAATTGATCCTTAACTGATAACCTTTCCTTGCAAATAGGTTCTACCATCTGCTGATATAGCCCTTAAAACCATGTTACAGATTCACCAGTATACCATTTCTACAAGTTCTCTCAGTTTTTTATACAATCCTGGACATCATACCAAAAACAGTCTCTCTCCAGTGGCATCCTTTCTGTGTCAGTGTCCTAAAAAAAAAAAAAATTATCTCTTTCTCTCCCTCTCTATCTTTCTCTGTTCTCCCTGGCCACACCCTCAACATTTATTTCCTTGCTGCATAGCAACTAGGGCAGAGCATTCACTATAAAATTCTATCATCATTCTTAAAAGGTTGCAAATCTCCAAAACTGTGGAATTTGCAATTTATTTTCTTGTGAGGCAAAAAAGATGAGAATGTGAAGCCTTTACTACTAAATCCTGAGGTTGAAAATATAAACGGAAATAAATAAGGATCTGAATTATGGAGCAACTCAGGATTTTACGCCTTGATTTGATCACAGTGACCTGCCTAAAACTATCAAGTGGGCAGTAATTTACTTCTCCTCTACTTGTAGAGAAGTCTCTTGCTTTGCCTGTAGCACATAACTGAGAACCTAGAAGAAAACATCAAAAACACCTGATCACCTAAAATAGATGTTACATTTAGGCCTCATATCATATAGAAAGTCTATTTCTCTTGGTTTTTAAGTTCCTGGGTTCTCTGTAAACTAGATGCAGAAAATGAAATGCATATGAGGTAACAGGTCTGGCTTAGTCAGCAGCCATCAGACAAACAGGAGACTGAGGAAGTATATGCAAAACCAGAGATACAGCGTAAATAACCAGGGACATTTATTGGGGAAGCGGGGGAGGAGGACTAAGTTTAAAGGCTGAAAGGCATTACTGAGTGAAAGAATGTTATAATAATTGATGCCAATATTGGTCTTGCGTCCTTGACACAGACTCACTGCAGTATGTTCAACATTGTAGGGTGCAAAGGCAGTAAAATGTATGCATCACTGAAGAGACTTTGTCAAAACTGGTTAAGCTTGAAAACTTGTTTAATGGTGAAAGAGACAGATATCTGAAGAATTTGCTTGTTTGAAAACTTTATTTAAAATGTTATATATATATGTATATATGTACATATATGTGTGTATATATATAATAACATTTTTCTCTTGCATGATGGGAAAATAAAGTTTACACTTATATATATACATATATGTATATATCTTTATCTATATCTATAGATATAGATATCTAGATATCTATATCTAGGTATCTATATGTATATATCTATATCTATATATCTATGATATAGATATATACATATAGATATCTATGATATAGATATATATACATATAGATATCTAGATATAGATATAGATATAGATATTTCCCCCTAAAGTAATGAAGGTATCACAAGACATGTTATTCAATTTTGAAGAGAAGTAGACCTTAGAATGCAGATAAGATGTCCTACGATTATTTGGTTATATTTTAGAAGAAAGTATGCTATTATTTTGTTTTAAAATGTGCATTCTTATTATGTTGAAAGTAACTGAGTAGGATTTGTTCAACCGAAGATTTAATAGTGCATGAAGTAGAAAGGGGGATTTAAGTACAAGAATTTAAGTGTAGGCTTTATAAGTACTAAAGCACTCTTGAATGTGATTGTTACTATGGAGAAAGATTGACTCTATGTCTTAGCTTTACTTTTCCTATTTTGTGAAACAGGTCTGTATCAAACTGATTGATCTCTTTAAAAATAATTTAATATAGGATAACACTCCATAAATGGGAAGGCCCAGGTTTTAATCTCTTGTTAGATGGCATTGTGCTTGATTTGGAGGTAATCTCTAAATGGGGTTAAGCCACTATACATTCTTTAAGGTCTGTGCTTGGTGTTTAATAAAGTCATTTATTTTGCGAATGCAAAATAATCCTCTTAAATCTTTTCTTGTACTAAAGTCAGGATAACCATTTGCATTTTTCTTATACTGGAGATTATGTGAAGACAGTCAAGGTAAAAAATGGGCTTATGACTCTTGAGCAGAAAAGACTGGAACAGTCAAATGGGAACATTGCAGAATATTTTTATTTAAAATGAGTTGACAAATCCCTCCTGGTAATGCCGAGCAGTCTCTCAACTGTAGGCAGGAGTCTTCTGTCTGTGCTCATATTTTTTTGATGACGTCTGTCCTCACATTTTCTCTCCAAATGTGCATTGAACTCCAATTTTATCCACATTATTTTTCCTGTTTTCTTATTTACCATTTTTCTTTCTATAGCTTAACTTTTGATTGTAAACACTAACTTTTTTGAAATGTTATCAAGAGGCAAACAAAAAGCAAATCACCATTCAAAATGCTTTAATGTTTACACACCAAGTTCTTGTTTCATATTGTGTGCTTTCTTCAGGACTTAGAATAGTGTCCTATAAAACAAACCATACAATTAAATAACAACAGCAAAACCCAAACAGACACTCAATATTTATTGAAATGATTGGAGATATTCACCCCTTCCCTTGTTCCAAATCAGTGTTCCTTAAGAAATACCCAATAATTTTAAACAGTAGTAAGTGTTTCATATAAAAAATAAGTCAAAAAGTAGTTTCAGAAACTTTAAAAGTTTTGTTTCTCACTTTTTTACACTCCGTGTTGTAGATGAGCCTACTTTGAAAATATTAGGTTGGTGCAAAAGCAATTGTGGTTTTTTGCAATTATTTTCAACCTTTTATACCACAATTCCTTTGCACCAACTTAATACTTCTCAATGCTCCCACAAGAGCATTGTTTAAAATACACATATAATATTAATGCACAGACATGATATAAAGTGCTTTTTATGTTCATTATCCATCATCAATGAAAAGAATGGCTACTTCTAAGTGATCGATTTCTTTGTTAGATACAAGGTTTTGACAATTTTTTATAGCTTTAAATTCTTTAAGCTAACTTTATTTTTGACCTAGAAAAATAGCTTTTCATGTATCAGTTTGTTTTTTTCCTTTCTTCTCTTTACTTGGGAACTGCCACCATGTCAGTTTAAGCATCTTGCTAGACAAATTAAGAAGGGGCATTGATTCTGATACCTTTCTTAAGTACAGTTAATAAGTCTAGTATTTATTGATTACATGCTATGTGTTCCACTGTTTTAAGTACCATCTTTGATTCTCACAACAATTCTGAGGTAGCTACTATTATTATTTACATATGAATGAGGAAATGATGATACAGAGTAGCTAAATAATTTCCCACGATCACACAACTACGAAGTAGCTTGTTAGAATGAGAATCCAGTTTAAATCTAGAGCCTGCTTTCTTAACTGCTAAATCATACTGTGTGACACATCCTGTATATTATGGAGATATTTTGTTAAAATGATTTTCTTATTTGTAAAACACACACATCAGATCTAATTACTATTTAACTAGTAGATATTTTGGAAGGGATAAATTATATTTATTCTTTTGGGACAATATTTTTTTTTCTATTTTCAAATTTAAGTTGGTACAGTGTCATATCTCTTTTCGCTTTCAGAAGTAAAGGTTGGCTTTCAGATTTTTAGGGGTAGATACCCAGAAAAAGGATTGCTGAGTCATATGGTAATTCTATTCTTAGTTTTTTGAGGAACCTCCATACTGTTTTACAATGTGGCTGTACCAATTTGCATTCCCACCAGTAATGTATGAGGGTTCCTTTTTCTTCCCAGCCTCTCCAACACTTATTATTATTTGTCTTGTTGATGATAGGTATTCAAACAGGTTTGAGGTGATATCTCATTGAGGTTTTGATTTGCATTTCTCTAATAGCTAGTGAAGTTGAGCATTTTTTCATATAGTATTTGTTGGTCATTTGTATGTCTTCTTGGGAGAAGGGTCTGTTCAGGTCCCCCACCCACTTTTTAAGTTGGGTTGTTTATTTTTTTGTCGTTGAGTTAAGAGTTTTTTATATTTTTTGGATATTAGCCCCTTGTTGGAAGCATTGTTTGCAAATATCTTCTCCCATTTGGTTGGTTGCCTCTTTGTTATAGTGATGGCTTCTTTTGCTATACAGAAGCTTTTTAGTTTCATATAGTTTCATTTATTTATTTTTACTTTTACTTCCCTTGGCCTTTGAGGTTAAATAAAGAAGACATTAACTCATTTAACAGAAAAGGAAACTGAGGTTCAAAAAAGTCACATGACCTGTAATTCAGCATGACCTCTAATTCAAGCAACCAGTGATAGAGTTTGAACTTGACTCTATATGTTCTGATGCCAACTTATTTTTTTACTCTTTTCTGGTATACCACTTACCTTGAGGCAATTATAGTTCTGCTTTTTCTCAGTTCTTGGATGGACAAAATGAGAAGGAGAAATTGGTATATTACTACTTGCTCTTTTGAAAGTATTCCAAACTGCTTCTCAGTCCAACATTAACACTTTCTTACCATCAGCGTATAATACCTTCCTTCCTCTTTGGAGCCATTGCGAACCATCATGACATCCTGATCTTCCTCAGTGGCTTCAAAACGTCGTTTTTGTCTTTAAAATTTGTGACTCTTGTAACAGTCTGGTATTAAATTTCATGGAAGTTCCCAACATGAATGATTTTCATCTTCGTTTTTAGGAACCTATTGGAAATGCTATTTATTAGACTTTGATATCACCTGAGTTGCTCAGGTACTAGTACTTTAAATTTCTTGGACTTACCAGAATCTTCTGTCTTTCTACTTCTCCTCGCCCTACTTTCCCACTGAACCCACTGCTCTAATTTTCAGTCCTTCTTGTCTCTCTTCTTTTAAAAACTTGTCTCTGTAGTTATCCATTTCAAGAGGTATTCAACCACATATGAATTTCTCAGCTCAAATACTTTCACCATTTTTGTTTCATTAAGTCCCAAAATAAGGTAGTTTCCAAAGTCCCTTTTCCATCCTATCACTAAGAAAAGTAGAGTGCTGTCCAAAGGTAGTAGGATCCATTGGAAATACTGGAGCAGCTGAAAGGCTGAGTCAGGGTCCTAAAGGAAATGAACAATAAAAATAGAATATGATGGTATAAGGAGTAAGATTATGGAGGCATTGAAGTAATTATACTGTCATTATAATTATTGATAACAACAATTTGGGGAGTATGACCATAGAAGTTATGGTTGATGGAGGGGAGACGATAAGATCATTGGAAGAAAGTGTCAAGGCATGAATGGCCAGATTTTGGGAAAATCATCTATGTGAGTAATGAAATCTCTAAAAATTATACCAGGATAAATATTGGAGAAAATGACAGTGAACCAGGAACAGAAATCTTCAAGGAATGAGGGCATATGATATACAGAGATCAGGATATAATACAATAAGGGATTAGTTTTGGGAAATAGAGATATACACGTA
This sequence comes from Rhinolophus ferrumequinum, assembly GCF_004115265.2. NCBI lineage: Eukaryota > Metazoa > Chordata > Mammalia > Chiroptera > Rhinolophidae > Rhinolophus > Rhinolophus ferrumequinum. Next base: position 54,834,191 of record NC_046290.1, on the reverse strand, counting down.
CGACATCAAATTAAAACTGGGCGGGAAGATGTTCAGGAAGTCGCATTGAGGAGCAAGAGGGACTTGTGCCACATCTGAGGTCTAGAAGATATGGGAGAAAACACAGTATTCAGTTAAGAGGGCTTCAGGGTAAACAGTGACTTAGAGGAGAGCTCATGTCTTCTAGAGCAGGAACAGAGATATAATAGTCTTCTCCTAGGCATCTTACTCTTTGACGGTCCTCATTCTACAGTTTTTGACACATTGAGCTCATTATAATAATTGATATGTCTCACTTTCAAGCACATAAAATATGTTTGCATATACAACAGCTCTTTTTAAACTACCTCAGGGGTTAGCATTTTCCCCACTGACAGTTGGGGATATACACTGAGAATAGAATAAGTGATCCACACTCAAAACTAGGTCTTATAGACCCAAGTCCAGGACTCTTTTCACTACAGCACAGCTACAGAGAAAAGCCCCAATCCACAGAAGGGTCCCTTCTTAATTTAAAGCTCAGCTGGGGTCTAGGAAGTTTTTGCAGTTGTGCCCTGACCTCCTTTGTCCTGTTGAGATGAGACTGTGTATTTTGGGGTCTGCATAGTTTAGGTTATAGGGAATGTTATCGTCTGTCTTATGGCCTTAATCCTTGCCCATGTTTGAATCAGTTGCACAGATGGTTCTTACTGGAAAAAAAAACATTACTAGAGGAGTATTTATTTTTGAGTTCCAACATCCTCATAATTGTGCAACCTAGTACACAATTATTTTTCCTCAAATCTACATGTTTCAAATATTTGTAAACCATAATGTTTCTTCTTTAGTATCTGACATGCTAAAGCCATACATATTTTTTTTCCTTTAATCTGTGCTTGTAAGCTATTCCTTTCATCATTTTAGTTGTTTCATTTGGAATCTGTCCAAGTAGCCTGCATATTTATTCAACAGGCTTGCCAAAAACTCAACAAAGAATTCCAGGGATATGTTTCCTTAAAATGATGCCACACACTTTAATCTGTACCTTTTAATTTTGCAAATAAATTTTTAGTGTTTAATCCATTATTTTGCTAGTTATGTTTTTCTATCGGAACGTCTTTTTCCAAATAATACTATGTCTCCAAATTATCTATGTCTCTTTTTCATAATTTTATTTTGAATGTGCCTTCCTTGGAATTTTCTTTTCATTTTTTAAAAATTCTGTATTTATGATAATTATTGTTACTATTATGTAATGCATGCTCTGTCCACAGAATCTCAGAATGACTTAACTTCATTTCCTGCAAATTATGTTATCATGCCATTTATTGTTATTTGTATATCACGTATATAATGTAGTGCACACATTCCTATCCCTACCTTTTTACTTTTTATTTTACATTCATTCCTTTTTGGGTCTTTAAGTATTTATTATCTTCTTGAAACTATCATCTTTCTCTATTTTTCTTTTTTCTATTTCTGTATTTATTTTTAGCTATTTCCTTCCGTATGTTGCCATTTTCAGCCCTTGGCTCCCTTCTCGGTTTAAACCACACAACCCCAGAGGATCTCTCTGATCACCTTCTCCAAGTAATCAATACTCCAGCACACACACTTGGGCACACCATCTACCCCTGTCATTATTCTCTATCCATTTTTTTAAATTATAGCATTTTTCAAAAATTATAGTTACATAATCACTTGCTTATTAGCTTATTTTCTTTCTTGTTTCCAATGTATTGTGAGCTCCATGTGGACGTCTGTTTTGTCCCCTAATATGTATTCAGCTTTAAACATGGTGCCTTAAATATGATAGGCACTCAATTAATATTTGTTGACTGAACTTTTGCATGTGTCAGTACATGAAACACATGAATGAAAACAACTATGCTGGTAGGTATATAAATCTTTCTCTGGTTAAAAAAAAGTGTTCCTTTGATAGACCCATTAACTTGTTTAATACATTCTTATCTACTTGATGCACTGACGTGTGATTTATGGCACAAGTGATACACTTTCAGAAAGCTTTAATGCTTTAGTAGTGACATACGCTAAGAGCTGACTAAATAAATGACCTACTTGTTTCCATAGCTGTCTAATTTATAAACACCTTGAAAGCAAGATTCAGGTTTTACCTTCAATTATCAAATTGTAGCAAAACAGTGTGATTGTATATGGAAGATAGGCAGTAAGCTTTAGACTGTCATTTTATTATCAAGGGTTGACAAAAAAAGTATGTGCAGCAAATTCAAAGTGCTTGGCATTTTTAATTGTCAGATGGGGAAACTGCAGGTAACCCTTTAATCAGCTAATTTCCCCAGTGCCTGGTAATCACTCCCATAAGCCCCACCAGCAATAACTTTCCTCCAACCATAACTTCTTTCCCTCCTCCCAACACACAGTCACACCTGCTGAACCCAGATGTACTTGGCAGAGGGGAAAGACAGCACCTGGGAGCTGTGTCTGTTCAGGAGCCTCCAAAACAGCTCTGTTTAGAGTAGTTTGTGTAATGACAATCTGTATGAAATGGCAAACTGCTGTTTATTCCCCATAGGACAACTATGCTTCTACCTTTCTTAAATGCTTCAGTGGTTCTTAAACAATTTGTGTGCTTGTGACCCCAGTAATCGTATGATTTCCACTCCTAGTTCGAAAGCTCAGAAAACTATGTCTTTATAAAAAACAGTATGCAAAAACAAATTAATTGTGTAGAATTAAAATGACAAAATCTTGTAATATGCCTGTAGTTGATAAGAAAGAACCTTTGGCAATTTTTTTGAGGAGCAATTCATTCTTTATCCTTGTTTTAAAGTTTGAATTATTTTTGAAGCTATAAGTATATACTCATTGAAGAAACATTATAATGGTGACATTTTGGTGTCTATAGAGACTTGTTTCAGTAAACAAATATCTCAAAGTAACATTTTAAACCATAAAATGGCTTATACCACATAGTTGTATAGTTTATTTATTCAGCAACCTTTTATTGAGCAGAGATAGATGTCAAAGCCTGTTCTGGGTATTGGAATTACAACAATGAACAAAACAGATGAAAGTCCTTGCTTACAGAAAGCTTACATTCTAATGAAGGGGAATAGAGAAGAAACAAAGGAAATTGTCTAGTAGGTTACAAGGAGAGAGTAGGGATTTCAAGAGTGGATATAATTTACATGTTGGGTGCTCAGGTCAACCTCCCTGTTCAAAAGTATTTGGCAACTGAGGTATATTTTGCAATTATGTTGTCTCCACTTTCATTTGTCTTTATATTTTATTTATTAAGTTTGTTATATAGTGTTAAAACAAATTTATTTTGTAAAACATATTCATATTTTCTTTATAATTTCTGCTTTTGACATTATATTTAAATGCATAAATATTGCTCTTTGTTTTTTCCTACCAAATGGTTAGCTATGTTAAGTGTTTGTCATATGCTAAATTCTATGATATCATATTTGCATCAGTTCAGAGATTTACTCACTAGGCTGCTTCTCTATCAGTGTGACAGTATCACATAGTTTTAATTATTGTAACTATGTTATATGTTTGAATTATGGTGTATAATTGTTTAGAAATATATCCAAATATGGTTTGCTAATATTTTAGTTGAGATGGTTGTATCTATTTTCATAATGGAGCTATCTTTGTACTTTATTGAGGAAATACTAGATTTCTAGAATTAATTGGGAAGCTCTCTTCCCTGGAGCACTTATAAATATTATAAGAGTTTTCTGTATCTTAAATTTTAGAATAACTCACCTACTAAGCAGCCTGATCTGTTTGTTGGGTACATTTGTGAATACTATTTCTAGGGTCTTCCATAATTAATAGAACACTCACTGTTACCCTTTTCCATTTTTGATAATTTATTATTGCTGATATAATAGTATACTTTAAGTTTATCTTCTGATTTATTAGTGTATATAGTATATTGCATCAAAATGTTTGCAAAGTTGCATATTTATACAAAACAAAACATCTTATAGTAATGCATGTGATAATTATGAAGTAAAAAAAAAAAAAAGAAACAAAAAAACTAAACATAAAGCAAAATAAAGCTTCCAGGCTCAGGAATCAGGGTTTTCAACTGCAATAGATGACTAACCTTGGTTTTTGAAAAAAATAAGAAGTAAAGTAGGGATGATAATAATGTTGTGAGTGTTTAATACAGGTTAAGTGCTTAGAACAATGTTTGTGGCCCAAGATGGATATGATGATGACGGCGACGATGATGGTGTAGAATCTCCAGTAGCGCAGAGCTTGGCACACATTATGATTAAAAAGTACTATTGGTAAATGAACTGAATACAAATCAATCATTTTTCTCATTTATCTATTATTTTACTGCAATGTTTATCAAGAAGACTTCAGCCCTTTAACTGAGCTATACCTTGCAGGTATATTAATATAATATGTTAAGAGAATGGTATCAGACTGGGAGTTGAATCTTGGATAAAACAGTCACCAGCTCTGAAGCCGTTTGTAGTGTACCTGCCTAGCCTGTTTCCTCACCTGTAAAGTATGGATAAAGAGTAGCAATCTCATAGAGCCATTATAATGATTAAAAGATATACCCCTCCATAAACTTTAGGTATTATTTTCTTAATTGTGGTTGTAGCTATAACTGTAAAGGTGACAGGTACCCTGGAACACATTCCAAAGGAGAATGGTATAAGGAGGGAATGGCAACGTGGATCGCTCTGACAAATTGGCTGATCAACAAAGCTTAGCGATCCTTGAATTTATGTTAAATATAGTTTGGTTATGTTTCTAGCTTCGTTTTATTTTGGGGGTGTTTGTCTTAGTCCTTTAGCGCTGTAATAACAAAAACGCCATAGACTGAGTGGTTTATAAAATAATAGAAATCTGTTTCTCATAGTACTGGAGGCTGGGAAGTCCAAGATCAAAGTGCTGGCAGATTCAGTGTCTGGTGAGAACCTGCTTCCGGGTCTTAGGCACATCGTTTTGCTGTGTCTTCACATGGTCCATAAGGCAAGGGAGCTCTCTGATGCTTAAAAGGGCACTAGTCTCATTCATGAGGCTACCACCCTCATGACCTAATCACCTTCCAAAGGCTCCACCTCCCAATACCATTACATTGAGGATTAGGTTTCAACATACGGACTGAGCGGTCATGGGGGTAGGGGGACATAAGTGTGTAACATCATCTGTGACAGAATATCCTTCAATGTCTCCTAACTCACTCTCGGAGGTCCTTGCTTCCTTTATATTCTTCCCACCTAGTTGCACTTACTCTCTACTCTGAATATAAACTGTAAGTTGTGTCCTGATTTATAGTCTATAATAGAAACTTCTAAAATATTTTGGGTTATTTTTAGTTCACATTTTGCGTTAGTGGTCTCCATTATACATATTATATGTAAGGAAAAGCTTTTTATAATCTGCTTATTCATGACTGGTGGTCTCTGTGGTCAGCGCTTAGTGTTCAGAAAACTATTTCTTGCCTTTAAGCAATTCAAAATTATTTAAATATTTTATCTGAAAAACATCGATAAAAATTAAGTTCATGTTAGGTTAAAGATTTTAAAAGAAAATAATTCTGTTTGCATTTTAAAGAAGTGACTTTTATATCACCCCCCCCTTTTCCCGTGCTTTAGGACAAGCGAAACAGAACAAAACAAAAAATGTTTCACTAAGAGAACATATTTAGGTTAAACACAAGATACAGATACACAAACACGTTTTAAGGATCGGAATAAACTATATTTCCAAAGTAGCAACATTTATGACTAAAATCAACTAATTTCCAAAGCAAGCAGGAATCCACATGAGATTTACATGGTTAAAACTGTTGAAATTTATCAAACAGTTACATTAGGTCTGGATTATTTCTAAATCAAGTGACAATTTAAAACACTCTTTTAAGTATGATATGAGTGTCCCCATAAAGGAACAATTGTAATATGCAGATTCAGGATTATCTCCTATTTTAAGGTCAGCTCATTAGCAATCTTAATTGCATCTACCAAGATCCTTTTGCCATATGACATAATATATTTAATGGGCATAATACCAAGGCATAAAGATCATGAGGCCAGAAGTCCACGATTATGCACACAATCTCATGTAGGTATAGGTCTGTGTAACTCTTCATCTGTATTAGCAGTGTGCACGACTTAATCTTGGCTCTACCAAGTACTCGCCTTGTGACTTTGAGCAAACTCCAATCCCTGAGTCTTAGTTTCTTTCTTTGGCAAAATAGAGATAATAACCTCTATGCTGTTTGTCTATTTGGCTTGTTGTGATGATCAAAATGAAAATAGTGCAATACATAGGGAATGAATTTGGAACTTGAAAACCACTACATAACTTGTGTCAGTGGTAGCTTCAGATTTTTGCTTTGTTATCTAAACCTTTATAGAATCAACTGGTACTGGAATCTGTGACAATTCCCAATTTTTACATGATATTCCCTTTATTTATTTATCTTTGTATGTTTTACTAAACCTATCCAGATGCCATGAAAACTTTTGATTACCGTTATTTGGAAAAGGAACATAAGTACACTTAAATGACAAATTTGATGTGTAGGTAGTAACGACATTGTGAGAACTTAACTGGCGATAATCAGACTATGCACAGCTCACACATGTTTAAATGGGCATGTTCAAAATCTGATGTCCTCAAATGTCCATGATTTTGTCTACCCTTTTCAACACTTTGAGATCTGGAGTGGCTCACTTAGAAAATTATTTTCTGTTCATGCAAATATAGAAAGTTAAGAAGTTAAATCATTCTCTCACCCCACCTGACAAAATTGCCACCTCTAAATAAATCAGGGTCATCTTCTCTCCTGCTATGTTCATGCAACCCAAAATGTCAACTTCTGGTCCCAATGCCAGTTCACAAAAATGAGACTAATACAAATTTCCTTAAATGGAGTAGCACTGACACTATTTAAAGTATTTTAGCTAGTATTGCTTGTAGAGAAACATGCTTTATTTTGTTTCCATAAAGCTTAATTTCAAAATTATATGTAGTATACTATAACTTATGTTTGAATGAATAATTTCTTGATGATACCGCTCAACAAAAAATTTAACTTATATTCCAACACTGAAATGTAATCACATTATTGGGATTTCCCTCTAGTTAAAAAAAAAATGTATACACACACACACACACAGACACACATACATATATGTGTGTGTGTGTATACACGTATGTATATATGTATATATATATACACACACATATAATATATATGTAAATTTCTAATGCTTTATATAAAGGATTTCAATAGAAGAATACTTTAAATGACCTCTTTAGTTAGTGATAGAATTCATATGGTGATTGCTTCAAAAATAAAGTGTATTTGAAAGTCAAATTTACAAGTAGGAATTAAAAATAAAAGCAAAATTATTGCTAAAAATAATTTCTGTATGTCCTTTGGGAAGTGGCATAGATCTTGAACTAACATTCTTGATTATTTTTAAGAGGTTTATTTATTTTGCTTTGTATTCCCCAGAATTTAAGAATGCATTGAAATATTTAAAATGTTATTGCTGATAACAGCTGCATAATAAACCAATCTAGGGTTGGAGGTTTGGGGTTGCTGATTTAACTTTAATTGGGAATATGTTATAAATTAAGTCAATTGACTTTGGAATAAGAGAGGTATGAAGAACTCTTCCAGGATTAATTGTTTTTGAAGGCAATTACTATGAGCAAAGCCTAGAATCTGAGCCCAGGCAGTTGGAGCTTACAAACTTTAAGGGTGACTTCTTGAGCTCATTTACCTTGGTATATCAATTTGAAAGTATCCATTTTATTATGTAACTGCATTATAAACATTTTAATATTTAGGTCATTTCACAACATTGGGAATGTAAATGATCACTCCATAACACTTTAAAAACATTTTTAAAAAAGATTTCTATTAAAATATAGCTAACATAAAATATTATATTAGTTTCAAGTGTTCATAATAGTTATTCAACAATTATGTACTGAAGAAGTGATCACCATGATAAGTCCAGCAACCATCTGACACTGTACCCTATGATGCACGTTACGTGCCCATAGCTTATTTGTTTTATACCTGGAAATTTGGACCTCTTATTCCCCTTCACCTTTTTCATCTCTTTTTAAATTTTTAAATTACAGTTGATATTAAATATTATTTTATATTAATTTCAGGTGTATAGCGTAGTGGTTAGACATTTATATAATTTAACAAGTGATCACCCTGACTAGTCTAGTACCCACCTGGCACTATGCATAGTTATTACCATATTATTGACTATATTCTCTATGCTTTATTTTACATCTCAATGACTATTTTATAACTACTAATTTGTACTTAATGCCTTCACCTTTTTCACCCTGTTCCCCAACCCCCCTTCCATCTATCACCCCGATAAATCTAGTACCCATATGACACAATACATAGTTATTGCAATATTATTGACTGTATTCCTTATACTATACCCTACATACTCATAACTACTTTTTAACAACCAATTTGTACTTCTTAATCTCTTCCCCTTTTCATCCACTCGGAACCCCTTCCCACCTGGCAGGCATCAAAATGTTCTCTGTATCTATGAGTTTGTTTCTGTTTTGTTTGTTTTGTTCTTTACATTCCACATATAAGTGAAATCACATTGCATCTGTCTTTCTCTGTCTGACACTCCACTCAGTACAGTATCCTCCTCGTCCATCCATGCCACTGCAGATAGCAAGAACTGATTCCCTTCTGTGGCTGAGCAATATTCCACTATATATATGCACCACCTTCTCTTTATCCATTCTCTATCAATAGACATCCAGGCTGCCTCCAAATCTTGGCCACTGTAAACAATGATTCAAGGAACATATGGATGCACAGGCCCTCTCGAAGTAGTGTTTTGGGTTTCTTCAGATAAATACCCACAATGGAATTACTGGATTCTTGTTTTTCTCTTATTATAGCCTTTATTTTAAAGTTTATTTTATCTGAAATGAGTATTGCTACCCAAGCTTCTTTTTTTCCTATTTCTATTTTCATGAAATATCTTTTTCCTATCCCTTTACTTTCATCTGTGTGTATCTTCCAATCTGAAGTGAGTCCCTTGTAAGCAGCATATGTAAGGGTCTTGTTTTCTTATTCAACCACACTATCTTTTGATTAGAACATTTAATCCATTTACATTGAAAGTAATTTTTGATAGATACATAGTTATTGCCATTTTATTATTCATATTTTGATCTGTTTGTTTGTTTTAAAGAAGTCCCTTTAAGATTCCTTGTAATGGTGGTTTGTTGTTGATGAACCGCATTATGTTTTCTTGTCTGGGAAGCTCTTTTCTGTCCTTCAGTTCTAAATAATAGCTTTGCTGGATAGAGTAACAGTTTGGGTGTAGATCCTTACTTTTCATCAATTTGAATATTTCATGCTAATCCCTCTGGCATGCAAAGTTTCTGTTGAGAAATCAGCACATAGTCTTATTGGAGCGCCTTTGTAGGTAACTAACTGCTTTTCTCTGCTACTTTTAAGATTCTTTTTTTTCTTTAACATTTTGCCTTTTATTTATGATGTGTGTTGGTGTAGGCCTCTTTGGGTCCATGTTGTTTGGGACTCTCTGTACTTCCTGGGCTTGTATGTCTGCTCCCTTCACCAGGATAGGGAAGTATTCCATCATTATTTCTTCAAATAGGTTTTCAAGTCCTTGTTCTATCTCTTCTTCTGGTACCTCTATGATGCAAATGTTGGTACGCTTGATATTGTCCCAGAGGCCCTTTAAACCATCCTTGTCTTTTTGGATTCTTTTTTCTGTTCTGATTGGATGTTTCCTGCTGCCTTATCTTCTAGCTTGCTGATTCCATTCTCTGCTTCATCTATTCTGTTGACTCCCTCTAAAGTATTCTTCATTTCAGTTATCACATTCTTTATTTCTGATTGGTTCTTTTTTATGTTTTCTATCTCTATTTTTATGTTTCCTATCTCTTTGTTGAAGTTCTCCCTGAGGTCACTGAGCATCCTTATAACTAGTGTTTTGAACTCTGTGTTTAGTAGATTGCTTTATTTCCATTTTGTTTAGTTCTTTTTCTGGAGCTCTGTTCTTTAATTTGGAACATGTTTCTTTGTCTCCCCGTTTGGGCTGGATACCTGTGTTTGTTCCTATGTAATAGGCAGAGATGCTATGTCTCCCATGTGTAGTAGGTGTGCTGTGGTGCTCAGTGGTGCAGTCTTCCTGGTACTGCATCAGGAAGCTGGGTACTCAAGGTGTGCCCTTCTGTTGTAGTTGAGCCTTGGTTGCTGTTGGCACATCATTGGGAGGGATTGAACCTTGGACTAATTGGTTGTGAGGACTGGCTGTGACTATAGAGGAGGAACTGTTGTGCAAGGGCTGACCCTACGGACTAAGATTTACTTAAACAGGGCGCTGGTTCCTGTCCAGTCTGCCCTTTTTGTGTGTCTTCCCCAGAAGCAGCCAGATGATGCTTCCACTGAGTCCAAAACTGGCCACTTGGCATGACAGCCACAGGGCCTCTTGGGAGGGGCCCACCTCAGGCCAAGTTCAGCCACAACCTGTGCCCTGCCCTGGGCCACCTGGCATGAGCCATAAAGCAATCCACAGATAACCACCACCTGCACTGGGCTTGGACGTGCCTCAGGAAGCCATGCCACCAATTCAGGCTGGCTGTCACTTGTGCCGGGCTTGTTGCTCTTCAGCAAGAGGTATGAGATATGCCAAAGCCAGATATTGCTTATTTGGGTTTAGTGAACCTTTTGTGAAACTTTTAGGAAAGTCTGCAGCATGAACCAAGATAAGCCATTTATAAGGAAAAGCCACTGAAAGCTGCCTTTGTGGACCCGAAAGTTGGGTGTGGTCTCAGGGAATCAGGGCAAATGAAAGTGTTATCCAGGTTAATGGAGACTCAGATATGGTGGCTACCTGGATCTCCACACCAGGAAGGGGGAAGACTCAATAAAGAAACAATGGCTCTGCCTGCTCCTCCATCTGGGAGAAAGCTGCCCCTGCAGTCCTTGCCTAAAGCCAGATAATTCACTTTCTCCTTGTATGTCCCTGGTGCTTTTGGAGCTGCTGCTCTAGTTCTGGACCTCAGAGCAAGTGAGTCCATCAGCGAGTAAGTCTATGTGTTGGCCCTTTGAAAGGGATTTCTGGGACTTCAGCAGCCCTCTGTCTCACTCAGCCGCAATCTCTGTTGGTTTTCACAGACAGAAACTATAGGGACTTCTCTCCCTGATACTGAGTCCTTGGACTGGGGAGCCTGGTGTGTAGATGGGACCCCTTGCTCCTCTGGGAGGGCATCTCCACATTTGAGTTATCCTTCACAATTTTTAAGGGTCACACGTGGGTGTAGAACCAGTCTGTTCTTCATCTCTGTGCCCCCATTCCAGTCTCGCGGTAGCTGCTTCTGTATGTCCTTAGTTATAGGGCTTTGGTTCAGTTAGAATTCAGATGATTCTCAATGATGGTTGCTCTGTAATTTAGCTGTAATTTTGATATGGTCATGAGAGGAGGGACACACAGCACTTACCTACTCAGCTATCTTGACCAGATCCTCACTCCATAACAATTAATAAGACAAAATCATACTTATGCAGTGTAGCTTGGATCAACCATTTTTTTTGATTGAAGAAATTGTAGAAAGTCATGGACTATAAGGAAGAACAAATTCAACAATTGAGAGTTTATTCAGATGGCTCAGTGGTTCCCTGACTCCTACAAAAGTAAATTAAAGCAAAATGAATTAATAATTTGGTTGAACTCCAAGAACTTAAATACTGTTGTTGTTTTTTTGTTGGAGTAATAACAAAGGTGTGCAAGTAAAGCACAAAGATATTATGTGCTTTTAAGCTGATAATCCAGAAATTAAAATGGAAATCTCTTCAGGAAACCTATTAATTTGTTTATAATTAAAACTTGGTTCTTTTAGTATTACTGCTCATTTGGGAAGTCAGTTTATATTTATTCTACATTAAGTTCATTTTGTTACATATCTACATAAGTTTGTTATTGTAGGATGTTGTTACTCAGACTTCATCTGTGAAACAACATATAGGAAACTCTTGTGTAACCAAAGTATTTATACCTTCCAATTTTGGTTATTAGACTATTATTTTGAAATGGTCAATATTGGTTCTTTTGGGTTTATGAAAATCTCTGACATATCTACAATGACAAAATGATACTATAAATTTTAGAGGCATTATTGATGTGCACGAAAAACACGATCTTAAATGTTTAGTTCAATGAGTTTTCAAAGTTGTATATGCCCATCTAATCACTACCTAAAACAAAATATAGAACATTTCCATAATCCTAGAAAATTCTCCCTTTCTACTTTCAGTCAAATCCCATCCCTACCTCTCCTCTCTCCAACATGTTTGTTTGTTTTTTAATTTAATTTTTTATTTTATTTCTGTCACCGTAAATTAATTTTGTTTATTTTTGGACTTCATATCACTGTTGTGATAGAGTGTGTGTGCGTGTGTGTGTGTGTGTGTGTGTGTGTGCTTGTGTGCGTGTGTTAGTCTGGCATCATTCACTCAACCTAATGGATTTGCTTTGGTATTTATCCTTGTTATTACACATCTCATAAGTTCATTCTTTTTTTTTTATTCTGAGTAGTATGTCATATAAATATATTATAATTTGTTTATCTGTTCTCTAGTTGATGGATAATTGAGCTATTGCCAATTTTCAGCTATTATGAGTAAGTATAATCTGAAAAATTTTATAGAAGTGTTGTGTTTTTTTTTTTTTTTAACAGACCATATAATTTTGTTTCTCTTGAGTAAATGAATTTCTGGAAAATGAATTTCTGAGTCATAGGAAGATATACGTTAGCTTGATGAAAAACTTCTCAACAGATGTCCAAAATGATTGTATAATTTTGCTTTCCCAACAGCTATGTAAGAGGGGTTCTGTTTCTGTCCTCACCAAAATTTGTCATTATTAGTCTTTTGATTGTAGCTACTCTAGTGGATATGAACTGGTATCTCATTGTATTTTTAATTTGTGTCTCCTAATGACCATATGTTATAAGGACATTATAAAGAGTTTGTTGACTATATCTCTTCTTTTGTGAAATGCCCAATCTTTTGCAAATGTTACTTTTTTGTTATTTGGGTATTTTAAAGTTGATTTGTAGTTCTGTAAATATCTTGGTTATGAGTACGTTGCCGTATATGTATTGCAGATATATTTCCTAGTCTGTTTCTTGATATGCTTTTTCTTAGTGGTGTCTTTTGATGTAGAACTTTCTAATTTTTATGAAGTGCTTTTACTGATATTTTTCTTTTATAGTAAGTGCTTTTGATATCCTATAAAGTCTTTGTATAGTCCAATGTCATAAATATAGTGTCTTATTTTTTCCTTTTAGAACTCTCTTATTTCTGGTTTTACATTTAGGTTTATGATCCTTCTTGAATTTTTATATATATCACAAGGTGCAGGTTAAGTTTATTTTTTTACATAAGGTGATTAATTATTTTAGCACCATTTATTAGAAAGACTACTTTCTGCATTGAATTGACTTAGTTCCTTAGCTGTATTTATTCTATGTGTTTAATCTGTTTCCCTATCTTTATACCAATACCAGGGTGTCTTGATTAATTTTAAAATAAAGCTTGAACTTAGGTAATGTAATTCTTCTAAATTTATTCTATTGTATATCTTTTGTGTAAGTTTTGGAATTGACTTGTCAATTTCTTCAAAAAAGCTTGCTGGGATTTTGATTAATATTCCATTAAGTTTATAGATTACTTTGAGGGTAATGTCTGTATTAATATTATGTCTTCCAATAGATTAAGATCTTACATCTGTTCATTTATGTATCTGTATAGACCCATATTTAACAATAAATAAAAACTCCTTTTTGTAGGGTTTTATAAAATAGAAAGCATTCTACATTGATTATCTCATTACTCCTGCTTTTCCTTGTTTTAAAACAGGAATTAAGTTTAAAGAGTAAAGATCATTTAACACATTAGTATGCTTCACAGTGCTTACAAGAGCACTTTGCACATAGGATAGACTTGGCAGGCAATTTGAATTCTCAGAAAACCATCTTACTAATATTTTTATAATGTGATAAACAGTATTGTTAGAAATATATCAACATTTCAAATAATGAAGGTTTTTAAAATGAAAATAAATATATAAAAACACAAGTTTCCAGAAAAACAAACCGAGATTATTAGCATGAGACCTGTTGAAAGCTGAAAGAAAACCTCTAAAACATTGGAAGTAGTTAATGAAATCAGAGAGGTTTAGAATATCTATGATCACTTTATTCTCTAGTAATAAAGATTGTACTGTAACCACTTTGATAAACGCCTCTTCTGTTTTTGAAGATATTGATAGTTATAGTTATGTCTAGCTTTTTATGGAATAATCAGCCTCACAAGGCGGGAGGATGTGCAGAGGCTTCATCCTGCTTTAAAGCTTAAAATGTGTGTGTGTGTGTGTGTGTGTGTGTGTGTGTGTGTGTGTGTGTGTGTGTGTGTGTACGACATTATCCCAGCAGGGTGTTAGTACCAGAAAGTTTTCACTTTGACTAAATCTCTTTTGGTTCACACCTGAACCAAGTCCAATGAGATTTTCTTTTAAACAGGGTAAATGTAAACCATCAATTGTCTGTTTTATTTTGTTGTTGTTTTTTTAGTATTACTACTTGTGTTCCAGAATTGACTTAGGAAAGTAGACGAAAGCTATATGAAGAGGCAAGATACATGCTTTTGTGCTACTCATTGCTGGCATTTTCCAGCACATTCAAAACCATTTAATAGGTTAATATGATGCCTAGAACATTTTAGGAAAAAAATATTCCTAGAAGAATCTTGCTATATAACTGTTAGCCACTCCTCAAGTAAATTATTTTTGCTGTTGTATAAGATAACTAAACACTAGATTGGGTTATTGGAAAAGGGATTGTATCCTTCTTTCTTGAAAGGCCATTATTAGCAGTATATTTATATTCACTGTCTCACCTCAGTGAGACATACCATATACCATATGATTACTGTGAAATGAATTAAAAATCTTCTGAAGGACCACTTTTGGCCATGCCAATGTGTGGTAAGATTTCTTACCTCTATACCAAGTACTACTTTGAAATGTGCTTAGATCTATTTTTCTTTCAATGTTTACCTAGGGTCTTATTTAAATAATTACCATTCTGGAGCTTATAACCTACATAAGTGATGGCATTATTTATTCCTTCTTTACGAATCTAATAGGAAATGACAAATAAAGGACATTCGATTTATCTATTCATTTTATATTAAGAGATATTTCTGAGGATATTGAATTTATTCCCAGGCTTCACATACCTTGACCTTTAATTGCCAAACTTCAGTCTTGAAGTGAATTAGCTGGGTTCTGACTGAATTAATTGAATTCAGGGAAGGCTGTGCAAATAGTTGTTCCTATATTTTCTCACACATTTCTGTATGGTGCAAACTGTTGGAAAGCAATTAGATTCTGAATTACTTAGTTATCCTCACAACCCCTGTTCTTTGACCTCATGAAATCTCTCCTTTTTCCCTCTATTAACCCTCCTCTTGTTTTCCCTTACTTTTCTATTTAGCTTCTATCATCTACCCCTTGCATTAAGCACTCAATTATTAATCTTCAACTCCCCCTACCGATTGTCCTTGAGTTGTTTCTAGTTGGTAATCAGGTTACATGGTAGTCGTAATATAGTCTTTCAATCCTAGAAACATGGTTTGGTCAGTGCACTGAAAACAAGTTCAACTCCTAGGTGTGAACTCACAGGGATATATAATTTAGAGTTTTGCATCAGAACATGAAATTTTAGTTCCATTATGGTCATTATAATCACTGAGGATACAAAAAATACACATGAGACTTCTGGTCAGTTCATTCACTTCTTGATCATGGAATTAAAAGAGAGGAGTGGGTTGAACAATCTGAATGTTTTGAGGCCGAAATGGTCTGACCACAACAGGGACGCACCTGTATCACAGTCTGTGCCACGGCCCCCATTTTCCCAGTCAGTGGTCAGTGCTTGGATGGGCAATCACTAAGTTAGCCTCTACCTCTTAGGTCTGCGTTCTCTACCTGCTGACTATCCTCTTTTTCCCCATCCTGTTCTCCCACCAAAGCACTTCCGACTGACTTATTCTTTCTTTGGATATAATATATTCCCTTAGTTCCAAAGCAACTCTTACTGTCCTGAAAAGTCAATCTTAGTTTATAATGTAACCATCAGGATTTCATAATGTAAGGATTTCATAATGTAACCATCAGCTGGCAGTTTTATTGTTCAGATTTCCATGTTTTTAGGGGATGTCCAACCTGTTTAAAATTGCAACCTAGGTATGCATGAGCTATATAACTAGAGGGCCATATGGGAGAGTGTAAGTCTTGGGTTTGTTATTTATTTCAGAAATAAAATTTCATATTTTAGAAATGCAATTTATATTTTCATGTTTCATCATTAGCAATGTGTTATCATAAATCATTTATCTAATTCAGTGCTTAAATTTTGGGTAAAAGGTGAGCACTAGAGAGGATATTTATCCAAATTCTTGCTGTGTTGAGTACAGCTGCCTTGCACATTTTATAATAATGCTATAGAGGCAGACATGCCTGGTGATATTTTAATCAATCAAGTGGTTGACTTAAAAATTTTTATCTTTCATGTTTAAGTCATCTTAGACTGAAAGCACAAGCTATAAAATGTAAATGTTAATTTGTAGGGGGTAGAATAGCAATCATATTAAAATGGCAGTTTTTAATAAACAAACCCAAATTCCCATACGTACATGAGTGTTCTCCTTCAAAGTGATCGCTCCAGGAGGTCTATTCCCCCTCCCTTTTTTTTTTTAGTGATATCATGGTTGTTCAGATGGTATAGTAAACTGCTTTTGAAACTGCTTCTAAAGCCATAGGAAAAAAATGGGCACCGTCTTTCTCATGCTACAGTTAGCTTCTATCCCCAAACTGTTTACTCAGCTTCATCTTTAACTAGTTTACTAGCTTGATACTGAAAGCTATTTTACTTCTAAAAATCGTATATAATCTCAAATGAGCAAAAACCACCACCATTTATGTTTTTTTCAATCTAGCATAGCCTGATTATGTGAAAGCAATTTCAAAAGGGGATGTCATGCTCTTTCAGAGAATGTCTGTGTCACCTGCTTCTATCACACCATTGTAGATATTCACAGTTATGAACGACACTTTGCTGTGTCTTTTGGCTTATATATCTTTATAGAAAACTGCCCTACTTAGAGTCTAAAGAGAAGAGAAGATGCATTAAACTGTTAGCTAAGACCAGGTGTATTTCCAGAATGCAATCTCCATTTGTAATGCATTCACAGGAATGGCCCGCTAAACACCAAAATGATGAGGTTGCAGCGTATACTGAACCTAATTATTGCTTGAGCCGAAAGTCCCTTGGCTATGTGGAGGATTCTTGTGGTTAGTCTGGGTTTTCTGTGTGAATTCTGCTTCCTTGTGGTGAATTCTGCTACCACTACTGATTCAGCAGCCCTGTAGAAAAGGAAATGGAAAAAAAAAAAAAAGGGAAAAAAAGGAAATGGGTGAATAGTCTGCCAGTGTAGCTAGTGATTCTATATTTCCATTTTATTCACAGAAATGTGAGAACTTGATGGGAATACTGGGAGGTAGGGGAGGGGGAGTCTACAACTAGCAGTGGGAACAGATATCAGGAAGATTGTTCTCTCAAGGCCCCAAAAGCTAAGTAAATGAAATTTGAAGAATTACTCGCAGAATTATTGATATCACGAACATTAGAAGAAAATGAGGATGATTGGTTAGATACCGGCACTGTATTTATCTGATATGGTAGGCAGAAAAATGGTCCTCCAAAGAGGTCCAAGTTCTAATCCCTATGAAAAAGAAATGTTGCAAATGTAAATTAAGGATTTTGAGATTATCCTGGATTATCCTGGATTATGCTATAGGTCCAAAGTAATTACAAGGGTCCTTAAAGTGAAAAGGGAGGCAGGGGAGTCAGAGAAGGCTATGTGATGACTGAGGCAGAGTCAGAGTAATGATTGTGAAAAAGACTCAACTGTCCATTGCTGGCTTTGAAGAGGGAAGGGAGCCACATGCGTCAAGGAATGCAGGTAGCCTCTAGCAGCTGAAAAAGACAAGACAACAGATTCTCCTCTAGGCCCTCCAGAAAGGAATGCAGCCCGGCGGGTATCGTGATTTTAATCCCTGAGGCCCGTTCACTGTTCTGTCATCCAAGCTATGAAAAAATAATTTTATGTTGTCCTAAACCATTAAATTTGTGATAATTTGTTACAGCAGCAATAGGAAACTAATACACTGATACAAGAACTTCTCTCATACTTACATAATCCCAGCCATTCCCTCCTTATCACAATTCTTGCCTTGGCATCCTGAATTTTGAAAATAGTTTCTCATATGATTTTTCATGTGATGGTTAAGGTTTTTAAAACATTTAAATTAATTTTACCAGAATTAAAAATGAATTTAGAGAATGTGTTTAAAATATGTTTATCAATTCCTTTAAAAGACGTAGTAGTGGTGGTGAACTGGATTACAATTTTCACCCAAAGGTTTGTTCCTTTTTCTTAATTTTGATGTGAAATTATATTTTCTAAAGCTTCTATACTTTGTTAAAATTATCCTTAAAAATTGTCTGTAATTTCACAGTACTAAAATATTTTATGTTTAATATTGTTAGAGATAAATGGGCCATCTGCTCAGATTTGGAAGCTCTCTCTCTGTCTCTCTGTCTGTCTCTCTCTCTCTCTCGCTCTCTCTCTCTCTTTCTCTCTCTCTCGCTCTCTCTCTCTCTCTCTCTCTCTCTCTCTCTATATATATATATATATATATGTATTCATTTATTTTTAACATATTATGGTATAAGAAATTTTATGTAACAAATAATTACAGAACACAAGACAGATACAAGGTACAAGAAATTTTATGTACCGGTAACAAGCTTATGGTATTTACACATCATAGAGGGCCAAGAATTCTTCAACGTTGCAAGTTTGTCATGAGTTCAGCAAAACTGATTATTGCATTTCTGGGTATTATTTTGCATATAGATATTGTTATTGATTTCTGGAGTTACAATTTTAACTCATAAGCATAAATAAAAGAATTGAAAACATTTATATAGATACAGAATTAGTACGGTACTACCTGTGTAGAATGCGTATCCTTATTTTTCCCCTCACAAATGTGGGCAAAAATGTGTGCATTATACAAGGCAAAGTAAGGTAAATACATAAGATAACTTATGATAGTGGGGAACACAAATCCTGGAGCTATGCTGCCTGAGTTAGACACCAGGGTCTTCCACTTACTACTTGTGTGACATTAAGTTTGCACTTAGCCTTTCTGTGCCTCAGTTTTCTCATCTGTAAAACTGAAGCCATAATAATAGCTATCTCACAGAACGGTTATGAGGATTAAATAAGTTAATATCAGTAATGTTTTTGGAACAGGGCCTGACACAGAGTTTATTCTACATATATTTTTAAGTTAATCAAAAGAATTTGCTAAGTTGTATGTGCATATACAAATCCATAATATAGCATGTAGCATAAAAATTGAAAATAAGAATTCAAATGAATAGTATATCCATGCTATAAAATAATATGCAGTGAAAAAAATGATGTGAGCTGTTATTTATTGACATGGAAGTGGATTGATAGTATACAAGAGAGAAAAGGAAGTCATTTAACAGCATAATGTGTAATTTTATTCTATTTTTTGCATATACATAGAAAAATGACTGGAAACATGTATGAACATGATTCCTTTGAAAATGGAATTTTTCTCCATAAAAAATGTTTTTTTCTTATTTTTCAAAATGATCCTGAATTACTTTTATTACCAAAATATATTTTAAAATGTAAGTCATGAAACATTAGTTGTTTTTCTTTTTTTCAATAATTAGTTGTGCACCTTTTGAGTCAGCAGATAAGATTAAGTGTATTCCTGTTAATTACCTCTTAGGATAAGGGGGCTAGTTGGTTGATCTACTAACTAGATCAGTTCATTACCATGTTTCCCCGAAAATAAAACCAGGTCTTATATTAAGGTTTGCTCCAAAAGATGCATTAGGGCTTATGTTCAGGGGATGTCATCCTGAAAAATCAGGCTAGGGCTTATTTTCTGGTTAGGTCTTTTTTTTGGGGGGGGGGGGGGGGGGCGGGGGGGAAACACGGTACAAACCTCCCTAACCTGTAGCTCTAGGAAGAAAACACAAGCTGCTGCAGGTGGAGCAGGGCCAGGGAATAAAGGTGGAAGGGCTGTAACTAATTAAACTCCTTTAGACCATGATTTTCCCACAACACAAGGCTGCGGAAATATCTGATGCATTGTTGCCCCGAGACTCATGTTTGAGAAAGCAAGCTGTTATCCTTTGTAAATAACGGTAGTAGAACATGTTTCTAAATTGGGCCATAGAGCTTAACAAGAATATTATTCAGCTCTTAAAAAGGCTGGTATGTTACACAGTACAGAGAAAAGGAAAAAAAAAAGGAGCTATATTTTTTATGAAATTTTGAGGTATAATGTGGAAGAGTCATTAGAAGAATGGACAGGGCTGTAACAAACATCGTAAGTAGGAATGATGTTATTTTTATTTGTTAAAATAATCATTAGCTAAAATGTTTTAATTTCCATAATCTAAGAGGAATGAAATATTTTTACGTAGTGAACATGAAAGATATTTGAAGTGTAACATTGCTAAATAAGCACTAGCTAGAAATTTGAATTTTGTAAGAATTGAAGTGGTATTTTAAAATTTTGAAAACATTAGGATACTTATATCTTCAATAGATGTTGAAAATGTTCTGTGTGTTGGCGAGTTTTCTGGCTACCAGAGCTATAGACAAAAACTTAACACATTGGAAAATCATCAATATGCTTTAATTTATGCATCTTTAATCCAACTAGCTAGCCATGCATCTCAAATTCACAATTATTTTTTGTATGAATAGTTTTTGTTTTCTTTCCCGTTTTGGTTTTCCTTTGTTTTGCCACAGAGGAACATAACAAAAAAAAAAGAGAATCAGGTGAGAGATTTTAGATTTGTTAAAACCAAAGAGAATCATTAAAAGTTTATTGAATAAGAAAGTTTTATAAAGTAGTTTTTTGTTTTGTTTTTGTTTTTGTTTTGTAGAGTATTGTGTGGGAAAAATGGAAAAGAAAAGACTAGGTGGGTGTGGGGACAGAGCCAGGAGCGCAGTTTCCAGGCTCTCGGCCTCAGGTGGAAAGGTGCTGGCTCAGGTAGTAAATGGCCATCAGCTGTGATTGGATGGCCATCAGCTGTGGCTAGTTGGCCGTCAGCTGTAACCAGTGAGCCATTGCCACTAATATAACTGCTGTGGCTGCGCTAGCAGAAAATGGGGGCTAGCAAGAAGGTGGTGGCTGGCAGACGTGGATTGCAGTTAGCACGGCGGACTGCGGGTTGCAGATTGCAGAGAAGTGGACGGCAGGTTGCGGATAGTGTGGCTCCTGCTTCCTGTGTCTCCAACCCAGCTGCCATCGAGAATATAGTGGTATGATTCCCCTATCTATGGCTCCGTGGGTGTTCCTTTTTGGCCTCACCATATCCTGCGTTCTTATGTGGGGAGCGGGAGCAGAGACACTGCAGGCCGCCTCGCACAACAAATGGCGCAGCTAGCAGGGTCTCTGCATGACTCCCCGCACGACAGTGGGTATAATAGACACTTTCAGTTCCCCACCCATATCCCCAGGCCGTGGATTTTAGGGTGCTCAGGATGATGTCCAGCTGCTGGACCATTTCTATGCCTGAAGGCTTTTTCTGGAACAGTTAGAGTGGAAATGACAGTTAATTAACACCCCTGTGTATTAGTCCTCAAGCAATGACTACAGGAAGTTGGTGTATAAATATCCCAGCTCCCATGCTTCAAGTGGTATAAATATCTGAAGTGTTTTCCACATTTTCCAGAGTTCCCCCTATGGAATTAAGCCCAAGTCACCTTCTGCAGTAGCTTAGTCATCACTCTACTGGCTGCCCTTCCTTCTGTGAATCATTTCCTAACTCCTTCACCATCGATTCCTATACCTGGGCTTAAACCTACCATCAGGGTCTTTCTCTGGGAAACGTCAAGGAGATAAAAGCATACTGGCAGGAGATGAGCCTCTTTATCTCGTCCATTCAAAATTGTAGTGTCTACCTTCCAAGTCTTTATAATATTGATGTGGGCAAACAATCTGAATGTATCTCATAAAGAAAAGTAATTCAATTAACTAGATATTGACTATTTTCTAAATGGAAGAAACTATGATAAACCTGCAAGGGCTAAAACTAGTGCTATACAAAGCTACCTTTAAGAAATCTGCAGTTAAATATTGGGAGAGAAGGTGAATGTGAAGATGATTATAAGATAGACTACCTAATGTGATATGTGAAATCAAATTAAACAATTATTCCTATTAAACTTTAGACCTTAATGTGACTAGAAATTTTCTCCAAAATCAATTTTAATCCAACTCCATCTTTAGAAGTAAATGGATTGTATCTGAGATCATAGGGAAAAAGCCAAAATATAGTTATGTATATTTAGGTAAGGAAGATCAATAGAAAAGTCACCTGCACTTAGTTTTAGTTACTATAATTAATCATGTGGGCACAGTGCATTATTATAAAGGCAAATGTTACTGCAAATGTCAAATATCTATTCCCAAATGGAGCACAGCATTTCTTTGCTCTTATACATATTCAGTTTTTGTCCTCTGCTTCGTGATACAAGATCTGTAAATTTTTTTAGAGCAATGTGAGATGAATAACTTTTCCAATAAAAGGACAGATAAAAATAGAACTTTGTATTTCATGAGATCCGAATAGATTCACAGTTTTACTATTTTCCTTCCAGTCCTGTGAATTACCACTGCTTAGGATAGAACTGTGGACAAAGGGATGCTATGTTACAATCTCTGTCCTTCTAGATGTATATAAATGAAGAAGCCAAACTCATTTGTGCAGCTGAAGTCCCAGAGTTAAGACTTAGAAGCTTTAAGATATTATAATTTCTCAATGTATTTTTGTTAGTACTTTTTGGGTGCAAAAGACAGAAAACAAATTTAAAAGCAGCTCAGGCAAAAAAAAAAGAGAATCCCTGGTCTCTTGTAATTGAAATGTTCTTGCTTCACACAGTGGGAATCAGGGTTTAGGAAATGCCCTCAGGACTCAGTCTCACTCCATCTCTGGGTTCTGTGTTGGTTTCGTTCTCAGACAGGCTCTTCCATACAGAAGCACAGCAGTTATCAGTGGTTCTAGACATACAGTTTATTAGTTTCAAGCCTAGTAGAAAGAGAATGAGCTTTGTCTCTGAAGAGTTTCACAAAAGGCCACAATAAAGCATCACTGGTGCTGATGTCCTGGTTTCTTCATCTCATCATCTCTGAGTTACCCTAACAGCCACTTAAAACAGGGGCACTGTTGGGGAGGAAGGTTTCCCGAGGAACATCATGGAGCTATTAACAGACAACAAGGAATGGAAGTCAAGCAGGTAAAATAAAAAATGGCCACCATGCTCATGTATTTAACGAGAATAGACATGAAAATACATAATATGCAAAATTAAATTACCAAGATCGATAGTTCAGAGACATAGAACAGGGATCAGTCAACTATAGCCTTGAGCCACATCAGCCCCCGCAGCCTGATTTTGTAAATAAAGTTTTACTGGAACACAGCCAAGACCGTTGGTTTATGTATTGTCTCTAGCAGCTTTTGTTCTAAAACAGCACGGTTGGGTAATATTGACAGAGACAATATAACCCTCAAGCCTAAAATTTTCATTATCTGGACTTTTATAGAAAAAGTTTGGTGACCCTGAAATAAAGATTTAAGAGAAAAATGATAGAATTAAGTGGGTGCACTTAATAGAGTAAATAAAATTTGTACAAGCACCCGTTTTTAAAACCACAGAACACACATTGTGCTTTTTGAATTTATACCATTAAGCAATTTTCTTAAGTCATCTGCTTCTGTAGTTTAGGAAACATTGCTGTGGTTGCATAGGGATTTGCTGAGTGAGATTCTTTCATGCATTTGAGGTTATTCGATCTGAAACTATTTTTAGAGGTTTTAAACCAGCCTGTACTAGCTTGGAATTGATCTTTTTTCTTTGTACTTGCATTTGACTGCATTTCATATTTTGAAAGTTTTGCAAAATGTTTGATTAATTTTATATGTCTATATGTAAATATACATACTTTATTGATTCACAAAGATATTTTTTCCGGGCCTTATTCATCTAGCCATAGAAATTAAAAATGGAACATAAACATATTTTATTTTTCTGTACCACCGTGAGTCCTACCTAATTAGGGAGTAATTAATCATGTTATGATCTTTTTTTAAAAAGTGGACCATCTGTTGGAGATGCTCAGATTATAGATATCTTGTTTCACAATGACTCCAAGTCAGCATTTGGCAACATTATAATTGGAGAACCATCATTCTACTTTAATTCAATTATTAAACTGAACCAAAGTGATAGCTTTAGATTGGAAAAGCACCTGGCTTTTTTGGTATGTCTTTTTAGTGTTGCTGTTTATTTTTTTCCACTGAAAACTACCCCAAGAATAATAGATATTTTGAAAAGAATATTTGAGTAATTCTTCTTTCTTTTTGTAAGTTGGTGAACTGAAGAGGATAGTTCTTTGGCAGAACATGTGTTTCAGAGGTCTCTAATCAGGGTTCTGTCTTTCTATGGCAAGATAATTAGTGTCAGTGGCGGGTGTCACCCAATATTGTAATTACAGGATTTAAGTGGTTAGGTATTTCCTCTGTGGTGAAATGGAGGATATTATCAAATAGATTTATACTGTAAGCGTGTAGAATTTTATCCATGTGAGCCAAGAAAGTGAGCCACCGGAAAAGATGAGAGAATAACAACTTGGTCATTCAAATGTTTATGTGAAAATACATAATCCTCTTAAAATGCTTTGTAAGGAATTGCAAGAGTACTTAGAATAGCACCACTGGTTTGCTTTAAGTATAAGTGATATGACTGTTTTTTTTGAAAATAGTGTTATGATTTTGAAGCAACATAAACTGTTTAAATCAAGAGCCCTAGCATTTGACACAGTAAATGATTTATTATTTTCTAAGACTGCTCTAATAGAAAAGTAACAAGAACCACATGTGTAATTTAAAATTTTCTGGTAGTTACATTAAAAAGCATAAAAGTATAGGTTAAATTAATTTTAATAATATATCTTAATGGCAACTACAGTCAACAACATTGTATTGTATAATATAATTGAAATTTACTAAGAGAGTAGAGCTGAAATGTTTTCACCAAAAGAAAACAGAAGGTAAATACATAAGATGACAGACTTGATGAGGGTGGGGCTCAAATGTATAGGTATATCAAATTACCATGCTGTATACTTTAAATACCTTATAATTTTAAATACCTTATAATTATAGCTTTAAAAAGCTGAGAAAATAATATATTTTATTATACTTAATACAATAGGTCAAAAAATATTCTCACTTAAAAACTTAACAGTATTGATGTATATTAATTACATCCTGTGTTTTATTCTACATATTTATAGTCTAATGTGTATTTTATGTTAATAATGCATATCAACATAGATGCTAAATTTTCATCAGAGATGCTTTCTGAATTTAGAGTTCATAAAATTTACGTTTGAAAAAGCAGACTATCATACATCCAAACCGTCGCTAACATATTGAAATTTTCTCTGATAGTTGCATTATTAGAATTTTATTTAATTAAAATTTATAAAATTATCAAAAAAGGAAAAATTTCATCCTGCAGTCACACTAGCCACATTTGAAGTGCTCAGTAGCCACATGGAGCTGGTGGCCACCGTTGGTCAGTGGAGGTGTAGGACATCACTCAGTCATACATATCAGTTTTCAAAAGTCTGTGATTTATTTGCTTATAATAACAAACCATATGAAATGGAATATCTACAGTGTGCCAATTTTAACAAAATATATAAAAGTGAATCTTCACACTCAAAATTGACTGGCACGTGTTTTTATGGGAATTTGGGATTTTTCCTAACTCTGGATCTGCACTAGGTTACCTTTTTTCCCAAATAGCTCCTCATGCATCTTTACAGAGCCCCTGCTACCACAAGTAGCAGCTTGCTGAGATAGATGGGCTACATTTTTTTTTCTTTCAAAAAATGGAATTAATTTTTTTGGAGGAACATTTCTCTAAAGAGTATTTTCTTTTCATAAATATTAAAGATATAGCAGTTTCATGTCAGAATCCCGATGAGACCTCCTTGTGAAGAAACTCTTACTGACCTTGGCTGCGGAGTGACTCTTTGGTAATGGAAGCGGAAGGCCTGGCCCTTTAGGACCAACCCTATTTACCCTGATCTTCACTTCACATAGGAGAGAAGATCCTACTACTGCTTTCCCAGGTTCTATTCCAAGCCAAAGGGTCCTACTACAGAATAGAGTTAGAGTGAAACAGGAGCCCACGGAGAGCAGTCTTGATTCCGCATCTCCCAGGGACATGTAAGTATAAATAAATTTACAGCCACCCATGCAGTAGAAATGGAATAGACCTTAATGGGTGTTTGGTTTAGGCTGGTTTTCTGAAGTCCTAAAGTAAGAAAAAGCTCCATTTTAGTAGGAAATATTACATCATTTGGTGATTCTCACAGTTTTCTAAAATTAAAGTAATTCGAGTATACTTCCTGCCCCAGTACAGATGAATTGGTCCATCTTAAAATAGATAAACTAGACAAGTTTATTTTTTCTCTAAAAAAAAGAAAAGACAATTCATTAACGACATGACATGAATATCAAGAAACTATTTTTATTTCAGGTTAAAAGGACTAAAAGACCTGATCCATTGTTATAGCAGTTCAGGAACATAGCCAAGAATAAACGTTATGCCAAGCACACTTTTTTTTTTTAAACTGTTAGTTTACTGAGAACTCAGCTAGTGTTAAATAAAAGAAAAACAAGTAATTTCCAAGTGCTGAATTTTGTTAGATGAAAGTTGTCTTCGTAGGAAAAAAGTCTTAGCAGGCAAAGAAGGTACACATTATAAATGGGCCAAATTTAAATGACTTCTCAATACCCTTTTAATTCCTATCTAAAGAAAATAGAAGACAGGCAAATATTTGCATTTAGTCACTGAAAATTTTAAGACGTATATTTACCATGAGTCTGAGTCATGAAAATGTAGAAAAACCCGATAACAAACATTAAAATTAATTTATGAGAAAGTGGAAAGAATTTGGACAGAGAATTAAGAAATGGATTTCAGTCTGACTTTACTATCAACACCTTGCTTTAGAACAGTAAGATTTTTTTAATAGGGGAGGTTTATAAAAAGAACGCCTGGCGACTTAGCTGAGAAGTTCAACGAAAATACTATTTTATTATAAAAAGTGCTATCAAAATTTGAAAGGAAACTTGATGACAAATGTATGGATAGATGATTTCTAAGTTTGTTTTCAGTTCTAGAAGTTTGAACATCTCTGAAATAAGGGGAAAACAGTGAAAAATTAGGAATAACATTCTGGCCAACAGCTTGATTCTAAGTCAGTATTTGAACTTAAAACTGAAATATAATACTGAAAAATCATGAAAGATAGGTAATTGATCATACAAAGATTGACTTACTGGTCTGTGTTCAAAAACTAGATGAAAGAAATGCTTATTTAGTTCTAGGACACCGAGTAACGGTGGTCCATAAATTTTACTGATAAAGCTTCTTTCAAAAGGAACAAATTAGTTCACCCCCAGGGCCTCAAGAAGGCACATAGTGATTGTAAACCATCCTCATTTAAAAATGGGGAGAAAGGCTGTTACAATTTGTCGTCTATATCTGCAGGTTTCACATCCAATCAACCATGGATCAAAAATGTTTGGGGGGAAACCATAACGTTGCTGCTGACGTGTACTACGTAGTTAGGCCTGCGATGGTTGCATCTACACTAGATATGTGCAGACTTTTTTTCTTATTATTCTCTAAACAACACAGTATAAAAACTACTTACATAGCATTTACGTTGTATAGGTATTATAAGTAACCTAAAGTTGATTTTAAGTATATGGGAGGATATATGTAGGTTACATGCAAATACTATGCCATTTTATGTAAGGAACTTGAGCATCCGAGGGTTTGGGTATTCAAGGGGGGTTCTAGAACCAGTCCTCTGCAGTTAATGAGGGACAACTGCATTTATATTAAACATTCGAGGATAGTGTAAGGAAAACAGCATGCATTGATAATGCACTTGATGCATATTGGGCTTTTGGGAGAAAGAACCTGTGTTAAAATAAGCTTTATATGTGCATGAAATTCCTCAAGACAGAGGGACACATGGATGCATAGAAAGGATATTATATTTAGATACTCAGTTGGGTTTTTCATATGAAACATGACTGTTTGCCAGTATCAAAAAGAAGGACCTTTTCAAAATTCTTTCATCCAATAGAAAGTTAAAACACTTTAAAAACGTAATTAGTTAAAATGGGATCGATTTTTCTGGTTGATCCTAATTCAGATTATATTAGTTTACTCTGATTATAAAATTTTTTTTTTAGGGTCTAGTCTCAAAAGGATTGGAGGTGATTGTGTATAGCTTCTGACCTATATGAATATTACCTGAAAATAACAGCTGTTCAAACTTACTTGGAAAAAAAACATACAGATATATAACAAAACCTTACAGAAATATTGAGAACACTTGTTTTTTTCTGTTAATCTGGTTTTCTTTTTTTTTACTTTTCCTTGGTTTCTATAATACTCAATTCTGTTTTGATTATAGTAATTTTTTTGTAAGCAAGCACGGTTGCTAAATAGCTGTTTAAATAGAATATGAAGTCCATCAGAGCAAGGATTTTTGTGTTTTTTGTTGTCTTCACTAACCCCTGTCTAGAATATTGTACATAGTAGGAATTTATCCAGTGTTTGCTGAAACATCTTGAGTGCATGCTACGTATAAAATATTGAGCTATGTGGAAAATAAAAGATAAATGTATATGATAATAAGTGGCCTCTTGTACAGTATGGAAAGGAAGGGTGGGTCCTAGTCTGTCACTTTTACTGTCTCCCCAGCCCCTACCACAGTTCCCAGCACATAGAAGAACAAGGGAGAAAAGACGGGAATGGAAGATTAGAGAGATGCAGATCCAGCTGCATAATTTGTGGGGTCCAATGCAAAATTGTGCAGAAATGATTAAGACTTTTAGGACAACGATAGAAGAACATTAATCCAATTGAGGGGTGCTTGCTTCAAAGTGTGGAGACCTGTGTCACTTCACAGGTCACATGCCCATGTAGCCAGACCTGCCTTAACCTTGTAAAAAGGGGAGCTGCCTTCACTTGTAAAAGAAACCTAGTCATTTCTTTTCCTAGAAAAAGGTTTTGGTGGGTTAGATCCCTCATGTCATGTGACCTTGCAATGCCGGAAAGTGAAAGGAATTTACAGTTTCCCCATTCCAATTATTTGGCCTTTGTCATGAGACTTATGGAGCCAAAGGGTGGAACTGACAGTGTACTGGTTCCTAGATAAGCCCCCAAGACAGGGCAAGCTGAAACTTGATCCACCATGAGAGAAACATGCTCTGATAGTTCTGATAGCTGCTGGTCCAAGGAGAACTCGATGACACCAAAATCAACCTGAACCTAATCTGCAGCTTACAGTCCAGACCCTACGGTCAGGGACTTTACCCAGCCTAGTCACAATTAACCTACAATCCCAGAAGGAAAGGGAAAACCCTATTATTTTAAGCCACTGAATTTTGGTTTCATTTTTTTTGTGCAGCATTGTGACAATAGCTGATGAATATATATGTGTGATAAGAATGGAGAAGAGAAAAACTGCGTGAGTTATGGTTGTTGTCATCTGGGAGGATAATCTACTGAAAGTAAAGGGTGGCGGAAATTAGAGCTGAATTTTGAGTACCTATTACGTAGTGTTGATCCCTGGGCTGGACACTGCGGGTAATATGAGGAAGAGTGAGGTGCTCTTCTTGCCTTGGAAAACGAGACAGAACCCATAGAGTTAGCAGCAGTGCATTGTATGAAATGAGTATCAAATAAATAACAAAATAATGTGGAAGAAGAAAAACCTGACTCAAACAGGGAATCCATTTTAGACACAATGAATAAAGGAACTCTGGATTTGTATAGGTGATAGAGGAAGTGAAAGGATATTGATGATAGGGAGCAGAGTGTGAACAAACTGGAAGAGTTGGAACTCAGCATGGAACGCTAACTGTGGAGACAAGGTTAAAGGCTTGTGTTAAGATTGCTCAGGTATGTACAGTCTTTGACTGGGGAGGATTAATTCGATTTAAGAATATTTTTATATAATTTTAAGTATGGCTCTTCAAACTCACATTTTATCACAGAAAAAAATGCTTTATACTTTGAAAGCAAATTAAATGTCAATTTTCTCTATTAAAAGGGGTGAGGTAGGTAGGAAGCAAGAAAGAGGAAAAGAAAAATCTCCTAGGTCAGTCTGGGAACAGCCCTCCCGTTCTTTGCACTTCCTTTCTAAGCTGCTTCTGCAGCTACAACAGTTGGCAGGATAAATTAATCAACTTTGACTGCCTTCAACAACTGCATAACCAGGAAAAATTAGAGAACAGGAAGGTATTTGTATAAAATTAATGCTTCAATAGTGTCACCTTGGAGCAGAGCCAGGTCCAATCTGCCTGTTAAACTGCTTATGTGAAGTAAGATATTTAAGGCACTGTGCTAGTGGTTTTACATATTTAATCTCATTTGATTTTCGTAACCATCGAACTTAGTAATTATCATCATGGACCAACCATTTTTCTTTTGTACAAATGAGCAAAGTGAGATCCAGAGAAGTTAAATATGTTGTTCAAGGTTATGTGGCTATTGTAACAGTCAGCTATTGCCAAGCTCATGCTGCATAACAGACACAAACTCAGCAGCTTAAACAAAGAAACTGACTTTTTGCTGACATATCTGCAGATCACCTGGTGTTCAGATGTAGACTGGTCCCAGCTGGGTGTCTCCTCTACCTGCTATAGGTTTTATGGGCTTGACCACAGGCTACAACTTGAATTCCTGTTTACTTCATGTGATTTTCTCTTTCATGGAATGGTCTTCTCATGGCAAATGGCAGTTCTTGAAGCCAACCAAGCAGCACAAGCACATTTTTATAGTTTCTGCTTATGTTACACCTGCTTGCGTTCCATTGTTCAAAGCAAGTTACATGGCCAGCCATATTTAGTCAGAAATGGGCTTCTTAAGGAAATGTCTCCTTAGTTCTTGTTCCCCCAAGAATTAGTATAACTTCCAGTGGCAGTTGGTTATGGAGATTCTAGCCTAAATAATATTAGGAAGGAAAATAAATTTTAATTTACATGAGTCTAGATTTACCTTTCTAAATATGTTTCTGTCCATTTTTTAATGATTGTATGTAAAGCAGCATTTAACAATAGTTGTGAAACTTCAGAAAAGCATGGAACCATGTCACAAATAGAAAAGCAAATTCACGTTCTTATAAAGTTGATGATTGATAACCTCTCATTTTATTATGGTACAGAAAAAGGGCAATCTCATAGTTTTTGCGTAATCTTACATATGATTATGATTTCTTGTTCAGCATGGAATTGGAGATTATAGCTCTATAATAAAAATGAAGTATTTGCATCATTATAGGAGAAATCACTTTTCTGATTGCGATTCATCATTTACTATGACCGAAAGCAGTTATGGAAAATATTGAAGGTCAGCCTGAATATAGTAATTTAGTTATAAATTTGTAGGTAATGTAAAATAAAATATATATGGTGCCAGAAAAAGGGTTTTTGTTCTTTGTTATACCTGATCACATTCTATATGTATGTGCTCTAGAGCCATGCCCTTGGTGTGGGTGTTTTCTTGCTCTAGTTTCAGAACAATTGTGCCCTAAAAGTGCAGTGTGTGTGTGTGTGTGTGTGTGTGTGTGTGTGTGTATGTATGTATATTGTAGTTAATTTTAATCACAGTAGAATAACTATAGTTTTTATTATTAGTGCAGAAAATTTCCAACTCAGTAGTCTTTCACATATAAATTCAGAGTTACTCCCATCCCCTTCCTTTCTTCCAGTTTTGGGGTAGTTTCCAGTTGCTGTTTGCCAATTCAGATAAATGTTTACATAGATAGAGGAAGTTCTTAGAATACAGTGGGCAAAGATAACCACTTCAGGACAAAGGTGGCTTAGGTACCTTTGTGCAAATTCTAACAATTCACTCCTCTGAAAATATAAAGCTTTGAGATTTCACAGCGTGGTTATCAGAAGGACTTCTCTATGAGTTAGGAAATGGCACCTCTTCAAAGTTTCATACTCGGGTTTGGGTCAGTGGGCAGGGGTAAGTTTGGAGTTCAGCCCTCACCTAGTCACTTTCCTGGCACTCTTGTGCTATGAACAACCTGTGCAACTGTATGGAGTCCCTATGATTAAAAAACCTACCTCAGTCTAGGCAAGAATTAGGTTGGATTTCCAGCTCTGCTACATACTGGGTAAGTGACAGTGAAGCAATCCCTTAATTTTAAAGCAATTTTTAAAAAAATTATCTTGGAGTTGTAAGATACGATCTCACATTAAAGAAGAACAGGGGAGATATGTTCTTGGCATCATGTTTTGGAACTACGTTTACATTATGTAAGAGAAATAAAATTACAGCATTTTGTTATTTTTGTAGTGCTATTTAGCATTCTATCAACTGTATTACGGACTAAATAATATCTAAGTTAAAGACACCACCATTTACTCTGTGGACCAAATCTGCATCCAAGGATTCTTTATGAACTGCCTTCCCCATCCTCTCTCGCCTCCCAGTCATAGTTACTGAGCCTGACTGATGCCCTTTCTTAAACAATCACTTATATTTTACCTCCTTTCTATCAGCACTCTCAGCGCGTTGGTTCAGGCTCTCATTATTCTTCCCTGGATTATTGTAATTCCCATTAATTTTGTGTCATGTTTCAATCTCCTCTAATCCGTTCTCCATACTGTCCCATAAATTATCTTTACACTGCAGCTAGCCCCTCTGCCTGAAATCGTTCAGTGAGAAACCATAGTGCACGGGAGGAAATCTCAGTTCTAGCCATCACTTGTGAGTCTTTTCATGATCTGATCCCCATTTGCTTTTCCAGTTTCATTTTTTACCCTTCTGTTCAACTGTAGACCAAACATATGAAGCTTTTTTACACTTCTGTGCATTTGAACATGCTAACCTCACTATCTCAAAAGCTGCATTCCCAGTTCCTCTGTTTTCTCATTTATTAAGTTTTTATTTCTTATATCGAGTCAATTCAAATATTCCCTAACCCCTCCTTCTGTTCTCCACTTCCTTCCCAAGGTATGCACCCTTTTCTTGTTTATAACAATTAATGCTACTTGTATTATAATTATCCAATTATTTACCAAGTGTGGTCTCCATTCGATTGTGCATGCTTTGAGTAGACGACTGGGCCATACTTCCCTTTTAATAGCTTCAGATTGTGGTGGTTCAACATCTTGAGTGCTCGTTGCTCTGTTGCTGTTCCTGTTCTTGCAGTTTAGTAATTTTGTACGTGCTAGTTAATTTGTATACTATAAAATAGTTTCTATTTGTTGTATACAAATATATACTATTTGTTACATACAAATATGTATAAAAATGTCCAGTTTAATGGATTCTGGAGGGAAAATGCGCCCCACACAAATCACCTTCCACACAGATCACCTCCCGCTATAAAAAAATCATTGGAAATAAGTCATGCCACAATGATAAGGGCTGACAGTTACTGGGGAATTACGAGTTAGAAACTGCATTTAGATATTTATGTGAACCTTATTCATCCTCACAACATCCTCCAATGTAGATAGTGTTATTGTTGTCATTTGTCTGAAGAAGCTGAAGTTCAGAGAAGACAAACTGTTTTGGTCCCAACCATATAGCAAGTTATAGGAAAAGATTCAAATCTTTAGAATGAGTCCAAACTGCTAACCAACATCCTGTACTAGAAAACCGTATGTCAGTAAATGAAATGATTATTTGAGTTTGTTAGGCCAGAGAGATGCTTATTATGTGGAAATCCTTTTTAAGTGGAAGCCACCCGTGGAGGGCTGCACGTTGTGTATAGTTAATAACTACTAAGGGCCAGGCTGTGATTACAAAATGGACTTTACTGGAAGGCACTCTTCTCCCACAGTGCCTCTCTCACCTTCAGCTCCTTATCCTGTCCACCTCCCAGGACTAATATCCTGCTGGTATTGCAAAGAGGAAGGTCCACTTGTAGACTCCATTTACTAGGAAATTATAAGAGCTCTCCTCAATTTTGGTGTAACAGAGAATCAAGTGAGAATTACCAATATTCTTCAATGGTTAGAATGTTAAAAAATGAAAAAAACAAACAAACAAACAAACAAAAAAACCACAACCAGTGTCTACTGAGGAAGGATTTAAAAGAAGAGATGATTTTAGGAAGACATATAGAAGGTGATACCCAAGGCAAAAGATAAATTAAAAAATAAAAAGAAATTTTGTAAACCTCTAAGGGTGAAAAATAACAGGATTTCATGATAATGATACTTTAAACTCAATGAATGCAAGAACCAGGTTTGTGTTCACCATTTTTTCCCAGCTCATAAAATGCATTCATTACGTACCTGTGAAACTGATCAATAGGTTTGTATCTCTGAAAGAGCAAGTAGGAAGGACACTGAGAGCCAAAGACTGAAAAGGCACAAGGAATCTCAGGACACATTAGCAACAGATTCTGAATGAGGATGCTTGGATTAAGTTTAAATTGAAGAAGGTAGTAGAACTTGGTTTCTTGTACTTTAAGAAAAATCTTCCCTCCTTTTATTTTTTTAGTTGTAGCATTTGCAGAATAAAATATTTCATTTTCCCCACATAGCCCCTGCGCAGGGGGCATCACTCTTACATGAAAAGATTCAGGATGAAAGAAATTCAATGTCTACTGATACCTACTTCTGTTCTCCTGGGCAGGTAGAAACATATTGTACAGTCATTGCACATTTTAAATCTTGGCCCTTGCTCCATTTCCTCGAGCACCTAAAAGGTTACATCCTCTGTTACATCTTTTGGTTTCTTTATCTTCCATCAGGAAGCATTCAGAAATTCTTCCAAATATTAACTCCAAATCTAGTAAGTACTGGTTTTTGTCGGTTAGTTTTTGAAGAAGTTTGTGTCAATATCTTTTCCCTGTTGAGTATGTTATAGTAGCAAATAAAATATATTGGTATAATATTTATGGCGATTAGTGTTACACTTGATTATTTAACTTAAGGCCTTGTGGTCCTGTTTATTAATGAAGAGTGTATGCTTCCAATACTAAAAAACAAAATGAAAAACAAAATTTTATCATGAGAGAATTTTATGCTCTAAAAATATCTGCAATCCCCAATTTATTTTTTGACAAAGAAATTTTGTTTCTTGGGACTACTTTTCTAAAATGTTTTTCAGTGAAATGTTAATTTTATACCCATAAAACGTGCCTTTTGTTCTTCCCTAGGAAGTTATGAATTTTATTTTTATTATCTAATTTATTATACATAAATTTCAATTTGTATACACAAGTAATATGTAGTGATATTCTAATGTTTATAATTATTTCACTATTGAATTTTCATGGTTTCCAAGTGAATATAATAATTTATCTTCAAAAGTCCCTACAGAAATAATAGTTAGTGGTCTGATTTAAAAATATACTTGTCTCATGAGTTGTTTTTTTTTTTTTTATAAAAGGATGAGAACTTGCACAGATTTTCTCTTATTGTGTCCATCTAGTCATATTATTAGCTTGTTCCTTTGAAATTAAGCAAATATAATGTTAATGCATGTATTTTTTATTTGAGATCTTATTTTTCATTCAAATTAGTTTTTATTCTTCATTTTCTCTTCCTTACCAATATAGCATCTATTTATGAATGTGTAGGCACACATTTAAAATAGCCAGATTATGTCACAATGCAATAAGAAAGGAGTAGACTGTCAGGTTTCTCCCCCATTCTGCAATATGCTGTGGGAGTTTCGAGGTGATCTTTAACATAAGAAGCTCTGTGTGTGCAACATAATTTTTTGAGAAACCATGAGTTTACTTACTGAAGCTGTACCACTGCCATTAAATTTTTGATTGAATCAGTGACAAACACCTGTAATGCTAATATAGCAACACTGGTTCTGGACCCTCCTTTCACAGAACCTACGATTCTACCAACTGAGATCCTGGCATGTCTTTCATGTGCTTGTAAGGAGAGGGGTCCTGTTAAGTCCACAAGGAAAACAGCCCTTTGAACTTATGAAATCTTGCACTGAGAACTAAAATTCTACAATCAGTACTTTATCTTGAAGTTTCTGTAATGGCTTTCAACTTTAACCTGAGTTAGGAAATAAATCATTGCAGTACTCTGTTCACTTTATTTTCCTAGATGAGTTTGGTACTAGATTTCCTCTTCTATCAGTCAGATAGATCACAGATTGGCTGGAGAGGCTTTTGGTGCGTTTTCTAATGGGCTGGTGTATCCAGCGTATAACATATTTGTCAATTTGCCCCAAACTCTGGAGGTAAATAATTTAATAGTTCTTTGAAGTAATATGATAAGTTTACTTCTTTATTCATCAAGTATTGACTCAGAATCCATTGTTCCATGTCTCAATATGCGTGTGGGGGTAGGATCAAAAATATATAAATGAGTAACCTTCATACCCAGGTAAAACCAAATTGTTAAAGAATGATAATATATTGAGAAACATGTATTTAACTGCTCTCATTAAAAAGAAATGTTTTGATGATATATATATCAGTGATGAAACAAAATGAAATAAAACAACTGAAATTCTGCTGTTAGGGCTGGAATGCTAACCCCTTCCTGATTCATTTTTCTTTGCCTCACAATACTCTAGCAACATAGAACCAAGAGTACATTTTTTTTTTTTTTTTAAGTAAAGCAAGGGTCAGTTTATTCCAGCAGAGGAAAAGAAAGAAGAAGGCTATTCCATAGACAAAGCAGCAGCACTCCTACTGGGATTTAAGCCCTTTAATTAGATGGTACATTCACTTTTTTTTCTATGAGTTTGCTTCTGTTTTGTGTTTATTTTGTACTTTAGATTCCACATAAAAACGAAATCCCATTGCATCTGTCTTTCTGTCCGACATACTCCACTCAGCACAGCACCCTTTAAGTGTACTCTGTAGGTTTTTAGCTGAAGGCAGCTCTGCCACCCTGGAACCGTGAACTTGACCTCAGGCGTGATGCAGCCCTGTGAGAGCCTCCTCAGTAACCCTATCTACTTAAAAGATAAGCAGAGCTGAGAGGCTGGATTATAAGTATTTAAAAAAAAAAAAAGAAGAAGAAGAAGAAGAAGAAGTAGGGAATTTTATTGCTCTCTGTATTGTAAATGTTGACCACATTTTTTATAAGTCTGTACCTTTCTCTGGATGATACTTTTATTGACCCTGCTCATTACAGACAAGTAAAGGAAGATAGCTGAATGTAAGGAAGCATCCTGTTAATATGGACAATATTTTTGAAAGTTGTCTTTATCCGTGTGTCCTGCTGGGAATGGACATGACAACATACAGAATACATATCTTTATTTGATTTAAAAATAAGCTATCGTGTATAAATTTGAGAGCTATAACTATACTAGTTCTATCATAACAATTGTACAGACTTAATTCCATTTTTGTTTACATAAAAAGAGTTTTCTGACGTTAAGGAAAAAAGAATTTGCACACACACAATATAGATTGTACAAATTTAAACATTGACATTAACTATCTTAAGGCTTTATTGTATAAATTATTTGGGTACTTAAATTCAGTTGGCAATTCAGTGTAGTGTGTACACTACAACCTATACCCCTGCCTTTACCCTTACCTGTCTTGCTTGCTTACTGTCATGTAAACAAAAGCAGGATGTACTCTTCTACATTTCTGAGTCCAAGCATCACAGACTAGTTTTAACCTAAACCTCTTCCTTTTTGCACTGAAAAGCAAAGCAACTCGTTACTCCAAGAGAAACTGGTAGTTTTGTCAGAATCTTAGTCTCTCTGCTCGCCAGACTTACTCGTGTTTCATATCTGTTTGGGATGAATTAGTTATTTGCAGGCAATATTAGAACTTAATCTTGTATAAAATATATCTCTGGAAAATTATGTACTCACTTTCTAACAAACAGCGTTAGGTAATTAGATATCTAGATATTTAGATATTTTAATTTTGTGTTGTCAATCAATTTGAGGGTAATTTTGCATACTCTGAAATGGAATTTCCTCTAAAAATCTCTAAGTAATGTATATTAAAAATTATAAATTGTGTAGTTACAGGCATGTCACCTGATCATGTTGTTTCTTTTTTTCCTCTTGTGCAAAGGTGACAATAGGACCTTGCTTCTTATTTGACAATATTGTTGTGAATAGCATATGTGAAAATGTTATGGAAAATGCTAATTGTTATAAGCTTATCATTATATTTCTTATTGTTGTAAAAATAATTATTATTATGAACATGGTGATAAGTTTCAATTACTAGAAGAAATTGGCAAATAATTTATACAGTAGAATAAAGAAGCAAAATAAAGTCTATAATAATTTATGAATTTTGAAGTAGCAACAGAATATCAAACACAGAAATAGTGACAAGCAGTATACACAACAGGTGGTATAATCAGTATTCTAACTTCTAAGAAACTTACATAAATTAATAATGTGGCACCGTTTCATATAATGCAATCAGATGAGCTATCCAGAGGCTCCTGGGAGCCTTTCATATCAAACACTGTGTAACAGGAACAGATGTATTCTTCATCGTACGACATCTAAAGAGCATATATCTTACATTTACAACATTAGGAAATAGAGTTAAAGAGTTTATCTTGAACATTCAGGAGAAATCTTAGTATTACAGAAAAACATCACTCTTCATTCAGTGGAAATTGTTCAACTTTTACTTCGCTTTTCGTGTGTTCCTTGTACTATAGGATGTTGATAACATTCAACTAACAGATACAACATTTAGGTTTTCCAATAAAGTAGTAGCCATGGAAGATAAAAATTGATGGCCATTTTCCTTTTCATGCCTTTCTCTCTCTTCTTACTGAAAAACAAACACACAAAAAAAACTGAATAGTAATTTTCCTGCTCTCAAAGAAGATGCACTGTTTTGTATTCATTGTAAGAAGGAAACATACAGAATAGGGACTTAGTATAAAATCATTTAGTATGCAGATAGTGAAGTTTTATAAGTGGTGAGAGAGGTTCGGTGATGACTGCTTTGTAGCATTGGGGCAACTGAGGGTTGTGTGGCAAAGAACTGTGGTTCTTTTAAAAGGTGATCTATCTGAAGGGTCACACAGACATTAAAGCCGAAAGTTCCCTGAGGAAAATTTCAAGTGTTTGTAGGAAACTTTATCAGTATCTGCCTCTTCTTTTTTTTTCCAACTAAATAATCTTACAGATGCAGTGAGAGACAGTATGAACCACCTACAGTTACTTGAATTTCACTTCATTGAGGATACTGCATTTCTTTTACCGGTAGAATGATA
This sequence comes from Rhinolophus ferrumequinum, assembly GCF_004115265.2. NCBI lineage: Eukaryota > Metazoa > Chordata > Mammalia > Chiroptera > Rhinolophidae > Rhinolophus > Rhinolophus ferrumequinum. The sequence goes on along the minus strand of NC_046290.1, from coordinate 54,794,714 downwards.
TGAGGTATTTCACCTCAGCTAAATCCTGGTGTTCTTTGAGCTGAAAAAATGTGTCATTTTCTGCACTGAAGCAGAGGTATGATAAGGAGATAGTGGGGTGAACTTTATATTTCTGTAGAGCCATTTATAATATATATGAGGAGACTAGGCATACAGGAATCACCTGTCTATTTCAGAAATATTTGATTCAAGCTTCAGAGATCAAAAATCACCTCAAGCATTTGCTTTTAGATGAATTACATTCAGTGTGGATATCGAAAGTCTTATTCCCTTGTGGGCATTAAACCTCATTCTATTATGGTAATAACCACATCTTTCTAGAGAAACTTGCAGCATAGAGATGGAGAAGCGGGTGGTAGTGCAGGGAAGGAGTTTCTATACAGCCAGTATCACCATGGCATAAATTTTCACAAATTCTTATATGCTTGGATTGATTCCATTTTAAGGCACAGCTTTAAGAAGTCAGTTCTATACATAGAACATCTAATTCTATAAGAGAGGATTCCTGAGAGAGGCTCAAATGTTTAATTGCATTTGACGTGTGTCTACAATTATGTTTCAGAAAATATTCCATGTTACCCATTCTTTGAAAGAAAATATTGTTGGTTTGTTCCTTTCTCACTCTAATGAAGCAAAAGGAAATTTTACTTCTACACATTAGTAAATGTTATTGAAGTGGAAATTTCATACTGGGAATAAAATCTCTTTAAGAAGCATTCATTTAGCAAATAGATGTAGACTACTTCCCAGCGTTCTTGGATTGCTCCCATGTTCCGAAAAGAGCTTCCCATCCTATCCCCATAAAAAAACTTAGATGAATTAGGGAAAACTTAGATGAATTAGGGCTGTAATCTCAATGGGAGAAGTACAAAGAAACGCAGCTTTCTTAATCTTGCCAGTGAGTAGAAAGGTAAAATGAGAAAAACAACATGTCTCCCGGAGAATTCTTAATCATGGGCCATCCATCATTGGTCATTGTATCTGCCATTCACACTAACTGTATGGCTCCCAAAACTCTGAACCTAAACTTTAATATAAAGTAGTCTTGGGAAGTGTTGGTGTCCCTAGTTTGTTACTGAACTGAATACAAAACTTCTTTGTAGCAAAAAGTAATATTAAGTATACAATTTTAGGTGCTTCCACTGAAAAAATGTTCCAAAGAACATGAATTAAAAAATAAACAAACAATAGATAGAGAAGTAAGTCAGTATGAAAAAAGTTTAAAAAATGCAGAATCAAGTTTGCAAAGACTGTACATAATTAAATTATCATATGCAGAATATAAAATAAATATATTTAATCTCGTTAAAGAAATAAACCTAAAATGGTGGAGTTAAATGTATGACAAAAGCACAAGTGACTATAAAAATTAGCCAGTTATATTTGAAACAGAACTAAACTGAACTTACAGAAATGAAAAACATAATAACTAAAATTATTTTTAAATAAATGGATTAAACTGGAAAACTTTTAATGACAAAAATTCAAGTCAGAAGATAATGAATTATATTATTAGCTAAGAGTTCTTGCAACCTAAAATTATATCCTGTAAACTTTACCATTCAAAAACGAAAGCAAAGGAAGATATTTTCAGAAAAACGAAATGAGAGAATTCAGCATCAACAGCTGTATACTAGAGGAATTTCTAAATTATGTACTTCCAGAATAAGGAACATAATTATCATTTTAGAAAAGTCTGCAGGAAGGAATAGTGAGCAAATAAAAGCATAAACATGGAGAAAATCTAATAAAATGTTGATTATATAAAATCATTACAAAAATATGCTATCTATTTCAGGTTAGAAAAGTTAAGTTACAAGCAAAGCCTTGGAAAGCAATTCCATTTAAGTTGAGAGGTGGCTGATCATAGGTAAAGGTTTAAAGATCATTGTGATGTTCTGGAAAAGGACAAAGATATTGATTAACCTAACATTGGGTAAAATATGCATTTTCAAATTTCTAGTCAACTAAACTAATCAACAACTAAACAATAACAATTTAAAAGATGAATATATATATATACACACACACACACACACACACACATTCCATACAGGGAAATGAATGGAACAAGGTTGAAGGTGTGGAGAATCTTGCTCAATATAAGGGAGGAAACAATACTCATCAGCAAAACAGGACACATGAAAAGCGCAAGGTAAGATGGTAAAATTGAGTCCAAACATATCATTCATCTCAGTCAATATGAATGGATTCTCTGGCTCAAAAACAGATTGTCAAATGAAAAAATAAAGCGAAATATTAACAGGAGATACACCCAAAATATGAGACAAACATGTTCAAAGTGGGAAAAAATATATAGTTGGCAAATACCAAATGAAGTGTTTTTTATAATTAGATAAAATAGAAGAAGAAAAAAAAACCTAAAGGAAACAACTATGACTAGAGATTGAGGGTTTTTACATGTCAATAAAAAGTTTAAATCTTTAGTAACATATGAGTTCTGGTCTTGCAATCAACTACTAAGTGATCAAAATATGTGAAGCCAAAATTAAACAAGGATAAACCGACAAATCAACTATCCAGGCAGATTTTAAACTTCATTTTCCAGTAATTGATAGAACAAGTCAACCAAAAAATGTCAGTAAGTGTTTAGAAAATATCAACAACAAACTTGATCTAAGGATACATACAGAGCACTGCCACCAACAAATGGAGAATACATATTATTTTTAAGAATACACAAAACATCCAAAATTGTCAGCATTCTAGATTATAAAGCAAGTCTCATGTATTTCAGAGAACTGACATCATGAAACTGTATTCTCAGAACATAACTAGCTAAAAATCAATAATCTGAGAAATCTACAAAACTCCATGTGTTTGAAATTATTTTTCTTTTTTATTATTAGTTTCAGGTGTACAAAACAATGTAATAGTTAGACATTTACATCCCTTACAAAGTGATAATCCCCCACCCCCAATCTACCACCCCTCTGACATCGTATATAGTTGTTACAGTTCCACTGACTCTATTCCTTATGCTGTACTCCACATCTTGTGACTACACACACACACACACACACACATTAATTTATAGTTGACATTATTATTCAGCTTCAGGTGTACACTGCAGTGGTCAGGCGTCTACACCATCTCTGAAGTGGTCTCTCTAATAAGACACGTGTCCATTAGGTACCCTACAAAATCTTTAGAACATTATTGATTATATTCCCCAAAGTGACTTTTGTATCCCCGTGGCAATCTTGTGGTTACCGACTGTACTTTCTAATCCCTTCACCTTCTCCCTCATCACCACCCCCTCCCATCTAGCAACCCTGAGTTTTTCCTCTATATCTCTGAGACTGTTTCTGATTAGTTCGTTCATTTATTCTATTCTTTAGATTCCACATATAAGTGAGATCATATGGTATTTGTCTTTCTCTGTCTAACTTCTTTCACTTAGCATAATGTTCTCTAGATCCATCCATATCGTTGCAAATGGTAACATTTTTTAAAAACATTGAAAAACTCATGAGTCGAAATAATAGTATAAAAGATAAAGTACTTTGAAATGCATGAAAATAAAAACATTACATGACCACTTGGGGGATGCATTAAAGCAATAATTAGAGGGAAATGTGTAGCCATTGGAGTTATTTGGAAAGAAGAAAAGGGTGAAAATTACGTAAGCATTATATTTATGAATTTAGGGTTAAAAAAAGAATAAATCCAGGAAACTTATGTAAGCATATTTAAGAAGTTCGGTTAAAAAAAAAGAATAAATCTAAGCAAATTAGAATTTAGGAGATAATAAAGATAAGAGTACAAATTGTTAAAATATAAAAAATGTATATGTCATAGGACCAAAAAGGTCAACAGCTGTAGTTTTTCAAATTCCTAAAGTAAGGTGTGGCAAGGCCCTAATAAACATTAGGAGGAAAGAGTTGTAGACGCTACAGAGAATAAAACGTTAATTAGAGAAATAAAATGAATAAATTCCTAGAAAACTACATTTGCCCAAATCTACTGGAAGAGAGGTAGAAAATCTGAATACCCTTCAAACTGTTAAAAATAATGAACAGGAAATGTACAGCTTTTAGAGTAACCATTCTAAAAGAGAAACAAATAATGCTTCATCTTATTTCATAAGACTTATATAGTTTTGATACCCAAACCTGACAATAAGGGTTGGAGAAGAAAAAAAAAATCACAGGTCAGTCTTACTCATAAAAATAAATGCAAAAATTCTAAGAAAAATTTTAGCAAAAATTAAAGCTTTGTGGGAAAAATGATAAAACATCATAACCAAACTGAATTTATCCTATAAATATAATATGGATCAAACTTTTAAAATTTGTTCACCACTTTAACATGTTAAAAAGGAAAAAATAATCATCTAAATACCTTATGATTTCATTTATATGTGGAATCTGAAAAACAAAATAAATGAACAAAAAACACAGGAACAAACTCATAGATACAGAGAAAAAAAATTAATGATTGCTAGATAGGGAGGAGTGTTGAAGGGATGGGTGAAAAAGGTGAAGGGATTAAGTACAAATTACCAATTAGGAAAATAGTCACAGGGATGTAAAGCACAGCTTAGGGAATATAGCCAATAATAGTGTAATAACTATAAGTGGTGTCAGATTGGTACTAGACTTAACCAGGTGATTACTTCATAAGTTATATAAATGTCTAATCACTACATTGTATAACTGAAAGTAATATAATATCGTATGTCAACTGTAATTGAAAAAAAAACATGAAAATTATTTTAAAACCGTATAGAAAAATAGTTGCAGAAAATAATTTAATAATATTCAGTAATAATTTGTGACAAAAATTCTCAGCAAAGTGGAATGAAGGGAATTCCTTTCTTAATTGATAAGGATCCTCCAGTAAAAACTTTAGTAAAACCTCATGCTCACCAGAAATGGTGCAGTGGCCTGTATGCACCTCCTTAGCTTTTCTTCCACTGGCATCCCTGTGTGGAAGAAACTTTGGTGGAAGTTTATTTTTTTCTCTTATATTTGATGTAAGATTGCTTGATCAGAGCACTTGTGCACTCTGAGGCTTCTACTATCAATAAGGAGGTCTGGATCTGTTCAGAAGCAGTCAGTATTTCATTAGCACAAACTAAATGATACAGTACTGAGAGATTTACTATGCCTCAATTCTAATTCAACCTCAGATTAGCTATGAGATCTTCATAAAGTCCACAGCTCTCAACTTCCATTTCTCGTCCTTTGAAATTCCTGCCACTGACTAGGTTTTATTTACTGTGACTTTTCCTGGGTGGAGTCAGAACTGGCTGCCATACTTCTCAAACTTCAGGGGATATATAAGTTCCTAGGACTCTAGTTAAAATGCAGACACTATAATGAATTCAATTTTGGACCAGGCCTTAGTTTCTGCCTTTCTCACAGCTTTTAGTGATGCCTGTGCTGCTGTTCCACATTTAAAATGTTTTGCTTGTTTTTTTTTTTAATTGGGGAATATTGGGGAACAGTGTGTTTTTTCCAGGACCCGTCAGCTCCAAGTCAAGCCATTGTTTTCACTCTAGTTGTGGAGGACACAGCTCACTGGCCCACGTGGGAATCGAACTGGTAGTGTTGGTGTTATGAGCACTGTGCTCTAACCAACTGAGCCAACCGGCCACCCCTCTCCACATTTTTAAGTAATGCATTTCAGATAGCAATGTATTTTTTAAAAAATATCCTTAAAATAATTATTTCAATCATTATACTTTATCTACTCAACTTAAAAAGAGATTCAATTACAAGAAAGTGATATGTAGGCAACTTTTCCAGATGTATTAGTTACATTACATTTCTTTAATTAGCGGCTTGATATACTTCATATCACAGATACACTGAAATCAATGAAGTGTTTTATCTTTTTAAAAATGTAGCATTAATTAAGGAGACGTCCTGGTATGACAGAAAATAAACAAATGAAAAGTCTAGATTGGTAATCATGAGACCTAGTGCTAATCTTAGCTCTACAAGTGATTTGTTATGATTTTAGTTATCTAAATCTCAGTTTCTTAATCTGAAGAACTAGAAGTTGAATGAGCTTCATGATTTATCCAGATCGCTGCAGTTCAAAACTGATATGATTATAAAACGTTCATAATTATGGTTTTGAGGTAGCTCACATTCAAAATTTCAAATCACTTATACATAAGCTAAGCAGCAAAGTGCAGAGTTGAGTACTGGCAATTGTTCCAATCATTGAGAAACATAATGAGTATTGTCATTTGGATCATTGGTATTAGATAATCACATTCGCTGGAAATAGATCAGTTCACCTTTTATCCTTCTAGTCATAGCCATAAATTCTATTAAACCAAGGGTAAATAAAATGGAAAATTGTAATAGAAAAGCATTCATGTAGTGTGAACATTTAGTAACATCACATCACAGTCTTGTTATTCAGTTTCTGCAACTACCACAAAAAATAAAATTCAAAATATACTTATATTTTAAATTAAGTTGTTTGAACAACTTGAAATAATGGAGCTAGCATAATAATTTTCTTGAAATTTCTTTGATTCCTGAGACTTATTCATTTAAAACATTGAATAAGCATACATATTCATTAAATTAGGAATATATTTTAAAGTTGAATGTCATGGAGACTTTTCAAAAATTTATATTCTGTAATGTGTTATTTGGGACAGTACAGAAAAATTTATTTTTATATTTAGAATTTTCCGCCTTATAGAACAGGAGAGAGGTAGTGAAAAAAGATTAAATGAAGCCATTTTATCTTAAAAGTGTTTTGGGAGGAAGATTGATGTTCTTTCCTGCAAAGGTAAATTGGCCTAATAATTTTAACGTGGTGAAATTTATGAAATCTAAGAAACCTTTTAACACATATTTCTGTACATCTGTATTAATAAAAGATTCTCTGTAGCCTAAAATAGACTTTCCTTTGCATGCATTTATTATGTGAAAGTCAAACGCTAAATTAAAATGGAAAAGGAGTAAAGCAAATTGGGCATGAGATAAAGCAGATGTTTCTGACACTGTAAAGACCTAGCAGAGCAAGTCACAGTTATGATGGCAGGGATCTATCATTGGAGTCACTGCCCTGCCCCCTTCCCCATGATGTATGCATCTCAGATTGCTCTGTCCTAATGTGGACTCCCTTCTGGTTCCCACTGTGGTCTTCCATTCCTTTCTCAATTACCAGACCCCACTAATTGGCACCTGCTCTATGTTATACCTTTAGAATATAGATCTTTTCTAAGTATCTACAGTTTAGTTATAAATGTGGAATAACTCATGAGCTTTAAAAAATACTGGTCTAGGTCCTACCCCAGAGATTCTGATTTAATTGGTCTAAGGTGTGGCTCAGACATTGGGATGTTTAAAAACTTTCCAGGTTACTCATGTGTAATTTGAGAACTACTGAAACCTACCATGAAGTCTACCTGTCTCTTTGGAATCACCATCTACTTAATGCTTAAAATACCCTTCTAGGTAGATATTATTACTTTGTAGAAAAAAGGGAAATGGAATATCAGAAACATTAAATGCCTAGTGTAAGGAGGAAAAGTAATTATCCTTAACCTTTTTGAGATATTATTTGAGACCCCTGTAATAAAAGACAGATTAACAAGCAAAAAACAAACAGAAGTTTACTAATATGTATACCTCATGTATACATGGGAGAAAAAAGAACTCACAGAGGTGGCTTTAGAATTCAGGCTTAAAGACCATTCTAATGGGAAGGGGTCGGGGAGAATATAGGCCTCTTAGGGGATAGTGAATGATTTTTAGGAACGATGAATAGGTCCTTAGAAGATTAGATGGGATGTGTGATAGTTCCTGACTGTCTGTATGTGGTATCAACTTCTAGTCTCCTCTTCTGTGATAAGGGCAATCTTATCTGGTTGATGAAACTCCCCGGGGGAGGGGATTTATAACGATTGAGTTCCTTTTGAAATATCTGTCTTTAGGCAGCTAAGGGGAGTTTAAAGAAAAGACAGCTAAGGGGAGTTTAAAGAAACTCTCTCACTGAATTTGTTCTTTTTCAAGTTCCTATAGCTCAGAATAATTAATATAACAAAGTGGCATATTTTGGAGGGGCATGTCCTGAACTCGTACAGTCATATTTTGTGGTAGCATATTCTGCTACTCTTCACTTGACTAAGGTTAATATCACTAATATATGGTAGCTATGGAATTCTGTCTTCGTTTTCCATGATTGCAGTCTTGCTCCTGTTCTTTACTTTAGAAGTAGGTCTAACATCGTGGTGTGTGACCCAGACTTTAGCAAAGCTATGGTCTCTCTCTCTCTTTTTTTAATTTTATTACATTTATTGGGGTGACATTGGTTAGTTAAATTACATAGGTTTCAAGTGTAAATTTCTGTAATACATCATCTATAAATCCCATTGTGTGTTCACCACCCAGAGTCAGTTCTCCTTCCATCACCCTATATTTGAACCTCTTTACCCTCTTCTTCCACCCCGCTCTCCCTTTACCCTCTGGTAACCACTTTTCTTACTGTATTGAAATATTGTTACATCAACAGTCTTCATAAAATGTTAAAGAAACAATATTTACCTGTATATAAAACTATCTGCATCTATAATTGTAGAATGATTTATGGGGTTTTTTCCCCTTAATATAAAGTGGAATTGCAATGGTCCATTTGAATTTAAATTGGTATGTTATATATTATAACCTGACTGGCAGTGCCATGATAACTATTTGGTATTGCTAATTTGCATTTAGTGACAGGGAATTCTAATGTTCCCTTATTTAATTTTAGTAATACATTTTAATATATGAATGTATTTTCAAAATTGTGGGCCCTATCATAAAAAGACAGACTTTATTATCAGTTAATTTACATAAATTTATGGCAAGTACAAAATGCTACTCAAAATATTTCTGAGACATGTTAAAATTATATTTTTCTTTAAAAATATATTTATTGAAGATATTCCAATATTATAGTTGAAAATTACTTTAAATTATGGATTTTCTTCTCTTTATCCGATATGCTAAAATTGCTGTTTATATTTGTATCATTCATTTATTGAGGAGTCACCTTAATTAAAATAAGAGCACTTTGATGGATTATTTTGTATAGTTGACAAAATGTGTAACCTAATAACAAAAAGATTCATCCCATGAAAAGTTTTAAAATGTTCAGTAGAAAGTACATTGCGTGGTGGGTTGGCACATTGGCACCATGTCTTGGAAGTTACTTGTCATTATCTACTGAAGCTAATGTATGTTAACTGACTAACTAACATAACCTAACACCAAGCAATACAAAATACATGGCTAGCAAAAGAATTTTACAGTGACATCATTTATGAATTTTAAAAAACTGAAGAAAAAAATGTCCACCAACAGTGGACAGGATAAATAAACCGGTATATTCAGTCCAGGAATACTCTACAGCAATGAGGAAAAAGAATTTCATGTACAATACGCATGGATGAATCTCACAGATATAAAATTGTGTGAAAGAAATCAGCCTCAAAAGAATGCATTCCATTTACATGAAATTCAGGGACAGGCAAAACTAATCTATGATGATGGTGGTCAAAAGAATATTTTTCTTTGGGAATATTGTTCACTGGACAGAGCACAAGGGAGTACCCACAAATGTGGAAAATGACTTATATTTTAATCTGGAAGGTCATAAGGGTGTATACCAGTATAAACTGGATTTAGGTAAGGAAGAGGCACTTGACATATTTGACATATAATTGCGAGGTCTGCAGGATACTGGAGTGCTCTAGAGAATTTCAGAAGGTTAGCTAATTTTGTAGACTACAGTAAAGCCTTTGACTACACAGATCATGAAAAGATATGGGCTGCTCTACAAGAAATGGGAGTGCCTTAGGACTTGATTGTCCTTGTGTATAATCTGTATTGTGGGCAGGAAGCCAGGATGGAATATAGAGAGATAGAATGGTTTTTTGCAGGCAACCAAAGGTGTCAGACAGGTATATTGTATCTCCCTATTTGTTTACTCTATATGCAGAACATATAATACAAAAAACTAGACTGGACTCAGAAGAAAGAGTGAAAATTGGTGGAAAACATATTAACATCTTGAGATATGCAGATGACACCAGCAATGATTTGAAACAACTTCCGCTGAAAGTGAAAGAAAAAAGTGCCAAAGTTAAGACTACGTTCGAACATCAAGAAGACAAAAATCATGACTGCAGAAGAAATATACAACTTTAGCATAGTCAATGATGACATTGAAGTTGGTAAGGATTTAGCTTATTTTGGTCCAGTCATCAATTCAAATGGAGACTGCAGCCAAGAAGTCAAGAGAAGGCTGAGACTCACAAGAGCAGCAATGGAAGAATTAGGAAAGATCCCCAAGAACAAAGATGTATCATTGATGATCAAGGCTAAGCTCATCCACACCGTTGTATTCTGAGTTACTACATACAGATGTGAAAGTGGGGCAGTGAAGAAAGCTGATAGGAAAAAAAAAATTGATTCATTTGAAATATGTTGGAGGAGAGCTCTATAGATACCCTAGACCTCCAGAAAGATGAACAAGTGGGTTCTAGAGCAAATTAAGTCCGAAACATCGCTGGAGGCAAAGATGGTAAGCCTGAAGTTGTTCTACTTTAGGCGCATCATGAGAAGGCAGGGTTCTTTGGAAAAGACAGTAAGTAACACTGGGAAAACACTGGGAAGGCAGCAGGAAAAGAGAAAGACCAAATATGAGATGGATTAGCTCCATGTGAGAAGCCATAGGCTTGAGTCTACAGGAGCTGAGAAGGGCTGTTGAGGACAGGACATGTGGAAATCATTCATTCATAAGGTCACCAGAAGTTGGAGCCAAATCAATAGCATGTTACACACACCGATATAACCACGGAGCTGTACACTCATGATCTCTGTACTTTACTGTTTGCAAGTTATAACTCCATCAAAGTACATTAGAAAAATTATGCATGCGTGTGTGTGTGTGCGTGTGTGTGCATCTGCTTTTTAAAGTTTGATCTTAAAAGACAGAGAGCTTGAGTGAACAAGACCTGAGGACACAGAAAATATTTGTAGAAGAATAAAGAAAATTGTCACCTCAGAAGATTTAGAATTCGCTCCTTAGATGGCTGTGTCACTCACTGCAGTGCTTAGATAACTAATCTGTTTCCCAACATTTGCCTGTCTTTTGCAGTGCAATAGAATTAATCATTTCTTTAAATTCTTTAAATAATTTAAATTTTTAGTCTTAACATAAAGGAAATCAGCATACTATTCTTAGAATACATGATTTTTACATAATGACTGCAGGGTCTGACACTTTACATTGCTCTAATGTAATCTCCTGGACATTTAAAAATATATTTGTTTTTTTTCTCATTCCTTGGGTAAATTACCATTTATGTGAAGATTTCTAATACGACCTCAGCAACATCATTAGCATCCTGCATAATGATAACTGTTTATTAAGTGCTACTCTGAGCTAAGAAGTATTTTCTTAAAGAATGTCTAGATTGCAAGGTTCAGTTATTTTCCTTGTCAAGAGAATGATTTTTATAGTGTCATTTTAAAGTGTGTGGTCTCAGTGTCAGAATTCAGTTGTGCGTTTTTTATGAAACTCTTTCTCTCAACAGAGGTTTTCTATTTCAAATGTGTAAGACGGCTCTGGAACTGAGGAGAAGCAATGATAGCATGGAGTGCGTGAGGGCTTAAAGGGCTGAGGAGAAACAGTTAGCACTACTGAATAAATACAAAACTGTTGGCTTGAAAAACAGCCAAACAGCGACAATTTTTTTTAAAGGTTTCATACAAATGGACAGGAGAGGGTAAATGGTGAAAATCTATTGGAGATATTAATCTTCAACATAATCATGACATGAGTTTGAGCTAAGTTAACAATCCTGTTCTCAGTATGTATCTCCACTTGTATAGCTCATGAAAGGAAATGTAAGCCCATTATATTAAGTCCTATACCTTTACATAAACTATGAAAATAAATGTATTTGATAAAAATGTGAATACGCGTGTAGTATCTCCTTTTGTATGTCCCATAGAAATCACTCACGCTACGTAAAATATCTCCAACCAAGTCTCATGGATCCAAAATGAAGCAACTGAGTGACTGATGATAGAATTTTGCCCGGTTGTATGATCAAAATGTAGTATTGAATCACCTGAGGAATCTTTATTTGAAAAATGTTATATATGACTAGAAAAAGAAGTAATAATTTCATTTTTAAAAAATCACTATCAACTATATATCAGACCAATAGATTGATCTCTTTATATAAATACCATTTTTAAAAGATGTGTTTTTAGACTTTTAGCTAATATTATGAATCACCTTGTCCTGATACAATATCAAATACTTCTGTGTTATAAAATCTGAATCCTTAATAATTTATTTTTGTCTTATTTCAATATTAAAAGAAAAAAACTCATTAGCCAAAAAAGTTCCAAATTTATCTTTCTACATGAAAGATAAAAAGTGCCAAAGTAGGCCAAGGAGATATTCTTCTCAATGGAATTGAATTAAACTAAAATACAGTAGAGGGCATGTACCCATCATATCAAAACCAATTACAATTAAAGTGTCACTAGTTTAGACTGTTCTGCAGATGGTCAGGAGAAGACTTCATTTAAGAAACTAGCATAAGAAACACTGGCTATATTGATATGCACTAATTACCCTAAGGTTTGCAGTCCTGTGTGCAAATAGCCATTGCTGCTCTCTTCCAAATTCTAGACACATGTTCATTCCTGCCAAACGGAATATCCTACAGACCCTTCACACTCAGCCTTACCAAAACACACTTTGTAATCTCTCCTCTATCCACCCAAACTGGATCATTTATTGGGAATGTAGGCCAGAAAGCTAAGAGGCCACTAGGTCATATCGATTGTATGTCCCAATTGTCTTAAATTCTTCCCCTTCTTCACCCATTTATCCCCTTTTCTCACATTGAGGATTATAGGTGATTCCTAAATTGTCTCCCTGCTTTCAGGCTCCTCTATCCTCCAGTATTTCCTTACACTGCTGTCCAGAATTATTGTTTGAAAATATTGATACAATTATGATTGCTTCAAATCTTTTAGTGGATAAAAGCATAATGCAAGAATCCTACAAAGTTCTGGCCTCAAACTACCTTTCTGGTTTTACTTTCTTCCTTAGCCACTCCTTTCAAAGCCCAATTTTTCTCTTTCCTCCATTCTAACTCATATTCTCCTCCACCTCTTCACTGCTTTGTGCACTAGAGATTAAACTTTTTTATATACGGCACCTTCTCACTTTCCCTCCTATATTTTTTATATCTCTCTCCTGTACAGGCTCTAGCTAATTGTAAACTTGCGTCAAGTTCGGCCTTGCCCTCTGCTTTTTTTTTTCCCCACTAATAACTCCCTCAGAGAGAGTTCATTTGCTCTCAAAGCTTCAACTGCCAACTTGTGCTTCCGGTGTTTCTTCAACCCAGAACATGCAGCCTACACCTTCTGGCATAACCTTTCTAAAACATAAATTTTGACAAGTTATTTTCCTCTTCAAGAACCTGTAGTGATTTTGTTGCTCAGTGTATAAATGGATAAGGCTAAACAGCTTTTTTTTTTTTTTAAATTGTAGCTTATATAACATTCCTACAAATGACCCCTGTGTTTTTTGTGGGACCTCTTTATTTTCCCTTACCCAAATTACTTCCAGCACTGATCTTACCCAACAATGTTAATTTTCTTTTCTGTGACTTTTTAAAATTGATTTTTATTGGTCTCTCTGCTTAGAATATCTTCCAATTTTCTATTAATCCACAGACATCATTTAACTTCAGACACAGACTGAATTCATTTATTCCACGACTTCTCTACTATCACTCACTTTGGAATGATTTGTTAATCTTTCATTTTTACAATGTGTTCCTGCAATTTTTTGTTCTTTAATTGTACTTACCTATGTAGATGATATATTTGTTATGATTATGTCAATTATGTCTTGCACTAATTACACAAGAGATATATTTGTTATACACAAGACATGGATACTTAGTTGATGCTAATTGAAGAATACTAAAATAGTAATTAACTCTTATTGAGTACTCATTGTGTAGTAAATATTGTATAAAGCATTTTTCACGAATCTGTTCGTATGTTTTTGATAAAGCTCCTCTGAACCAGTAATATTATTACTTTCATTTTTCAGATAGGGAAACTAAGGCACAAGGAGGTAAAATGGTTTGTCTAAAGTCATATGGCTGGTAAGTAGTGGAGCTGGGGTTAGGAGCCTGTATGCACACTTAATCCCAAAAGCATCCTCAGGCTGGTTGCTGTTATGATTAGTCTTCCTCCTATATTTCAACCCCATGCTCAGCCAAATTCAACGACCTTTTTACATGGCAGTTGATTCTAACACTTGTCTGCCAACGGGGAAAGAAATGTAAGGAGAAGAGAGCGCTTCTTGTGCCTGGTGACTGTTCCTAGGACAGTTTCTGGATCTTGCTTTGATGTTTTTGTCTGTAAAAGTAGAAAGTAAGAAAATGACAACTCTTGTCACAAAAAAAGGAGATTCTGTTCCTTAAATAAATCTGAAAAGGAATATGTTCATATTTCACAGGTCAGAGAATTTCACAGACATGAGATGAAAGTAAACATGTCCACAAGTGTATCCTGAAGTCATTTTTTTGGCTAATGAGTGGTAGAACTCACAGCCTGGAATTGTACAACATAGGACCAAAGCAAACTCTGTTGATAGTGTTAGAGAAACCTTGCTTCAATTAGCTAGTGGATTACATCCCATATCTAAAAAGACTCCTGGGACCAAAGGCAGCAGAACAAATATGAGCCTTTGGGAGTGATAACACAACAACTGTTAAGAGCTGAATTTTGGAGAACAAATTATATACCAAGTAGACACAGAAAATTGTTGCAGGGTGGTCTAAAGAAACAGTTGTACCTTACAGGAGGTAGGAGGTAGTGAATATAATTGTTCATGTATGTACCCATGGGGAAATTATTAGAATTTAAAATAAATTATTAAAGCATTTAAATGTACCTTTTCTATCCTTAAAGAATGATCAAGTCAGAATGACTTAATTATTGCTTAATTCTTAGATTTGTTAATTCTAGATTTATTTTGTTTGACTGCTTAATTTTATTCACCTTCTTAAATACTAAGAGCTGTTTGGTTTGTTTCTCCAAAATATTTGGAATATCCAAAATATCCCAAGTCACTATCGAGTGCAGTGTTTTGAACTCCTAAGAGCCTTACATTGATTTTTAGCTACATTAAAATGTTTTCCCATCTCAGGATTATATTGATGATCCTTTTTTATTTATTATTCTTAATGAGAGAGCTCCTTGCTTCTGACACATTTGTAAAATGAGTTACCACATACAAAATTGGGCTTTATTTTTGTATTTTAAAAGATGGTAATTTTTGTCATCCCTAGTAGTCCTTCACTTGTATCCAATGGATGTAGTTTTTGGCTGCTTAGATTTGTTAATACTGAGATAACTTTTTGAAGGTTTAGTCATAAAGATATAAAACTAGTTAATGGGTTTCAATGAAGCTTATCCCAAGACAATATGTATCAGTCATCAGATCCCTAATATGATATTCAAAATATAATTTTACCTTGCACACTTAATTGATCTTTAGAACAGTATTTTCTAAAGTTTGGCTTCCAACTGTCATTTAGGATACATAAAATGAGAACGTGTTTTCTCTAGCATTCTTGTGTCAACCCCACTAAGCAAGAAGAGTGGAATAGAGGCTGGTTATTCACAACTGTGAAATGCAAACTGGCATCCAGTATTTTGTGGTCTGTCAGGCATGGCAGTTAAATGACAGAAATGCCCCAGAGGTTCTGTAAAACGTTAAGAAAGCTCCATATTTCAACTAACACAATTTTGGTGCACCCTAGGTGACTGAGTTGAAAACCCTAAGTTTGACATTCTTGTCAGTCCATTGATATATACCAAAAATGTACTCAGGCTTGTTGCATTATGTTAAAACCAGATTCTCTGTTATCAATTTAGTTTTTACCTATTTAACATTCCTCTTACTCAATGATGAAAACATCAAGGTTGAGCTATGTTGTTTATTGGATCATTTACTTCTATGTGTCTTCACATATTTGCTATTATAGCAGATTTTTCTAAAAGCATTTAGAGTCACAGATTGTTTAAATACATTATGGTTTGTCTACGCCAATGAATACATGACTCTGTACCCATTAAAAATAAAGTAATAGATGTATATAAGTTGTCATAAAAAGATGCCCAAGATATATAGTTCAGTGAGAAAGCTAGTTGCAAAAAGTATATATGGCATAATCCACTTTATCCTGAACACTTAGACATACACATATACACAAGCACACACACTCATGCACATGCACACAGGAACACAAACACACACCTGTTCAAGTGGTTGCCTCAGGGAAGTAGGAGTTAAGAGTTGGAAGAATAGACAATTTAAAATTGTTATTGTATGTTTTACTGTACTGTAACTGTAACTATTAAACATAGTTTAACTATACCTATTCAAATTTTAAATATAACTATTTTTCTATGAAATTTAAGAATGAAATGTATTCAATAAGCTGTAAAAAATAAAATATTGAGGGTTTGTTATGTGCTCATATCAATGTTGATCACTAAATTAATTGGAGAGAACAGACCAGAACAAATAAAATTGGAATGCATTAAATTACTAGTCCATGTGTGTAGTTCAGAATGTTAGCAGATTAGCAGTTCAGAAAATGAAGAAAACAAAGAAGTCTGGAGTACTTCAAAAGTTGTGAGCATCGTGTCCGTAAGGCAGGTTGGGTCAGCACAGCTCTCAAGTTAGTTCTCTCAGTGTCTTGCAGGCAAGTCAGATGCAATGACTGTGAAGTCAGGATAAAAGGGGCAGAAAGCATATTTCAAATATACTGCCATTCCCTAGATGTTGTAAATAATTCAAAGAAATAAGGGTGAGGAGGATCCTGGCTAAACAGCTAAGAAAGAGAGCAGAGAGTAGATACTGGAGAAGTTGGAAAATGGCAACCCGGACAGAGCACAGTTTCTGTGCACAGGTCCAGGTGTAACTGATGTTACACACAGGTTATAGTCAGTGACCCAAAGATGGGTGCTAAATGACATGTGGATAGTGAGGGAGACACAGCTTGCTGACACAGATAGACCAGTCCATGAAGTATCCATGAATTTACATGACATAGCCAGAAGATTAAGGAGACCAGGGACGCTACATTATTAAACTGCAGCTGACACCATGCGCATCCTTATATGTGGCTCCCCTGGAGTTGTACAGTGCACAACCTGCCCAGCAGGCCACACTCCTGAAAGAAATCTTCATGATTCAATCAGAGAATTGCTTCAAAGGAAAGAATCAGTATTTTCCACTTGTTTTTTTAGAGACACTGGGACGTATACCACAAACTATGTTTCCCCGAAAATAAGACCTAACCGGAAAATAAGCCCTAGCATGATTTTGCAGGATGACATCCCCAGAACATAAGCCCTAATGCGTCTTTTGGAGCAAAAATTAATATAAGACCCGGTCTTATTTTCGGGGAAACACGGTATGGCGGAGATAGCTCTAATAAGCACAATGCCTAGCCTATTCATTGAATACAGTGCATTAAAGGATGATTAAATGATTTAAAGGCCTGAGAGGCACTAAAGTAGAGGCTATAGAGACCTCCGTTTTGAAGATACCAACAGACAAATTAATGAGCTATGAGTTCTAAGTAAAGTACTTCATTTTTAAGGTTAAGAAAGACCTGAGCACTAATGAAAGCTCAGCAGGAAAAGTTTATGATCAGAGAATAATTAAAGGTGGTGGAGGTGATGGCTGCAGAAATAAAAGTCTGGCAGGTATGGCAAGGGTTGAGACCCAGAGTGCAGGTGGAGGGAATCTGTAAAGAGAAGACGCCCCCATCTCTCTGAGATGGCTCCATTAGGAGCTTCTTAACTAGACCGTGACCATTGTGATAGCACAGTTCAAAGGACATAGGAGGCACTGAGTGAAATATTTTTACCCTGAGTAAAAATAAATGCTGTTCATTGGGTTTCTGCGAAAGGACCTGTCTTCTCTGTAAATTTTGGGGATTGCCCACCTTCTGCTTAGATTGAACTTGTTTTACTATTGTCCCCATGGGCTCAAAATCCCCAGCAGGTAAGATAGAAGACATATAATATAGATAACACAGGGAAGACTTTGGAAAATGACCTTTTTGAGAAATGAAGAGGATAAATCCATATAGAACCTACATTATGAAAGGGTTCCTTTAAAAATAGGAACCTGAAAAAACCATCAGTTTTTTTAAAGTAATCATATAATTATTAATGTGCTAATGAAGGCTGCAGACAAAACTTAGTAAAACATTAAATTGGAACTGATAAAAGAATAAAATCAAGACTCTGTAATTAATATGAAATCTCCTAGGAAGTCACCAGATTTATGATTGCACTAAAAGACTGATTTTTGAGACATCTATTATACAAATATATTCTCTATATAGTTAATACTCTTTATATAAAGAAAATATTCTGTCTGACTTACTTCACTTAGCATAATAAACTTAAGATCCATCCATGTTGTCACAAATGGCAGTATTTCATCTTTTCTTATGACAGAGTAGTAAATTTAATAAAAAATATTTGTACCAATTTTTAAAATTATTGTAATGCTGACCTCTGCAATTATTTCAACTCAGCATATAATGTACCTTAACTTCCTGTGTCTGATGGTGCTTTGCTAATATGAAAACTGTGGAATCTCTAATCAGAAAAAAAAATCAGACAAAAACATACACATCTGGACCCGTGCTAAAGAAACACTTAGAATTCCTGTTTGTTTTTCATCTTGTTTGTATCCTCTTTTTCTGCTTTGGACCAATCAGTGCTGAAGAATTACTGAGACACCTGAAAGGATCAGCAAAGATCATTACAAAAGGAAGAGTTTGGTATTGTTGCTTTTTTTTAAATGTAGAATTTTTTATTTGATTAACAATTGCTTCTCAAAGTCATAAGTCACAGTGGCCTGAACCTTGCTTGACAGTCATAGTTTCATTCTTTACTACAAGTGTGACAGGCTTTTGTTAAAATAATCATAATTGTGATTTATATGACAAGATAGAGGCTGACACATTTTAGCAGGGAAAGATCCGACCGTTCTATTTTTGTATTTGGCTCACTACAGCAGGCAAATACTAAGGCTTACAAAGAGTAAGAACATACTGTATTACATATGACTTGATTTAACAGGATTATTTTAGATTGGCAAGTCTAACATTTGTCCTGTCATAACTATCTTTTATAGTTCATACTGTTGGATTCGTTTTACTTCATATGTTTGCATTTGACGTTTTCTTACTTCTGATCCCATATGATCTTGTAAAATTTCTAAAATATTTTATGAGACCTCTGTGTCTGTGTGTGCACATGTGCCTGTGTGCACGTATGACTGGCGTGGAGTCAGCATACCTGGATTCTAGTTCTAGTTTCAGTGCTACCACTGTTCTATGGCAGAGAAATATTGTAATCTAATAATGTATAAGTATGATATAACTTTTGGCTGTTTCCTTATTTATGAATGGATGTACAACAGTTTACCTGAGAATGTACTTTTGTTTTCGGTAACGCATAATATTACTTTATAAGTACATGCATTGTGGCATTGAGTTATTATTTATATTTATTATTAATTAAATACTTTTAAGGATGGATTTCTCTCTGTATTTGTTAGAATATGCATTTTATTTCCTATTAATCATAGTAAATTTTATATTATAGACATTTATCTCAGGAAATAAAATAATTTCTTTAGGTCATGTAACATGTCCATTGCGAAGAGCTTTTATTGATAAGATTGGTAATAGTGGGTACAGTTGGCAGAATAATGGCCTCCCAAAGATGTCTACATCCTTTCTAAACCAAAGCACCTGTGAATATATTACTTTCGCTGGCACTTTGCAGATGTGATTGAAGTTCAGGATCTTGTGATGAGGAAACTATCCTGGAATATCCATGGGCCATTAAAAATCAGAGAAACATTCCTAGCTCAGTTCAGAAGAGAGGAAGCTATCACTACAGAAGAATAGTCAGACGGATGCATTGTTGTTGACTTTGAAGATAGAGGAAGTGTGCCAAGGAGAGAGGGGGAAGCAGACAGCCTATAGAAATTGGAAAAGGAATAAAAACGAATCCTTCCTTTTAACCTCCAGAAGGGATTGCAATCCTGCTGACATGCTGATTTTAATCCAGTGAGAACGATGTCAAACTTCTAAACTGTAGGACTCTAGGGTAATGAATTTGTGTTATTTTGAGCATTAACTTTGTGGCAACAGTAGAAAACTAATATACTGCAAAGGTTGGTAAATTCAAAAAGGGTAGACTATATATATATATATATATATATATATATATATATATATATATACACTCACACACTCATATATGTACTAACATAAATTTCCAATATGTTGTGATGTACAGAATGTTCCAAATGTATTGGTTAGTAATGATTTCTCTATAGAGAAACACAAATATACGTGCTTTGAGGTCAAGGCAGTTACTGATCATACATGTTCACTTCCTATATATTCTGAGATGTAATTGAAATAGAGGCATACATCCAAATATTACTAACCATATGAACAGAAAAAAAGCAGCTAGTAACTCTTAAGAAAAACTGAGTTTTGTACAAAAAAAGAAATATAACCAATTGAGGCTACTTGGAACAGCAAAAATAATTATAGTCATAAAAATGAAACAATTCTATATAAATTTGGTTACATTTATTTTGGGAGAATGGAGGATAGATTCAAAAGATAGAGACAAGATTTTTCTGCTCTAGGAAAAAAAATCAATTTAAGGAGGTAGAATTATTGGGCTAGCATTAATGATAATATAAATTTTTACAGGGATGTATAGGAATGGGGATTTCAAGGAGACAGCATCTTAAAAGAGTATTATACTCATATTAACTTGTTTTCCATATATATGAAAAAATATATGCAATTAATAATGCATAATAGAAGAAATAGCAATCCCCTGCCGCTCAGTCTGATCTTGCTGCTCTAGGTATCATCTGTTTTAGCTCCTTCTTCTGGTATTAGCCCACATGCTTTTAAAATATGTATGTACACTACCATCACTTAGTTCAACAACATGGACCAGTGGAGTCCTACCGTGCGTGATGAGGATTGTGCCTGTCTGTCTGTTCACTACCTGTTAGGGAATTCCAGAGGCCAATTCCCCCTACCTCCTCTGCAACTTTTTGACAGAATATTCTGAAGTAAGTTGTGCTTTATAGTATTAAATTTCTCAGCACAAGCTCATAGGTTTTTCAGACATTTGTAAAATATTTCATCTGCTGGTCTCCTCTCTGCTGGAGATTTTGGTGTCATAGTGATCAATAGGCAGCTTGCAAATGAGGCTGTATTAGGTGTCCTAGAGCGGATAGGGTAGATGCGTGAAGAAGCAGCCACAGCCACAGGGCTGAACTGTAGGGCACCTCAACCGAGAAGACAGAGTCAGATTTCAGGGAAACGCGAGAGGAAACAATGGATAGTGGCGGCCATGAGACGAGAGTGGTTTCAAGATGGTTGAAAAGGTCAATTACACTTAATCTGAGTGGAGAATGAGGGTGTGGCCATTGCTTTCCCGATACAGAGATGATATATGAAGTCAGCAAGAGCAGTTTCTGAGGAGTCATGTAGCCAGTTTCCCTGTTTGAGTGAGTTAGAGACGGCAGGCACCACATGGTGGTGACAAGTTTCCTTTAGGTGCCTTCATGTAAAGCATCAAACTAAACTTCACTTCTGTTTCAAATTTAGGTGGCATAGATAATTAACTTATATTATTTGTTTTAGCAGTTTCAAAGCACATTAAGTTTCTCAAAATAAACATCTTGTGCTCTTCAGATACAGGTAGAGTTTCATTTTAGTTTCAAACTCTGTATTTAATGTTCATTGAGTAGATGCCACTCTCCTCGATCCTGTGGGAAATGCGGAATAGAACAGACTTATCCTGGACTAGTTTTTACCCATAAAAATCACTAAAGGGAAACATTGATACAATAGTAATAAGTTGCCTACTTAGCTAGTCTGAACTTCACTGCCTGGAGCTCCAAGTGTGTAGAGCTCGAAAGGAAGAAGAATGCCCTGAGGCAAGGAAGGAGTTTAATATCTTTTCTGTAACTACCTAACACTTCTTAGAGTTGGAAGAAAAAAAAAAAAGAAAATAACTGACACGTACAAATTGCCTACTGGGTGTCCAATACAAAGGTTGTTGCTTTTTTTGTGTGATATGAATATAACCTTATAACATATTGAGTGAGGCAGTAACTGTGATTATCTTCATTTTACAAATGAGGAAACCGAAACTAGAAGAGCTAAAGTAACTACAAATATGGCCCAGATACAAAATGGTCAAATCCAACTCTGAAGTAAAGATTCATTAATCTCTACTCCATGCCTATAATAACAAGTGTTCCCTCCCTGTATGACTACTGACAACCTGAGTCTATGTTACATGGAAACGAAGTCTTGGGGCATCCAAACTGTTTCTACTCTAATGTAGTACATAAATGGTGTTTGGATAGCAGTTAAGAAATAGAGGAATAATTCAACCCAAGTTTTTGTGTAATAACAATGGCAGCGAATATCAGTCTGCCTTACTGTGTTGTAATTTAGGAAAATTTTGTAGTTGTGTCTTTAAAGAGTAATATATTTAAATTCATTGAAGTAAATTAATAATTGTTACTTTTTTATTTTTTAAATGAAGCAATTAATTCTGATTATAGCTTTCACAAGTTAGTCATTAAATTTAGGAAAAGTTAGTAGGTCAGCTTTTTTAACCCACTTTACACATGAAATCTTTGTGGAATAGTCAAAAGAATATTTAGTCTTAATTTAATTTAGTTACTCTTTATGATAGGTATGCTTTAATATCCCACTGTTATAATGACAGACCTTCCTGTTGCTTTAGTAATGATTGTTAAATTTATTATGCGTAAATACCAATTTCTAAAGTGTTTTAGATGATTTCTTTTGGTGGTTCACGTTCTCAGAGCATGAATGAGATCTAACATTATTTTAGTGTGGGGTAACATCCTTCTTTCAAATGACATACTAATCAAATATATGGGTTAAAATAGACACACCTACATATTCACACTTACAGAGTTGTTATTTTTAATGGTTGTATATGTAGCAATATTTTCCATTACTTTCCTCTATGTTATTATGTGTGGCATAGGAAGACAAAAACTTCTAAAATTTTCCATTTTCTCATGACTCTTTGAGTCTTCTGCTTTTTTGTGTTCTGGACACAATTCTTGTATTGAATTCCCTGTGCAACATCTATGAGAAGTAGATAAATGTTCCAGATAAACGTAAACTTTACTGCAATATGTAAATATTAAAATACATTGTACTCTAATGTATATTGCATTCAATTTACTGGCACACTTCAATTTTGTCATTGCTTCTGTGTAGTGACATGATACCTTGAAAGTGGGGCTTCTTCAGTCTAGATCCTAGAGTCACTATGTACCAGCAGTAACCTGGGCAGGTTATTAACATCTGGATTCCATAAGATGAGGATGATAATGCTGCTTAATTGATTGTTAGGTTTTAGGGAGGTAATGCACATAATGTGTGACCACAGCATCTGAAATTTAGTAGGCACTCAATAAAGATTAGCCAATAAATGCTGGCTAATATATTTTGTAACTGAAAAATCCACATGGATCTTTAAAATGCCTTCAGGTAATATGAATGGGTTCTGGTTTGCAGGTTTTTCTGTTTTTTGTTTGTTTGTTTGACTTGTTGTTGTTTTGTTTTGTTTTTAATATAGAAATCCCTTTAATTGGTGTAGTACTTGAGTGAGATCTCCATGTACTTGTATGTATATATGTATGTGTGGATGGATGGATGGATGCATCTGCCAAAAGACTAAACTCTGATAATAAGTTAGCTTCTAAACATTTTATTTCTTAGGAATATTTGTGGAGTATATATGGCTAGTTCAAATTTTTCACAGCATTTCCATATGGATGATGATTTACATCATGGTCATTATAGTACATGTAATTTTAAAAGGAAATTTTAAAGTATGCAATTTTGACTTACAATTTGAATACTGTCATACTTTATGTATTTTATATAAACACTTAACAGAGGGGATATACAATGTTTTTCTATTTCCAGCAAATCCATAAGAAGATGTTCCTGTATGCCTATATAAGTATTTGTTGGGAAAAGTTTCATACAGACAGAATAGTAAATAAAAACAACTACATATTGGAATGAATAAATTATTCAAAAGAAAAAATTCATGTAACCATCACCTGATCTAAAAAGCTCTGGCCCAGATAGGTATCTCTGGATCCGCTTTCTTACCATAGCCTTCCCTGCCCTCCTTTCCCACTTTTGGCAAAGGAAACATTATCTTCATTTGAATGGTAATAACGTCCTTGATTATTTTACCACACTCCCACCTGAAATTGTATCCCTGAAGGCTATAGATTTGCCAGCTTTAAAAATTTGCCGTTATGTAAAGATTTAACTGTGACACATGGAATTGAAATGGGCATGGTACATTTTTCCAAATACATGGGTAAATCTGTGCTTGAAAGCAACAGTTAGCAGAGGTGCTTGCAATGAAACTAACACAGTAGTTAAGAGCACAGACTCTAGAGCTAGAGAACCTGGGTTGTGACCGTGGCTCAGCTTGAGTAATCTTGAGAAAATCATTCAACCTCCCTGTAACTCAGGTTCCTCAATTTAAGGTTACTAGGAAAATTAAAAATTAAGTTAATTAACTCTGTAAGGTGCTATGTGTTTGTTAAGTAAATATGACAACAGTTGTAATTGTGTTGTTAGCAATAACCTGTGGTTTACTCATGTATCCATACATTTCTAGTATCTGACATATTCTTCAGTCTGTAAAATCATTCAGAGTATGTAGTATGAGAGCCAATTATTTTAATGGCAGGATATTTTTAAAAAATATTTTAAAATACTGAGGATGCAGTTGTAGCATCATTCTGTATCTTTTTATCTTCAGCCATTAAAATAAACAGAGCATCTCGTGCCATGGACAGTTTATGTCATTGCTGTTGGCTTGAAAGTATGTTGCACAAGTCTGTGCCATGCTCTTGTCTTGTTTCTTCTGCACACAGCTGAGAAAATTAAACAAAAAAGCACTAATAAAGGGCGAATGCTTTCCTGGCTCCAGAACACTACATTCTATTCAGCCTGAGAGATTCTGAAATTCTGAGTGCCGTTTGATATTTTATTCTGAAAACAAGCTCTACGTTTTCAATGCTATAATTTTGAGTGTCCCCCCCCCAAAAAAAAAAATGTGATCAGCACCTTGATATTCACAATCATTGCTGGTAGACAGGTATGAAAGAGAGCGTGGTGCAACACAAAGATATAAAGCCTGATATATGAGTTTGTTAGGGCCGACATAATGTAGTACCATAGATTGGGTGGTTTAAACATCAGAACTTTATTTTCTCAGTTCTGGAGGGTAGAAATCCATGATCAAGGTGTCAGCAGTGTTGGTTTCCTCTGAGGCTGGTAGATGGCCATCTTCTCCGTGTCTTCAAACGGTCTTTTCTCTGTACATTTCTGTGTCCAAATTTCCTCATCTTATAAGAACCCTCGTCATTGGATTAGAGCCCACCCTTGTGACCTCATTGTAACTTATTTTTCTTTCTAAAGGCCCTATCTCCAAATCCAGTCACATTATGAGGTACTGGGGATAAGGGGGGACATTTTAGGGGGGACACAATTCAGCCCAAAACACCTAGGTATCAGAACACAAAGTTTCTGATTCTGTTTTCTGGTAACAATGATATTTTAGTAAGATACTTAACTGGTCATGTATGCATATATTTTCTTCCAGCTGTGACATATGACGTAGATAAAATTTATATAAATATCCAAGAAATTAGCATGCATAGAATTCTTTATTAAAGTTATCTGTTCTGTGAGGGGTGGTAATTCTTTTTCAAACGTAATTTTAACTACACTGTTAATCCACAAATACAGTTCTTTAAAAAAAAAATTCAGGTAACATTGAAAAGCAACTCTATCCTCAGTGACTACCCCCAATCCCTGTTTATTTCTTTGTTAAAAGTTTGATTTCTAGTCTAGAAGAAATCAAGTAGAACATTGCAGTAGAACTTTCTGTGATGATGGAAATGTTCTATATTCAATGTAAATAATAAGGTAGTCACTCAATAACCTCATGGCTAATTGAGTACTGAAAATGTGACTAGTGTGATTGAAGAACTGAATTCATAATTTTATTTTTAACTTTAATTGATTTTCATTTACATAATCACTGTGGCTAGTGCTACTGCATTGGACAGGATAGTTTTAGTACTTTTTCTGAGTTTTTTTTTTTTTTAACTAAATCTGGGTATACCAATGATATATGCATTTATATGTGAGCAGGGAGCTATAAAATATAATTAAATTTCTCTACATGTTATGCTATATAGTTTCTCAGTTATTGTTTTCCATATACCCAGGCTATGTATATTCATATATATATATATATATATATATATATATATATATATATATATATATATATATATATATTGTTCTAACTTCACGGTTGATTGTCACTTATGTTATAATCCTGGTATAGATTTTTCTTTAAAATTCTGTTTGGTTTGATATTTATATTACTTTAAATAGAATGTCTTTGGTACATATATTCCATCATATTATTTTCTGTCTTTGAGGGTTGTTTTTCTTTAAATGTACCTTTTGAAAAGGGCAGTTAGCTAGATTTTCAAAAATTCAGTCTGATATCCTGTCTTAAAAAGTGAGATTATTCCTTTAAGTATTCTTTAACTATATTTGAGCAAGCCAATTGTGTGTGTGTGTGTGTGTGTGTGTGTGTGTGTGTGAATATGTTAAAATATAATTAAGTGTCTCAATATCATTTGGCTAAACTTCTTGTGCAGATAATGAAAATAAATTTAATAAGGAAAGACAGTAACTCTTAATTGATTTAGCTCATATAAAGCTGTGAGTTCTTTTCTCTCTTTAGTTCTGTTCAATTGTATAAGCTGCTACTGAGTAATGTGTATGCTTATAAATGTCAGATATCTCACTCTTGGGCAGATATTACCTTGCTTTTATTTTTTTTTGGTGCCATATATTGAAATTTTAAATTGTGTTATGAGGCAGGTTATAGTGTGAGCACACTCTCCTGGTTATAATGTTCCATTGTGGAGAATATTTTAGCTTAAATATTGTAGTCAGAACGAAGCAAGTGTTTAGTAAGCAGTCTGTTCAAAGATTGAAACCGAGCTACTTGAAATAGCATAGATATTCAATGTCTTACATATTAGAGATGATGTATGTTCAGGTGGGACCACCCAGAACCAGACACTGAAATGGAGATTTGCACGTAGGAAGAGCAAAGCAGGGGGTAAGGGAAACAGAGGTGGGCAGAAGAAGTAGACCATGATGAGGTTATAAAAGAGGTCTCAGACCATTACCACGGGCAGCTCTGAAGCTGGAATGGCCCTTCCAAGTTGTCTGGCATTGAAGCCAGGTCGGTGCTTTTGTACTGTTAAAAACAAAATCCAGCTGAGTAAATGCGAAGATGTAATTGATTTTATTTAATGATTCATGAATTGGACAGTATCCCATCTAGCAAGCAGAAAGGAGCCCCGAGGAGCTGTACAAAAGGAAAAGCTTTTCTAGGCAAAACGGGGTGGAAAAAGAAAGTTTCTAACAAAGTGCGGATTGTTTCAGACAAGGTCACCTTCCTTTAGGGGAAGGCTGGGGTCCATCGTGCAGATGACCTCACTAGTACTGATCAGGTAATTTCCGATTGACTGGTTAAAGTTCATATTCCTGGGAGAAGCTGAAACTGAATTTAAGCCTTGGTTTGCTGCTGTGGGGCTTAGCACAAGTGACTCTATTCCGTGCCTATTGTTTCTTTTTAAATAGTATTCCAGCACTGACCAGTCAATGGGTATGAGCTGTCCTCAGAGAGGAGGTGCAATCTCCAATGAGGCAGTGCCCTTGGCCAGGACAGCTACTGGGGAGGAACTAATTTTTGAGCTTTCAGGAGACAGCACTCCCAGCTATGGGAAAATGAATGTTTTGTTCCTGAAGAAGGATCTAAGAGGCCCACTAATATGTCTTCCACAATATATTACTTTAGAAGGCAGGAAGAGTTTGTTTTTAATTCTTCTTATTAGGCCCTGGGATATTAAAATGGCATTGCTTACAGTAGATAGGATGCTTCTCTGGAAGAATATAAAATTTATGTCTTCAGCTTTTCATTTCCTCAATACATTCTAGTGCATAAGCAGTTTCTTAACTTAAAAGTTGGAGGTGTCTGAGGTTATTATTAATAACTTCAGTAAACCTATTTGTTTCTGGTAGAGAAATAACATCAGAGAGAACACCTGGAGAGATTAGTCAGGGGGACGGAAGGATAAAAGGGAGTGAATGCTATCAAAAGGAAAGTATCCTCAGAATCAGAGGCTGTCCACCATGTCAGTTACTGACAATAAGTCAGGTAAGGTAAGGACTGAAGAATACTCACTAGATTCACAACCAAGTGATCCGTGGTTCCTTTTTAGGTGAATAACTGGGGAGAGATGACAATTTGCAAGGAGTGAGGAAGTGATTGAATGAATCAGAGTGGATGAAGTGTATTTGACAATCTGCGAATGTGTCAGTGATGACCAGAAAGAACTTATAAAGAAAAAAACGTAAAAGAACAGGGAACTAGGAGTTAACATCCTCTACCATTGAGGAGGTGGAAAAGAGTATGTCTGGAAAGAAAACATAGTGTGGAAAACTCAAGCAGCAATTTGTTTACATAATTAAGCTGTTAATTTAAGGGGAGAAAAATTTAAAGAAACACTTTATTGTGATAATGGCTAAGTTTAAGCAAATTTACTTAGATAAAGTAATAGATCATTAAGTGTATAACATTACAACCAAAAGCCAAACTTATATTGTGGAGCATATTCTATTTATTATTTTGTTTGTTTGCTTGTTTTTATATGCCCAGCTCCATTTAGAAATCTAGAGGATGTAAATTGTTGAATTTAGCAGTTTGCCTATGTATGGGCCCAGAACTGAGTCACCTCAAGATAGGCCTCTGTGGTATGCAGCTTGTTTTGAGCTAAAGGCAACTTTAGCTTCAGGCTCAAGCGAAACTTCTTCCTTCTCCCCCACCCCCCAACTACCTAGAGGAATTTGAATTAGAGCAGTTGCCCATAGGAGATTATCAGAAATAACTTGTTTTGACCTAACTATAGGGCAGGACAAACTTCTGTTTGCTAAAAGTCTGTTTTCCTTATCATTCTGCAATGACCTTTTGAAACCCCCATTGCACCTTACCTCGTCCCTAGCTCAGGATGTCTTATATACCCACGATCCCTTTCTATCTGAACCTCTTATACTTGTGGGGTCTCCGATTCTCTCATCTATGCAGGGTTCCCGTAAACATTATGCATTACATTTGGTTATTTTCTCTTGCTAATGTGTCTCACGACTGATTATTAGACCAGCCAGAAGAACCTTTGAGGGTAGAGGAAAATGTGTTCCTCCCCCAAACAGAAAGAAAGACATCATGTCAACTTCAAATAAAATAATTAACAAATTATAAAAGCAAATTTCAGTTTATTCCGTAATAGCAGAGAATTGCAACTTGGGACAAGCAAGCTATGACAGTCATAGGGAAGTCTGGAGAACAAATGAGAGGTGCTTGCTGTTATAGAGGAAAGAAGGAAGCTGGGAGTGGTGATTTTGAAGGAAAGTCCATTGGAGAAGGGTAAGAGTGAGGGGTAGTGATGACTTCTCATTGGTGAGTTGTGGCCGCTCTCATTGGCTGGGTTGTTACTAGGCAAGGAGAAAAAATTGTCCTTCCTCTTGCTGGCAAGTGCAAAAGATGTTTCTTTTTGTTATGGTTTGCCAAGATATGACGAGTGGTAGAGCGTAAGAGATCCCCTACAGGGCTTCCTGACTCCACTTTAAATAAGGTTTCCTTTATTTATTTTCACAGTTGTTAAAATGTGGCCTTCCAGGATACAGCAGTGATGTATTAGTCACAATCCTCAAGACTTGATCTGAATTTCTTAGCTCTACATTGTACATTTTATTTATTCATTTAACCAACTTTAATTAAAAAATAAATAATATTCTAGAGAACCTGTTATATGTACACCCTGTTCTAAGTAATGGGTATGGGAAGGAAGCAAGTTTCTTCCATCCTTCAAGGTTCTTTCAGGTGGTCTAAAAATTAAGACATGAGACAGATTAGCAAGTGAAACTAACAAAATTGAATTCCATATGTAAGTACATATAGGAATTTCCCCACATACGTCAGAGAATGGTAGACCTCACTTACATGAGAGGTGCCGGGACAGAAAGTTAAAATGAGGTATATGTGGCATTCTGAGCTAAGGATGAGGTACGGCACGTTGGGGCTTCAGAGGGAAGGAAGGTCATTGAAGGGGGATAAGAAGAGCAGATGTTCAGTAATTAGTAGTTTGCCTTGCCATAAAAATAGGTCAAAAAGGTTATCTCTGATAATCTCTTATGATGGGCGAGGCCCTCATTTAAATTCCTCTGGGTAGTTAAGGGTGTTGAGGTAGCAGAAATTTTTCTTGAGGCCACAGGGTCTCAGTTTCCTTTAGCTCAAAATAATCTACATACCACAGAGGCACATCTTCGGGTGACTCATTTTGAACCTTTTCATGGGTATAGCAGTGAAACAGAAAAAGACCCTACCTTTGTGAGAATTTGTTTTAGTGGAAAAGAGAAACAAAGTATTTAAAATTTGTAGTATAGTTGCTAATAAATATTATGAATGAATGGAAGTGCCAGGTTTGGGGAGCAAGGAGACTTACAATTTAAAGTGAGTAATCAGGGGAGGTCTTTCTGAGAAGGTAATATCTGAGTGATAGAGCATAAGATCTAAATAAAGTAAATACAAGGCCTTCTAGTACTTGGAACAACAGCATTCCAAACAGAGGGAAGTGTTTTTGATACAAAGATCCTGAGAGATAAATGTGTGACTGAAATATCTGATAGCAAGAGGGCCTCTTGACTGAGCAAACTGAGCAATGGAGGAAAGATTGGGAGATGAGGTCAGAGAGGAACAGGAAGCTGGTAAGCCATTGGAGTATGCTTAAGATTTAGTTGGTAGGTGTCATATTGTGATTTACAATCAGAAATATATATTTGGTCTTAGTCCTATGTCTGGTCCAGAGCTCCCAAAATAATTGGAATTTCCTGTGATAAGAGAAATAAAAGTGTTTTTTGTTAGGCTAATGAAGTGGCTTTTGGAAAACCCTAGGTAACCTAAAGAAGGGGGGAAGGTTGCCAGAGAAACCAACCCTGTGATTAGAGGGTTAGAATGTTCAGTTCATTCCTAGGCCTCTAGGGAGCGGAGAGAGCATGGAAGTTGAATGAATTGCCAGTGGCCAGTGATTTAATTAATCCTGCCTATGTGATGAAGCCTCCACAAAAACCCAAAAGGAAAGGTTTCAGAGAGGTTCTGGGTTAGTGAACACATGAAAATTTGGGAGAGAGTGGTGTGCTCAGAAAAGGCAGGAAAGCTCTACACGCTTTCCCCATAACTTTCCCTATGCATCTCTTCCACCTGGCTGTTGCTGAGTTATATCATTCTATAATAAACTGTTCATGTAAGTAAAATGTTTCTCTGTTCTGTAAGCTGCTGTAGCAAACCAATCAAACCTAAGGAGGGGGTAGCTGGAATCACTTATCTGTCGCCAATCAAAGTATAGGTGACAACCTGGACTTGTGACTGTCATCTGAAGTGTGTATTGGGGGGGAGCCCTTAACGTGTGTGATCTGATGCTGTCTCCACATAGATAGTGTCAGAATTGAGTTGAATTATAGCTGGTGTCCTAGCTGGTGACCTAGCTGGTGTCCAAGCATTGCTTGTTGGTGCAGGGGACCTCCTCCCCCAACACGCCTATGTTGGAATTGAATATTGCAATCATTTTAGTAGGTACTGGTCTAATCTTATCAGATTGATGCTGACATCCATTTGAACCATCAGGGCAGTTAAAATTTTCGAATATTGTTCATACAGTGAGAATTTTGAACAGAGGGGTAACATGATCTGACATGTTTTGACAAAATCACTTTTGCTGACATGTGAGAAAATACTGAAAGGGGCAAGGGGGAAAGTAAAGAAACCAGTTAGGAGGTTATTGCAATAATCCAGGCAAAAGATTTTGGCTTGAACTCGAGCGTTAGCAGTGGAAGGGTGAGACATGGCCAAATTCTAGATGTAATTTGAAGATGAAGCCAACAGGAACTGCTGACAGAGAGGATGTGGGTATGAGAGAAAGCAATGAGTCACAACTGCCTCTGAGGCTTTTGGCCTGAGCAACTGGACAAATGAAGTTGACAATTAACTGAGATGAGAAAGACAGCAGTAAAAGTAGGCTTGAGGGAGCTGATCAGGAACTTGGAAATGTTAAATTTAAGATGCCCATTAGTCATCCAAGTGAGTTTGTAATTATAAGCCTGGAGTTTAAGCGGATATAGCAGGCTGGAGTTAAAAATGTTAAGAGTCATCAGTCTATAGGTGGTATTTAAAGCCAGCAGACAAGATGTAATCGCAAAGGGAGAGTGTACATAGAAAAGAAAAGAAGTCCAAGAACTGCCCTGGAGAACCCTAAAATGAAGAGTTAGGGAGAAAGAGGTAGAGCCTACAAAGAAGGAATCGGCAGCAAAGTAAGAGGGGACCCAGGGGGAAAAGTGTATTGGAAGCTAAGTAAAGAAACTAGTTTACAGAGAAGACAGTGCCCAACTGTGTAAAATGCTGCTGACTCGTCAATTAGGATGAGGACTAAGAATTAACAGTTGCATGAAGCAGTGTTTTCAGCTTCAAAGGGTTCACGTGGTTTTCCCACGTGTCCATGGAAAAATCAGCCCTGTGACTGTGTCCTTTCAGGGCACAGACATTCTTTCATATTAATATCACTCCATTGTTCATTAAGCTCGTGTAGTTATATTGATTAATTAAAAAATTTAACCTGAATTCCAAACAGCATTGGAAATCATTTTGACAGATATTTAGATGGTGATTTGATCTCCAAATTCAAGATATCAAATATTCAGAATCTGAAAAGAAGTATTGTTGTTTTCTTCACTTTTTGTTCAACTCAATTCTGCTAAAGCTGATCTAAAACAATGCCAGAGAGAACATCCACACCTTTGGCAGTCATATGCCAACATCTTACATACTTAATAAAAAGTTTTCCTTTTAAAGTAATCTCACGTGCCATACATATTACATACAAAACTGAGCTCTCATTCTTGTATAAAGGGTCAAAATAGCACATTGGGTTTTTTTGGAAAGCAGATTACTACATATATCTTATAGAAATAGGAAAGTTGATAAATACAGGCTTAAATCAGTAGAACTCTACAATCTATAAAAATATGCATATATTACATCATTCAACAATATTATGCAAATCATCCCCAAGCAAGTCTCTGGGTCTCTTATTACGTGGCTTCCTTCCTCTCTCATTACAGGGTTAGTCTGTGGTCACAGATATCTTAGGTAGGGGGTTGTTTTCAGAGGAGTACCAAATAAAATGTTATCTAAATCATGAAGTAGGATCCATAGTCCTCCATTTGCCATCTGTGTCAACTCTAAAGGGTGGGTGGGCAGAGTTCCGGAAGTCCAGCCCAACAGCCCAGTGGAGGAGCAGGCACCATGCAAAGGCTGCCCGCTGGGAACCCTGAAGGCTGAACAGCTGAGGAATCAGCCTAATTGATTCTAACCTGAGGTGCTGGCCTCTGTTTTATGAAGGCAGGAGAAAAAAATCATGACTGGAGAAAGCATTGTATCTGAAATCTTCAAAAGAACAAATGCATTCTACATTATTTCATGAATTCTATTGCCCTATTTAACCTCATAAGCTATAAAATATACAAAAAAGGCAATTAAAAGTACCTATATAAAGAATCTAACTAAGTGTATAATGTTGTAGATCTCTGGCTTAAGTTTATCAGAACACCGAGAGAAGATGCTAAGTAATCGTTTTGATCCTTAGTGTGGCTGTCTGCTGAACTCTTTATGTTTAGACTTAATAAGACCTTCAGTGCCACATATGGGCCTGGACTGCAAGATTTATTATCGAGTCATCTTTTTTATACTTTAAAGGGTATTTTATTTATTCTGTTTTCCATTAATAAATGTTCTTTCTTATGATATCTACGTCTTTTTTTTTTTTAAATCAGGGCCATACTATTACTCCTTACTGTCCCTTCCCGCTGAAAATGTAGAATGGAAGGAGTGCAGCAAGCAAAAACACACATCAAGTTTTGTGAGAATACGTGATATCACAGAATTAAAAATATTTTTAGTATACTAAACTGCAATCTACTGCCTGTACAATTCTCGGGAGAGCTTGGCACAAAAAGCAAAGCTCAAGAATATTTATGCAGTCTGGCTGTAGAGTTCACAGTAAGCCTAAAGCTAAAGCAAGAATTTGATGATACAGGACAAGAGTTTCATGTTAGGTAAATCCATGGAAAAAATTCCCATGAAATTATATAGGTTGAGACTTTTGCCGCCAGCAATTATGTTCAAGTAGGTAAAAAGAACTCCATGTATATTTTCAATTTTGAGCTCTGTGTGTCTCTCCATTTCCATATAAAGTACTGGCACTGAAATTAATCAGTACCACTGGATCTCTCATGCCACTGACAGAACAGTCACCCTGAAACTTTCTGTAAAGACTTTCTATCTGAGGCCTTCCACAGTCCATCACTTCCCTTCATGAAATCCATGGCAAAAGCAGTGGCTATCATTGAAAGTGCAGTAATGCATACCAAGTGGGTGTAAACATCTTAGTATTTGCGTGTAGAGCCTTCTTCAACAACCTATAAGCCTCAGTCTAATCTAAGATTATCTTGCCATTATGGTTTTCTTTTTGAATATATTCTGTCTCAAGTAATATGAACAACATTACTTTTTTTTAATACTGTAAAGATAAAGTGTTTTTGTTCATTCAACTGGGCATTTATTGAAAACCTACTATATGTCAGGCACTGCACCAGGTATGAGAGATGCAAAGCTCCCAAGATATGGTCCCTCTTTACTAACCAGTAATGCTTCTTATACATAAGGTATCAGTAGCTCTCAATTAACTTCAGATTAACAAATGTATATATAGGCAAAGTAGCATTTGAAGGCTAAATATAGTTCACACACACATACACACTATTATGTTTGGAAGACATTTGGGCACTATTGGGTTTAAAACATTTAAATTTAGTTTACTTAATGGTAGCATTTTGTCATTAAGCTTTTTCTTAATCAATGAACCTTAAAATTGCAACTCAGATTATGTGAGATTTCATGATTTTTTTGACATTTAAAAAGAGCCTGTTTATTCAGAAATGTTCAAATTCACTATTATACAGATTTATGGATATAGTTTACTATACTCTCTCACCATAATGCTGTTTAACACAGATTCACTTACACGTGCCTTTAGAAACATTCTTGTAGATATTGACTTCTTGTGACAGTTGTTTGGTTTGTTTGTTAAATTAAATTTCAACCCATCACAGTGCTTTCTCTGGTACACAGAATGTCACTGAAAATAATAGTTTTTATAGATTTTTCCCTTTGTCTTCTGGATGGCAACTGATACTTAGCTACAAATCAAAAAAAATATGTCTTTCAGGAAAGAATGGGACAGAATTTTTTTGTTGTACTGGAAACAAAGGTGGCATTAAAACAATAAACTGTGGCATCTATCTCTAATTATGTTCTTTGATCTGAATTCCTCAAGACTTGTTTCATTGCATTGTTCTTAATTGGGATGTCAGAACAAAACTATTTAAAAACTTCTGGAAGTTAAAATTATTGTTATATCATTCAAAAATATTTCTTAGTCAAAAGCAACCAAGTAATCCCAAGACTACTTTCCTCAGTAATGTCTATCTCGTTAGATTTATTCTAATCAAATCTTTTAGCAAATAGATCTTGCACATGATGATGGCACTGTGTACCATTCTAGGTGCTGGCGATACAGTGATGAATCTTCTTCTTCAGAGATTCTGTGGCCCAGTGGGGAAGGACCAGTAAACAGAATGGGTGCATGGATTTGGTAGCAGTACCATATGAGGCATGCCATGGGGGGTTTTGGTGGGGAGGTGGGCAGGTGTGGGAGGAGGGCAGGGAAGGCAGCTCATACTTGGGAAGATCAGTCCATAGTTAAGAGAAGAAGGGGTGGGGATAGGGATTCTTGGCAAAGAGAGTGTCAAAAGTGCAGAAGTGATGATGACATTGGGAGTAGAGGTTGAGGGAAGGGAGTAGGTCCCTGGGTGTTCTAGGCAATCGAATATGAAAAGTACTTGGTGATCATAGTAGATTTAATGCTGAGGATGAGGAAGGAAAATGCTCCTGTGCCCGGTCCTGTCTTGTGCAACTGGATGAGTGGCCATGCTCTTCTCTGAAGAACTAGGTTTTGGGGGGGAATTAGAGGGATGTTCAATTTTGAGTATGATAAACTTGGGGTGCCATAGAGATGTGTGAATTGAGATAACCAGTTGTCAAAGTTACAAAAGAAAAAATGGCCAGAGAAGGAAAAACAAAAAGCAAAAAAAACCTAGAATATATTCTAGGAAACTAGGAATATAAGCAAAAGATTTTCCTAAAGAGATAAGGTTCCATATTACTACATGATGATGAGAGACTGAGAAAGATTTGTGAATATGCAAATAATAGTTCAGTATGGCCAGGAATTTGTGTGTGTGTGTGTGTGTTTGTGTGTTTGTTTTTTTTTTGTTGTTGTTTTTAAATTATAAATAATCAAGATTTTCCTTTTAAAGTAAATGACACAGTTTTGATAGGTTTTTAAGCTTGTAACCTGGTTTAGTTTAAAATGGTATTTGAAGGAAAACCTGGGGTCATATTTAACTTGAAAATAGGAGTCCTTAAAGATAAATCTGCACAACCAGTTATCTTAGTTCGTTCTTATAGAATAAAAGTGGAGTTAGGGTGAATAAAATTGTTTATTTAAAAAGATAGCAATCAACCATAATCAAAGTAGTTTCTAACTCTTAGAACATATACGTGGATAATTAACTCATTTTATAATTATTTTAATGATTATCACCATGATGTCATAGTTATTGTATCATCAGCAGTCATTGCTTAAGTACCCACACAAGTTGGCATAATTGGGAAAAAGCTATAGAGCCTTGCTTAGTGGATATTTTTAGTCAGTTATTTAATATGTTTCTTTTACTCCATTTTCACTCTTATCAATTATTACTGAACATACCAGCCCAATGCAGTGTTTTACCAGCTTATCCTCTTTCACAGTGACATGTTGGTAAGAAAGCAAAAGAGAGAGAGAGAGAGAGAGAGAGAAAGAGAGAGAGAGAGAGAGAAAGGGAAACAGACACAGTGTATTTGTATTGTTTTACCTTTCCTACTTGACATTGGAATAAGTAATCCCAGAAACAAATCAATTGAAAAAATATAATCAATATGTACTAGTTTTTCAAAAAGTGTATCAAACAGACTGAAAAATACATAATGGAGACTCAGTCATTAAATATCACTGAATATACTTAACTACAGATGCCAATGTCCTCAGTTTAAATAGAAAACTGAGCAGTAATCAGGGGAATACAAACTAAAACAATAAAATGATATGATATTATAACTATCAGTTTGCAGAGAATAAAACGTCTGAAAGCATTAAGTGTTGGCAAGAATATGGAGCAGTAGAGACTAACACCCTGATGGTTGGAATATAAGTAGATGCCACTGCTTTGATGAACGATGTGAAAATAGTTTACTAAATTCGTATCATTTGACCCAGCAACTCTACCTCTAGGTATATATCCTAAAGACATTTTTATACAGTGTATAAGGAGAAACATACTAAAATGTAATAGCAAAAACAAACGAATAGGAAAAGTCCCAAATATCTATGAGGTCTGATAATTAAGTTCTTGAACTTGTTGCAATGATGTTGCTAACCTTTTTTGATATAAGAGGGTTTATTCATTATAAATTTGTATCAACTGGACAAACAGTTAACCAAGTTTACTATTTGGAAGTGCTGAAAAGGCTGCGTGAAAAAGTTAAGACGACCTGAACTTTTTATCAACAAGTCATGGCTCTTGCCTCACAACAATGCACCAGCTCACATGGCACTGTCTGAGAGGGAGTTGTTAGCCAAATAACTGTATTGGAACACCCTCCCTACTCATCTGATCTGGCCCCTAATGACTTTTCTTTACCTGAAGATACAGGAAGTATTGAAAGGAAGACATTTTGATGACATTCAGGACATCAAGGGTAATATGTTGACAACTCTGAAGGCCATTCCAGAAGAAGAGTTCCAGAATTGCTTTGAAGGGTGGACTAGACGCTGACATAGGTGCATATGTTCCCCAAGGGGAGTACATCAAAGGTGACCATAGCGATACTCAGCGATGAGGTGTGTAGCACTTTTTCTAGGATGAGTTCGCGAACTTAGTTGTCTGACCTCGTATCAAATAAATAAATTATGGTGTATTTATACAATAAACAATATGTACAAATTGGAGTTTTGTGGGTAAACATGGATAAATTTCAAAAACACAGTTTTAAGAAAAAATGTGGATGGATGCTTTCAGTATAATATATAAAGTTGAAAGAGTAAAATAAAACTCTAGATTTGTGTCTATTCATACTTAATGTAATAAAAATGTAAATAGTATATTAGAATGATAAATATTAAAATTATACTAGTGGTTTCCTCTGCAGAATGAGGAAGAGGAATGTAATTGAGGATGTATGAGCACAGAAGTACCACTGTCTTCAATGCTTTATTAAAAAAAAAAAAGAAACAAAAAATGCTAAAATTTGGCAAAGTTACGTGGTAAATACATTGGTTTTCATTATATTAATCTCCATACTTCTCTGTTTTCTTAAAGTAGTTCATAATTTGAAGAAGAAAAAAAATACTTACACTGCCTGAGGTTACAGTTTACTATTAGCAGAGCCAGGATTAGAGAGAGTTGATTGTCATAATGAGAAGAGAACAAACTGGAGTCAAGTGTGTACACACAACTGTCCAAGCAGAAAGAGACCAAGTGTGCATTTGCCATTTCCATACTGTGATCACAGATGTCGCCCACAAATCATGTTAATAGCTAGCATTTTTAAGCACTGATTAGATATTTTGCTGAGTGTTTTATGTGGATTATGGCATTTGGATAAGATGAATATAAGACTCATATTTAATTGAGAACTTAAATGCTTTATAGTGGACTGCCCATTACTGAAAGGGACTGTGGGTCACAAAGACATTCAAAAGACAAATGAATAATGTGTTTTGGGAAGAAATTATGTCAGAAGGGTAGATGCCATCCATTTGTAGTCAGATTATTTTCTACTTTACACTGATATAGAGGGTAGCCTATGTATAAAATACCAAAATTCCTGAAAGCCAGATTTGAATTCTTTTGATCACAGTAAAGATAAGAAACAGAATTGAATGAGAATAAACTGATAAGAAAAAAAGTAACATATTACACTTCAGAAAGTATACTTAATTCCTTAAATAGTTTCTGGGAAGTCACTAGTTAACGACGATAAGAGTCGTTTATTGAACACTTATTGTATGCCAGCCACTGTTCTAAAGGCTTAGCAAACATTAACTCACTGATTTCTCACAATGACGCTGTGAGTTAGGTCCTTAGATTTTTCTCCTTTACAGAAAAGATCACCAAAGCACACATTTTAAGTGATTTTCCCAAAACTCATCTGTAATGAGGAAAGACTCCCAGGGCTCACATTTTTAACCACCATGCAGTGCTGACAGACATGGTGGGAAACAGTAATAGGAAAAAATATAGATGCGGGTTAACAGCTCACCAGTGAAGGAAGACAGTATCATCATTTAATAGCTATAATAATACAGTGTATTAAGAAAAACTTATACAGACAAGTTGTGAGAAAATCTCATACAATGAACAGAAAACACTGTCGAGAAGCAGGGCCATTAGGAGTGTACTAGTAAAATAGCAGCCGCCATTGAATGGATGCCTGCTGGGTGATCATTATCTTATTTAGGGATTTCAATTTCAAGGAGATAAAACGGAACCCTAAAGAATTTAATGAATTGGTGCAGGTTATACATCTCATACTTGGTGTAGCTGACATTGGATAGACGTAGGTCTGTGGACCCCAGCGTCATGTCTTTGTACATACCACACTCTATTTGGGCATTTATGTCTACAGTGTCTGGTAAGAATATTGTGAATTACTATTTTTACCCTTATTACGTTTCTAAATGGCACCCCTTACTATCCAGTAAAGGTGAAGGAATGAGAAGAGCAGAGGGACGTGAGTCCTGGACACTACAAAAAAAAAAAAAAAAAAAAAAAAATCTCTTTTCTTTTGTAGAGAGTGAAGACAAAAACAAACATTATACTTTGTCTTCCCCCTCACTCAGCCATTGCCCTCCAGTGATGCAGGTCACGTGGGAAGAATGAAAAGCAATGTGGCCAAAGGGTCAAGCACCATAAACCAGTGGAAATGTGTCGTTTTCCTTCTTCTGGGAAAACTGGACACCATCAATCTTGAGTAGGAAAGAGATCCCGGGGGATTCAGTTCTGGCCTGTAGCAGTCCACTGGCAATAAAGGAAGGCTGCTTTTTCTACAGAGTTCCTGGGTCTCTAGGGAGAATGCACAGCAATAGAGTATTCAAACAGTTTTGGAATGGGAGCTGAAAAAGAGGAGATGTGAGCAGAGAGGGCAGGGAAAATATCAGAAAGAAGCTTCAGCCTGTGATTTCGCTGTGGGCAGTGGGTCACAAGAATAACAAGTAGAACAATGGAGAGCCACAGGGAAAGGCAAAACACTTTTCAGACCAAAGCATCCATCCAAATTAGAACTGAAGAGGCAGTGTTAGGAACAGCAAAGTGCTCTGCAAATAGTAGCTTTGACTACACATAAAAAACGGGCCAGTTTGAAGATATGCACAGTAGAGCATACTCTGTTCATAAAGC
Organism: Rhinolophus ferrumequinum; assembly: GCF_004115265.2. NCBI lineage: Eukaryota > Metazoa > Chordata > Mammalia > Chiroptera > Rhinolophidae > Rhinolophus > Rhinolophus ferrumequinum. The sequence continues at coordinate 54,753,703 of NC_046290.1, read as the reverse complement.
ATCAGCCGTTGTAGGTTTTGCAGCCCAAAGTGATGGTAATCTCTGTAAACACCGTGCATACAAATAAAGAATGCATATGTAGCATGCAGATCACAGCCTGTATGCTGATCTATGTGGCAGGATTCCTAAGGAAAATATAAGGAAACAATTTTGAGCCTGTCAGTGGGATGCAGAAGGAACTCCTTTAAGAAGAGTATGGGTTTTCTTTTTATTGATAGTGTTGACTAATAGTTAAGACAGTGTTTTGATGTGATTACTCCACATATATGTAAATTATTCTCACTAGAGGAAGTTGGAGTCAATAACCTTGATTCTCCAGGAGGATTGGAATGATTTTTATTTTACACAAAGGAGGAAGGGAATTTATAGCCCTGGAATATCTGTTATGCACCAGCCATTGTGCCAGTTACTTTACAGGCATTATTCTGTTATGCAGTTTAAGCCTCCCCATTTAAGAATAAAAAAGAAACTGAGGCAGAGAGGGTTTTTCCTAGGTTACAATGCTAGAAGTAGGAGAGCCGGGATGTGAAAGAGGTGGATCTGGCTCCAACAGCCTATAGCCCTTGAATTATGTAATACTATACTTACCATGCTCTCCAGAAGAGCAGGAAAGCTTAGTAGGAAGTTATTAGCCACTTTCTATCAGAGATGTTAAAGAGACCACCTGGGGAAGGATGGGGAATCCCTGCTGCTCCAGGAGTGGTGTTAGCAGAGCTGTATTTACTTACGCGAAGGCACTTGAGCAAGACAAGTGGGTATGCACTGACAGTCTGCAAGGTTCCCTTTCATTCCCCAAAGAATTTTGTTCTCTTTGAGATAATTTTAGAATCTAAGAAGTCATGGTGGACTCATAGATATGTTAATGGCTCTTTTCCTCAATGCCAGGAACGGCCAGGCAGTATTTCTTGTCCCTCATATCTGGCATGATATGGGCACATGGTGGGCCCTCAGTATGCCGATTTATGTTGAAAGAATGAAAATGAGATCAGTATTTTCGGCTAGTACTGCACAGACTTGTGACTTTGAGGAAGTAAGTTTACCCACCTGATTCTGTAGAAGTCCAGATAATTTTTGTGTTCCTTTTTCATACAAAGGTTGATGCTAGAACACAAATAGATTCAATCCAGATTTTCAAGTGCATGACTCTAGTAACAGGCAGTGAAGTAAATGAATGAATAAATGAAATACACTGTGAAAGCACATAAGAGGGACACACACACTGTTGAGTTTCCACTCTTTTGTACTTGATGCTTAAAATCCTTTCCCTTTCTGTCTACTCCAGTTTTATAAACTCTTACCCATCCTTAAGACTATTCTCAGATAGTCCCTTTTATGTCGATTTGCATACAGCTTTTTATATATAATATTGAGCCAACCACCTAGATGAGTTGATTGATACAGGCCACTGCGCGGGAACCATTTGTATAACTGCTTTGAGTTATTTGGGTGAAAATATGCTACGCAGAAATAGCTATTATTGGAATTTTAGTCGCATTGATGGGAGACATTAAAAGGTTGAGTTTTCAGAGAGAGTACTTCAGGGGGCTAGCCCTAAAAAGAGGGCATACTTTATATCCAATAACTGTATTATGATGTGAATTAACTTCCAAAGTAAGGGGTTCAATTTCATGCCTTGAAACTGATTTCTACATTAAAATAATGTTTTCATATTATTTTTGATCAACTCAGTGTTTTCAAAGAAAGAAAATATATCACAAGCCTCCCTATAAATAGTAGAAATTATACATGTGACGTTATAAATTATTTCACTAAGTAAGGCACAGGTAGGTGCTTAAGAATATTCATGTTGAATGGATGAATGAATGAAAAATGATGACAGTTATACTGAACTATGTTTAATGAAATGTTAAGAAGTACACATATAAGAGATATTTCAAACTCTTAACTTTAGTAGCTACATATATGAAGGTGAAGGTAACATTTTTTACAAATAAACTCAATTCTTTATATAATAAAATAGCAAATAATAATTAAAATATTAATTATGAAAAATGACAGCTTTTTAATTTTAAAAATGGTTTACTTTATATAATAGGTAATATTTTATAAACTACTGGTGTTGATGGACTAAGCAAGGTTAGAGGATAACATTGTGATTATTATAGGTAATATGTTTTAAAAGCTTAAATGCTTAAAAAGCTGCCTGATTCAGTTTATTTGTTTTTAGAATGGGCTATGTAAAACCAATATTACTTACCTCGAACATAAAGTCAAGAGGTATATCAGCAAAATAATGCCAAGGAGGAAATAAAGACATTGGTAAACAAAATAAACAGATCAGAAAGCAAATAAATTAGTGTTGACATATTAGGAAGGAAAGAATTAAAAAGTTACAGAAAAGCAATTAAAGCACAGTTTGAAATTAAGTAAATGGGGAGAATTAACAACCAGAGCTGAAAATTCTAAAAACACATCTTAAATTTGTGTTGAAAATTCTTAAGCAAAAATGTAAACATTTTCTAAAAGCATCTGACCTTCATACTTCTGTCACCTAAAACTGGATTGTATCATATATATATATTTTTTTCCAATTTGGAGATTCTCTGTATCACTTTAAGTGAACCAGAAGTTCTACATACAGATTTAGATGCATAGGAATGAGGAGCCAACAAAAGAGATGACATACAATAGGATGAGATGGTACAGGACCACCCCCTGAAGGCCCAAACAGGTGTTTAAAACGGAAAAAGAGTGGATGACTCCTGGCTGGCTTTACAAGACAATAGGGCAATAAGAAAGTGAGATCCTACCAAGCCCAGGGAAAAAGTTACCAAATATGCATGCATGAAAAATGCAAACTAGGAAACCTCCCCGAAGCAAATATATAAATCCAATGAATAAAAAGTAGTTTACTCTTGCCATAATGAAGCCCTTAGCTAGTATTAATAGTCCCACTTGACAAGAAAAATGTCATGTTTAAGATTTACTTTTGCATTTTACTTATCAGAGCTCTGTTGTGAGCATGCATTTGTCAAAATCATTCACTACCTCCCTTTAGGGACTTAGTTAATATATTTGCTTAGTTGTTACAGTTTTCTTATATCCACTGTCTGTGAATAATGATGCTTCTTTAGTCACTTACTTGAGCTACAAGTATTCTAGATCATCACCTCTACGATTCTTTAGATAGCTTTAGGAATAAAACTAAAGAACTTCCAGAATGTTCTTTTCATATCTAACAGATATTACACACTAAAACCAATTCAGTTGAGAATCAGAGAAAAAATATTCAGTGGGAATTCAATTTATAAATGAAACCAACAAATTATAAGTTACACATAATTGAGAGTGATTACTATATTACAATATTTTCTATGGATCCTTCTGATTTCCTTCCTGTGCTACTAAATGAACTATTTAAGATTAGTGGTTAAGGTAAGAAATCAAAAATCAGTGCAAGACTTTTGTGATAATTAATTGTTTTACACATTTGACAAAAAAAACTTGATGAAGTAAAAATAGAAATGAAAGAAAGGCAAGACCTGGAGTTTGCATTAATAGGTGACTAAAACAAAAAATATGTGGTTGAGAAATTTCATGGCACTGTGGTAATGTTCTCTCTCTCACTATTCAAATACATTATGGGTCTGTTTATTTAACCCTTAAGTACTATTTATTATGTGCTAGATGTTTTTCTAAGTGCTTTATGGATATTAAGTCATTTAATTCTCACCACAACCTTATCAGGTAGGTACCATTATTATTCCCACTGGATACATGTGGAAACCATAGCACGATGACATTTAGGAACTTGCCCAAGTCTGGAGAAAAGCTAGCTCTGAACCCAGAAGTCTGGCTGAGTTAATAATTAGCAGGTTCATATTGTTCTGCCTGCCCCACAAGTGGGCCTGATTGTTTTAAAGGAAGATTCCTCCTTTTTTGCTGAGTGATAGATTCAGGAACTCAGGCCTAAGGCCATCAACACAAGACATTCCCCTAAAGACAGGAAATTGATGTACATACACAATAAGTAGCGGGGAAAATTCCCAAATCCTCTGGGAAAGAAATACTCTTGCTGTTAATAAAGAGTGCTTATCAAAGACTTTTCTGGATATTGTAGTGTGTGGTTTCAAATCCGATCACTGCGTGGTCTTTTGGACACTATATGAAAAACCCTTTAATACCTAACCAGATACTAGTGATGTGGGAAATTTCTGTGAGTGCCGGGATCGGGATCTCACGAAAATGAAGAATGGAAGCAAGGACCAGGGAGAGGTGAGGAGTTGCAATAGAGGATAGTTTATAAAAAATAAAGAGTCACAGATCTAGAGCGAGAGGGGGTCCCTACTGGGGTGCCCAATGTCTAAGGCAAATGGCTCTTATATCTTCTCTTGCCCGCTCGAAGAAGGGAGCCAGCGCCTTCTAATGTAATTTGTCTATCAGGTTTGCTCTATTTGCTCATCCTGAAGGGATTAACGAAATAACCCAGTTCTATCAGATCGGCCCCGTTTGTCCAGCCAAAAGAGATTTATGAGATAACTTATTAACCTCAAGGAGCCATTATATTCCTGGAGTGAATGAGCCATTTCAGAACCTGGAGTTTCAGGATATGGCTGCCTTTGTTTATTTTACCAGGGACCTTCCGGTCTACCTAACAACACGTTAACTCACTAGAGACGAGCAAAGTCCAGAGAACTATAGAGAAACAGAGAGAGAGCCTAGGGCCACTCTGAAGCCATCCATGAAGGATTATAATAGCCACAACCTTGGATGCCTTTTGAGCTTTTAACTCCATGCCTTATACAATATGACTTATAGGTAGTTTCAGATTTTCTTCCTTTTTGTTGGAGAAAAAAATCTAAATTTCAAAAAATTAAATGCAGAAGAAGAGAAGCTCCAAGAATATCTTCTGAGAAAATAGTGGTAGCAGACTATCCAAATCTCAATCATTTCCCACTTGAGGATGTGGTGTGATTCCCTTGACTGCTGTGAATTATGTCATGCTGCCTGAAGAGTTTCTATATTGACCCTGGAAATGCTTCTAGATTTTATCTTGCCAGTAATGTTACTATAATTGAATTATATTCCCCATGGTATTCGAATGTAGCTGATTTAGTAATTAAGTAATTACTTTAAAAAGCATGAAGCATAATTTTATTAAAGTGAAAAACCTGATTAGGGATTTGAAATAAACGTAAAATAGATTCTCTTTCCAGAGGTAAACTAAATTTCAGTAGCTTATAAGCTTACAACATATGAGTAACTAGTGGCTTCACGGGGAAAATCAAAGGCACATAAATCATTCATGAGGGATCCTTGAACACCAGCATTAGTTTTCATTCTGTAATGAATGAAGTCCCTGTTTTATTTTAAGTGACAGTTAAAGGGGCATTATAATTCCACATTAAAGTTCATATTAATAATGTGATATTTTCAAATATAGTCAATTTTTTTCTATTTCTCTTCTTTTAGAAAGACTCAGAAAAGGTAGATTTTGAGCTGTCTAGATAAAATTTGAAGAATAAATTAGGTAGACCGGGACTGTGTCATCAGTTTGTAGTTTAACTCTCACACTAATTGAACCTGTGCCTTGGGTCTAGAAGGAGCACAATAAATTAATTTTTAATAAATCAAGGAATGGATGAATGACTGACACTTTTTTTTATGATTGGGCCATGTAAGTGATCCAGACCATTACTTACATTTCTATAATATGTTCTTTCTGCCTACTCCATGGATATTACTTCATTCCTCTATCAGGTTCTAGGTCAGAGAATAAGAAATCAGATTTCACGGAATTGAATATAGATGACATAACTTACTAGATGGGGAATCTTGAGTTATTTAATCTTACTTTTTATTAACTGTCTTTTATCACCAAAATGGTGATAATGGTAGGATCCATGTCATATAGTTATTGTGAAGTTAGTATGAGATAATATCTATAAAGTGCTTAGAACGATGTTTGGTTTATAATTAGGGCTTAATAGTTAGCTTTTGCAATTTCAGTGATAACATCATTATTAATTTTGAAAATTTAATAAAACAAATAAAAATTTTAAAATGTCAAGATACATATGAATCAAAATAAAAAATGAACTGGAATTGAATTATACATTAATTCTATCAAAGAGATGTTGTAATTTGACAAAGAACATCACATAAGGTAAGCAAACAATATCAGCATATTTACTGACAAATATCTATATATCCTCAGACTCATGAGTTTAACAGCTACAATAAGCCTTGAGAGTGTCTATGTGTCTGTGATGAGAACAGGCTGGATTCCTGAAGATCACTTTTTTAGTATTCCCTGCATTACGTAAACATTAAATATTCATGGCCCGTCATAATGCTCACTAACCTCTGTTTCTTTTAATGCAACATTGGTAGTTACCTTTTCTACTTCTGCCCAGCTGCTAATTGGATTTTTAAATGTTGTGAGTTTTTCTAATTAAGTTTTTATCTTATTACAAAAAAGTAGCACATATAATTCTAGAAAACATTGTAAAATAAACACAATGAAGAATATTTAAACACTCCCATAACCTCTCTATCTAGAGTTAGCCACTCTTGAGCTCTTTGCATATATCTTTCTAGATCTTTTTTACCCTCTCTCTAGAGAGAGAGATCATAGAGTATGTTTTTACCTCCCCCATTTAATAAAGGGTTTTGATAAGATCCAGCAGCTTTTGTGTATTGACTCTATGATGACACATTCTCTGGTAAAGAGTTATTCCATGCTCAAGGTAGGGGAGATGGGGAAAGGAGGGCATCAAGTCCTCTGGATACTTCAGTACCTACCGATATGTCTCTTAAGCTTCCTAACCGTATGTCTGGGAAATTTGCCAACAATAATCACACTCATTTTGCAGCCCACATTCAGAATAGAATTAAAGCTTTAAGAATCTCCAAATTTGTATATCTTTTGGATTAGTTATGCAGTTCAGCAGGTCAGGTTTTATTCATTCTTCCCAGGTGAAGAGAATCAGAGTGTTACTTGTTGGAATCAATGCTGTAAACTGCTCCTGTTAAGGAGGAACAGAAATAATATGGACATATTGCTTACAACAATAAATTAATTTGGAAACAGGCCTGGTGCAATGTTACCAACCATAAAGAAGAGTGAAACACTGTTAGTGGTATTCTAATTTGGGATGACAGTTTTGCAAGACTTTTTGAAGGCCATGGCCACTTCTAAGGTTATATCCCCAGTACAAGTAAAAGTTCATAAAGATGCTTGTACAGGAGTGATCAATTCATAATAGTTTATAATAGGAAAAATGTGAAACCTCTTAAATGTCCTGTGATATAGAACAACATATAAATTCTGATGTAGTTAGATATTTAGATACCATATACTGGCTAAGCAAAATGAAGTGTCTTTGAGCCCACAATCTCTGAAATATATTGTAAAGAAAAACAAATGAGTTATGGAACACTGTGCCATTTCTGTCAATTTGTGTAAAACAAATATAAAACCAAGTATTTATGTATAAATACCAAAAAAAAAGGGGGGAAGTTAACAGTGGCTACCTGTAGGGTTCAAGAATGAAGAGGGTATTTAAAATCCACATAATAACTTTTTTTAAAAAAGCTTGTGTCTTTTTTTCTTTTATAGTTAAAAATATTTGATTAAAATGAGTAGAGCTAAACAGAGATGCAATTCAAATCAGGAATGAGTAGAGCCGAGGCATGGGATTATAGAGAACTGTATTTATTGTAATATCTGAACTTTTTACAGTGAATATTCAATACACTTTTTGTTTATATTTTTCAGCTTTATTGAGGTATAATCGACATATATAACATTGTGTAAGTTTAACATGCAAATGTTTATTTGATACACGTATATATTGCAAAATGATAACCATCATAGCTTTAGCTAACACCTGCATTATGTCACATCATTGCCTTTTATTTTTATTTTTTGTGATGAGAATATTTAAGATCTACTCTCTTAGCCACTTTCAAGTATATAATATGGTATTATTAACTATAATTACTGTGTTTTACATTAGATCCCCAGAACTTGTTCAGCTTATAACTGGCAGTTTGTACTCTTTGACCAACATCTCCCCATTTCCCCCACCCCCAGCCCCTGGTAGCCACCATTCTAATCTATGTTGATATGCGTTCAGCTTTTTTAGATTCTTCGTATGAGTGATATCATACAGTAATAGTATTTCTCTGTCTGACTTATTTTATTGAGCATAATGCCCTCAAATTTCATCCATGTTGTTGCAAATGACAGGATATCTTTTTTCATAGTTGAATAAAATCCAAATATATCTACCTCATCTCTTTATCTGCTCATCCATCAATAGACACTAAGTTGTTTTCATATCATGGCTATTGTGAATAACACTGCAATGAACATGAGATGAAGATCTCTCTTTTAGATCCTGTTTTCATTTCCTTTGGATCTATACTCAGAATTGGGATTGCTGGATCATATGGTAGTTTATTTTTAATAATTAAGGGAACACCATGCTGTTGTCTATAATAACTGTTCCATTTTACATTCCCACCAACAGTGCAAAAGCCTTCCCTTTTCTCCACATCCTCGCCAACATTTGCTATCTCTTGTCTTTTGATGATAGCCATTCTAACAGGTGTGAGGTGATACCTCATTGTGGTTTTGATTTCCGTGATGATTACTGATGTGGAGCACCTTTTCATGTACCCACTGGCCTTTGTATGTCCTCTTTGGAAAAATGTCTGTTCAGTTCATCTGCCCATTTTTAATTGGATTGTTGTTGTTTTTGCTATTGAGTTTTATGAGTTATTTATATATTTTGAATATTAGCCCCTTATCAGATATGTAATTTGCAAATGTTTTCTCCCATTCTTATGTTGCATTTTCATTTTGTTGATGGTTTCCATTGCTATGCAGAAACTTTTAAATTAACGTAGTCCTACTTGTGTATTTTTATTTTTGTTGTCTTTGCTTTTGGTATAAAATCCAAAAAATAATCTCCAAGATAGCAATAAAAGTGCTTGGATCATAGTGGATATACAGAAAAACAGAGATGTTACCTTAAGACCTAAGGGAAAAAGCTTTGTGTTCAAAGCGCCTTTGTGTGCGTACAGATCACATCATTAGAATAATAGTGGTATCAATGTCTGAAATGCTCACCATGTTATATTAAATCTGTATGATCATACACATAAGTTTTCAGTTATGAGCTGTGTTATTCTCCTATGTAAGTTTTCTGTAATTTTATCTTTGTAAACATAACATGGATTTAGAGATTACTGGTGTTTACACAGAGAAAATGCACAACTAACTCTGTTGCTTAAAGTGTTGCTCATATTGGAAAAAATGTAGTCATAAGACACTTAGTCCAGAAGTTGTTCAATACTCCCTACAAATAGCTCTATTTCAGTGACTCATTGATCTACAGCTACCGTTCAGTAGGAGGGACAATGTACTCTTTCTAGCCAAATTATTACAGAGATTTGCTATCTCAAGCTTCTGAAAGCTATATTTCTATTGCAGATGTTTTGTTATTTTTACATGGTTTTTGTCATTGTATATTTTGATAAGAGAGCATATATATAAGTTTATTCAAATATATGCATAAATTATTTCCCCAGATATATATTGAACCTACTATAGACCAGATCTTATTCTAGGATTTGCTATCTTTGACTCATACAAGGATTTATGTGCTGTAATCATCCACATACTTTTCCAAGTAAGACTGGGAGTAATGGATAGATTTATTTTATAATATTCAGGCCCTAAACACCTATTTAATTAATAATTTATATAATAGAGAATAAATATATCATCAAGGAATCAGTATTACAACATAGCATATTTTTTGCGACATGGTATATTCCAGTATCTGACCTGATATCAAATGTCTGCCATTGCTTTTTGAAATAATAAGCATTGCCCACACTAGTATGAGAAAGTTGATACCAAAGTTGATACATAGCTATGTTATTTGCAGACTGGAACCCAGAATTGTTCTCCTTTAAGCAAAGGGAGGATCACATATGCAAATGATGGAGGATAAACCCAAGAGGGTGAAGTTATCAAAAGGATATGAAGGTTGGCAACACACAATAATGCTAAGTAATTGGCCACTGGTCAGAGAATAAAAAGAACTTGAAGATGAAGAATATGAAGAAGTGAAGAAAGAAGGTGGAGGAGAATGGGAAAGCATCCCAATACGCCTAGCTTCTTATTTCTGAAGCCATGCTTCCTATGTGTGAATCTCACTTTACCATTGTTATTCTATGCTTTTGGGTAAATGCTGCACTTCAGTAAATTTCAGGGTTTTTTTTTTTCATATGTAAAATGAAGCTTATTAATATCAGCATAACGATATCTCTATAATAGTTTATATCCCTATGTTTCTCATATAAAGATTATAAAGATTAAGATAATAAAGCACTTAGAATAATATTTAGCACATAGTTAAGGTACACAAAATATTAACTAATATTACTACAAAATAATGAAGTCTTCCATTTGGTTAAGTAATAGAATAGAAGAATCCAAGAATACATGAATTTTGAAAATTTGAGTAAGCAGGTAATTTGTATCAGAAAATTTTTCAGGAACAGATTGCATGATTTCAGTTCGAAGGAGAGTTATGTCATAAAGATAGTTATGTGAGAATGGAGCTATTCGTACTTGGATTCGTGAGTTTCCCAAAACTTTGTGTACTTTGAAGCCCTATACTCCAGGCTATTCTAAGCTGCACTCATACCATCCTTTTTTGAAAGTCACTGACAAAATTGCATAGACAATAATTCAATGCAAAAAGAGTAAAATGATAATAATAATAATGTCAGAGCCTCAGTCGTAGCAAAGATAATTGGGTCAGAGCATAGGGTTAGAGCTTCACAAAACACTCGCCTTTCAAATCAAGGCTGGTTTAGGGACTGGGAAGGAGCTGATGTGTATCAGATGATCCCAAAAATGAGAACAAGAGGGACACAGAAAGTCAATACCCGGTAAAGCCTCAGAGTTTGTGACCCAGTGCAGAATGGAGACTGTAGATAGAATAGAGGCAACGGGTTTTTTAATGTGTTCAAGTTCTCAGAGTTTCCTTTTTAGTGCTTAATGGTTTCCTTTTAGCAAGTCACATTTTTACTTGGTAGGCCAGAGGGGTAACATAGTCCCACTTCCTAAGTATTTCCCTGGTCTTTTCAGTATAAAAGCACTCATATTGTAAATGAAGTTCCATTAAGGTGTCTGGAACTTCTAAAGAGAGGGCACTTTGCTTTCCTCCTTACAATCAGGTTGTTCCCTATAAAGATGCAAATTGGAGTTCTTACAGCAATAATCTGATACCTGTTGAAAACCAAGAAAATGGCAAAAACACCCATATTTTCTGACTTCCACTGAGTTAATTGCTTAACTGACTTTTTTTTTTGTCAGGAATTCCCTTGCATTAAGAAAACACATTGGCCATGTAGCCATTAAATCTGAATAATAGATTATGTTTGTTAAAAGAATTAAAGAGTTCATTTTTTGTCATGTTTATCAGTAAGCATGTCTTCAGAGAGTGGCCCATCAAAGTGATTTCTGTCTGCTCCCAAAGACTATTTTGGCTGTGGATAAAAAGGTATAAATTCTGAAATTTTACAGATTATCGAAATTAGAGCATTCAGCAACGATTTTATACAATGTAGCTTCCATGTGAAAATATTGCTGCAGAAAGTGAATATAAAATCATTCACTTTTTACAAAATTTAATCAAGATCTAAATCTGACTTTTAAAGTATGACTTTCATTCCATAAATTATGTAGGAGTCTACTGTGTTTTTTTTAGTTGGAAGAAGACTAGTTTTAATTTTGGTGATTTTTTTTTTTTCCTCTACCCACCAAATGGATAATGATATACAGTCAGATTCAGTGTGGCACAGTTTATAAACATATTATGCAATGAGATGATTGACTACTTTAAAAATCCTGGAAATAAGTAATTGAGGCCACACTTAATTCAGTAAAAGATATTCCTTCAGTTTTTATAGGCTGCAGTTTGAAACTGTCATTCTTCTGCAGTCTTCAATTATGACAATTTTTAAACAAGATTCCCAATAAAACACAAAATTAGACTTTGTAATTTTTTTCCGTAATTTTAACATGACATATCCTTTCTGCTTGAAATGTTGTCATAAAAGATTAGGTAGGGCTTAACAAAATGTCCTTTCCTTTGGTCACTATACTTAATAAGTGATCAAGTTAGCTGACTTGGTTTTGACTAGGTTTTTTTTCTTTTTTTTTTGGAGGTTATTTTTATATTGTAGCTGAGTAGCTTTGCATTTTGAAAAGACGGAATTCACATGTAAGACCTAAATGGGAAGGCAATGTGAAACTTCCACAGTTGGACATGGCACTGAATTTTATCTTCTTTGTATCACCTGATTGTTTTTATAAAGTCACTGTGAGTTTGTGTTCTTGACAAGGATTGATAGACTGTTACTATCATGATGTACTGCATTATTTATATAAAGCAGCCAAATTCCATCTTTTAGTTTGTCCTTTCCTGTCAACTGAAGAACTGCAATATTCTCTGAAAGAACAATTTACTGAGCTTATAATTTTTTCATAATTATAAAAATATATAATCTTAGAGCATAAAATTCAATAAGCTATCTTAGGCGTTTTTCAAAAAATCTGAAGTGGTCAGGTATCACTCTTTGCTCTGTTGACCTTCACCAGCCTATCTGATAAAACAACACACCTGAATCCTGACTTCTACTTCCTGCACGTGCCCCAGCTGTTGACCTCTAACTAAATACATGGTCGGGTACATGTTGCCACTATCAGTTCTTGTCTCCAAGCTCAGCTGGGCACTTATGCTTTCCCTCCATCATTTTTCTGTTCTTTTCCCGGCAGCAACCGTCTATTTACTTCAAGTAAATTTACCTTTACTCTTCACAGGCCTCCAATCCCATCATATTTTCAGTAGCCTATTATACAGAAGAAAAGTCCTTCAATTCACATAACAACATCTACAGACATACAGGCATACAGGCCCAAACTTCCTGTTACAATGGTCCTCCTTCTCATGCCGAGGTGATCCTTCCACATGTACTCTCAAGCCCTTCTGAGTATTCCCTCCATACTGTATTTTTAACGCCTTCTTTTAGTAGCTGCTTCCCATTAATACCAAAACTCTATCGGGTTTATGCCATTTTAAACACATTTCCATCTCTTGTCTCCTACCTGATTTTTATTTGGATAACACTGTCTATGTGCCACGTACTTATCTTTGGTGCAGGGGAGAATTTGGTAAGTTGAGAGGGTTCCAAAGTTAAGAGTGATTGCAATGTAGGAATATGTGTCAGTTTCTAGTCCACCTTTCAAACACTCTTCTAAGAATTTTTGTTTTGATTCCATGATTAAAAAAAAAAAAAAGAAGCAAAACAAAAAGCAAAACCTCTCTGCTAATTTCTCTATCTCCAACCTGAATCTTTCTTCCCAGATTCATATGCATAAAATCAATTTCTCACTGAATATCTGCATGTGGATATCTATAGACACTTCAGTCCAGGCATTTCCAAAATAGAATTTATCACTCCATTTCACCACCACCTCTAAAATTGTTCCTTAGGCCATGTTTTCTTTCAAAATGAAAGAAAGAGCTTTTTGTTGAATTTTGATTCGTGGGTTTGATCCTTAGTTCTTCTCTTCTCTTCCAGCCATCACACTGAACTTGTAAATTTGTCTCTCAGTATATCTTTTGGAGTCCACTTCTCCCTATTTCCATTGTTAGTGTTCTAATCCAAGCCAGCATTCCCTTGTGCCAGAATAACCTTTGCCACTTCCTAACTGGTCAGTTACATTTAGACTTTGCCTCCTTGTGATCCATTCTTCACACTGGAGCCAAGTTGAATTACCTAATTGTCCAAATCCTGTCTCTCTCCTGCTTAACACCCTCAAATGGCTGTCCTGTATGCTCAGGAATGCTGGGACTCCTTATGAATGTCTTAAAGGTACTGCATATGCTGGCGACTGCCTCCTCTTCGGTCTCACTCATTTGCCATTTCTGTGTACGCTTTTCTCTCTAGCGAACGTGAGTTTCATCATGTTTCTTAAATACACGCACTGGCTCTGCTCTGTACACCTGCCCATGCTTCACCCTCTGTCTTGGATCTCTTGTCCCACCTCATTGCCTGGCTGGTTCCACTAATCCCCTGGTCTTGAATTGGAGGTCACTTGCTTTGAGAAGGCTTCTTAACTCACAGTTCTGAGTTTGGTGCTTCCCTCTTGTGCTCCCTTTTACCAGGTATTTCCTTTTTGTTAGATGGTAACATGCAGTGATAACTACCAGCCAATTTACTTGTGTCTTTTATTAGACTTTAGAGAATAGGTAACATCTAGTGTAGGCTCCATAATATGTGCAGCAGTTGTCACTTTTAATGACACATAGATGGGCTTCAATGAATTATTAACTGGATGACTAGATGGATATTCTTCATAGTTGGAACTCTAGTAAAAGTGTACTTGGGAACTCTACTATATGGTTGAATTTTCTGGTAATTTATAAAATTTCAGCTACTTGTTTTATAGGAATTCAATATGTTAATATTAAGTGGTATCTGTTCTATTCTCCCTGACATGCTGGGTGCCTTTATTTTTAATTTATCAATTCTAGCTTCCTGCAAGTTATATTTTGATACTCCATAATGTACTAAGAAAGCTAGTCAAATAAATACCTTTATTTGCCTTACTCTCAATTGAAGGCAGGAAAATTCAAACTTCCTTCCTCCATTCTTCCTTCTTCCTTCCTTTCTTCTTCACTTTCTCCTGTCCATTTTCTTCAATAAATTGAAATCTTCAAATGAGCTTTAAGAAATTGTGGTGAGCTGGATCCACCCCTAGTGATTCTGATTTAATTAGATCGGGCATCAGGAACTTGAAAAGCTCCCCTGTGATTCTAATATACAGCAAAGCTTGAGAACCACTGGGTTAGATCATCTCTAATATCCCTTTCAATTCTAAAAACTCTAGATGTTGTTATTTTAAGGAACTCTCTAGAGTGTTTTAAAATACAAAATATGCCAAAAGATTTTCTATCAAAATGTAGAGCCCAAAATATTTTTGTCTTTTCATGCAGTTAGCCTTTGTTGAAGCTGTGTGTTAAAGGATATAAAATTCAAATAGTTAACACTCAACAATCGTTGCTGATTTTCTTCTTGTTCTCTGTAGTCCAGGATTCCCTTGTCATTAAAAAAAAAAAAAGTTATCTAAAAAGAAATATGTCTTTAGAAATAGTTGGCTAAACCACTGGCTAACAGCTGAGAGACATCCTGCTTTAAATTAGCATTAATGTGGCTCTGAGTGAGTCTAAGAAATTTGTTCATTCATTAGATTTGTGTCTTCCATGGCTGAATATGGTCCTTTGGGAGCCCTTCGAACACCAACGTGTAGAATTGGATGGTCTTTTATTACAAGTGTATTCAGTGGTTTTCCAATAAAATGACAGATCCTATCACTGCAGATAAACTTTCCGATACTTTATTTTATTTCCTTATATACTCCTCCTAATTGCAGGATTGTCTCAAATATCAGCTAGAATTGATTTTTAAACCACAAATGAAGGTAACAATGAAATCAAACCTTTTTAAAAAATTTAACGACACTCCAGTTTTAATTTGTGAAAGAAGGCTTTCAAATCAGAATCTATGCATCAAACTCATTAGAATGTACAACAAATAAAATTTCAGTGTTCGACAGAAATGGTCTCTGAAGAGGCACAAGGTAAATTAAGAGGCCTATTGTTCATTCGAAAAGTGACATTTATTTTGTTCTGCACAATTTCACTGACAATAAGTCACAAGGGTGCTAACATTTTCTGTGAATTTCACCAGGTTGAATATGATAATTCTCATGAACTTTGTCTCATTTTAAATATAGTTATTGCTCACTTGTGTACAAGAATTGGGTCATTTTGCCAACTACTCTGCTTACAGGTTGGTTCAATTTCTAACTTGTACAAGTGAAGACGAAGATTTTACTTTCTTTCAGTTTTTAAATGATATGAGTATAGCTGCCAAGTTCAATGGGAGAGCGGTAAACTGAAGTTAAACACACAGACCTGCCTTGTCATGGTTGTGGAACATGAATTTAAATGGTCTTTGTGTTTTACGTTTCCATATATAATTAGGTATTGTAATATCCTTCACATGCGGAATTAAATAATATCTTGTGTTAGTGAAATAACATGCTTGGGTGATGTTACCACCTTTTTAAAAAAATTTACATCTATATACAGTTTTTTGCAGAAATGGAGAGAGAGCAGGGATGAGGGCACAGACATATTCTAGATGGCTTCTAGCATTCTTAAAGGGACCTAAAATGAAGCAGCATGCATTCATCCAAATAAATTATTTATATATTTGCATTACTGTGTAAATATATGAATATGTTAGCAGTACTATGTAAATATATTAATTAATAAACATGTCAATATAGAACTACATAAGCACATTAACGTATAAATATACTGTATTTTCCATAGATATTTGATACATTTTGAGAATAAGCTTAGCAGAAATTTCCTTGAATATCAGGACAGGGGCCTTAAATTATAAATTTGTTCCTACCAAAATTGTGTTGCCAACAAAAACAATTTAGTGACATTTGTGACTGTGTTCCAGATACACTAGCCTACTTTCCATTTCTGGAATTCATCATTCTCTCACCTATCACTAGCAGCACACATTTGCTGTTCCCTTTCATTACGAGGCTTTTCCTTAGGTTTTCATGTGACTGCCTCATGTTCATCTTTCAGGTTTCAGCTCAACTGGCTCCTCCTCAGACAAGCCTTCCTCGAATGTCTATCTTAAGTAACCAGTTTTATTTGCTGCCTTTTTCATTGTCCTGATCTCTTTCGCTCCCAGTCCCCAAAAGCTTTTATTACAATGGGCAATACCTTGCTTATTTATTTGTCAGATTTTCATTATGCATCCCCTCCACTATAATAAAATTTGTAAGGAGAGTGCGAGAACCTTATGTGTTTTAGCCTAGGCCGTATCCCTCATGTTTAATGTGCTTCCTGGAGTATCAATACATGATGAATGGATCAGTGATTCTCTGATCTGAGAACTGGACGTAGGTATTAACATATCAAGAAAACTGAACATGTAGACCATTGAGAGTTTAAATGTCAATGAGAGAAATTCACCATTCTGTCCCCTGGATTCCCAGAATAGTGCCAAGATAGAATTTTCTCCTTTACCTGACGTTAAAGTTGCATAGTTGTATATTGAGCTCACAGAAAAAAAACAAAACAAAACAAAAAAAAAACACAACCACAGGCATAAAGGTAGAAATTTTAAGTTTTTAGATTGTTTTTTTTTCATTGTCTTCTGCAGTGCTACACTATGTTTTATAAGTGCCCACCCACTTTGCTAATATCTAGGCTAGAAGATCATGGATTGCAAATGGATAATGAAGCAAAATAAGACCCCGAATCACCTCGAACAGGAGGTGACTGGCAACAAGTGGTGTGACAGTGAGAAGAGTGAAGTGGACACTGAACACAGCCAGGATGGTCCCAGTCCACGCAAAACTGGAGAGTGGGGGGCGGGGGGGAAGCATGCAAACAGGAAGTTAAATTTAGCCTGCAATGATTTCTTTCTTGCCCCTGGGAAAAATTATTGCTTCGTTCTATTTCCAAAAGGCAAATCGGCATCAGCTTAATTTGTCTGAGTCTGCCATAAACTGCAGATGGAATCATAAAACATAGTTAGATTCAAATTAAACACATCTGTCCTAATCTAAAGCAGGTGAAGCCAGCCAGCCAAGAAGCATCAAGGTATAACGCTGCACAGATTATAATATGCAGAGGTGTATTTTAGGAGCCTGCTGACAGTGGAATAAAGGATCATGAAATCGTATATTGTCCTATTTTCCTTTATTGAGCCTGCCTTCTTGTACTACTTGCCATCGTAGTTTTAAAAGACTCTGCCAGCATGTCCTCTGGGAAACAAACAAACAGACAAAAAACATTGATTTGAAGTCCAAGAGCATGTTTCATTTTAATCAGTATTGTTACTTGAGCTGATGTTTTCTCAGATTAATTGAAATGATAGGGAATTAGAAGTCCCTACAGTGCATTTTAATTGTACTTGGAATTCCAGCCAAAGAGGGTTTATTTCTACTTAAGGTATCAGCCTTCATCTGTACCATAATGAATGTGTAGAGAAAATAATGGATGTGTAACTTATCCAAACCAGGACAGTTTTCAGAGTGAAAGGGAACTGAGGCATCTATGGAGGTGCATGGTTCCAATTTACCTTTAAGAAAGAGCAAGCTGTCCAGCTGCAAAGAATGCACTTAGCTTCCAGCTTCCTTCTGCAGCACTTTCAGGATCGCACTTGAACTTTAGAGCCTAACTGTACCTGGGCCATGTCCAGCCAATGATTGAACACAGTAAGGGCACTAGTGCCTGGTCATTTTTGCCTTTTGGGGATCCCTCTTAAGAGTAATCTTTACTCTAGGGCTCCCCCTGTGGATTGGCTAAAACGTTGTCAAGTCTGCATTACAGACTGAGGCTCACTTGCTCAATTTTCCTTCTACCCCGCCCCCCCCCCCCCACTTCTTTTCACAGATGTCAGATCTGCATCATAAGGTGAAGGCTTTAACTGTCCATTTCTGCTTCCTCCTCATTTTAGTTTTTACAGGCATTGCTTCTCAATAAGCTTCTTATACTACCTTTGTCTTAGTTTGTACTTCATGGAAAACTCATCTGATGTACAGGGGCTCTATTAATAATTAGGTATGGAGAAAGGAATTTCAAACACAACCTGTAATAACCCTAATTGTGTTTATAGGCTCCTATTGTCTACCCTCTACTGTATCCAAGGCCATAAGTTTGTTTTCTGTTGATATTGTGGGAGCCTTTATTAAACTCAGGCAGACCTTGACATACTAAACCATAAGTGAATAAACTGTGTATTTATACTGGAATGGAAAGGGCCTACCACTGATTTCCTTCTTTTTCTCTTGAAAAATCTTCCTTCTTCCTCACTTATTTGTATGCCCAAGGACCTCTCCTGTCCTCTTCTTTCCTTACTATTCCCCTTCCCTCACCTCCTCACTTCTCCCCTCCCCTCCCCTGTCCTCTGCTCTCTCCTCTCCTCTCCCTTTGAAGACTCTCACTGAAATATAGTTGCCATGTCCATACTTAACAATTCATGCTTTAGCAAAAATTCTCCAATTTTATATCTGCTTATTCAGTAGATTTATGGGATATTTTCATTTTGGATATCCCACAAACATCTTAAGCATAGTAATTCCTTTAAAACTAAATCCACTCATTCATCCAGACAGGAGTTCTAGAAATCAAACCAGATTTCTTGCTCTTCCTCAACCCACACATTACTTTGCTCACCATATCGTCGTGATTCTACCTTGTACATTTTGGTCAAATCTATTACCTTTTTTCTACCTTTTCCAAAATGTACTGAGTAAACATCAATAATGGGGATAAACTATAAATGAATTTTCACAAGCCTATAATATATTTGAAATAAGTATACATAAGCAAAAAAGAACAGAAAGGACAAGGACAAGAGAAAAATAAACACGTCAGCTAAAAAGCGGCTGTCATTTACAAGCTACAATCAGAGGTAAAGAGACCTTCTTTTCTCATTTTGAGCACGGAAGCATCGCATAACTGGCATACACACCTGGTAGAAAGTCAGTTAGATTAAGTATTATCACCTAGTAAGGGCAGAATAGTACCAAGAAAGGTTTCTTAGGCCAGCACAACCCCCCATAATGATGGGATAATCAAAGGAACCAGACATTCTGCCCTCTTGTGGCCCTGGGTATGTCTAGAGGGTAAGCTCACATGAGTTAATTAATAAACTGTAGGAACTTGGCTGTAGGAGTGAGAGGGATCAGCATGCGAGTTTCTTGATTTTGGATAAATATATAAATATAGCCTGTATGCTTGGGAACCTTTCGGATTCTGCTCCTGCCTTGCCTTTCTCCTGTAAGCAATGTTTCCGTCAGTATAAATAAAGCAACAGAAACATCGACCTGTCTTGATCTGATAACATAACTACAACAACAGATCTTGGTCTGGGAAATGTAGAACTCCTCTTTTTGTAGTATTGACAATACACAGAATTATGATTGACATCTCATCAAACAATCGGGGGGCATTGATACTCATCCTTATGCCGTGTAGTTAGTAGATAACAGTATTGCTAGTCTGACTGTATAAAGCTGTGCTGCTTTGCTCACACCAAAGGCAGAGAGGCATGATCTCACTTTTAAACTGGTGATTGAGTCTTAAAAAATGTCAACAATAATGCCTTTGCTTCCAGATTAATTATCTGGGGAGAGGGGGAGAAGAAGTAGTGATTTGGGAGGGCTTTCATTTCCTGTTTCATTATCTAGTATTTATGAACTGGGTTGGGATTAAATGGTGCCTCCATTGCTTTCCCTGTCCATAGCTACCTCTAAGGAGTGTTAACAAGGTCCTCATCACCTTTTGCTGAGACTACATCAAAGATTAATGCTTACTCCTTTTGTTCTCAGCCTTGACTCCTCCATTTGGTCCAACACAATGCTGCCCAAGTCGTCATTCCAAAACACAAATGTGACCACATACTTCCCCATGCATAAAGTTCTCTTAGGATTTTACAAAGCTAAATATGAACTTCAAAAAATTTGGCCCAGCATATTAGGCCTTTATTTGTATGACCATGCTACCTTCTGAGCTCATTCCTCTCTATTTCTCATAGATATCTATGCTACAATGATAGTGGCCTACTTGAAGTTCCTGGATAAGCCATTATCGTTTCCCTTTGTGTATGTTATTCCCTTTGTCTGCAATGTTGGGCGTGTACCCCCCTTGTCTTCTACATCACCTGACCCCAATGAATCCTTTCAGAAGACTCTGTTGACCCTACACTTTGGATAGTGTATTTTAATCACAGCTCATATCATTATGTGCTATAATTGTTATTGCTGTTTTTTAAAATTTCTTTTTATCTCCCATAGAAGGCTCTCTACTTCATGGCAAAGACTCTCTTTAGTTCTGAATGTCCAACTTACTTAAGTGACTACTACAAAATAGGAATTCAAGGAACACAAGGATAGATGGACAAATGGATGGAAAAGGAGGGATGACTAAGTGGCTAGCTAGTTAGATATATAAAGAGATAGAAAGTGTATTGTGGTATCTTTACCAGTTATCAATGTCTCCATTCAAATGTACTCAGTAGAATGCTACCACGATAGTCTTCTTAAAATATAAATATGACCATGTCAAAACTTTAAAATACATGTTAAAAACATTCATTGGCTCTTCATCTTATAAATCACAATGTTACTTTTTAATCTTCCCTTATCTGACATATTTTCACTTTCCCAGCCATTCCCAACCAAATACTCCATGGCACAGCCATACTAAATCCTGTGGTATTTCCAAAACATATTTGTTCATTCATTTATTCCCTTATTTCATTACTCCCTTTTCTAATATCTGCTCCATTTCTAATGCAGTATTTTTATTATCTAGTATAGCTAATGACTTGCTTTATAAATTTTATAAAAATCTTAACCTCCATTTTTATTTTTCTAAAATAGTACCATGTTTCCCCGAAAGTAAGACCTAGCCAGACCATCAGCTCTAATGTGTCTTTTGGAGCAAAAATTAATATAATATCCAGTATTATATTATATTATATTATATAAAGACCTGGTCTTATTCTAGTATAATATATTAAATATAATATAATAAATATAGTAAATTAAATATAATATAATAAAATATAATAATTTAAATATAATATGAGACCTGGTATAATATAATATAATATAATTACTATAACACTGGGTCTTATATTAATTTTTGCTCCAAAAGACACATTAGAGAGGATGGTCCAGCTAGGTCTTATTTTTGGGGAAACGCGGTCAAGTAACCTAGAAAAGAGATGAAATAATTCATGGGAAAGCTCCAATAAGGGAATAAAGTTCTTAAGAAATACAAAGTAGTAGGGAGTTGGGACGCAGATGCTTTTTCAACTTTTGAAAAGCCTCATTCTCTTAATCCAGGAGGTGGTACTTTCACCTACAAAGCTGCTTTAAAAACTGTATAGGCTTTTCTGAATCTGATCCACATCCTTTCTATGCATTAAAGCCACACCCATAACTGTCTGAAGCCTGCTTTTCACTCAAGACTTAATCAATGATACTTTGCGTTTGTCAGGCTGCTCAGGGATAATACCTTTAAGATTTCTAAAAGCACTTTTATTTAGCTGAAAGGCTCTTTCAGGCTGCACCTGAATTATTTGAAACATCTTCACAAAAGTTCTTATAACCACATTCTTAATTTGATATTTATGTCTTTCTGACAAAGCTCTGGATTTGATCTTTCACTGGTTTGAGAGACTAGAATTGAGAAAGTTTTATTTCCTATCACATTTCTATCACATTTTATATTTCTTTACTTTCAAACTCATTGATTCTTTATTTAGCACATCTCTTTCTTGTAGTACCTTATCAAATGAAGCTATTAAGAGCCAGCTGACACTTTAACTTTGTGCCCAGAAATCTCATTACTCGTATATAAAAGTTTATTAAGTAAATTTTCATCACTGAAATTTCCACAGGTGAAAGCTTTACCAAGTGCTTTTCTCTACATAACATGGATAGCCATTTTTCTAGCCTCCTGTAGCCACTCTGCTCTCTCAGTGCCTTTTCAGATTCCATCAAAGTCAAGACCACATATATGAAGGTGTTTGTTATGGCACAACTTATTTCTGGGTAGTAGTTTCTCTCTTATCCTTCCATGTTTCTCTCACCTCTCCCAAGCAAGCTAATATGAATTTATTCTCATGACCTAGCAGTGTTCCAAGAGAGGAAATAGAAATATTCAAGTACTTTTGTCAATTTCTGCTGGCTTCAAGTATGCTAATATCTTATTGGCCAGTCACATAGACAAGCCCAGGTTCTAGGGATCCAGAAATAAACCCACTCCTTTAATGAGAAGAATTGCAAAGTTATAGAGCAGTGTGTGGGTACAGAAAGATTATTTGTTGGAGTAATTAATAAATCAGTCTACTACAGATATTTCAGTTAATCTTTAACACATTAGACACTATTTCATTTACAAGTAATTCAAGAACCTCAAATTGAGTTAATAGATTTCAGTATGCAATTCAGCATGCATTGTTTGAATTTTAAAATTTAATTTTTACTGTGTTACATACCATCTCTCCTAAAAGGATATGGTTTGAAATGGGTCTTGCATACCTTATTTGTAAATCTAAACGGTTTGGTGGCTACCAAAGGAAGATGAGTGAAGTATGTAAAATAGTACATTTTAGTGCCGAAGACCAAAAAAAAGTTAATATCTGTTTCTTTATTCCTCAGGTGATATTTGTGACCCCAATCCATGTGAAAATGGAGGTATCTGTTTGTCAGGATTGTCTGAAGATTCTTTTACCTGTGAGTGTCCAGATGGCTTCACAGATCCCAACTGTTCTAGTGTTGTGGAGGTTGGTAAGTGTGAAATTTAAACATTTCAATAGTAATTCTCTGTTTTTTCATGAGTGACAGACAAATTTGGCTGTGGTGCATTATGGATATTCTGTAGAAGATTGCTGTATGTTGCTAATTAGTTTACTCTGTAGAACGCTCGATTTTATAATTTCTATTTTATATTTAAATTCTCTTTTTATTAGTAGTGTTTTCAGTAAATAACTTAAAAGTATGTTTTAGTGATTAGCATTATACTTTAAGGGCACCACAAGTACTACTAGAATATAATCAATTTCTTATCTCTTTAATATTAATATACATTAAAATTTTTATTCTCACTGAAAAATAATTCCTAAGTCAATTTATTTAAATTAAACAGTCACTCTTAATAAAATAGAACTTATTTTAGTGACTAATAATCCATCAGTATTTTGTAGCTGTACAAATTGTTACTTTTCTAAAACTATAAATACATGAAAGAAGACAATATTTGAACTGCATTGTTCTTCTAAGTCTTCGCAAAAACCTGCTTTGTGAATACTGATTAGTCATTGCTCACATTTCAAAGTGTTTTTTCATCTGTGAAGTACTTCACTGTCATGTATAATTATGGATTTAGGTTAACTTCCATAATTTCCAAAAACTACCCCATTAAGGAAATAGCCTTACTTTAAATAATTTAGCACTATGTAAACTCGTATAGAGACTTTCTATCTGATTAAAGGTAATACCATGATTAAGACTGTTGAACAGATGTCTGTATTTTTTCACATCATACCAAGAAGAAGAAAAAGTGGACTATATCTGTTCTATAAGGAAAACCAAACACGTTGTTGATTAAAGTTCTGTCAACTAGAATAAACTTTGGAAAACTTGGAGATTTCTGACTTTTGAAAAATAGTTTTGAAGGAGAAAAGTACTAGTCTCCATAGTAAGTACTTTAATGCTTAGCAGGATCCTGATAACTATCGGTTAAATCAATGAAAGAATAATTAATTAAAACTATTAACTCCCATTTTTGCCGATAGTTATTGGATTTAGTGTGCTTTATTTTTAAATGCCTTTTTCTTGTATTTTTTATATTATATTAGTATGCATGCATTATATCTAAAAAGTTAATTATATTATTGCTGAAACGTACCTTGTTCATTTAATTCATTTCAAAGATATTTCTCTTTTAAAGCTTTTATTAACTCACTGCTGTTTTAGGGGGTTTGATACAGTGCCATAGATATAAAACAGTTTTAACCACTTTGACCCAGTCTCCAAATATGTACAGTGAGTTTCAGAATTTCATATAAAATCATGTCCTTATATTAAGGATCAGGATATATATCTGAAGAAAATTATAATCATAAATATTCCTAACAGGGCCCACTAACCCCAAACTGGCATTGCCTTAGATTTGTAGTATATAATGTTTTGTTGCTACTTTGTAAGAGCCAAATCTATAATTGAAGAGGCAAATATATTTAAATAATTACAAAACCAGTATCTTCATGGAATTTTTAAATAAATACTTGGATACTTTGGGCCATAATATTTTTAAACAATTCTGTAATCATCGTTTTTATCAGAAGAATGCTACTATTGACAGAAACACTTTGAAAACTAAACACACTGTAATCGTTCATGTATTTATATGAGATGTTGGGAAATCAAATGCTTAGAGAATTAAGTTTTATTTAGATTTATTATTATATATTTGAAATACCTCTGATATTCAGAAATGGGGTATTTATGGTGTCATAAGCTAGATATTTTTATGATATATTTCAAGCAACCTCATTCTTCCATGAGGTATGTTTAGGAGTTCTTGGAAGAAATGTGTTCAGTTTATATTTGCTTTACCAATTAGCATAGCGTATTGGTTATGCCAATTCTGATTTAATGTATTGGTTTTATAAGATTAAAATAGTGGAAGACAAGTGCCCTAACAGTTTAAAATGTCCATAGTTTCTTAAATACAACTTTTGTATGTTGTGAAAAAATTTTATTAAAAGGTGAGAAAATAAGTGGAAAATTAAATACAGTTTGAGGTTAAATAGCTTTTAGAGTGAGATGTTATCTGCCTTTCTATTACCTATTTCTTAGCTCTATATTTTCTTGAACACAATTAGGGAATGCTGAACATTTATTGAATGAACACAGTAGCAACACTTTTAATATATAATCTACCTTAGTTTTTGTTTTTTTGTGTTTTTCCCCCATATTTTTAAAACTAATTATTGGTACTAAGTAAACGAAACTTTAGATCATTAATGACCATCCTGCCTTTCAGGTTAAAAAGTCTACTATGCTGGGACATTTTTGTTGTTTCCCTGCTGTTAGGTAATACCAGTGCAGAAAACACAGAGTATAGTAGAATTTTGTACAAAAAACAAAACAAACCAAAAAAACAAACCATAAGCTATAGATATTTTAATGTAATACCTTAAAAGACAAAAGTTTGATCTGTCACCTTTGCTGTGTTTTTACTTCCACAGTCTCCCCAGTGATGGAGCTGTGTCTAAGTTTTCTTCTAACCTTTCAAACTATGTATAAATTTTGTGATTATATGAAGTTCTATATATCTTTATTTTTAGTTTCCAAAGGAAGAAAATAATCTTGTCGATATTTAGAAAAACTTGTGTTTTGATTCCAATTTTTTAAAAAAAAATAGTTTTACTCTGTTTACTCTACAATCAAACATATAATTTCTCCATCGTAGTACGTCTGGAAAGGAGAATTTCAAGACACTGTTCTAAGATATAAAAATTGCTACTTGATTTTTACCTCAAACCTCATTACTTTGTAGTAGTCATAATTTGTCAGTTCTACTTATTTCAAAAGAGATTCTCATCCAATTTTGTACTTCTGTTCTTTGCTCTCAAAGCACCTAATGTCAGATAAGCACAAAATACTTTACCACATTTGCAATCAATCCTCACATCACTTACATTCCTATATTATGTGTGGAAGCTTGGAGATATTGACTTGCTCAGATTTGTGAACTTCATTCGCTGGACAATATTGCTTTCCTTTGACTTAATTATTGATCTGTCTGTATACTCCTATATCCATCTTTTACCTCTCTCTGTCACTTTCTGTCTCCCTCCCTGTTTCCCTCTCTCTTTCTCCCACACACATCCCCCTTACCACCCCCTTAATACCTTGATTAAGACTGTTGAACAGATGTCTGTATTTTTTCACATCATACCAAGAAGAAGAAAAAGTGGACTATATCTGTTCTATAAGGAAAACAAAACACGTTTTTGATTAAAGTTCTCAAATCAAAATGTATCTCCACATTCAGTGTTCTCAGCCTCTTCATGTCATTAAGACTCACTTCTGATATCCACACAAGGGAATAGGAAAATATCTCTCTTAGCAAACAAACAAACAAACAAACAAAAACCAAGCACTTCATATCTTCAGATTTAAAGACATCAACCAGATTAACCAGTGTTTTCAAAGATGTACACTGGGCACTGCCGCCTTCTCTAGGGGACTTATAGACAGATCACCATGTCACAGAGCCCCAAATTGCTTACCAATTTCCTCCTCACATTCCTGGATAACACTTTGTAATTTGGAACAAAATGTTGACACAGTTATTTCATATAGAAATTTTTATTACCAGTGAGTATTCTAGAGTGTATATATGAAAGATTGGGGAAATATAAAATTTCCCAAGTTCCAAGGCATAATTCTCCTCTGTATCCTATCAGTGTAATCCAGTAAACTAATAACAGATATAAACTTTACAACTCAAATACATAGTATATTAGTGCAACCAAAGAGAACTAAGTACGTGATGAATTTAAAAAAATAAAATAAAGTCTTAGTTTTAATTGATTCTAAAGTATTTATTGAATACTTATTGAGTAATAGTTACCTAAATGGTGGGATGCAATGATAAGCAAATTTACAGAAATTGCTGTCTAGTTAGGAAAGCAAATAAGTAAATAAATAGATAAATATGATGAGTGTTGTGATAGGAGAAGTACGTGGAGCTGTAAGAATATAAAGCAGGTGTCTTATCTTAAGCTAGTTGTCAGGAAATAAATGCCTAACTGAAAAAAATATCTTGTCATAATTCTAAAAGATAATTTCAATTTAGTAGACAGAACTCTAAAAGTATTCAAGACAGGAAATAATTTTTAGAAAAGCCAGGTGATAAGGAAAGTCATAATTCATGAGCTGAAAGAAATTCAGTGTGACGGGAGCTTATAAGAGAGAGCCATGGTGACCAGCAATGAGTCCGGAGACGGTGATGGTGGCAGATTCTGCAGTCTTGCATTATGTTTTAAGGAATTTGGACTTTATACTGAGAGCAAAGGAAAGGATCTGCACTTTTAGAAGATCGTTGTCTTTGGAATATGGAAAATAGAACAGATTAAGGCAGGGAGATAATTTGAAGGCTACCACAGAGGACCAGGTCAGACATGATAAGCATGGCCTGCGTCAGTGTAGTAACAAAGGAAATGGAGAGTAGAGAATCAATAGTATTTAAAGGATACAGTAGATAATGATTGGTGACTTATGGCATTATTGAGTAAAAAGAGTTTGGAAACAGAGCAGTAAAGACGAAACACTCTCAGTCTCTTACCTGAGCAACTGCGTGCCATTAACTGAGATAGTGCACATTGGATATAGTGGACTGGGAGGAAGAAAATGAGTTAAATATTTCACATACTGAATTTGAAGTATTTTCTAGACATTAATTAAGAAGTTAGACATGGTTTTGTAGGTCATAATTATACAGTTATTGATATTCAGGGAATGAATCAATCTGCCTAGAAGCAGAAAAACTTCTGAAAAGATGAGAGGACCAAGAAATGGAAACTGGAAACTGGTTCATCAATAATTAAACAATAGGTAGAGAAAGTAAATCTATAGATGAGTCTAAGAAGGAGTGGTCAGGGAAATAGAAGAGAAACCAGGGTGGCGGCAGTTTAGATACTGCTTTCCAGAAATTGTTGTCAGTTTTGACTCAAATAAACTCTTATGAGAAAAAAAGAGAGTGAAACCAGGAAAGTGTGTCACCCCAAAAGTTAACGGTGAATAGTGTTTCAAGGAATAAATGATGAACAGTGTAAAACACTGTGTCAAAGTTGACCAAGATAAACATTTACATTGATTACATGTGACCTATGGATGCTCTTGCCAAAGTCGGTTTTGTTGGAGTTGTGGAAACAAAGGTAGATTGTGGTACATGGATGAATGAGGGAAAGGTTTTAAAAAGTGGCTAAGAATACAGGGGAACTTCCTCAAGGTGTTAAAGAATGTCTACAAAACACCTACGGCTAAAATCCTACTTAATGGTGAGAAACTCAAAGCTTTCCCACTTGGATCAGAAATGAGACAAGTTTACAGATTGTGAAGGAAGAAATAGAACAGTCTGTTTGCAGATGACATGATCATCTATGTGGAAAGAATTCTGAAAGAACCAAAAATCTCCTGGAACTAATAAGCACTTAGTTTAAGCACCTTGCATCCAAGGTTGTAGGATGCAAGGTTAATATACAAAAGTTGTCTTCTTATATACTAGTAATGAACAAGTCGAATTTGAAATTCAAAACACCATAGGCAGAAAACAGAGGATTTTAGGGCCGTGAAAATACTCTGTATAATATTGTAATGATGGATACATGCCATTATACATTGTCTAGATCCACACAATGTACGGCACCTAGAGTGAGCCCTAATACAAACTATGGACTTTAGATAACTCTGATGTATCAGTATAGGTTTATCAGTTGTAACAAATGTACCATTCTAGTGAGGAGTGTTGATAATGGGGAAGGCTATGCATGCCAGGGATCAGGGAAGGTGTGGGAAATCTGTATACCTTTCTCTATTTTGCTGTGAAAATAAAACTGCTCGTTAGAAAGTCTTTAAAAATGGCTATACCGAACAGCCATCAATTGATTTGTTTATTCATCCATCCATTATTGAGTATATGCTATATCCCAGACACTCTTCTTGGCGTTGAGGACATAACCATTAAAAAAATAGGCTCTGTCTTCGTGGATATTCCAATCAAATGGGGAATTAGACAATAAACCATCACACTTTTGGTATAAAGTATGAGGTAGAATAAGAGGAGGTATGTTTTTGATAAGGAATATTAGCAAAGCTTGAAAGTTGGCATTTGAACAGAATGTTACTGAGATAACTTCTTTGTATCGGGATAGGGAGAGAGCACAGTAACGGAAAGAACTATTTGGACAAGGGAGGTTTCTCTTTTAAGATGGAATTGTAATGTCATTATGATTCAGAAAAAAATGATGTAAACTTAAGCTTGTGTTTTACTAAGAATAAACTGTGAGATGACTCATACAGATATTTCAATATTTATCATAAATTTAACCTGTTAAAACTATCAGTCTGAAAACAAAGGACATAAACATTGGAATTTAGTAGTAAAGTAAAATTCAACATCACTTTGGAGAAAAAAATTCAAAGTGCCTGTGGTATTCAGAGTAGTTAGTACAAGATGACAAAGTCAGCAGATCATTTCATTTATAATTCTTCCTCTTTATTCTCTCTGTAGTTACATTGGTTTCTGACCAGGTTTTTTAATTTAGAAAAAATTAGTAAACATGAAGATAGAACATGCTCTTCTAGCTTCTCCTATTCTCTCCTATTAATCGTATGCCATCCAAACTTATTTCCATTTGGTAGTTGGTATCCCTTTTCTACATAAATTTAGGTTATTTTAAATTTGTGGACTCAAATCTCATCACTGCTAATCTGTCCTGTTGCTCTCATTTCTTTATGGAAATCGGTTACATTTAAACCATAAACGTAAAGTGTCTCATAAGAATTAAAAAATAACAATTTTCTCCATACGTCTTGCCCCATATATACACATATTCATGTTTATCTTTCAGGAGATGATCAGTGTCAGAATATCAAGTAGTGTAATAGAGGCTGACTGTCTAAAAGACTTCTTGTTAGTGATTGTGAAATATCTGAATGTTAATGAACTTTAAGTAGACCTTTGGCTAGAGTGAGGCTATTTAAGATTTCCAAATTTTTGTTACCAAATGAGAGATTTGATAGATTTCCTTTAAACTATTCATCTATTAGATGAAATTATGGGTAGTTATCAGTTTCTTTCCCCTTTAAGATTGTTTCTTGGGCTAAGAAAGACTAACTCATGATTGAATCCATACTTCTAGGCATTATCATAATGAAAGCTATTCTTAATGGACTAAAATACTTTCTGAAAAGCTGCTAGCCATGGAAAATTGCGAAGAAATTTCTCAGTCAACTGGAGTCAAAGGGATTTATTTTCACAGTTATATTTACTTGCTTTCTGATAATAAGAAGGATTAAATATGTGTTCATACAAACAAATAGGATTGTACGCTTATGAGGATAGAGTTAAGGGAAAAGTTTTGCCATTTATTTTGCATACATTAGAGAAAAGTAATTTTGTTTTATATATGTAAAGATTTCTATACCGTAACTTATAAACTATGAACTTATTAATTTAAAAACATTTCTACTTTACTGTTAATGACAATGATTAGAATGTATTAGCTTGCAATTTCAAGCCCTAACAATTATATAGTAACTTCAGACCAAAAATATGCAATATCAAAGAAACTTAGGAAATATCAAGTAGAGAAATCCTCTCTTGTTCAGAAGAAAGATAAGAGACAATTTGTTGGAAAGCTTTTATTTGTAAGATAAGACAATATAACACATTAAAAAAATTGATGTATACCATTTTAGTCATTGTCTTTTTTTCCTGAGAGTGTACCCTTTCTGTTGATGGGGGATGGATACTTTCATAAATGAAGTGATAGTGGATGTATATCATTACATTTTTTCTGTTTAACAAATCATCATGAATGATTTAAACAAACATTTACCTCACAATTCTGAGAGTAAGTTAAGTATGTGTTCTGGTTGACTGGTGCTGGGCAGTAGAAGATGATTCAGCTAAAATGACTTGTGTCTGCTAGATCAAGCTTCCCTGTATAGTGGTGGTGGAAAGGTCCCAAGAACAGTAAAAAAAAAATCAAGACATTTTTTAAATCTCAGCTTGTGTCACATTAGCTAACAACACTTTTGATGGGGTGATCTGCTACTTCATATTGCAAAGGTGAGGAGGTAAGAAGTGAAGAATTTGTTGCAAATTTTACAATCTAACATGGAGCATTACTTTTCCTCTTACTTGATTTGAAAATAGTTTTTACTGGTAATGCAAAAAGTTGATAAACATATAGATATGTTTGTAGATTTTTATTTTTATGTTATTAGCTATGAATACAATTTAATTTTTAGTAAGGGAGGGAAAAGTAAACTCTCTTAAAGAGGAAAAACTGGGTATTTTCTGTTCATTTTAGAAAACACATTGAAAAACTAGGAAAGTGAAAAGGGAAAGTGACAATAAATTGTCCTTTTATGTAGATTCCAAATGAAGTGACATGAAGTCAGTTGTGGCACTGCCAAAATGTACACTTCTACACATTTATGAAAAGGAAAATTACTATTTTAAACTTAAAAGCTAACTGGCAAATTTAGCATTCATCTCTAGAAAAATTTTCCAAGTTGAGCACTTTTATGGAAAAGAGGTCTACAGGTGACTCATTAATGACTTATAAAATAGTTTAAACATGTCCAACAACCTTTAAAACCTTCCATAGTGTTACTTGGTTTTACCTTCTTCATTGATTTACAGCATGAATCTATTTTTTATTCTAACAATAATAGATAATGTTTGTATCCTTTTAATTGAATTAATTACACATAAAGCCATTTTAACCTGAACAGAGCAGTTTATTTAAAAATAACAGTTTTTAAGCAATTACAAATGGTGCTAATATTTTACCACTTCAGGGAAATTGATATGTTTCTGAGATTGAGCAAAATTTTCTTCTATGATTACAATAGAAATAAGAAAATGATAAAATAATTATTTTTAATTTGAGTTGCTCAATGTCATTAACAGGAAGAAAAGTGAATGATGTGTCTTGGGTATAGCCATCTATATTAGGAATTTATAAATATTTTACATAGAATTTGTTTTCTTTATTACAAAAGTAATAAAAAGAAAATTTAGGAAATATAAAGTAAAATAAAAATTATAATCTTAAGTTATTTATACTTTCATTCTTATTTCTATCATTTATCTATAGATCTATCTTTGTATCTTTCTATGGGGTCATACAGTCATATAAAATGTGATAAGAATTTAAGTTGATCCTTCCATATGAAATTGTGTACCTACGTTTATGTTTAAACATATGCATGTATATGCTTAAAATTTATATTATACATAGTACATATTCTTTCATAATCACTATATATTTCAATTCATTAAAAATTCTTTCCTGACATTATTTAAAATATCAGGCTAACATTCCAACATTTACCATCATTTATTCAAACAGCCCTTATTTTTGGGATTTTTAAGTTCTGTGCAAATTTCCTCTATTATAAATTTTGATAAGCACTCTTATAATTGAATTTTGTGTACATTCACCACTGTCTCCTTAGACTAAATTCTTAAAAGTAAATGGTTGGGATGAGAGTTATTCGAGAAACTTTAATATCATGAGGATTGGATCAAAAGGCTAAGTAGTTTATCATAATGAATTTATAATGAAAATAAAGCTTAATAGGCTTAGATCTACTTCATTATGGTAACATAGATTTGGTGTTATAGTTATTTGATTTTTATAATAGGAGGAAAAACGTATACTTGGAGAGCGAAAGAGATTATCTCATCAAATTTTAAAAATAACATATGAGACTATGTCCTCTTTTATTCTTATTCAATTGTTATATAAGACCATAAATCATTTTAAAAGGACAAACTATAAACCGGCATATATAAAGTCTATTTTGGTTGATAAAAACTATGAGGAAAATGCTATCTTCTAAAATTAAGACTAATGAGAGAAAGACTAGGCATTTAATCAAAGAAACCTTAAATAATGGTTCTAGAGTATCTATAGTATGAGGCAGAATTAGGATAACTGGATAAAGAAAGCCTAAGAAGGTTAAAGAAAGGTAGGAAGTAGAAAAATGTTTAGTATCACTATAATAGAAAGTGAAAAGCTATTGGATAAATGATGGAGCATTTGCTGTCATCTGTCCTTTTACCATTAATTACACAGAAGATAGAATGAAGAGAAAGAGATGAAGCATTAAGAATTTATTGAAAATAAGTACTTTGGTTAAATTTTATTTCTTAGAACTATTATTAATTACTGTAAATTTAATATTAATAAATTAGATAAACTAATCAACAAATCTTACTGGCACTTGCTATATCTTAGAATCATGCTATTTGTTATGAGGAATTACTAGAGTCAAAACATAGATTTACTAAGATGAAACAGAAGGCATGAATCTTTTCCCAAGGAGCTTCAAATAGATGTCACTGTGTGTGAAGACTTATTTGGCCGCCATCCCTGATGCCATAGGACAACTGGTTGACACCTCAAGGTAACTTTGTGCTCTAAAACAATTTAATGTCCAACATATCAAAGTACTTATGTAAAGGCAAATTCTGTAATCCCTATCACTTAAAGAACGGTGGCAACACATAAGAGAGAATTTGGACAGAATTCATTTCAGAATATATTTAATTTTCCCTTTGAAAATGTAAAATTCACCAAATAATGATTTCCAGTGGACAACAATCAATATTTGTTGTTATTTTTATTTTATTTTCATCAAAGCTTAGAAAGTAAAGTAGGGAGAACACAATTTCAGTCCTCAGCAAAAGAACTTAGATAAAAGTGTTTTCTTAAGTACTAATCCCTGGAAAATATAGCAAATTTCAAATAAGAATGAGCACCTTCTTTACATAGCATATTGATAAATCCCCACAGTGTCCTTATCTGGTAAAATTTTAAATGAGAAACCAGACCCTAAATGCTTCACCCAAATCATAGAGAGCAATTGAGTATAGAACATATTACTGTTACTCATCAGCACAGCAACTACCAAACATTTTCACAAAGACAGATGTTGTTGATGTCGACTCAGGTCTCTTTCAATCAATGGCTTTGGTTCCACAGATGATGGATAAATCAGGGTGCATCTCAGAACATGCTCTGTTCTCTAAGGTCAGCTTCCATTAGTTATTCAGCTGTGGAGGTGGGGCTATATTATTCTCCACAATGATTTCCTGACCCTAAACTTCTGTGGTGAGGTTCTCAGGCCATCACGTAATGAACTTTGAAGGGGGTGGACAAATAGATTTTTTTTAATGCAATTTATCAATGGCCATAATGCTAGAGACATGTTGTTCCTTCACTCTTTTCCATTTAATCGTGTCTTGTATTTTTACGGTACTCTATTCATTAAAATGCAAATGTATATATTATTCTTGTAATAACCTTGAAATAAATAGCTGAGCTAATACCAATCTCAGTGCTCAATTTGAAAGTGATTCTGTGATGAATGTAAAGAACAGGGTCACAGATTCCTGCTCAAAGTCAGGCAGAACAAGGTGTTGAACCTGAAGTTTTATCCCATGTTTTTTACACAGTCCGGTGTTTAGTTCAAATGAAACTGCGCCTATTACACATATAGGGATATAGGCTTTGAAACAATGAGAGAGCCTAGAGTAAAAACAACAACAACAATAATGATAATGATAATGATAATAATACCTTTAGTCCCAGTGTTCATCTTATACTGACTATGCTTTCTTGGAATTCTGTAGGAACATATTCTCAGTCTAAAGGATCGCATCGTGGTGTTGTGGTTAAGGACTCAGCCACACTGAATTCAAATCCTGGCTCTTCCGTTTACTGCCTCTATTACTATGGCCAAGTCGCTTGATCCCGTGATGCCCTAGTTCCTCATCTGTAAAACTGGGGCAATAATAGTACCAACTTCAAAGGGATTTTGTTCAAGTTAAGTAAATGAATATATGTAAGGCTCTTACAACAACGTCTGGAAATATATAACAGATATATAGGCTATATAAAATAAGTAAACCTTATAGACAATTCAAAAGGTACATGTGGAAATTAAGATTCTAAGTCCCTGAATATTATTTCATCATTTCAATCATTATTGAAATGTCCAATAAATACCGCCCTATTATTTTTATGCCAGGATTTGTTTCTGCTGGTGCTTGAATATGTAAACTGGTGACAATTTTGCTGTCAGCTTTTAATTTTTCAAAAATTTCTTTCCTTCAACATATAATTTGACATATTATATTACTTTGTATGGGGAAAAGAAAACCTTATGTTTTATTATTTGAAAATTATGAGTAATGTAAGTAATGTTTACATAATTAGGAATTTACCTTTCATGACTAGAGCTTTCCTTATGTTTACAGCAAATAACTTATGAACTGATTTTTCTTTGTAAGATTGCAAAATGGGAACCCTGTAAAGGTATAATAAATACCAAGTTAGAATTTATGACAACATATTAATATTAGGTGCTTAGCCGGGATAGATCAACAATAAACTCTTTGTGGCTTTGCATAAATATGGAATCACAGAGGGGATAGAAAAGGACACTAGGATCTTCCATTTCATGAATATTATTGAGTGTCTCTGGGAAGCCCTCCTGACCCCCAGAGGCAAATCTCCCCTTTGTCCATGAGCCCAGGATTAAGGACCTCCCCTTGAGATACTTACATTTGGAAAAGGATCACAAAACACACCCATCAGTAGTCATTACACAATGCAAAAAACAATCATCATAAGAGGAGAACAAAGTGACATAAGTATCAAGAGACGGAATGGTCACTTCTTGTCCTAGGCTTCAGATTTGATAGCTGAGATGGCTTTTGAGATGGGCTGGGATGGAAGTGTCGTTCACCAGTAAAGTTATTAAATGGGGATATTTAAGCAAAATGCCGGATGATAAAAAGCACAGAGATGAGAAACTTGGGAACATTCTGGAAGAATTAGCATTAGTAACCACTAATAATTTGGTGTTTTTAGGGATGTTTGGGAGCCAGCCCAGTAGTTTGTAGTTTGGGCCTATATTGTACAGGCCTTTAGTCGTCCTTGAACTATTCCCATAATATAATTTTCAGAGTTATTAAAAATGTCCTAGGAACATGATTCTAAACCTCTTTTGATAGTGCATTATGAAAGCACACACACATTATAAAAATAAAACAACAGAACTCTTAATGGAACTATATTTTAGGTAATTTTTAAGTACTACTTCAGGGGTTTTTTTTGAGGATTAAATTGTATTCATTTTTTTTCTGTTACATTTTTATTCTGCCTCCAAGATGATCTATTTTTCAGCTCATTAATTATTGTGATTGTTTTCAACAATCCTTGTTCTGATAGGTTAGTTGATTTAGAAAAGGCTGAGTATGGCTTATTGACTGAAATTAGTGCTAATTTCTAACCTAGAATTTCTAAGCAGAAATTATTTGTTGGAAGAAGCCACTATAAAGTTTAAAAAAAATTTCCAGGAACGCTTCTATGACTAGAAATGTCAGTTGACATGTAGAAAATCCCATGAAGACACAAAATATTTATATTCATGTGAATGGATACCTAATCTTGAATACTAAGGAAACTGTTTCAATAAAGAAAAATGGTTTTCCTGTCTGTAGACCTAACCAACTAGATATGAAATACATGCAAACTATATTCTTTGCTAGAGAGAAAGTGAGAGCTTGGAAGAATATCTTTAAGGCTTTGCTTGGTTTCAAAAATTTGCAGTTTTTCCTATTGCCAGAATACTCTTAACATTGCTCGCAAGCCAGTCATATTCTATCTTAAACCTCCACCCCAAGCATGATTTTATCATCCCACAGCCCCTTCATCTTTTTTCCTGCTCAATCTTTCCCTGAGATAAGAAGGAACTAAGATTTACTCCTCCCTCCGTGCTCTCAGAATTGGTCTTACATAAGGTGGGGCTGGAGGAAGGAGGGAAAGGAAATTAATTATTTATTCTTTTAGTAGCTAATACAATGTTGGATTGTTAGTTGTGATATTGCAGCCTAAAGAAGGCAGGTAATAATGCCATTGTATTTTATGCTAGTTAGATCTTATCTAGGGATCTAGTTCATGTTGTTATAATATCTCATTCTTTCTGGTATATTAAAAGACCTTGACAGATTTTAATTTTTCAAGAGGAAGTAAACAAAAATGATAACTGGTGTGTATGGCATGATATATGGAATTAAGTGGAGATTTTGTATCTCAGTGAAGAAGAGAATTATGGGAGATGTGATAACTGTCTTCAAATATTTGAATAACCATCAAAGAAGGCCATCAAGAAGGAGCCACGTTATTCCACTGGCTTCCAGAGGCTAACTCCAGGAGAGTGTGCTGACATATTTTTCTGTGAGATTATTTATTCCCTGCCATTAGAAGTTTTGAAGCAATATTTATATTTTTGTTTGGCACGTTAGACTAAGTGACCTTTGAGTTTGGTTTGGATTTAACATTTTGTTTTTCAAAGTTGCTTATATCCTATTTGCTGAACAAGCTGTTTCCTAAACCATTTCTTGATGGTTTGGAAGAGTAGAAGTTAATAGCATATAGTCACAACTTGAAAATAACCTCAAAAATAAGAAGAATGGGGCTTAAGCCCTCCCTGAATAGCCCTGAACCTTTGTTTGGTTTCA
Organism: Rhinolophus ferrumequinum; assembly: GCF_004115265.2. Lineage (NCBI taxonomy): Eukaryota > Metazoa > Chordata > Mammalia > Chiroptera > Rhinolophidae > Rhinolophus > Rhinolophus ferrumequinum. The sequence goes on along the minus strand of NC_046290.1, from coordinate 54,715,691 downwards.
TTGTTTTAATGTAAGACCTTTCCCTTTTTTTTTTTTTTTTTTTTTTAATCAGTTAAGTTCTTTGGAGACCTTCCAATTATGGAAAAATTTAGCCCAGGGAGACAAGTTTTGCAGATAGGGAAATTATATTGTCAATGTCATTTGATTAACACCTGAATGTGGATACACTGACTCTTTTCTTTTTAAAAAAAGGTCCTAATGATTCTGAAAAGAAAGCGTTTAATTTTAACTTCTGTTTTAACAGGCAGGAAAAAAAAATCCTCTATAGCAGTCATTGTCTCATTGCTGAATAAGTCAGTGACACATTAGATTAGTCTAGTTCCTATAGGCAAGCAGAGGCTGTTCTTTATCTCTTATAGTTAGTGTCCTTGGAATGAATTCAAACTACATGAAAAAAAAATAATAATAATTCCCCTGACGAAAGAGTAAAAGATCCATGAGAGATATCTCAGCTCTCTTCAATTTAGATATACCCACTGTTTTGTTTTGTTTTTTACCTTCATCTTGAGTTTCAAAAGATATTTTAATTAAGCCAGATATGTAGATATATATCTTGGCCATCATTTCAAAGCCATCATAAAATTTCTGAATTCCTCTTTGGAATATAAGTAGTGAAAAAGGAATGATATTTTACTAAAAGGCTTCACAGATGTCAAAAGTAGTAAAAAAAATTCATGTTTAAAATAACTAACATATTAAGTACTTGCTTTTGCACACACACGTACATGTGCATTAGATGACGAGATTTTGTAATAAAGTAAATTTCTGTCTTCAGTTAGTCTTCATTTATTTTTGAAAAACATTAAAGTTGTATATTACTTATACCCCAGGAGGTGCAGAATATTCAGTGTTCAACCCTATAATCCTAGTCGGGTAGTGGGTGACGGGCAGGGAAATCTGTTACCTAAGGCCGCATGCGTACATGCTCAGAGCTCTGTCATCTCTTTGTGTCTCGTGCTACGTGGAAATGGGACACTGGAAGCTTTACTTGATCTCCATTAATGGTAACTTGCAAGAGAGTAACTTTCATAGGAAGAAGATATAAATATAAATTGTCCAATATACTTAAGAAACATATGACTAAAGATAGGCTGATGGCATAGAAAAGAGGATCATTAAAAACCTTATTTACAAAAAGTGGGTATTTTCTATTGTGTTTAGGATTATGGGCTCCTATTTATTTAATGAAATTATTTGGTCATTTATTTTTATTTCATGTTTCTACCACTATTAAAATGGAATCTGATTAAGCTTTAAAATGTTATTTATAGAGGAGAAACCCCTGAATCTATGCAAATATCACTCAGTAGAGACAGTTATATAAATTATGGTAGGTCCATAATTTAAAATGTTATTCAGTACTTACTGTTCATATTCACGGATTATATTGATATAGAAAAATATATGCAGTGAATTAATGAAAAAAGCAAGCTATAGAACAGTATGTATTGTGTAATTATCTTTTTTATTATATTACAAATATTTAATTATTATATACTATATAGGTATATGTAGTCTGATGTTTCAATAATTTTACTTCAAAATTCAGTTTGCAGTGAGGTTTTAGTTGGCAATTTAGATGACTTAATAAACAGACTTCTATTTTTAATGCAAACCTTAATGAATTCTAACAAAGTCTTTTGTTTTTGTTTTGTTTTGTCAACACCCTTAATCACAAGATCTCTTCTGATATTAATATTTTCTGTGTTTACTGAAGGGGATGCGGTCACTGAGATTTGTGCCAATATTATTAATTTATCCATTACTTTTCCGTTGCTTGTTCTTTTGCTTTTCACAGATTTGCCTTTTAGATTAGCTCATTAGTTCAGATTTATGGAAATGAACTGAAGTTGATGTGAGCAACCTCCCCACGTAAATAAAGCAGAAATCGATAGAACATGAACCTGATGGTAAAACAAAATAACTTAGGTGTCTGAAATTCACACACGGTGAACAGGTAACCTAAGCTTTGTGGCTCCCGTAGTCACACCAAACAGCCTTCTCATGCAGAACTAGTCCCACTTTCCCTGTATTTTCAAAAAGAATATGAATTAATTTTATGAAAATTGATACATCTGTGCAGTCATTTATATTAACTTCTAATCTACTCTGTCCCTTACAAATTTCTTCTTTCCATATATCTCTGGAATTTCTTAGGATACCTTATGTTTAATTTCCAGTCCTCACTTTACGTGACTTACAATCATGTAGAAAGTCATTAAATTCACTTACTGGACTTTATTTTCTCATCTATAAAATTGGATAACTTTTTCAAAAGTATTTACTCAGCACCAATTATATGCACTATACAAAATCAAAACATAACCATTGCCCTCCAAAGAAGAATAATGGATAATGTCCAGCTTGGGAACAAGACTGGAAAATATATTTGCTATTTTCTTTAGAAATGGCTTTAAGTTACGGGCTAAAAGCCAGTGGGAGTTGGAAGGGGATAACTTCATAACTCTGGAGACTGAAATAAATACTAAGGAACTGACGGTGGTGAGACTTGAATTCAGTCCACAAGGATGGGATGAATTTGGATGGGGAAGGAAGGTGCATCGAATAAACAAAAGACATTTGAGGGCAATTGAATAGATACATGAAATATTAAATTATGAGGCCTTTGTAATGTCAAACCACCTAGCTTAAAAATCTTTAGTGTTTCCTTTCTGTAGGAAGATGTGTCCCAGTCATGTCCCCAATGTCTCTAATAATTAGCTGGGATGTGAATGTAGGTTACTTGAATCATATTATTTCCCAGCTACCCAATACTCTAGCTTAATTTTATAAATTATGTATTTTTTTAAATCATTGGCAAAAAAAGAAAAAAACACACACAAAAAACAAAGCCTCCATTCTTTCTTTATTATTTTCCCATTTGTACATCTTTCTAAAATGAGAAAATCCCAACTGCATTACTAATTGTTGTTAACATGATTCATTGTAGAAGTAGCTTGTAAAACCCATGAGCTATATTGCTACTAAACATAGAAAGCATTTCGTGGTTCTATTTTAATGAATCTATTTAATTAATAAGCTATCATTTGATAATTATTGAGTTAGTTTCGTTTAAAATCACAGGTTTGTTTCTTGAGCTGATCAAATGGTCATTAAAGCAATCATTGTCTCTTTAACTATTATTTATTTTCTCTCCTGCCCCAAGAAAGAAAATATGATTTATATGGCTACATATAGTTATATAAATTACTACATATGTAATTGCATATCAGTTTATATAACTAAACATAGATGAAGGTAAGGCCTTTCTTTTTGGCAAGTCAAGTAATATAGCGTAATGAAGCAGCTGAATTTTATTGAGTAACACAGAGGACTGCATTAAATATGAATCCATATTTTCTTTCTTTTGACAACTATTTCTTGAGCCTTACAGTGTTTAGCAACTATTCTAAAACCTGTAGATATGATGGTGACCAACAAAGTACATCCCTGCCCTTATGAAAGTCCTAGTCTAATGGGAGAGACTACTAAACATACAAATAAATCTATGCTTATATACTAACTACATGTGTACATAATTATATTTTATGTATTGCATATATTAACTATACTCAAATAGATGCCGTCCTCCAAATCTAGCACAGGAATCAAAATGCATGTAAAAGACTGGTAGAATAGAGAAGACTTTGTAATTCTCTGCACATTTTCTATGCAAATACATTGTCTGTTGCTCCTCACTGTGACCCAAATATTCTGCAGTTCTGAAAATGTGGAATATGCTGTCTGAAGTCTTTGGCCAGGATCAACTGACACTCCTCTTCATACTTTCACAAGGAAGAAGTTGGTAATAGCAATTTTTTAAGTCTTGAGGCATGACCCCATCGGGTCATTGACCAAGAACAAACAAACAAATAATAAAACAAAGACCATATAAACCTAAACCTCTCTCTAAATACATCTTTGAATACTTTCAGAGGCAGCTCCACAACCTACTTAAATGAGTGAGTTCACAAATTAGAAATGATAATTTACTCTTCTTTGCCTTAGTAATCACACACACACACACACACACACACACACACACACGTTTATAGCATTTAACATCTGGGCAGTTATGAATAATCATGCATAAATATCATTATTGTTATTTTGCATGACTGCAGTTGAATAAAAACATTCTAAAATATTGTCAGAATACAAGAATAAACATTTATTTTTCCTTTGCTAATGGAAATAATGAATTGCACAGATAATTGTATACTTGCAATACATATTCAGTGCACAATTAACTAGATTGATAATACTGCAAACAAAATGATCCATAAGTCAATATGAATTGAGTAACATCCATATGTAAAGTAGATATTAATGCTCAGAAGTGTATTTTATATATTTCACAATGAGCTTTTCCTATTTGATGGTGAGCCACACTGGGTAGAATTATTTTGAGTGGATGGAATTTCCAAGTTATTAAAGTTTAATTAAAACACCAAGGATAAGACAGACAAAAACAGGAGATATAAGAGTTGTTGAGACAACATAAAGAGACTAGAGTCTGTCTGATGAAGAATTATGTGTTTTTTAATATTGTATGTGTATCAAGGTAATACACAGCCCATTGGGTTTGGGTAGTTATTGTACTTGACAATTGATCCTATGGAACAAAGAAGAAAGGGAGGAAAGGGAAGGGGAGGGAAAGGAAAGAAAGGGACAGGAAGGGAAGACAAGTCTACAGGATGCCTTCTCTCCTTTTCTCAAGTACCAACCCGGTTCATGAACATGTATACTGCCAGACTGCCCTGCAAAACAATGCCTACTGCAGAATCAGAGGAATAGGCTTATTGTATCAAAATGCGATCGTGGGTACTAAACATCCAGCTGACCTCGGGAAAACTCAGCCCAAGGCTGTGTTCAGGTCTCACCTGCCGCAGAGATGATGAATTCCTCGTGCATTCTAATATATTTAAATGGGGACAACAAAAGTGGGTATGGTTATAGCAGGATGGCATTTCATTGCCAATAAGAAAAAGCTAAACTAAAACTAGGTAAACAGTAAAGTGGAAGTATTTTTCCTTAGAACCAGGAGCCCAGAGTTAGGTCAGAATCTGATTCAGTGGTTGAACAACATCACTGATAACCTAACTGCTTTCTGTGTTTCCACGCTGCCTTTGCACAGGAATGGCTTCTTCCTGAAGCTGGCTCCCATCACGGGTCCAGGATGTCTGCCAACTTACTTCTGGGGCCACAGACTTCCTTGTCCATTGCTAAGGAGAAAGAGAACGGTTTATTTCCAGACACTTTCTCAGAATAAGGAACCCTCCTTTCCAAGATCCTGTCCTCACCCAAACACACACAAACCTGTTCTTTCATGTCATTGTCCCCAAATGAGTCATATACCTACATAGACCAATAACTGTGACCAGGAAAAGGGGAAAGATTTACATAGCTCTGAGATACAGATTTCATCTCTAAATGACTCCACAAAAGGAGTCATCTTTCTCCAAGGCATTGATTTGATACCCCAATAAACCTGAAGACGTTATAAGAGAAAGAGGATTGAAAAGCGGTGAAGCAACCACTGTACACACTGTAGAGTGTTTCCTGTAAACCTGCTAATTTACTGCAGCAATTCCTACAACTGGACCCAGGGCTCTTTCCCACTGCAACAAACTTTGATGGACACAGTCATAATTCTCAAATTTAGTGTTCATGACAGTTACCTGCTGAGCTTTTCAAAAAGGCAGATACCGGGCTGACACCCAAAATTCAAATTCAGTGGGTCTGGAGCATTTTAACACACACCCAGGGTCATTCTGTTATGGGCAACGAGAGGACCACCCTTAGCTAAATTCTGTATATCAGGTATATATGTTTACTGCCTGTTTCCTTACCATCATCAAAATTTCAGTACATCCCTCTACATTGTGACAGTGTAATACAGAATCAGACAGTGCAATACAGAATCCTGTGTTAGTTTGTTTAATTTTTCCTGCTTGGTGCATGTGTTTTTAACTTACAGCTTTAGAGGAACTTGCATGTGAGGTGTGTGTGTGTGTGTGTGCGCGCATAATATTTCGATTTGCTGATTTCAGGATTTCTAAGAAGTAAATAGAAAGTGTGAAGAATCATTCGGGTAGCATGACATTACCCTCTGTGATACTTATTTCACTTAAATGTCACTAAGTACCGTAGGCCACTGATGACCATTTTAAGGCTTATTTGTATTTCTGGGGCTCTAGCTGCCACCTGCTAATAGTTCATGATGCTTTTCTGGTAATGCAGTTAGCCTACAAAGCCATCTTTACCAGAGAAACTGAAACACTGAGTTAATACCAATACTAGCCCTCGCAGGTGTGCTTTTGTGTGTGTATTATAATGTGTGACTATTGGTTACATATCATGAGGAATCACAACTATGGAGATGTGGCATAGAAATAGAATACTGTGCAGACCTGTGTACCTGATGCCTCTAATATTGTTAACTTCTTACAAAGATGCCTTCAGGTATTACAGGCTCTGGTGTAGGCTAGGGCATTTCTTGCCCAGAGGCTTTGGTTTTAAGACATTCTAATTGCTAGGACTCCTATAAATTTAGAATTCTCTTCAGTGCTGCTAGTTCTTTCCTAAAATTCCTTGCTTATCCACAGATAATGGAGGAATAAAATCTTAGCTCTTGTAATCTTTTTTCCTTAGGCATCACATACTTAGGATGCGTGGTTTAGCTACCTAGTCAGGATGTTACCGGCCTATGTCTATCCCTGGTGTAGGGGACTTCAAGAAGTTCCAAGGGAGAACTTGCTTTCTTACAGGTGTTTCTCTCCCAGCCCCTATATCCATTTTTTCCCGTATGCTTAAGTTCAGCTAACATTATCAGAGCCCTTGCCTGTCTGGGTTCCATGACCTTTCTCCCTTTCTCCCTTTTTCTCTTAGTGGATACTGAATCAGCACTTTGTGACACAGTAAGGAATAGTGCAAAGAGTTGGTTTGAAAGTCACACTGACATGAACTCAAATTCAAACTGACCTTAGACACATTGCTCAGTCACTCTGAACATCTCTGTCTTCATCTGTCAAATAAGAGTAATTTTCATCTCATCGGTTGCGTTATAAATTGAGTTCACAAACATAAAGTGACTAGCCCTAAGTGTGAGGTTTTTTTTGTTTTCTTTTTCCTTTTGAATCTCCAGACTCTTACTCACAATGACTCATCTAAGTCAGCACTTCTACAAGCCCCTGTGTTATTTTCCTAAAAGGGAATTCCTGGAAGCTACCGACAGTTTTCCTCTTTGAACATGTGATGATATATTTTGGACATGATAAAGAAGCTTACAGCTTTTTAAATATTTATGTTCTCCATGTCATGCATGCCAATTGTGTTTGCTCTCTCCATTTCTTTACGTGCCAAGGAGACGAGCCAAACAGTGTGAGAGGAAAATACTGTCAGGACACAAAGTAAGCTTGTCTGATGTGTACTCTGCATATATAACTTGAACGGAAAAGAGTGGAGACTGCTCCCTGGTGACACAGTGATACCTTGATTAACGAATCACCTGGGAACAAAGCTCCTTCATAAGCGATTCAGCTGAGTCAATTTTTATTTTAAATTTTATGAATCAAATGTCATATAAGTCAACAGTAATACTCATATTCTGGGTAAGCTACACTTATGCACCGAGCAGAAATACCTCCTCAGAGAGTGTCTATTAGTATAAAAGTGAAGAGGTGGATTCTACGAGGCAAAACTGGGATGCTGCTTCAGATAAACTTTTTTTTTCTCACTATTGTAACTACTGTGCTCCACCCCCCACATGTACCCAGGAGTCAATTATTACCGAGACTGTTGCTGCTGTCAAAAGTTCTTCCCTTGAAAAACAGAAATCAAAATGATGCACACTTTGAGTTACAGTTCATCTTACCTTATATTGATATTATTTAGTCATGTCTCCATCATAGCCACAAACTACTACTACCGAAAGAGATTCCGACTTAACTAGTTTGAAGTGGGGCTCAGAGTTTGGCATTCTAATAGGGATTCAGGGTTGTGAACCAGTGCTTTAGCATCAAGTTGTATTTTCATAGTGTGGCCTCTCCTTTTATAATATCCATGTTTATCCACATGTGGGCCATAGAACACTTGTGTCAAAACCACTGGGGATACTTTTAAAATGCAGGTTCCTGTGGTCTCACAACAGAATCAACCACTACTGAATCCTAAGTGTGTGGCACATGTGAGGGAGTGTGTGTGTGTGTGTGTGTGTGTGTGTGAGAGAGAGAGAGAGAGAGAGAGAGAGAGAGAGAGAGAGAGAGAGAGAGAGAGAGAGAGAGAGAGAGAGAGAGAGAGAGAGATGGGAGGGGTGGAAAAGGAGAGAGAACTAGACTATTGGTGCTTAACCAACATCCAAAATGATTGTGAGTCACTCTAATGTTTAATAACCCCTATCTTATTTATAATTTGTACCTCATGGAATAATATTTTGACTATAAACAAAGACTTTTAATTCCTCTTTGTTAATAGAAAATCACTACAAAGTGTTAATGGCGGGGTGTTTATATGTTATATACCATTTATATTTTAAACAATATTAGTTATAAAAATTATAGTAATTTATACTCAAGCTAAATAAGGTCAATCTTTTTTTGCAAAAAGAAAGAAAAATCAAATGTAGACAACTGAATAGTCTTTTCTAATACATATTTTAAAGTGTGAGTACATAAATGTTAATTTAATGTAAATACCCATTAATCTGTCATTATCTAATTATTTAATGACATACCAGTAGTTCTAATATATACAAAATTAAAAGTCAAGAACTTATAGTCACTGTTTGGAAATGTGAAATATATTCATGTTCAATCTCAATCTCTCTCTTTCTCTCTTTGTCCACTTCACCCGACTCCCACTACAGCGTCAGATGAGGAAGAACCAACTTCAGCAGGTAAAGTTCCTATTTTGTAAACATTATTCCTATTTAATTTCATGCCCTTAATAATGGAGACACAATGCATTGAAGTGTATATTTTAAGGTTTCAACCAGAAAACTGGCACAGTTTTATTTATTTACTTTTTAAAAAAATAGTCGTGGACCCATCATGCTGTCCCAGACTAAATGATGTTAGAGTTTTAAATAAAAAGAGAAAGTAATTGAAAATTAGCTATCAAAGAGGTAAACGGAACACAAAATATCACATCCACATTAAAGAATAAGGAAAATTAGAAAATTAAAACTTTGAATAAAATGCTGAAACAATAAAATTAGAAGAAAAAACGAATATCAAAAAATTCAGAAAAATAATAAAATGGGGAGAATAAAAAAACAGGAAAATTATAAAATATACTCTCAGAACTATGACCTTGCATGACAGACTACTGCATTATCAAGTATATAACCAACAGTGAGCATGATGTTCATTTAAGTTAAAGGATGAAAATTATGTTGTTCCCAAGTATTCATTAATCCAAGTTCAAACACTTGCTCTATTTAAAAACACAATTCTTACAGTAATAACTTAATGATACTAAACCTGGCATCATGACTGTCTTCCTCATCCAGCTACTCATTTATTAAGCACCGGCTCAGGTCTGAACTAAGTATTATGAAGAATGCAAATGGTAGAGAAAGCATGGCATTTCCAGTATGGTTCTAGGACAGTGGGATGGGTCAAAGCGAAATGTCAGGAGCCTAAAGATCAGACACATTTGTAAGGAATAAGAAGGCACTACAGCCGATCTAATGAGCAGTTAATAAAAGGTTCAAGCTAACAGAGCAGCAACATCAGGAAACAGGGGTCAAACCTGAGATGTACGCGTTAAAGTCTGGTCTAAAGAGAAAAGAAGGGACCTCAGCACTACATAGCTTCCTTTTTAGGCAAGTATTTGAGGAAAGGCATTAGGCCTGAAAGACATGAACAGGAAATGGTTACTGAAACTAATGGACAAAATGGAGCTTGATTTTATAGGAAGGGTTGAATCTCATCCCTTCAGTTATTGGAACTCAGGTACAAAGTAGGGTCATTTAGAGTCACACACTTAACATATTTCAACTGGCAGGAGGCTTCTTGATTTAATACCTCCCTCCAAAACTGTGCAGGGATTTTTACCTATAAGAGTAAGTTCAAAAGATCTAAAATTCAATGGAAGAAAACAAAATAGACGTCTTACAAATATCTTGATACTCTCCAAGGATGACATATTGCATCATTTTCATTATAACTGCCTTGTTAATGGAATCACAGAATTTGATAAACTCTCAATGTTTCATTTTCATAATATCATTAGATAATTTATTACCTGATATGGATAATAAGGATTCCCTATCATTTCCTCTTATTCCAGTCAGTATTGTGTTGCCTGTTTTTTAGGAGCATCCTAATCACATGATTGATTAGCAAACTCATCTGTTGTTATGAGTCTCCTCTGCCTAGTTTCTGACTGTTTTCAGCCCTGACTTGAGGCTTTAGTGTGTGTAGGGTTACTCAGACTCTATATTTCTCAACCTTAATTGAATTTTCTCTTTGTGTGAGTATCAAACCTTGAGCGCACCCATGCTTTACTAACCCAGTCTCATTTCTTTCATACTCTTGCCCCACACTTGCTATTTTGCTTGCCAAGTAATTTTGACGTCATTGCAAAATATTTTTGTATCATGAAGACTAATTTTAACCTAATGCAAATGATATTTAAGTACAATATAACTTTCTTAGTGTAATTTTCTTATTCTAAAGTCATTTTGATAATTTCTTTGCTTACTAAGAATGTCTTTTGGTAAATATAACTGGACATTTTCTTCTTCAAATGTTTATTTTACTCTACAGTGATCAGAACATCATAGAGTATAAATTATGTTTTAAAATTATTTTTGCTTTCAGGTATGATCAGATGTTTGGTTGCATTTTAGCACAAACTTTTAGAATAGAACAAATGTACTCTTAAGGAATATTTTAACTAAATAATTTCACATGCAGATTGTATTCATATTGAGAGAATTTGTCATTTAGTAAAGCAGACGTCCCTTTTACATAAAAACTGTCAAAGGAAGTTAAATGTTTTCATTTTAATTTTATCAAAGTAGATAATAAAGAGTATTACTATATAGTTGTATTAAAACCTTTGACAAAATATTATGAGATTTGTAAAGACATGGTTTCATAAGGTATTGAATAGTTGAATAGTTGTGGAAAGTAGATTATAATTTTTTTAGTCTGTTTTGGTACCCCTCGCCTCAAATTTTTCCACAATTATTTTTCTTAATTGAATATTTATTATTCTGTTTGTGTCTTTTCAGTAATATTTATCAAAATACATACCGTGTTTCCCCAAAATAAGACCTACCCCCAAAATAACCCCCAGTTAAGATCGTCAGCCAGACGGATGCATTTAATATGTTATGACAATGTCCCAGAAGAAGATGACATGACTGTATTTGAATAAATGTAGATTGTTATACATGAAAAAATAAGACATCCCCTGAAAATATACCCTAATGTGTCTTTTGGAGCAAAAATTAATCTAAGACCCGGTCTTATTTTCAGGGAAATACGCCATTTTATTTAAAATGTTCATCCCTAATATATTTATTTAATATATGATTAATGTTCTGTTTTTACTCTCATCTCCTTCCATAAGCATAATTTAACTAGAGTGATCTTTTCCAACCACAGAATCATTTTGAAGTCCTCCTTTAATTGATTTTTCTTTGCTGTTTTTTTCTCCATTCTATTTAAATTATGAATCAAATACAATGTTTTGTTTGCCACAAAAATTATACCTGAATTAAACTTTTATATGTTACCACATGATAGTTTTATCAGATTCCTATTCTTCCTTCAATTCACAGCATAATTAGACAGTAACTTCTTCAAATACATACTTTAATTTCTTTAAGTAATTTTAATAGTTGTAATAGATCTGCTCCTCCTCAAAGTTCAATAGTAGAAGAAATAATAAAATTAATGGGGGTATCTTTTACTATCATATGGTCATGGGCTCTTTATTACTAGTTATTAGTAACTTATGAATTTAAAAATGATTATTTTTAAAGCAAATTCTATGCAGGATTTATATAAAGGTGTAGGTCTCTAGTAGCTATTACTATTGAATGATACTACATATTTATCATTTTAAATTTATGGATGTTATATAACAAATCTAGGTTGTTTTTATCCCCAAAGTACACAGTATGTGTTAATTATAATTCAGTAGTCATGACAAATTATCATTGTTCAGAACTAGTTTTAAAGAAAATAATGGATTTCTATATTGAATAACATGATGTGAAATAAATGAAGAAGACAGACAGTATAACAGAAAAATAATGAGATATTAGATAGTTGTTTTAATTGTATTAGAATGCTACCAAATAATTTGGCCTATTCTCTTTATAATAGAGCATATTTGATTTGCTTTACATTTAGAATTATTATGGCTGCTATCATTAAAACAAATAAGTGATCCTTCCGCTCTGTTCCCATATGATCCTGTTTAGAATAGTTTTTCACTTCATTTTGTCTTTATTTTTTCAAACATGCCTAATTATTCTCATTTGAACCTCTAAATTGCCATGCAAAAAGCAAGTACTTAATAAGGGCTTTTTTGTGTTGATTTGTAGAAGGGGTACGTAATAAGTTACATCTGCGTCTCCTTGTCTCCTTGTGGAGATATGTCCCCTTATTGAATATGGAGCATCCACTTGTTTATCTCTGAATGTTCTGATGGGATGTATTTGCCTAAAGGAACATGCTTTGTAGCATCTGAGTTATTAGGGCAGTTTTACCTAACACCTGTTTCTATAACTACCAAAAGCTTCTTTTATTTATCTCAGTTGAATCTTATGTTCAGATATTTAAACATCTTATTTCATTGAGTACAAAAAAAAACAGCCATGAACTATACAAGAAATGCCTTCAAACTAGGTTATACTATGTTTCGTTGAAAATAAGACCGAGCCGGACCATCAGCTCTAATGCATCTTTTGGAGCAAAAATTAACATAAGACCCGGTATTATATCATATCATATCAAATCATATCATATCATATCATATCAAAGACCCAGTCTTATATTAAAATAACACTCGGTCTTATATTAATTTTTGCTCCAAAAGTCGCATTAGACCTCATGGTCCGGCTAGGTCTTATTTTCGGGGAAACACGGTAACTATACCAAGATCTAATTACAAACTAATGAGATTCATATTTTTTTAATTAAAATTTATTGTGGTGACAATGGTTAGTAAAATTATATAGGTTTCAAGTGTATAATTCTGTAATACATCATCTATATGTCACATTGTGTGTTCACCACCCAGAGTCACTCCTCCTTCCATCACCATATATTTGATCCCCTTTACCCTCTTCTATCCCCCTTCCCCTCTTGCCCTCTGGTAACCACTAAACTACTGTCTGTGTCTATGAGTTTTTGTTTGTTTGTCTTGTTCCTTTGTTGCTTTCAGTTTTATATCCCACATATTAGTGAACTAATATGGTTCTCAACTTTTTCTGTCTGATTTATTTTGCTTAGCATAATAATCTCCAGATCCATCCATGTTGTCACAAATGGCACTATTTCATCTTTTCTTATGGCAGAGTAGTATTCCTCTGTGTATATATACCACATCTTCTTTATCCAATCATCTATCAAAGGATACTTTGGTTTCCATATCCTGGTCACCGTTAATAAAGCTGCAATGAACATCAGAGCACATATATCTTATGGATAAATACTTTCAGATTTTGGGGGTATATATCCAGGAGAGGAATTCCTGGGTCATATGGTAATTCTCTTCTTAATTTTTTGAGGAACCTCCACACTGCCTTCCATAGAGGCTGCACCAGTCTGCATTCCCACCAACAGTGTATGAGGGTTCCTTTTTCTCCACAGCCTCTCCAACACTTGTTACTATTTGTCTTGTTGATGATAGCCATTCTGACTGGGGTGAGGTGATATCTCATTGTGGTTTTTATTTGCATTTCTCTGATGATTAGTGATGTTGAGCATTTTTTCATATGTCTATTTGCCATTTGTATGTCCTCTTTGGAGAAATGTCTCTTCAGGTCCTCTGCCCATTTTTTAATTGGATTGTTTTGTTTTGTTGTTGTTGAGTTGTATGAGTTCCTTGTATATTTTGGATATTAGCCCCTTATCAGAGGCATTGTTTACAAAAATCTTCTCCCATTCAGTTGGTTGCCTCTTTATTTTGTCGATGGTTTCTTTTGCTGTGCAGAAGCTTTTAAGTTTGATATAGTCCCATTCATTTACTTTAGCTTTTACTTCCCTTGCCTTTGAGGTCAAATTCATAAAATCCTCTTTGAACCCAGGGTCCATAAGTTTAACACCTATGTTTTATTCTATGTAGTTTATTGTTTCAGGTTTTATGCTTAGGTCTTTGATCCATTCTGAGTTAATTGTGATATACGGTGACAGATAGCAGTCTAGTTTCAATCTTTTGCATGTGGCTTTCCATTTCTCCCAGCACTTCTCACACCGCCTTTTCTGTGATGTGGATTCATATTTTTAAAGCTACCACAGCAGATATTCTACCTCCAAATGAGTCACTTTTAGAGGTAATAAATGTAATCCAAGTATGTTTATCTTACTGAGAATTGTATGACTGTATTCATCAGACTTTGGTTTAATAAATATGCCTTCAAAAACAAAGATTTGCAAATATTAACAGTGAGTGAGTGAGTGAGTGTGTGTGTGTGTGTGTGTGTGTGTGTGTGTTTATCTGAAGGTGTGAAATGCATATTAGTTTACAACTTTGAAATCAAATCAGTTTACAGCCTTTGAAAGGTGATCACATTAAGGTTAAATTTCATAAAATGACACTCTAGTAACATTAAGTCAATAGCTGCTTCTCCCATGTTGCACAAATCCAATTTTCTTTTATTATTCATTTAAATTGCATAATAGTGAGAGGCTTCATAAACTGATTATACCAATACTTTTGTCCATGTCATTTAGAAAATTAAGACATTTACATTAGAAAATTAACTACAGTGAACTAAGCTACGGGGTCAGACAATTAAGTTCATGAACTAATCCTGCAAAAAGTTTTGCATACCTCATTTCTGAATATCACTGTGGTGCTTTAAAGTACTCCCCTTGGGAAGCTGTGCATCAACACTAGTGCCTAGTCCACCCTTCAATGCAATTTTGGAATTCTTTCTGGAATGACCATTAGAGCTGTTGCCATATTACCCTTGATGTCCTGACTGTCATCAAAATGTCTTCCTTTCAGTATTTTCTTTATCTTCAGATAAAGAAAGAAGTCATTGGGGGCCAGATCACATGAGTAGGGAGGGTGTTCCAATACAGTTATTTTTTTACCGGCTAAAAAACTCCCTCACAGACAGTGCCATTTGAGCTGGTGCATTGTCATGATGCAAGAGCCATGAGTTGTTGGCGAAAAGTTGAGGTCATTTTCATCCAACTTTTTCATGCAGCCTTTTCAGCACTTCCAAATGGTAAACTTGGTTAGCTCTTTCTTCAGTTAGTAGAAACTCATGATGAATAATACCTCTGATATCAAAAAGGTTAGCAACATTGCAGCAAGTTCGTGAACATAATTGTCAGACCTCGTATATAGAATTTAATTTATTAAATATAAGATATATCAAATTGAGCCTATTTTCATATAAAATTTTCTCATTCCTCTTAATTTATGTGGTCTTGTTAACTATTATTTTACCTCTCTAGAAATACCACTTATTTATCAAATTGATGAAATCACTATAAGAATTAAAACAAGGCCAGAAATGAAAGATGCTATTGAATGGGATCAAAATCAGTCTGAAAATGACACAGTGGAGATCTTGTAGCTATGCAAGTAATACGTGGCTAAAATCAGTCAAAACCACAACTTACTGTTTTTGTTCATACTACCTAAAAACAAATCTTTATTTTGTTTCTTTCTCTTGCCGAAGGGGAGATTTTTTTATTGCTTTCTATTTTTTTTTTAATATCAAAGAAAGGGACTGAGTTTGGGTTTATATAAAAGTAGCTATTAATACTGAATTAACACATAACAAAAATTATGATTAGAAAAATAGAATTTTCAGATAAAAGTAAAAGATAAAATGTTTTCAACAAGCAGCTATACCGTGTTTCCCCGAAAATAAGACCTACCTGGACCATCAGCATTAATGAGTCTTTTGGAGAAAAATTAATATAAGACCCAGTCTTATATAAGACCCAGTATTATATTATATTATATTATATTATATTATATTATATTATATTATATTATATTATATTATATTATATTATATTATTATGTAAGACCCGGTCTTATATTGAAGTAATATAAGACCGGGTCTTATATTAATTTTTGCTTCAAAAAACACATTAGAGCTGATGGTCCGGCTAGGTGTTATTTTCGGGAAACACCATATTAAAACGCTAAACTATAAAAGACACAGTGTTTTTCCTATGTTTATAAAGTTAAAATTTCATAATTTACTTAAATGTAAAACTGTACTTATGGCCTATTAACATCTGATCTAACTGATAATGATAGCGGTTACCCCATGGATATAATAGTTTATAACAGACTCGTTGTGACCTCTGTGATGCCCATCAGAGATGAAGAAAATGGTGATTCAGCACACTAGATCTTCACTGTTTTCACCAGTTCCTTCTAAATAATTTAATATGTTTAACCTTTAAATATTCGGTTTGGCCATTGCAAAAGTTCATCTAAAAACACTATCTATACGTATATAATGGGATACTGGCTAGCAATAATAAAGATTTGAAGATATAGGGGTGTGTGTGTGTGTGTGTGTATAGTTTTATATATATATATATATATATATAAATGTATTTACAGTTTTATAAACAAACTATATATTTGGTATATATGTATACATATATATGTATATATGTGTATGTGTATATATATATACATATATATAGTTTAAAACAAATGCATTATATATCTGTAAGCTAAACACATAAACACAGGACACAGTGATTAGATCTTCTCTAACTTTTAAAATATTCAGTTTTAGTGCTACAAAAACATTACTTCTGTTTACAATGAATTTTGTGATGTTTCTCAACTATGCTACAGATTTCTTTTAGATAGCTTTCCTTTTTTCTTGTGGAGTTTTATTCTTCATGGCTGACTGCTCAATTATTCTAAAGCTCATGCATTTTGAAAAGGAATGATGCCTTACCATATTATTCTCTAATGAGCAAAAGTTGCTTTTACATTCTGATATTAGCACTTTATTTCCTTAGGGTCTGAAAATAAAGCTTCACATCTTTGTTTTTGTTCACCTTACATTTGTTACAAATTTTCTCCATTTTTATATGGAAATGTATATTTTTCCCTCTAGTGTCTGGAGCAAATTTACTAATTATTTTATAGAATATATTCTTGTTCATAAATACATATTAAGCAGGCTTGAGTATTAAAACCTAATACATCAAACCCAGAAAGTTTATTGCTACAAGCTCGAAAAGACAGAAAGGAGTCATGTGTATATTCTCTGTGGAATAGGGAAGAAATCTTTGCTTCTAAAGATTTAGCTTTGGTCAGTTTAATGAAAAGATATTAGTGAAAAAAACAAATAGTGCTCACTTTTTTTTTTAAAAAACAAACTTCCTTATTGAAAGGTGTGTGATAGCGATTGTGAACAGTGAGAATAGCAGTTGTTTTTAAATTCCTGTTATATGTAAGTAGTAATTTTTTTCATATTTTTACTAAGATAAAATTCACATTTTCATGGTACCAGTAGGGAATTTGGGAGGTTATATACTCCATATCTTTCTCTTCAGACAAGTTTAAGAATTAAAGTAACAAAAGAGGGAAAATAATGTCTGTATATTTTTACTTATATATCTATGAATGTAGATATAGTTACATATTCTGCCATCTTGAACTGAAAATATACAAATGGACTTGAAATAATTAAAAATTTTAAGATCTTATTGTCAAGAAGTATGTAAACTAACTGAAATTCCTCATAGTACAGCTTGAAGTTATTGTTTTTTTAGTATTGTATATTAATATCCAGCAATGCATTAAAAATAGTTATTATGTATGATGACATGATTATTTTAGTTGTAATAGAAAAGTCAATTTAATGTTGCTTAAATAAGAAGGGATTTTACTAGCTCACAGATTTGAGAATAAGGAGCTCAGTGATGTCACTAAAAATCTGGTTTTTGTTTTTCTTTCCCCAATTTTTCTCCTCTGTCATCTGCGGTGTATAATTTATCTTCATTTTCAAACTGGTTTCCATGGTGGTGGTGATATATCTGCCAACAGCTGCTAGAGCTGTATTTATCTTTATTCATGTCCAGAGAGGACAAAGAAAAGACATTGTTCCCCGGCCTTCAAAGCAAGAGTCCTGAGACCACTCTAATTGGACAGGCTTAGATCCCTCCTGCCACCCCTGAAGCAACCTCCTATAGAGATGGAGGTTGATTTTAGCTTTCTCTCAAGGTCAGGAGTAGTGTGGCCAAGGGGCCTGTATATATAACCATGGATACTCCTTAGGAAAAGAAAGTGAAATGCATACTAGGTTGATTATCAGTGAAGCCAACAGGAAGTAACCATTATAACAGCTCTTTGTCACTTTTGTCTTCTTAGTTTATCTCCTGTACTTTGGTATCGTTCATATTAAAATTCCTATGAGACCCTGGAAATCTGTCTGTGAAGAAATAAACTGGGTCCACTTATCAGTAATAGTAAAGTCTATGTGTTATTTGCAGTGTAAAATCTCAACTTCACTATATCCTTTATTTTTTCTCATGTGTATAAACACATTTTTCATGCTTTCCAAAACTGTGTATTCACAATATCTTTATTAAATTAAACTTTTCTTTCTGCTTTAATGATCTGTTCCTACAGAAACTGATACGAAATTTACTCAGCTCTATTTTTCTTAGGTGCGTAACTATAATCCTCTTCTCCCACATTTCAAAAAGTGACAGTCATGTTAAATTTCATTGTCCAGAAGATTCCTAAAAGTATTAAATAACATCACTGCTTACGTTACATAAGGTTGATATTATTAGAGATAAAATAGTTTTTTATCATGAACCTATTGCCAAAACACAATAATTTTATGTTTAAAATGTTAGAGAATGGCCATTCAAATTTAGTCAAGCTTTTAAGCTTTGCAAAAAAGAAGTGACTTAATCTTTGCATATATGTTGCTACAGAATTAAAAATTCAAGTCTTTGAAAATTACCCCATCACAATATTGAAAATCATTGTAAGGTATAAATAAAATTTTGATTTAATGTTTATAGAAATTTTATGGTATTATATAAGACCAGGTCTTATATTAATTTTTGCTCCAAAAGACACATTAGAGCTGATTGGCTAGATCTTATTTTCAGGGAAGCATGGTAGGATAAAACCCCATGGACCTGCAGCCCGGAACCTCTCACTTTAGATGCTTTTATCTTCGGATAAATAGCTGTTTTTTGCCTGTATTTTCCTGTTACAATTTAATTTTCCTCATCCATAAAATGGGATAATAATAGTGCCTATCTTAGAGGTTTTCTGTAAGTATCTAACATCATGATACATGTAAAGTGCTTACTACATGATACCTATCCTGTAATTGCAGGGAATCTAAGTTATTGTTTTTACTTTCATTATCATCAATGTTTTTTATCGTATTATTATTATTATTATTTTGATTATGAATATTAGTCAGGCAATATACTGAGTGTTCTATGTACAATATTTTATATAATTTCACAATAAAGCAATGCAGCTAATAAAATATAGATATTCCTATTTAAAGAGGAGAACACTGAATTTTAAAGCAAGAAGAAATATGCCCAAAGGTTTCATAATAAATAACTGAAGCAGGATCCAATTCAGATTTCTCTGGGAAAAAACTTGTGCTTATTCTACTGCATCATACTCTGCTTTTTAAATTCACTTATAATTTTAGACAGCATACATTATTTTGCATTGTAAAAGTTACAGTTATTCAAATGTTTTGTTATGCGTATATTATAAAGCTGTACATAGTAACGTGCAAAATTCTGCTTATTATTTTAAATGACTGTCTGATTACTATAGTAATTTATAGACTATGTAGACATTCTGAAAAGAATAAAAGAGGAAATGAAAATCCCCTGCTACCTTCATTCGTACTGAATATTTGCATTTTTGAAAAATATTCCACCTTCGTCCAGTTGCTCTTACAGTTTTCTTCATCGCAGTGGCTCAAACTAAAACCTTCATGATCAACTTTGATGACACCCACTACATCCCATCCTCACCAAATCTTTCAGCCTTTCTTGAAAATATTTCCAAAAGCTAATCACTTCTTGCCATCACCTCTGCCACCACCCTGGTCCAAGGCAGCATTTTCTCCCACTTGGTTTATTATGCAGTAGCCTCCTAACTGGTCTCCTTGCTGTGTTGCTAGCCGCTCTGCAGTCCGTTCTCAACAGTCCGTTCTCAACAGAGAGGCCAGGGTGATTCTCTTACAAGGCCCTGACATCCCTCACTGTTCTGCCCCAAGCCCTCTAGTAGCTCTCTTCTAACCCTCAAGCAGACTTAGGATGGAAACTGGATATAATTTGCACCCTCTTCATTACCTCCTCAGCTTCATTTCCTACCACTGCCACTCTGTTTTTCCTTTTCTATGAAACACACCCTTGGGCACATTCCTGTCTTACGCGGGGCTTTGCACTCACAGGTCTGAGAGCATCTCCTATGGGTATCTGCATGACTACTGCATTACAGCCTTCGTGTCTTGACCCAAAGATGTCTTCTTGGAAAGACTATTTCTAAAAAGGTCACACCTTCTTCATCTTGTCAGGGTCCTGACTCTGCTTTATTTTTTAATATTAGCAAAGTCTGCACATTCTATGTATATACCTTGTTTACTCTCTGTCCAGGTTAAGTGTAAACTCCCCAAGGGCTTGTATTTTTTTGTTGTTGTTCTATTTTATTCACTGTTGAAACTCCAGGGGCTAGAATGGTTGTTTGCTAGATGGTGAATGCTTGATAAATATTTTTGTATGATTGAATTAATGAATAAATTAAGCCATACTGAATTTATGCTGATTTTACAGCATTATCAACCCAAGAACATTCACAATACTTCCTGGCAAGATAATATAAAGAGAGGGGCGATATATTTCCAGATAGCCAGATAGATAGATAGATAGATAGATAGATAGATAGATAGATAGATAGATAGATAAATAGATAGATAGATAACACTAATAATTTGATAAGAATCTTAAAGATGCTTTAAAATTTCTTATATCCCTTGGCAGAAAAAAAGGCCATAACATTGATCTTTGCTTTTCTGCTTTGGTTGCAGTACATTTTGCTTAGTAATTCTTTTTGTGTGATATCCTAACAATGTCAATAATTTAGCTGTTGTTAGTAATTATTGGGTGGAAACCACAGCGGTGATTTTCAGAAGCTTCAAACCTGACAACAATCACAATGTAGGTAAAAGAGGGGTTAGGCTCCGGGCAGGAAGGCCCTACTGCATGCAGCGCCCTGCACACTGGGGTGGGAAGCCTGCAGGGTCACTGGGCTTTCTGAGTTGGGACTCCAAGAGAAGTAAGAAAGGGCCTGCTTATTTATTTATTTATTTATTTATTTATTTATTTATTTATTGTTCACACAATTCCTCCTTATTGCATTGTTATCGATTATATCTCATTAAGTTCACAGACATTTACGAGTAATTTTATTTACAAAGTTGCATGAATAGTAGATTTTGTTACGCCTTTTAATAAAGTATTTAGAAAGATAGATAGATAGACAGACAGACAGACAGATAGATAGATAGATAGATAGATAGATAAATAGATAGATAGATAGATATAGATATCTGGGTATAGTATCCTTGGAATGCTTTTTTCAAAGATATTTACCGAAAGCATATTTTCAACTGCTAGAATTCAGCAAGATTTAAAGACATGTTCCATATTTATTCAACTAATATTCTGCTTCTCTAGACATAGATCTAAATGAGAATATACCCAGGATTTCTTATCTCATTTAAATAATATGTTAGAGCATTGCTGATTGTTTTGAAAGCTTACTAGGAGCTCTTGAAAAAAGATGAGTAAAGCAATCCTTAAAAAAAAAAGATAATAATAAAAAACACTGTACTATCAACCAATGGTTTACGCTGAGGCTTTAGATGTTCTTCAAAGGACTTTATGATACCTGTCTCAGACTGAAGCCCTCTGAAATGATTTAATTCCATAACTTAGTGTTTAAATATGTTGAGAGGAACTGTGCAAGTACTAAGCTATTAATATAAACAAAGCTAAAATTAGAATGAATAGAAACTAGATAGGAATTTTTTCCCAGAATTTTAGCATTTTGTACTTTTACCTAGCTGAACACGTTAAGTTGTACAATGTTTTTTATCTTATTTAAGTATAGTGTACAATCTTATATTGGTTATATTAGTGTCGGGTGCATAATATAGTGATTTAACGTTTTCATACCTTACAAAGAAAAGAATGCCAGTTTTATTTATAAGATTATAGGAAAACCACTGAGAATCTGATCTATATTGAGTTCCAATGGTGTGCCAACCTTTAGTTTGATATTCTTTAGGCAGAGTGCTCAAGCAAGTTGTCTAACTTTGAAGATTTCTGAGAATTTACAGAACAATAAAAGAAAGAGATTGGCATATTTTTCAGTAACTTGACTTGTTTTCTGTGATTGTTTTTTGTCATCTTTGTTCACATTATCCAATTACTCTGTACTCCTTGACACCTGGGTGGGTGGTATGAGGCTGAGAGATAAAACTATTGATTCATAATTTTACCCTTATTCTGGAAATTAAGGAACCGATAAAAACGGTTCCCTTAAGGCATTATTTCATTTTATTTCCTGAAACCTGTGCCTGGTTTTTATGACCCATTACAGCCATGTTTCTCCTCCCCGGGAGGCAGAACACTCTCCTCTATTCCAAGTCATATCCGCTGTACTCATTCTGACTTCAAAGCTTTAATTCACATTTGTTTGTCTAGAGGATGCTTTTCTTGCCCTTTATATCTCCAAAACCTGTCCATCTTTTCATACTCATCTCAAGTCTTACATCTCTCATTGATTTCTCTTTCCCCAAATACCAGTTTGTGTATCTATTAGGAAAGTTCTCTGCGACAGATAATTGAGATTAGCATGACTGGGGAAGAGAAGAGGTCCTTTCTCTGTGAGATCACAGGATCTTCAGTACTGCCTTTCAAAGAAGTCTTGTTCAGTATGAAAGAAGGAATAGAAAGAGGTTGGGGAGGCAATAATTTCTATCCTTCAAAGGATTTGAGTTCCTTTCTTATGTACTGGATGTACGTTAGAATTGTTTCTCCAGCTGGACTGGGAGTTCACTCTGGACTGTGACTCATCCTTCTATTGCATTCCCTTATTTCCATTTCAGTTTTATCATTTATTGGCAGAAAAAAAAATAGTTGAATATGAGTGATGTGTTTTGAATAGAACACAACTGTTTACTGCGGTAAATGAGAATAGTCTTTTGCTCAAATTTATTTTAGCAACTTGGGAGTCAAAGCTTAACTTTACTGAGATGAATTTAGAAACTTAAGCTATTACTATTTTAAATTTTACTTTGATGATAATTTTAACATGTAAATCTTGTTGGTATGCCTATATATCTTTTACACCTAGAAAATGTCCTTTGAAAGGGATGGCAATAAACGATGCATTAGAATGTGCTTAGATACACGTCTCAGCTCTTTCTAGATTCAGCTAAGATGAGCCAAGTGTCTCACTGTGATGTGGAAAGGACCCCTGGGAAATCATCATACGGAGTATCAAGGAATAGAGCCGAAAATATCAGTAGATTACTGTGAAAAATGTGTCAAGAAATATTTTAATGGGATTTCTTCAACTTTATCTACCCAGTGAACTGGATTCTCAATAAATACAAGTAGTTCTGTTGTTGAGTGTTATAGCACTGCCAACTGCTCTACCCCGTGAGTGATAGAAGTTGAGAATAACCTCAGTGTTCCCCATCTGTCATTAGAAAGTCAAGTTCCTCAGGTTCTTCGAGTGAATACAGCTTCTTTATAAGATTTTAAATAGTATGGCTATTACACATTTCATATTACCTCCGTGAAAGAGATGCAGTCTTTTGTAATGCCGCATCTGACATTATTGTTTATCTTGCTTCTTGTCAGATTACTGCCCATCCTAATTTTGTTGATTATTTGAATGTTTCTAGCTTGTTTCACATATTTTTGGGCACTATCCTTCCTGGAAAAAAGTGGGAAACAGGTAGGTTCAAACATACAATATACATGACTATGTAGAAAGTTATTATTCTTACTATCAAGGCTGCTTATAGGACACATTGAATTTAAAAATTATACAAAATTAACATTTCTCTTTTAGTCATGCAACCATTTTTTTGATAGTTGGCCTTAGACCAAATTAACTTATGCTTGTAAATGGTCACAATAGAAAAGAGAGAATTTGAAGAACTATTTTGAGATCACTAATATATTATTTCAAAGAAGAGGATAACGCTCTTTGAACGATACTAATGCTGAAGTCATAAGGGGCCTGCTGAATTTCCAAGTTAATTGGAATTCAAGCAGACGGGGGCTGGGGGGGGCGCGGGACTGGTTACATGTATACCTAGAAATGGAAATAATTGGATAATGACTAAATCTAGGTGTTTAATAGAGATACATGCAATTTTTAAATAGAATTGAAGGAAAGGGCAGAATTCAATTGAAGAATGGGCTCAACATCAAAAACATGGAATTTGGTTATAAAAATATGTTAATTATCTTTATTGAAAAATTCAGTTTCCTTCTACCTACATTTTGGTGAAAATAAAGGAAATAATTAAGACAGACAAAGTTAAAATTATTTATATTTTAAAATTGATTGTGTTTTGTATTGCTAGTTTCAGGGGATATACATTCAAGTATCTTCTCTTAAGTTATATAAAAGGTGTAGCTTTTTTTTTCCCTTAGAGAAATGTTGACACTCTTTATAAGTAAAGAGTATTGTCTTGTTATAAGTCTAGAAATGCACTGAGCCCTTGACCTAAAGTTCTTAACTGACATTTGTAAGAGTAAAACTTCCATTATTTTATATATTTTATAATAGTCACTCACCTATGTGACCTATCAATTAAATTATTAGAGTGTATTCCAATTCAGGATTTCCCTGAAGATCACTTTGAATATATATTGATTTCAGAAGTTCCCACGCGTCTCATTAAGCATTATGAACCACCGGAAATGTGTGCTGTTGGCACACCTAATGGG
The DNA here is from genome assembly GCF_004115265.2 of Rhinolophus ferrumequinum. Classification (NCBI taxonomy): domain Eukaryota; kingdom Metazoa; phylum Chordata; class Mammalia; order Chiroptera; family Rhinolophidae; genus Rhinolophus; species Rhinolophus ferrumequinum. The sequence goes on along the minus strand of NC_046290.1, from coordinate 54,690,480 downwards.
CACTGAGATTCAAATTCCTTTTGA